>NC_134583.1:41293055-41917500 GCF_037038515.1 Microtus pennsylvanicus
AACAGCACTTAGTCAACAGCTACTACACAACTTTGGGCTATACCTCATCAAAATACACTTCTACTGCAAACTTTGGACTGTAAATATTCCACGTTTTTGGTTTATGGGTATTATCCAATTCATTTCTTGGTAGATAAAGCCTAAGAATAAGAAAAGAATCATTACATTTTCTATTAGGGCTAATGGGAAGCCATGATTAATTTGTTGGTGCTTTATAAAAAGGACCCCGCTAGCTGTCAGAGTCTCAGACCCTCTCTGTGTGTTGGCTGACCCCTTCCATCTCTCCAAGATCAAAAGTACCTTAATAAGAGCAGTTTCTGATTCTTACAACACTGGTTCATAGGATATCATTCATGATATTTTTATAAGAGGTGTGGAATAAAACCCAGCAATAAAACATTGCTTTTCCTTTAAGTGAAGAATTTTGTGTTTTGGCTTAACATCTGTCTCCTGCCTATAAACAGTTTATCTTATCCATCTGCAAATTAAATGTTACAAACATCTTTAGCATCTTACATAAAAGTGAGAATTAAAATGATCCAACTTTGCTTTTCCTATTGTGCACATCCAGAAATAAATGGTCAAAATCTCCACCAAATACAAATTTACTACAAATCTAAATCATGTGCTTTTCCCTTCTGGTGTCTTACAAGGCTTGAATTATCATCAGGTCTTAGTCAGTTTGTCAGTTTGCAGTGATTAAGACAATATTAGCTCCTGGCCTGTTCAGTGACAACCATTTCAACACCATCTACCAACTGACCATTTTTTTTTGCCTGTAGTAGATTCTCATTCCCTCTGTCTAGCTGACTGTCTCCCCTTGTTCTCATGACCATAAAATTCTTTGGAATAATTAAATCCAAGTAATGTTTTTATTTTTTTGAGATAGGGTTTCTCTGTGTAACAGTTCTGCCCATCCTGGAACTCACTTTGTAGACCAGGCTGACCTAGAACTCACTGAGATCCGCCTGCCTCTGCCTCCTGAGTGCTGGGATTAAAGGCGTGCACTACCACTGCCTGGCTCCAATTAATTTTTTAAAAAAGGATTTTCAGCTTAATTTCTAATAAATGATTTTCTAATAAATCATATTTAAGTGGGAAATTATCACATGAATGATTTTAGGTGACTTCACTAATCCCCATGCTTTCTAACTTCTGTCCTAGATGTTAGGTGCACCAATCAGTTTCTTAGCTGAGGACACCTGGATCACACTTGGAATTTGGTGGTTGGGTGCCAGTTAGCCAACACTCCTCAAGGCCTTACCAAAGTCAAGGCATTAAGGGATACATGTTAAACTTCCATGAAAAAAGTTTACGGTCACACTCAAGACCTGAGTATGATAGATTTTAACTTATAGTCTAAGGGCACTTTGCTTGTAATGAAGCATCTCTATTTTGAAAATAACCTTCACCAAGGCACATAATGTCCCAAGTGAGAGGAACAGAGTGGAGGTAAGAGTAGCTAATGGGACTGAGTTCCATAAAAAGTAAACACAAATTGTAAATGTATATTGTATGTGTATTTCATGGTAATAATAAATGCAAACAAACCCTAAAAGATTTTCAGACCACATTAAGATAACCGATGCACTGGAATAACTCAAGGATTTGTTTTGTTTCTATAACTTAGGACAGCTGGCATAAACCTTGTCATAATATACATGGAACATTAGGCTGTTTCTGTTGGATTACAATGTATCCCTACCTGTTTTTTCGTATAAAAGATGTATGAAACCAAAAGAAAAAAGGGCAGTCATCATAGTATTTAGGAAGATTCTAAAAAAGACATGGTTAAAGAAAAAAAGATTAATTTCCTAATAAAACTGGCACAAAGAACTAATAATCCAGTGAATTTAAAATTTCTTCCCTTAATCCTGTAAAACCATATTAGCAATAATATCAATTAAATTTGTAGCACTTTACAGTTTATAATGATATAGTCAAGACACAAGAAGGCTTCAAGAGAATGTTGAAGGATAATCAATACATACATTTGTTTATGTATTATATACTATATATAGTTTATATATAGAAAGAATATAATATACAGTATATATTCTCACACATATTCCCATCTTTATTCTCATATATTCATATATATATACATATATATATACACATATTCAAACACACACATATATAGTGACTTATGTGCATTATAGGAAATTTCCAGGTAGTTGTACTGTTAAAAACTGAAAAAAAAATTAAAAGCATGCCATATAACAATACACAGAATCAATGAATCTAAGATCTGGTTATTTGAGAAGAGTAACAAGATTGGCAGATCTTTGTTCCAATTAATCAAAAGAAAGATAGACTCAGAATGAGAAAATGATGTTCACTACCCTTACTCCCTTTCCATATTGTGGTAGAAATATTAGCTGGAGCAATTACGCAAGAGAAGGTGGTGTGGGAGGTCCTTCTGTCTATGTGTTGCTTTTATTGCTTAATGAATAAAGAATTGCTTTGAGCCCATGGCAAGGGCTAGGTGGGAAAAGCTAGGCTCTATGCTGGGAGAAAGAGGGCACAGTCAGAGAGAAGCCATGCAGCCACAACTGGAGACAGATGCTGGGAATTTTACCTCGTAAGCCACAGCCATATGGCAATATACAGATTGACAGAAATGGATTAAATTAATATGTAAGAGATAGCTAATAAGTAGCTACAGCTAATGAACAAGCAGCAATTTAATTAATATAGTTTCTGTGTGGTTATTTTGGTTCTGGGCGACAGGGACAAACAAGCAGCCTCCGCCTACAAGAAGGAAATTAAAGTGATACAAATAAGGAAAGAAGAAGACAAACATAGCAATGTGGTGGCTTGAACTCACAGAGATCTGCCTGCCTCTGCCTCCTGAGTGTTAGGATTAAAGCTGTGCACCACCAATGCCTGGCTAAGAAATTATGCTTAAAATATGTTTTAATATAGTGGCAACAATAAGTTTGGTTTGTCATTTTGGGTTTTGGGGAGACAGAATTTCACTATTGTGGCCCAGTTGGTTTGCAACTCACAATGTATATCAGACTGTCCTCAGACCATAGAGATTCACCTACCTCTGTCTCCTAAGTGATGGGATTAAAGACATATGGTAGAACTCCCAGTGGCCACAATGTATTTTAAATATACAAAACAAAAACATAATCACTGCTTTGTAGTATTTTGTTTATTTTTAAATCAAGATGTTTCCATATTTATTTAAAAATTAATATACACTTATTTATAGAATTCATGAAAAATAAAAATATTATATATGTTCTTTAGGAAAATGTGTTTCATTTTTATTTGTTACTTTCCTCTAATTTCTTTGCTATAGCGGTTTATTATTTGTGTGTTGTTTTGACTTTTCAAGCAGGATTTCCCAGTGTAGCCTTGGCTCATGGAACTCACTCTGTAGACCAGGCTGACCTTGAACTCACAGAAATTCACCTGCGTCTGCTTCCCAAGTGCTGGGATTAAAGGCGTGTGCCATTATGGCCCAGCTATTATTTGTGTTTTAATAAATAAAACTTAACAGAATATTAGAGGGCTAAGCAGCCATACTAGTCAGCCATACAGGCCAGAGAGTGGCACACATCTTTAATCCCAGGTCAGAGCTCTGTGAGTTCAAGGCCACTCTGTGCTAAACAAGATTGAATCTGTCTAAAAGAGAAATAGAGCTCACACAAAGGTGATCCCAGCACTGGGGAGGTGGAGACAGGAGCGATATGCCTGGGTGGAGAGAACTATAAAGGGAAAGAGGAATGTGGAGTCTGAGGATGGAAAGATGCATTATAGGGTGGAGGCAAGATCTCTCTAGTGGCTTTGCTGCTTTGCTTTTCTGATCTTCAGGTTGAACCCTAATATCTGTCTCTGGCTTTTTATTATTTGTGCTTCAACAGACATGTCTGTCATTTTCTTTATTGGGCACTGTAGCAAAGGAAATTCCAAACCAAAACCATTCAAAAGACTAGACCAGAAAGTCATGCTTGGTGACACAAACCTGTAATTTCAGCACTTGGGAAGCTGAGGCAGGAGGACCACATCTTCAAGGCCAAATTGGGTTGTATGGTAAGCTTACAGTCAATCTGTGCTATGCAATTCTGTCTCAAAAAACCAAAACAAGGAAAAAAAACAAGACAAGAAAAAGGTGTATCTTTCATAGAACCTTCATCTGGCGATGGATGGAGATAGAGACAGAGACTCACATTGGAGCACTGGATTAAGCTCCCAAGGCCCAGATGAAGAGCAGAAGGAGGGAGAACATGAGCAAGGAAGTCAGGACCGTGAGGGGTGTGCCCACCCATTGAGACGGTGGGGCTGATCTATTGGGAGATCACCAAGGCCAGCTGGACTGGGACTGATGAAGCATGTGATCAAACCAGACTCTCTGAACGTGGCTGAAAATGAGGGCTGACTGAGAAGCCAACGACAATGGTACTGGGTTTTGATTCTACTGCATGGACAGGCTCTGTGGGAGCCTAGTCTGTTTGGATGCTCACCTTCCTGGACCTGGGAGGAGCAGGGAGGACCTTGGACTTCCCATAGGGTAGAATCCTGACTGCTCCTTGGACTGGAGAGGGAGGGGGAGGGGAAGAGGGGAGAGGGGAGGAGGTGGAAATTTTCAATAAAAAATACATAATTTTTTTTAAAAAAAAGAAAGAAAAGAAAAAGGTGTGTCTTGATTACTCACCGGAGAGAGAAATTTCACTTTCACATCATCATATAGAGCTGGGCAGTTCAATACATTAATTATTACTCTGTCTGTTTCAACATCATGAAACATCTGTAATACACATGAAATACAGAATTATATCTTGGTTAAAAAGTGCAAGCATAAAGTTCACCTTTACTCTGTCAAACATCCTAAAGTTATAAAATATTCTTGGTGCCATAGCCCAATAAGTCCATATTTAAGTAGATAATAGTCTTTCTATGAAATTGTAACTCGGTTATTTAAATTAACCTTACATCTGTTGAAGGCTATGATGGCACACTGTTGAAAATACAGCAGTAAATATAGTAGATCTCAACCAAGAAAGCATTGCTGTTGGATATACATCATCTGATTTTCCTATGTCAAAGCATTTTTTTAAAAAAATGTGCTATGCATGCCACCCCCAAACCCCACGTCTTGTGCTGGTTGTGCAGTCTTTGTACCCATTCTGGTGAGTTCCTGGCAACCTGAACCACTTACAACACCCTCAATACCCAGGCCTAACTGTTAGCTCAGCTTCTGTGCTGACCTAGCCTGGTAAGTGCTTACAGAACATCACCAAACCCAAGGCCATGCCAGATACCGGAAATCTAGCTAAGGACTCAGCGCTAGTAAACTCATGGAACGCTGTGAGAAAATGGGCAGAAAGACTGTAAGAGTCAAAAGGGCAGGCAGTTTGCTGTGACGTAATGTGAAAAGCTATACTCATAAAATCTCATTGGTATGACCGAGCAAACATGAGCTGAACAAAGATGACACTAATAGACAAGCCAGTGGACAGAGAGATGCTGTGGTGCTCAAGACTACACCAAAGACTCTAGGTAACCGAGGAATGCCAGGAGTGGGAGACGGTCTTCTCCAGAAAAGAGAACACATACTAGTTATTCAATACCAAGTGGTTAACCCAGAAAACAAGCATACAAGTAACATTATTTAGATGTAGCAGGTTATAGTCATGAAAAAATATGTACATACATATATACACATAAATACATGTATGTGCATGCAATAGCAATGAATGAAACGAGTCGTATTTGGATGAGAACAAGGAGAAGCATATGAGAGGGTAATGATAGTCTAAAAAATATTTTAAAATGTAAAAAATGAAAACACAGGTGACAACTGAGATTACTATGCCCAGCAAAATTATCAGCCATAATTGGGGGAGAAAAAACTTTCCATGATATAAGGGGGCTAAAAAAAAAAATCATGCCTAGAGCTGGAGAGATGGCTCAGAGGTTAAGAGCATTGCCTGTTCTACCAAAGGTCCTGAGTTCAATGGGGTATGGTGCCCTCTTCTGGCCTGCAGGCATAGAGACAGAATATTGTATACATAACAAATAAATAAATATTTTTTTAAAAAATCATGCCTAAAAAACTAGCCCCACAGAGAATACTGAAAGCAATACTTCAAACTGAAGAAATGACTATGCATTTAAAAGGGTAAAGAAAATGCCTGCCAAGGAATTGAATGGAAACACATACAAAGACCCATGACAGTCAGTCCTAAATGGGATATCCTCATCACATCCTTCTTGTCAGGAGTCAGTGAACCATGCAGTAGAGGAGGAACGAAGGCACAAAGGAACCAAGGCCCTCCAAACACAGCAGGGCTGGCATACATGTGAACTCGGAGACTGTGCTAGCAAGCACAGGGCCTGCATGGTTCTGCACCAGATGAGGTTCTAGCTGAGAGGAAATATGCACACAAGCCCACATCCCTAAACCAGAAGCTATCTTCATTTAATCATCACTCACAATGGAGACTCGCTGGGGATATAAACCATTCTTAAAGGCTAGACCCATGCCCAGCAATAGATTGCCAACATGAAATAAACTAAATGTCTCATAATGCTGTCTCAGGGAATTTATTTATTTTATTTATATTTTTAACCACACACATATAAAAAATGTCTTCTAATTTTGTGTTTAGGGTATATAAACATGTGTGTCTACTTATAGGTATTTCTCATGTTTTCTTTTGGCTAATTTTCTTCTGTTTGTTTGCTTTGTTTTATTATGGCTTCCCCCTTTTCAGTTTTTGAGACAGGATTTCTCTGTAGCTTTGGTGCCTGTCCTAGAACTAGCTCTTGTAGACCAGGCTGGCCTCGAACTGATGGAGATCCGCCTATCTCTGCCTTCCAAGTACTGGATTAAAGGCATGCACCACCATCACCTGGCATATTCATATTTGAAATTCGGTAGTACTTTCAAATTCAGTACTGGCATATTCTAGTTTCTTTTATCTTAGTTTATTAATTATTCTTTAGATTCTTGTTTGTTTTCAAAACAGAGATAGAAAGGGATTGGATCTGAGAGAGGAAGTAGGGAGTAGTAGTTGGGGAGGGAAATGGTAATCTGAATATAGTCGATGAAAATTTTCATTTTCAATAAAAGTGTTTAAATTAAATTTAAAACTTTAATTTAAAAAGGGGATACACCTAGTAACTGAGGACATACCTCAATAACAGGGGAGTATAGAAGGAAAATAAATGATGCTAAATCCAATGGAACACAAAATTGAAAAAAAATAATACAAAGTACAAAAAAGACAGTAATGAACACACTTTAATAAATGACCTTGATTCCCCAATCAAAAGACACAGGCTATTTGAATAAGAAAGAAAATCCATCTTTGAGTTGTTTACAGGAAACTCCATTCATCTTCACAAATGGACACCAGCTTAGAGGGAAAGGAGAGAAAAAGTATCACAAGAAAATAGGAACAGGGATTAAGCAAGTGTTGCTGTCCTAACATTTAACAAAACAGATTTCAAACTAATATTCAGAAGATAAAAAGGTGACACCATTCTGATCAAGAGAACAATTAACCAAGAAGACTTTACAGTCCTACACACACACACACACACACACACACACACACACGCACCAAATTCCTAGGCACTCGATTGTATTGAAAACAAAACAAACAGAAATGAAAGTACTACTGAATTTCAAAACACAGTGTTAATAACACTTGACTGATTTCAGTAGCTCACCTCCAATAGAAAGGTAATTTGGACAAAAATCACAGAGAAACATTTGAATTATATGACATCAGACATCAAATGGACCTAGCAGGCATCTATCAATTATCCTACCCAAACACTGAAGAGTATATATTCTACTCAGTAGACAAAGTTTCTCTGTAGCTTTGGAGCTTGTCCTGGAACTCCCTTAGCAGACCAGGCTGGCCTCAAACTCAGAGGTTAAAGGTGCACCACTGCCTGACTTGATGCTATGTTTTCAATGAAATTCCAGGGCTAGGGAAAGCGCTTGGTTGGTAAAGAGACTGTTGTGCAAGCATGAGGAGCTCGGCTGGGATACTCAGCACATACACAAGAAGATAGTTCTGTAATCCTAACACTGGGAGTGTGCAGACACACGGAGCCCTGGTCTTGCTGAATTAGAAAGCACCAGGATTAATGAGATACTCAGCTTCAAAAAATAAGGTGAGTAGCCATAAAGGCAAGCACCAAATGTTGACCTCTCAATTCTGCATGCACGCACACATACCTGCACCTGCACCAGTCAATGTCCCTATACTCCTCCACATACACACGCCAACAAATGACAAATAAAACCAGAAATTTCAGTTAATGTGTTTTCTCTTACCATACAATTTTTAGAAGAAAAACAGGAAAATACAGTCTCCTGCCACATCACTATCTGTATTTCTAGGTCACTTCCGTCACCTTTTCCAACACCTGAGTGAAAGTGAAAAATATAGACTTGTTAACTCAAATCAGCTCTCCTGTTGACACAGAGCTTGAGAAGGGAACAATGATCTCATTGAACAATGTGGTCATATTTAATCATTTGATCTTGTAAAGATTTTGATTTTGAAAGCCAAGACTTTAAAGACCTAATTTTGTCTCCTAAAGTAGAATTTGCATGGCTAGAGAGAGAGGGAGAAAAAACTCATTTCTTTAGAAGTTAGTTTAGAGTTAGAATTCCATTGTTTCATCTTTCTAGAAAAAAAAACAGTGAAGGTGGTTTGCAAACTTTCTTAAACTTTCAATCATGACATTTAAAAATACTCATCTAAATATCAAAGGGAGAGGGGGAGAGAGAAGAGGGAAGGGGAGGATTGGGGAGATTTTGGGGGAGTGAGATGGTTGAGATGGAGGAAGGACGGATATGGGAGCAGGGAAGAAAATATCTACATTAAGAGAGCCATTTTAGGGTTGGAAAGAGACTTGACTCTAGAGGGGATCCCAGGTGTCCAGGGAGATGTCCCCAGCTAGGTCCTTGGGCAGCAGAGGATAGGGAACCTGAAATGGCTCCATCTTATAGCCATACTGATGAATATATTGCATATCACCATAGAACCTTCATCTGGCGATGGATGGAGATAGAGACAAAGACCCACATTGGAGCACTGGACTGAGCTCCCAGGGTCCAAATGAGGAGCAGAAGGAGGGAGAACATGAGCAAGGAAGTCAGGACCGTGAGGGGTGCACCCACCCATTGTGACAGTGGGGCTGATCTATTGGGAGATCACCAAGGCCAGCTTGACTGGGACTGATGAAGCATGTGATCAAACCGGACTCTCTAAATGTGGCTGAAAATGAGGGCTGACTGAGAAGCCAAGGACAATGGCACTGGGTTTTGATCCTACTGCATGAACTGGCTTTGTGGGAGCCTAGTCTGTTTGGATGCTCACCTTCCTAGACCTGGATGGAGTGGGGAGGACCTTGGACTTCCCACAGGGCAGGGAATCCTGACTGCTCTTAGGAATGGAGAGGGAGGGGAAGTGGGGGAATGGGAGGAGGAGAGGAGGTGGAAATTTTGAATGGCATTATTTATAAAGCAAAAAATAAAATAAAATAAAATGTTTGAATTTTTAACAACAACAACAACAAAACCCAAAAATACAGGGTGGCCATATTCAGTCTTTCTTTAGTACTCAGTGTAAACGTCTCATGAATGTTCTTGTGCCCCTCTCTTTACTTCTAATGGTCCGCACTTCCTTTGTCATTTCCTCAGAACCTGGTTTTGGAAACCTCCTCTTAACTTTCCCCCATATTGTACCTTAACAGATACTCTAATAAGACACACTAATTTTTGATGGTCCATCTAACATTGTTTTCTTTATATTTAAGGTTTCATTAACACCATCTTACTAAATTATCATTATGAATTGTGGTTTCTTGCCTCAGTTCCCTATGCTCCATTCCAGTTACTGAACTTCTGCTGATGTCTACCAGAAATCAATAAAATGTAAAAACTGTTACTGCTCATATGAAATGTTTTATGTAACACCGTATTATGTACAATGACTATAGATGATAAAATTAAAAAATTATAGAACTACATGAAGACAAATATATGAAGCCACATGACAAGAAAAATTAATATCTATATCCCTAAGTTCTCACACACTTAGACATTTCAAACTGTATGGACAGACTTTAATGATTTAAAAACACAAATAAAACAAAAAAATTCCTATGAGGCAAAGCATCTGTCTTGCCCATCCTTCACCTGTTTTATTCCTTAGCCCCAAGTCTGTAACTAATACTACCTGTTTACTTTTTTAGTTGATGGGAATTTTTGTTCTTTTTAATTAATTTATTTTTATTTTTTTGTGCACGGTGTTTTACCATGGGTATTACAGACAGTTGTGGTCTGCCATGTGGTTTCTGGGAGGTGAACGTGGGTCCTCTGGACGAACAGTCAGTGTGCCTATCCCATAAGCCATTTCTCCATCCCGTGGGATGTGTGTATATATTCCACATGCATGCACACATACTTGAGCCATTTCTCCATCCCGTGGGATGTGTGTATATATATTCCACATGCATGCACACATACTTGAACCATTTCTCCATCCCGTGGGATGTGTGTATATATTCCACATGCATGCACACATACTTGAACCATTTCTCCATCCCGTGGGATGTGTGTATATATTCCACATTCATGTACACATATTTGTACACACACACACATTTCCCCTCTCTTGTCTCCTCCCAGTCTCTCATCCCACACTTCCCCTCCCCACCCCATCCACTCCTCCTCTGTTTCTATTCAGAAAGGGTATGCCTTCCAAGGATATCAACAAAACATGACATATCAAGTTGTAAGACTAAGCACCTTGCCTTGTAATAAAACTAGGCAAATCAAGTTGATTTGCTTTTTGTTTTTTTGTTTTTAACATTATCAATTGTGAATATTTGTTTCCCAGGTAAAGATGAACCCTTTTAACCCTTTCTGTTTTACAGAAAAGGTTTAATATAATATCATTGCGTTGGATTCTGCCAAAATTTGGGTTTAACTTATAAGAGAAGGAGAAGTACAATGTTATAGGTTTGCAAAGTATCACACATGAACAGGCAGACAGGAAATGACTGAACTTACAGGTAAGTGCAAGCTACCAGACACAGCTAACTTAGATTTCTTTGGAAAGATTATTTGTAATTATCAATTTTCTACAAAGTAAATATTTACTTCTGCTGGGATTTGATCTGACTTGGGCTTGCACTAATCTTGTGCATTCTGCCACAACACTGGAAAGTCATGTGTGCAGTTTCCTCATTGTGCATGGAATGCACTGTTTCCTTGCGGTCGTCCACTCTCAACTCTTTCCACACCGTATTCCCAATGATCTCAGCCATGGCACCATATATATGTTTCACTTTATGTAGGTGGTGATCAACACTAAGACTTAGAACTGCAGAGTATAAAAGACTGCAGAGTATATTCAAGAACTTCTAAAGAGAAGGAGACACTGGAATAAGCCTTATCAGTTATACGAGAACAAATAAAACATTTTCTGCCTGGGTATTTATGGCATCACAGCAGAGATGCCAGTGAAGGCTGTAGTAGGAGGGGATGGGGGTAAATGAAGAGATCAGGTGATGGGAAGCAGAAGGATCCTGAACTAGAGATGAGTATGGGTCTTATTTCCCTGCCCCTCCACTAAAGTGTGGGCCCCAAATCTACTCTGGGCTAAGAAGCAATGAGAGAGGACAAGGAATGACTTCTCCAACCACCACACCAACTGGTGAAGAAAAGGGAATGAGCAGGACACTTAGGAGCTGTCAACAGGCTGTCACATGGCCAATGGACAATTATAGAAGTAGGAGTTCATGTTTGAGACATTGTCAATAGGCAGCTACTCTTTGAACATGAAAAAACTGGTCCTTCTACCCAACCCTTCAGTTCCAAATAAAGTACTTACCATGAATAGAATAAACAATAAATCTTTTTATCACAAGTATTTTTCTTGGAGGGAGAGTCCATTGGTAGCTAATTTTCAGTTTTTCAAAATAGTCAACATATCTATTCTGCAAAGCAACAGAAGGCTCAATTTAGATGAAAATAAAAAGCCAAAAATCAGTGTGATTAATCCTGCCTCCTTTTGTCTTCCTCCCCATCTCCCTTTATTAACAAAGAATTTGTCACGTACAGTTTAGGTGAGGAAACAATTGCAGGAGGGTATTACGTAGTTGTGTGTATTTCATATATGTTATCTCATGATTGAATATCTATCAAGAAAAAGTACTAACTTTGATGATGTGGTGAATGGACATGACAGGAGTCAGTCCTTGCAAGTGATCTGCCATGTTGTTATTTTTGCACGTGTGTGTGTGTGTGTGTGTGTTTTGTGCAGAGGCCAGAGGTTGGTGCTAGTTTTTCCTTGGATCATCATCATATGTCATCATTTTCATCATCTTTGAGATAAGACCTCAGTACCTCAGTGTGTAGACCTGGTTGGCCTTGACTTTGCTATGTAGGCCAAGATGGTTTAGAATTCCCATAAATTTATCTTATTTTTCTGACACAAGCTGTCTCAGTAAACTTGAAAGTTTATCCATTTAGGTAGACTGACTAGGCAGTGAGCTCTGTAGAGTGACCAGGCTCTACCTTTCTTTCTTGCCAAGTGCAGAGATTTCAGACTTGTAGCACCAGACCCTCACATGAGTGCCAGATATCTGAATTTAGGTTCATATGCTTGAGTGACAGGCACTTTACTGAATGAACCACCTCCCAAGTCCAAGCTCATGCTTGAGAAGGTGGCTGCTCAGAAAAAAAAACAACTCAAAACCGCGAGGGATGCACCCACACACTGAGACAATGGGGATGTTCTATCGGGAACTCACCAAGGCCAGCTGGCCTGGGTCTGAAAAAGCATGGGATAAATCCGGTCTAGCTGAACATAGCAGACAATGAGGAATATTGAGAACTCAAGAACAATCGCAGTGGGTTTTTGATCCTACTGCATGTACTGGCTTTAGGGGAGCCTAGGCAGTTTGGATGTTCACCTTATGAGACCTGGATAGAGGTGGGCGGTCCTTGGGCTTCCCACAGGTCAGGGAACCCTGATTGCTCTTCGAGCAGATGAGGGATGGGGACTTGATCGGGGGAGGCGGAGGGAAATGGGAGGCGGTTGCGGGGAGGGGGCAGAAATCCTTAATAAATAAATAAATTAAAAAAACAGCCCCAACATTTCAATATGGTAGTTGAAAATTAGTTATAATGACTACATTGAAAAAAAACGTGATTTGGTGGAGAGTGGTCCTTATTCATAGCAGAACAGCATAAGAGGGGACTCCAGAAGCCATTTATATGTCAGTAGATCACATGCCATCCTTCTTCGTCTCTCCACTCTACAGCTGAACAGCATCTTCACCGTTCCTTTCCTTATCATCCTTGGGAGAATTCCTTGTGAATTGCTAGCCCTCTACTTTCCTTATGGAATGTTCCTCACAGGATTTTCTTCAAGCTTAAACACTCTGGTGTTGAGCCAACTGGAAAGTGCTAACAAAATTAAAATCCATGCTTCCTACTAGAAATGGAAGTCTGGGATCATTAAGATGTCTTAGTAGGTAAAAGCACTTGCTATGCATGCAGAACTGATCTTAAATCTCAAAAAATCATGGAAAAGAAATCCAGGCATGGCTGTGCATTCCTGTAATCCCGGCATTGTTTTGTGGACGATGAATCCCTGGTGCTCACTTGCTAGCCATCCTAGTCTAAATATCAGTGAGACTGATTGAGGTTCAGTGAGAGGCCCATCTCAAGACACTAGGGTGCAGAACAATAGAGGAAGATGACCAATGCTTTTCTCTGGCCTTACATGGGCACACACAGCATCTGAACCTACATACTCACATGCATACACCAGACACACACACACACATACACACACACACACACACACACACACACACACACAAAGAAATGGAAGCCATGTGTCTTTCTGAGTCTGTCATGTTTTCTCTTTATACAGAACCTAAAAATATATTGATGTGTATGTGCATGTGTGTATTTATAAGTTTGTATATGTTTGTCATAGCTTGTGATACTAGAAAGGGCATCATGGGAGTGAAGGAAGAGATTGTAAAGAAATGGGCACACAGAGAGAATAATAGAATACATATAATAAGAACTATTATATGTATCAATAATTAATAAGAATTATTATATATATTACATATAATAATGAGGAGGAGAAGGGGTTACTAACTCAGGGGATGACAGAAAAGAGCCAGAGGGTGGACAGTGGGTATAAGGGCAGTAAGTGAATGGAAACAAAATATGACACATGTATAAAGACATAATGATGAAATCAATTATTTTGTGTGCTAACCTAAACTATTAAGTATTAAAAAGGAAATGATAGTTACAAGAAAGATTTCTACAAGTCCTTAACTCTTTCTAAGTGTTGCTTATAGTGGTTAAAGAATAAAGAAATTGCCTTGGCCTGATAGGGGCAGAACTTAGGTAGGCGGGGAAGACGGAACTGAATTCTGGGAGGAAGAAGGCAGAGTCTGAGGAACGCCATGGAGCCACCAGAGACAGACATGCTGAATCTTTCCTGGTAAGCTACTGCCACGTGGTGATATATAGATTAATAGAAATGGGTTAAATCAAGATGTGAGAGTTAGTCAATAAGAGGATGGAACTAATGGGCCAAGCAGTAATTTAATTAATACAATTTCTGTGTAGTTATTTTGGGACTAAGCTAGCCTGGTGGCCAGGATGAACAAGCAGGCCCTCTCTCCTTCAACAGTCATGTAGCCAGTAGAGTGTCCACAAGTCATAGAACATGATGGTGTATAAGGACCACCACCCAACTGCTGAGGTCACCAGAACTCAACACAGGACACTCTATTCCTCTCAAACCCATAGTTGAGTCCTTGCACTGGTAACCTTGATAAATGATATTGTGGAGGGTTTTGTTTTGCTTTAAGGCAGGGTCTCTCTGTGTGGCCCTGGCTATCCTGGAATTCTCTATGTAGCCTGGGCTAGCCTTCTTGGGTGCATAGAGATCTACCCATCTTTGCCTTCTGAGTACTGGCATGTACTGCCATGTTTCATGGATATTAAGGGATTTTAAAGAGAGTCTTTATATCAGATGTCATGCTGAAATAATTGTGGGGTAAAACAATCTGTCAGGCGGAATTTGGTTCCAAATAATTCAGGTTTAGGGAAAGACGGTGTGAAGGGCGGCACTTGGTTTAGGAGCACGGGTAGAGCTGAATGCTGGTGGGCCGACGTGGAGTGACGACTATGAAGTGGTCAATTCCATTTCTGTGTATGTGCAGGGGTAGAGCTGAATGCTGGTAGGCTGACGTGGAGTGACGACTATGAAGTGGTCAATTCCATTTCTGTGTATGTGCACGGGTAGAGCTGAATGCTGGTGGGCCGACGTGGAGTGACGACTATGAAGTGGTCAATTCCATTTCTGTGTATGTGCACGGGTAGAGCTGAATGCTGGTGGGCCGACGTGGAGTGACGACTATGAAGTGGTCAATTCCATTTCTGTGTATGTGCACGGGTAGAGCTGAATGCTGGTGGGCCGACGTGGAGTGACGACTATAAAGTGGTCAATTCCATTTCTGTGTATGTGTTATAGTTTGGAGAGTTTTATGGTTTGGCTTCCTCATCTACTGCCTCCCTCAGGGACAAAGAAAAGGGACCAGTTGACCGTGAACCTAAACTGAACCAGACAAACCTCCCCATCTTTAAACTGCCTGATCACATACACTGCACTATCAATTCTCACTAGTTCCCTATATTTGGAAAATTCCATAATAAACTGTTTCTTAAAGAATAAAAAAATAGCATATACTTTACAATGGTTAGTTTATAGAATTAAGTGTGACATTTAGATACACAAACACATATATATGATATACAATCTTATCTGATATTAATAAATATATTCTGAGATAAGGTTTTATGTAGGCTCACCTTAAAAGGGCAATCTTCCTACCTCACTCTAAGATTATAGGCATGAGCCACCATGGCTGACTGAGAGTAATGTTTTCTAAGGTACTTATTTCTTCTTTTCATTCTGTTTGCTGTATTGTTTTTTTGAGATGGGGATTTTCTGTGTAGCCATGACTATCCTGGAACTCACTACGTAGACCAGGAAGACCTCAAAGTCAAAGATCTGCATGCTTTTTCCTCCCAAGTGTTAGGATTAAACATATGTACCACCACTGCCTCGCTCTATCTTTTTTAAAATATATTTTTTCCTCTCTCTCTGCATCCTACCTCCTTACAATACATATTCACAGACACACACACAGACACAGAGACACAGGCACACACAGAGAGACACACAGGCACACACAGACACACACAGACACTCACAAGAATCATACAGAAACAGTTCCTGTGATGGTTTATTCATGTGTCTGAATATGTGTCAGGAAATTGAGTGGTAGGAGATTTTATATGATGGTTATAGGTCAGAATCCTCCTACTCTGGAAGGGCAAATCAATTCCTTAACTCTGAGAAATCAAGAAACAAAATGTGAAGTAGAACGTTCTGGGTAGACCACAGATCTGGCATCTGAGGTGGGGTTCTCAGCCTGGCCCAGGGCACCTGAGCACTGTCAACAACTGCTCATCAGACTTGGAGGGTGGGACATGAAGCTAATGACAATGTTGAGGCCTCTTGCCCTCCCGTAGAACTCCCAAAACAGAGATTTTACCTGAGAAGGGGTCTCTATTCCTTGAAACTTAGAGCTGGTGGTTTTATCTGTTCGCCGCTCCCCGAAAAAGTAAAGACTTTCCTACAGGAAAGAGGACGACACAGTGATAGTTTAGCTGCACTCTATGTTTTCCTAATCCAGGAATTCCTGGAGTCTGACTTCCTTAAGCTGGCAGTCTCTGCGTAGAGGCTGTGCCAAAGAGCCCAGATAGCAAGCCGCATTAGGGACGTCTTTAGCCTGAAGACTCATAAACACATGGAAAGGCTAGATAGAGCATCTGGTCCAACCCTTCTACCTTCCATTTTAGAAACAAGGAAGTTGAGCCACACACCAGTCAGGGAAGCAGGTAGGTTAATTCAGGGTTCCACTGAACCTGGAGCTCACTCATTCAACTAGATTGGCAAGCCAGCAAGCACTTCTGCAGACCCTCCTGTGTTGAAGTTACAGGAGCACACATACTCAGTGTGTGCATGGCTTTTCACATAGGTGCTAGGAATCTCAGCTCTGGTCTTCACCCACAGGTCCATCTCCCCATTCTCTCCAGTGGAGATGTCCAGTGAGCTCCAGTGACCACCTCTCTCTAGTTCCCTCCCCATCCATCATGGACTTATGGACAGGCACATGCTACCACGTTTTTATGTGGATGCTAGGGTTCTGAACTCAGGTCCTTATGCTTGTACAACAGGCCCTTTACCAACTGAACCATCTCCCTAGCCCTCCATTAAGTTGATTTTATCATTCATTAATTACTGATTTGTAATTTAAAACACACTGTCTCCGGACAACTTTTTTTTCCCTTTCACCTATTCCCTTGGCCCCCAGGCACTAAACCAACTGATATAGTCCTAGGGCAGGCATGACATCACCCACAGACTCCAGGGACTACAGAAAATCAGGATAAAACACTCATTTTCAAAACCTGTGTGTCGATTATAAAAACAGAAAGGGTGGTGAGATTCTGAAAGTTGATATGTTTATAAGTCAAAGATCCTCCTCTACAGACTACAGGAGAGATAAACAGAGCTTGTATGTGCTAAACTCCCAGCAAGCCCCTGAAGGCAAATGACAGACTTCTGTTTCAAAATGTGAAAACAGGACGAGCAAGATGGTTCAGCAGGTAAAGCAGCTTGCTGCCAAAACTGATGACTTGAGTTTCAAGTTCAGAACCCACACAGTGGAAAAAGAGAACCAACGCGCGCGCGCGCACACACACACACACACACACACAAATAAATGTAAAAAGAAAAAATGTCTTTTTAAGTATCTGGAAAGAGCACAGCTTGTCTCCTCAGACATTGCTAGTGAGGTCAGATATCTCCAACACACGGACTTTGCCTAAGGAGAGATGTTTACTGCAGTGTTGTGCTTTCCCAAAATTGTCTCTTTGACCTCAGCCTACTCCTGGCCCAGTGCAAGAGACAGGTCAATTACCAGTTAATAAACAAGGGAGCACCAAAGCCACATGTTTCTGAAAAACACCTCTCCAGTTTAACTTCTATGAGCCATGGCTCAACGAATCATCAGAACACAGTGATGCTCCAGAGTAAGTAGATTCAGTTCACAGCACAGCAGATGCCTCTTCATACCTTTGCCTTTAAAACGACTTCACTGGCAATGAGGCAGGCACACACCATGGTTCCTGTTCTTCCTAGAAAGAAAAGAAGGCTATTTAAAGAATCATTGTTCACAGTAGTGCTCAACTTAAGAATGCATTCCATAGACCTGGGAAGATGGCTTAATTCTTGATAAGAAAAGACTCAGGGTTGGAATGCAGATCGCAGAAGCCATGTAAAAAGCTGTCTGTCATGTTAGTATCAACCTTGACGCCAGCACTGGGGAGAGTCAGCATCCAGAGGTCTGTTGGCCAGTGCCAGAGTAGCCAAAACAGTTAGCTAGTGAGAGACCCTGTCTCAAAAATAAGGTCGAGGGCCAGCAAAATGGCTCAGTGGATAAAGGTGAAGGAGGACACTTAAAAGAAATCCCACACTAGCTCAGAATTGAGAATAATAGAGGATTATTTATTTAGGGGTATATTCACAGATCACAATCCTGCAGCCAGAAAAGAGGCCTGATACACTCTTTACATTGGCATAAATAGTTTAAGAGTCCACACCCAAGTGGGCGGTAACTTAAAGGCTACTAACGGTAGCATAAAGGTTGCACAAGCTGATAACCTAAGTTCAATTCCCAGAACCACAGGGGAGAATCAACGCCCCCAAATCATCCTCTGACTTCCACACGCACCATACATGTACACACACACACACACACACACACACATACACACACACATACACACACATGTACACACACATGTACACATACACACACATACACACATGCACACACACATACACTTGCACACATACACACATGTACACACACATGTACACACACACACTTACACACACATACACACACATACACACACATGTACACATACACACACATGTACACACACATACACACATGCGCACACACATACACTTGCACACATACACACATGTACACACACATGTACACACACACAGAGAAAGAGAGAGAGAGCATATATTTAATACAGAATACATTTTAAGAAGAAAGACAATTGAGGAAGAAACCGCAAGGTCAATTTCTGACACTAAAGCAGAAATACCAAAAATGCATTTTGCGTAAGTAAATGTGCTTGTCCCAAATATTTTAGTTTAGAAGTAGCCCAAATCACTGCTCTGGAAGCACTCAGAACTCAGTGTCGTACTGTGGACATGCTACATGGTTGCTGTGGACTTTTCTTCAGTCTCAATGCTGACATTGCTGTATGGTAAAGACAATCAACTCTGTTGGAAATCCAAGTCTAAAGCACTGCTTACAGACTGGCTTTGTAATTGATAGAAACAAAACACCCACAATACCATCTAGCATTTGCAATGCCCATTATTCTTTCCATTTAAAAGTTCTTAATTAATTAAAATTACCCGCAGACTCATGCAGTCCAGACTGCTCTCAAAGTCATTCCAGCTCTGATGCTAATGGCCCAGAATTTCCACACACGCACACACACACACACACACACACGCACACGCGCACACGCGCACACGCGCACACATGCAAGCACACACACGTGCACACACATGCACACACACACATACACACACACTATTTTCTTGCACAAATGTCTCATTTGTCTTGGAAGTTGAGATAAAGATTTGAGTCAGATATTCAATTTTGCCCTCTTCAAGGAAGACTTTGCACAAACCTGCTTCCTTGTGCCAATTTCTGTACCTTGGGTCTTCAGTGGAATGGTAAATGGCAGGATCCTCAAAAACAGTAGCAGTATGGCAGAGTCATCAAAGAGAAAGAACCTGACCCCAAGAGTCACTGCCGTCTACTTCAGGGATGGAGAGTATCTTGTTAAATATCTCATTTTAATGCATCATTTGAAGTGATGTCAGCTCGACTGCTGCTAGGGGCTAGCTGAGTTAATGGCTAGCGCTCCAGGGACATCCGAGCAGTGGCTAGGTAGTGCTTTCGTATACAGCAATGGTAGCGTTGATTGATTGCTTTGTCGTGTGAATAAAAAGGGGTTTGAGTTTGGGTTTTGGTGAAGATGAATTGGTTCCATGCTGGGCCCAGTTATCTGGAAAAGTACTTTGGCTGGAGGTTATTAATTTGCTAAATGTTTTAGTTTTGGAGGAGCCTACAGGGTTCAGCTCACTGATAGCCACCAATATTCATTGTCTCCACTGCTTAGGGCTAAGTGACTGTTTAGACTTCTCTGAAATCATCTTTTCTATACTGATTTGTGTGAGTTATCTCCACAAACTAGGAACCTGAGAAGGGCTTGGAGTCCTAGGAAATTTGTTCAGAGAGCACTTGGTTGATTTTGTGACAGCTGTGTATGTGGTGTGTGAGCAATGTCTATGGAGTATGTGTTTGTGGTATTTGAGTGTGTGTATGTATGTGTGTGGTGTGTAGGGTGTGTGTGTGAGTGTGTGTATGCTGTGTGTATGTGTGTTGTATGTGAGTGCATGTGGTGTGTGAGTGCTGTGTGTATATGTGTGCAGTATGTGTATGAGATGAGAGAGTGTATGTGGTTTGTGTGAATATGTGTGTATGTGTGTATGCAGTGTATATGTGAGTGTGTGGGGGTATGTGGGGTGGTGTGTGTGTATGAGATGTGTGGGTACTTGTGCATGTGGGCACAGAGGATCTCGTCCTCTATTGTTCTGTGCCTTATTATTTAAGATAAGGACTTAAAGGTGCTGAAGATCACTGATTTGCTACGCTAGCTCATTATCAAGTCGAGCACATCTGTCTGTCTAGCACATGCTGCCTACATGCACGCTGGCTTTTGAATATATTTCTAAGGTCAAAATTCAGGTCATTGTGTTTACATGAAAAGTGTTTTAGTGACTGAGCTCTC
The DNA here is from genome assembly GCF_037038515.1 of Microtus pennsylvanicus. Lineage (NCBI taxonomy): Eukaryota > Metazoa > Chordata > Mammalia > Rodentia > Cricetidae > Microtus > Microtus pennsylvanicus. Next base: position 41,314,105 of record NC_134583.1, read on the forward strand.
TTCCCAGCTCATCTTTTTAAAAATTTATCAATTGATTTTACTTAACAATAAGATAAAAATTCTGCTTTACAAGATGTCATTACAGAAAAGTATAGCCAATCAAAATACAGAATTGTGGAGACAAAAGAGTCCCATACCTAAGGCTCAGTGCACACTGTTGAAGAGGGGATAGGAAGATTGTAAGAACCAGAGGAACAGGGGTTTTGTGTGGGAATGTCTCCTAGTGACATCAGAAGCTATACCCATAGTCTTGCCAACATCAGTGCCCAGATGTGAGCTGAACAAAGGATACCAATGAACATGGCAAACTGGACAGAAAAGCCCACAAGGCCTCAACCATACACAAAGCTCAGAGCAGAAGAGCAGGGTCTCCCTAGGCAGAACACACATACATGCAAGCAACATTCTATGGACTCAACAGGTTATATTTGGGAACACATATGTATATACACATACACATCTGCATGTAATAACAACTGATGAAAAAGAGGCCATGAGTTTAAAGTAGAGTGGGGAAGGGAAATGTGAACATTTGTGGTAGGACAGGGAAAGAATAGAACCTCCCATCTCTATTCTGGGATTTTGTCTATTTCCTCAGAGCTGTCCACTGCCCCTGACTCTTACAGTCTTTCCCTTCCCTCTTCTACACTGATCCCTGAGCCCTGGGAAGGGAGAGTGTGATATCCATGATTCTCTATATTAACCACCATCTATAGCATAAGGAGTCTTCTCTGATGATGGCTAAGAGATGCACTAAAATGGGTAAAACAATAAATCATTAGGAGGTTGTTTGTTACTGTTTAATACTGTGCTATTTAACAGCACATCCTTACTGCTAGTATTGACTTTTTGGAACCCATTCTCTTTGGATGGATACCTAGCTCAGCCTAGTTATGGTAAGGAGAGAGAGTGCCTTATTCTCTCTGAGGAGTGGAGGGGGGGTGGGAAAGACGGAAGGAATAGGAGGGGAGGGAGTGGGAACTGGGATTGGCATGTAAAATGAAAGAAGGCGGCTTGTTTTCTTTTTTTTAAATAAAATTAAATAAAAGAAGAGTACATCTTTTCTAAAATAAACCAGCAACATGGTTAGGAATCATGCCTGTGATCTCAGTATTTGGAAGGAAACAGGAGGATCATGAATTGGAGGCCTGCCTGGAATACATAGGTAGTTCAAAGGTTGTGGACAAAGTTATACAAACTCAAGGAAAAGAAACAAACAAACAATTCCAAAGCAAGACACAAAAACCTTTCTAAACAAATAACAGCAATAATAATAAACCCAACACAAAGGAAGAGTTCAAGGGTATTTCCAAAAGAAAACATACATGTGATCAAGTTATATAAAAATGCTCACCATCAACAGCCATCAGGGAAAAGCATGTTAATCACAATAAAATAAGTATGATAAAGTGATACATATGTTAATTAGTTGCATTCAGCCACTCCACAGTAAATATAACTACAAACTTATAATGCATATCATAAATATATATAACAGAAAAATAGCCTTAAATAATGTGTTATTCTATTCTAAAGATAAAACATCATTGGTATTTTAACAGACTTACATTGTCAAGTTAAGGGTAAAATAATCCAAAGATTTAGTAAGCAGGGGAAAATATTCCCAACCTTCTTTAACTCCTTTCCTTCCCTCTCATCCTTTCTTCCCTTCCACTATTTCCTTGCCTTTCTTCTTGCATTCCGTCTGCTTTGAAGCCAGTATTTTAGTGTTAATGATTAATATGATTAACAACAGTAGTTCTCATGCAAGTTTCTTTTCAAAAAAGGAAATGAAAGAAAGGCACTGTTACCTTTTCCTCCCTTACAGTGAATGGCCACAACATTTTCAGGATGTTGAGCCAGCCAATCATTCACTTCCTTCGAGAACAACAGCATTTCCCTGAATTCAAAAATGAGATTTTTCATTCAATTAAAAATTTGCCAAAACAATCATTTTTTGAAAACACTGAACCCAAGGTATTTATCCCTTTTCTGGTAGTCAACATGGAGTAAAACTCACTCAAGCAAGGGGACATTGTGATCATCAATCATGATTCTGCGGACCCTGTAGTGGAAGTGCTTAGGGTCATAAGCTCTCTCGCCTAAAATAGATAATACATGTCATACATCTATGCCTGGTCACATAGCAAACAATAAAATTATAAATGGATTTAAAGTCTCAAATAGAAAATTTCTTATCTATCTTCAAGAGTCGTCTTCTGTTTGTTCTAAAAACAATCTTTTCAGAGTTGCAAAAAAGAAAAAAAGTTTGGTGATATTTTATCTCAGACACTAAACTCAAGTTGTAAAGGCGGCTTCAACTTTAGCTTTCTAGTGCCTTCTCAGCACATTGTGGTGGGTGTTAGAAACCACAGAACAGAGACAAATATAGCTGGTGGAGATGTTGGCTCCTGAAAATGGTCATTAATTTGCAGGCATTGAACAAATCACCAGGGATAGGGTGGTAAACTGAGGTATAATATTTCCAAAGGGGTTGAGGGGGAGAAGGGGAGGGGAGTAGGGAAAGGGGGCAATGTGTGCGAGGAGGGGGAGGGAAATGGGAAACGGGGAGGAGGCGAAATTTTTTTTTTTTGCAACAACTAAAAAAAAATAAAATACACAAAACAAATATTTCCAAAGGGTTGCCTTTTTGTTTTTGTCTTACCCAGGGCTCTCTCTTTATAACGAACTATTCCATGTAGGTTAGAGTGCAGACTTGCTAATGTTTACACCTTTACCATAACCTAGAAGGAACTAAAGATTTTCTGAACTTAAGAACAGACATCCTCTAGCATGGTTCATCTCGGCTCTGCCTGTTCCGCCCTTCTAGGCTTACCTCTGCCTCCCTCCCAGGGTGCTTTGTGCTTGGTGAGCTAATGTTCCTACAACATGAAGCCAACCAAATGGGAAGTTTTGCTCTGACTCTCTGCCACTAAATACTTACAAATAAATAAAACGTAGGAGAAGAGTCAGCAAAACTAATCTGTTCTCTATCCACAGAAACAAAAAAGTGAGCCGTATACATACTGCAGAGATTGTAGACTTGATAGTGGTCTGGATGCTTGGTGTCAAGGAACCGCACAACCTCCTGAAGAAAGACAGACACAAACGTTATATATCCAGTGCCATACAGAAGTAAGTAGGGAACACCTAGGAGTAACCAAAAATGGCTACTATTATTTTACCTGCTTCTCGTTGGCATCTTCTAGAAAATTCCCTGAATATGAGGCTACAAAGATTTTGTATCATATGTATTCCACCAGCAAAAAAGGCTTGGGTACTAATATTAGCCTCTTCCATAACATGAATTGAATGCCCCTTATAAGCTCACATGTTTGAGCAATGGGTCCCAGAGCTGGTGGTGTAATTTGAGAAAGTTGTGGAACTTTAGGAGGCTGAGTTTATTGAGGGAAGTGGGTTACTGGGAGAAAGTATTGAGGCTTTATATTCTAGTCACATGCTCATTCTCTCCTTTCTGAGAGTGGTTACAATGTGACCATAAAAGAAATTCTCCATGATACATGAGAATAAAAAAAATAAATGTACAGAATACAGAACAAGAAAGAATATTAAAAGCTGTAAGGAGAAAAGACCAAGTAACATATAAAACCAGATCTATTAGAACAATACCTGACTTTTTAAAGGAGACTTGAAAAGCCAGAAGGGCCTGGATGAATGTTCTACAAACTCTAAGAGACATAGATGTCAGCCCAGACTACTACCATACACCACAAAACTATCAATCACAATAGATAGAGGGAGAAAAGCATCTGTGACAAAGCCAAACATAAATATTATCTGTCTACAAATACAGCTCTACAGAAGATACTAGAAGGAAAACTTCACCCTGAAGACATTAGCTCTTTCAAAAGGTTCCACAAAACAAACCTGGGATTATCTTACCTATGCTTACACATAGTGTTTCTGTAGGGAACTTTTAATTTAAAAATATTGTAACTGGGCGGTGGTGGCTCATGCCTTTAATCCCAGCACTTGCAAGGTCAGCCTGGTTTACATAGCTAGTTCCAGCATGGCAAGGGCTGTTACAGAGAAACCTTATCTCAAAAACAATTTTTTAAAATATTGTAACGAGGCATAATGTTAGATTGCACTCTATTTGCATCACACACCACATAACGGACTTTACTCAGCCTTTGGAAACACTTCTGTGCATTTCAAGTAAGTTAAACTATTTCATTGTTGTTTGGAATGTTTTAGATTGCCACATAATACAGCGTTCTAAATTTTGAGGGTCTTGAGGGTTTTTTTTTTTTTTTTTTTGGTTATCATAGTATAGACCACAAACGAAAGAAGGTAGTAGGATTTAAAGCTTCAAAGAGGTTGTGATGAGCCATCTTTATGCTTCATCTTTGTCATATAGGTGCTGCCCTTAGGGCAGTAGTCCAGTCTTGATGACTTCTCATTGTGTTGACATGGCTTTACTGATAAATCACTCTAGTTGTCAAATCTTTACTCCAAGAGCAGAGGTTTTCAAACAAGGCTGCACTGGTGTAGAATACAAATCTGGCTTCTGTTTTTATAAATTATTTGGACTTTTGACTATTTTTTTTCTCTATTGCATTTGCTATTTCCACATCAAAGAAGATTGCTATCTTGATTTTCTTTCCTTACAGGACCCATGAATTTGTCCTCTGCTAAATATGCTTGTCTTTCTGCTAGCATACTGACATGTGAAAGGGGCGTGGTAACAGTCCTATGAGGAAGTTAAAGATGATGATGACTGGCCTTCGATAGGGACAGACTTTACTGGAGGCTCTCTTCCAGATACAAAGGAATGTACCTCAGGATAGCAGAACATTTAATGCAGACCAAAAAAAAAAGATTAAAATTGCTTTTTAATCACATGGCTAGAAATTTCATAGAAAGTTTACATTATCTTACATCTTCCAGATATATCATTATTTTAATTTAGGAGTGCATGTCTATCAAAAGAAAGCTTGTAATAAATTTCTTTTCATGTTACATAAATTGTTTATTAAAAGAAAAAAAGAATAACCTTGAGTTTGGGTTATTTCATTTACCTAAATATGAAGAACTCCAATTATGGAAAATCAAATATACATATTAAAACATTTATATTATTTACTCCCTATGTGGAACATTTTGAGTTCTGGTTTTATTTTTCAGAGTTGATTAACTCAAGTATGTTTTGTTTTCAAATGAGATTCCATTAACTTCTTTCCCCACCACATAAAATTGCTCTTTTACAAAAAACACAATAATTGTTGTTGGCCCAATGCTTTGGGTCTCATAGATTTTTTAAAATGTGAAACCTTTTTGACAAAATAGAATTTGTCATATCTTTTCTACTAATATAAAATTTTGAATATAATTACATAGCAAATAGTTAAGGTTGCTCATGTTTATTATAGCTCTGTGACCCACTTATTGGTACCGGTTTTCTGTATTGGTTCCTTTTTCATTGTTGTGACCAAATACCTGACAGCCTTAGGGAGAAAGGGGTTTTGTTTGTTTGTTTTGGCTTATTGTCCATGTACAGAAGCATGGCATTAAGTGTGGTTCTTCAAAGAGAGTGGGCAGGAGGTGGGTAGGTTATCAAGCCCCCAAATCTTGATCCAGTGATCCTCTTCCTTCTGCAAGGCACCAAGTAATAAAGGTTCCAAAGTTGTCCACAATAGCACCATCAGCTGGAGAACAAATATTCAAACAAATGATCCTATGAAGTATATGTTGCAGCAAATACACAGTATATACGTAAACATAATAATAGCCAATAGCAAGTTCTACATGGAAACGATACATGCAGCCAGGTGGTGATGGTACATGCCTTTATTCCCAGTACCTAGGAGGCAGAGACAGGCAAATCTCTGTGAATTCGAGGCTAGCATGGTCTATAAAAGCTAGTGGAACAGGTCCCAAAGCTACAGACAAACGCTGTCTTGAAAAAAAAAAAAGAAAAAGATGCTGCATACATGCTTAGGTTCCAGATGTATTTTTGAATCCCTTTACACTTTATTCAGTGTCAAAAACTGATCTTAAGAATTTACTCAACAGCATTCATTCATTTTTCCTAAAATAATAACAAAGATTCCCTTAAAGGATGCTTTTGATTTTCACTGATGGCTCATCTAATGGAAAAGCTGCTTATGTTGTCAATGGCAAAGGACACGTGGTACAGACAGAACCAGCTTCAGCTCAAATAGTTGAACTGTGGGCTGTAGCTCTGATATTTAAGAATTTTGATAATAAGGCTTTTTAATTTATATACTGATAGCCGGTATATTTATGAGGCATTACAAATCTTGGAAAATATATCATATAGAGAGACTAGTAATAAACAAGTTAAGATATTGTTTCAACAGATTCAGAAAGCCATACAATGCAGAAAGTTACCATGTTTTGTGGGACATATCAGAGCACATTAAAGTCTTCCTGGTCCATTAGCTGAAGGTAATGCTGACAAACATACAAAAATAATTGCTAAAGGACACTGTCACTAAGACAAAAAGGCAACCCACTGACTGGGAGAAGATCTTCACCAACCCCGCAACTGACAAAGGTCTGATCTCCAAAATATATAAAGAACTCAAGAAACTAGACCGTAAAAGGCTACTCAACCCAATTATAAAATGGGGCACTGAGCTGAACAGAGAATTCTCAACAGAAGAAGTTCAAATGGCCAAAAGACACTTAAAGTCATGCTCAACTTCCTTAGCGATCAGGGAAATGCAAATCAAGACAACTTTAAGATACCATCTTACACCTGTCAGAATGGCTAAAATCAAAACACCAATGATAGCCTTTGCTGGAGAGGTTGTGGAGAAAGGGGTATACTCATCCATTGCATGTGGGAATGCAAACTTGTGCAACCACTCTGGAAAGCAGTGTGGCGGTTTCTCAGAAAATTCAGGATCAACCTACCCCTGAACCCAGCAATACCACTCTCGGGAATACATCCAAGAGAGGCCTTATCATACAACAAAAGTATATGCTCTACTATGCTCATAGCAGCATTGTTTGTAATAACCAGAACCTGGAAACAACCTAGATGCCCTTCAACAGAAGAATGGATGAAGAAAGTATGGAATATATGCATATTAGAGTACTACTCAGCAGTAAAAAACAATGACTTCTTGAATTTTGCATGCAAATGGATGGAAATAGAAAACACTATCCTGAGGGAGGTAAGCCAGACCTAAAAAGAGGAACATGGGATGTACTCACTCATATTTGGTTTCTAGCCATAAATAAAGGACATTGAGCTTATAATTCGTGATCCTAGAGAAGCTAAATAAGAAAGTGAACCCAAAGAAAAACATATAGGCATCCTCCTGAATATTAACCTTCATCAGGCGATGAAAGGAGACAGAGACAGAGACCCACATTGGAGCACCGGACAGAAATCTCAAGGTCCAAATCAGGAGCAGAAGGAGAGAGAGCACGAGCAAGGAACTCAGGACCGCGAGAGGTACACCCACACACTGAGACAATGCGGATGTTCTATTGGGAACTCACCAAGGCCAGCTGGCCTGGGTCTGAAAAAGCCTGGGATAAAACCGGACTTGCTCAACATAGCGGACAATGAGGACTACTGAGAACTCAAGAACAATGGCAATGGGTTTTTGATTCTACTGCACGTACTGGTTTTGTGGGAGCCTAGGCAGTTTGGATGCTCACCTTACTAGACCTGGATGGAGGTGGGTGGCCCTTGGACTTCCCACAGGGCAGGGAACCCTGATTGCTCTTCAGGCTGATGATGGAGGGGGACTTTATTGGGGGAGGGGGAGGGAAATGGGAGGTGGTGGCGGGGAGGAGGCAGAAATCTTTAATAAATAAAATTTAAAAAACAAAAATAATTGCTATATCTCAGGTTGAACTTGCACTGCAGGCACATGCTTTGCACCATCAAAACAGCTTAAGTTTAAGAAAACAATTTAAGCTGACCAGAGAGGCTGCTTGACAAATTTTTAAGTGATGTGAAAGATGCCCACAATATCTACCTGTGCCTCATTTGGGGGTAAATCCCCAGGACTGCTTCCTAACCATATATGGCAAATGGATGTAACTCACATTACTGAGTTTGGAAAATTGAGATATGTGCATGTGAAAATTGATACGTATTCAGGATTTGTATTCAGGATCGGCCACAGCACAAACTGGGGAAGCTGCCAAGCATGTAATAACTCATTGCTTAAAATGCTTTTCATGCATGGGAACCCTAAAGGTAATAAAGACGGACAATGGGTCCGGATATGTTAACAAAGCTTTTCAAAGATTTTGTACTCAATGGAATATTGCTCACAAGGCTGGTATTCCATATAATCCTCAAGGACAAGGAATTGTGGAGCGTGCACATAGCTCCTTGAAAACACAACTCCAAAAAATAAAGACAGGGGAGTTGTATCTTCAGACAACACACAATGCCTTAAATCATGCATTGTTTATGCTAAAATTTCTAAATACAGATGTCCATGAGTGATCAGCTACAGACAGATTGTGGCATAATAGTACAAAAATCACATTTTCTAAAGCAAGGTGGAAGGATCCTTGCACTGGAATTTGGAAAGGATCCGATCCCATTTTAATATGGGGTCAAGGACATGTCTGTGTTTTCTCACAGGATGAAAATCAAGCCAGATGGCTTCCAGAGAGACTAATTCGATGCACTCAGCAGAAAAACAACGGACCTGAGGACAGCTTAGCTGACAACGGTCTAGCAGAAGGAACGGAATGAGAAGAGCTCCAGGAGGAATCAGTAACTCAGCCCGCTGAGAGGAACCTGATCCAGACCTGCAACTCGCATCTCTGCAGGGAGACTTTGGACAAAGAGATCCTGCTGAGATGAGCTGACTGGGTGTCTGCAGACAAGTTGTCTCTGCCTAACAATAGTGCTCCTTTCTCTTTTGTTATAAATGTAGATCTCCTGAGGAGAGGTGTTGACTGAAGCTGGGGGTCAGGAGGTTTGGTGCTTCTTTCTTGGTAATTTGGAGGATGTCTTATAGAGATGCTAATTCAGGCCTACATGACAGCTAGCATACAGATAGAATGCGGATGTGACAAAAGGCATTCACCTAGTTGGTTACCTAGGAGACAGCCTAATGTGTTTTCCTGTTCAATTTATGTGATGGTATATAAGCTGTTTGGAGAATAAAGGAGGGAGATCTTCGGGAGATCATCAGGAGAAAAGACCCCGAGATGCCCTTCCATGATGACCATGTAAACTGTGTCTGATTATTCCTCGCGACTCTGTACCAGTTCAGTTAAGGGAAATAATTATCTGTGTTGGACCCACACGGCCTCCAACACCACCCAAGCAAACATAACTTATCTAGAGTCATAATGATATAATTTATCTACAGATATAAAGAACTCAAGAAATTAGATACCAATAAACCAAATGATCCAATTAAAAATGGGGTACAGATCTAAATAGGAAATTCTCAAAGAAAATCTCAAATGGCTGAGAAACACTTTAAGAAATGTTCGACATCCTTAGTCATAAGAGAAATGCAAATCAAAACAACTCTGAAAATTCCATCTTATACCTGTCAGAATGGCTAAGATCAAAAACACAAGCCACAGCTCATACTGAAGAGGATATGGGACAAGGGGAACACTCCTTCTGTGTTGGAGGGAGTACAAACTTGTACAAAGAATTTGGAAGTCAGTGTGGTGGTTTCTTAGAAAACTGGGAAACAATCTACCACAAGACCACTCTGGGGCATATACCCAAAGAATGATCAATAATACCATGAGGACATTTGCTCAGCTTTATTTGTAATAGCCAGAACCTGAAAACAACCTAGATGTTGTCCCTCAACTGAGGAGTGGATAAAGAGAATATGATACATTTACACAATGGAATATTAATCAGCTGTTAAAAACAAGGACACCAGGAAATGTGAAGGCAAATGAATGGAACTAGAAAAAAAATCATCTTGAGTGAGGTAACTCAGACTAAGAAAGACAAACATGGTGTGTAATCACTCATAACTGGACATTAGCTTTAAAATAAAGGATAATTCATAGACCCAGAGGATTCATGAGGGACACCCAGATCTCCTTGGGAAGGGGAAATAGAAGAGATTTTGTGAGTTAGGGATGGGAACATGAACAATCACGTAGCGGGGGCATTGATGGAGACTGCTGGGCGGCATTTCAGAGATGGATGGAAGCCTGGCACAGAGGAATCTCCCAGGAGTGTATGGTGAGGACCCCAGTGTACACTCCTAGTGATAGTGGATAAGTAGCCTGAACTGGCTGTCTCCTGTGACCAGACTGATGCCTGACCCAATTGTCATCAGAGAGGCTTCATCCAGCAACTGACAGAGGTAGGTGCAGAGACCCACAGTTTCTCAGAAAATTGGGAATCAACCTACCTCAGGATACAGCAATACCACTTTTGGGAATATACCCAAGAGATGCCCTATCATACTACAAAAGCATTTGTTCAACTATGTTCATAGCAGCATTATTTGTAATAGCCAGAACCTGGAAACAACCTAGGTGCTCCTCAACTGAAGAATAGATAAAGAAGGTGTGGCACATTTACACATTAGAGTTCTACTCATTGGTTAAAAAAAAAAACAATGTCATTTTGAATTTTGCATGCAACTGGATGGAAATAGAAAACACTATCCTGAATGAGGTAACCAGACCCAAAAAGATGAATATGGTATGTACTCACTCATAAGTGGATACTAGCTATAAACAAAGGACATTGAGCTTATAGTTCATGATCCTAGAAGCTAAATAATAAAATGAACCCAAAGAAAAACATATAAAGATCCTCCTGGAGACTAGAATCAGACAAAATTATCTGACAAAATTGGGAGCATGGGGATGGGAGGAGAAAAGAGGGTGGAAGGAGAAGAAGAGAGGAGAAGGAGAGGAGTGAGGAGAACTTGAGGGAATGGGATGGTCAAGATGGAGGAAGAACAGAGATGAGAGCAAGGAGAGAGATATCTTGATGGAGGGAGCCATTATAGGGTTAGCAGAAACCTGGCTCTAGAGAAATTCCCAGGAATCCACAAGGCTGACTCCAGCTAAGACCCTAAGCAACAGAGGAGAGGTGGCCTAAGATTGATTTGCCCTGTAATCAGACTGATGAATATCTTAAACATCACCATAGAACCTGAGTCCAGCAACTGATGGAAACAGAGGTAGACAACCACATTGGAACACTGGACTGAGCTCCCAAAGTCCTGCTGAAGAGTGGGAAGAATGAGAATATTAGCAAAGAGGTCAAGACCATGATGGGTTCACCCACTGAAACAGTTTACCTGAGCTAATGGGAGCTCACCAACTCCAGTCGAACAGGGAAGGAACAAGCATAGGACCGAACTAGTCCCTCTAAATGTGTCTGACAGCTGTATGGCTGGGGCAGACTGAGGGGCCACTGGCAGTGGCACAGGAATTTATCTCTACTGCATGTACTGGCTTTTTGGGATCCTATTCTCTTTGGATGAATACTTGCTCAGCCGAGATATAGCAGGGAGGGTCTTGGACCTTCCCCAAAGCAAAGTGCCTTATCCTCTCTTAGGATTGGATGGGGGTAGGATGGGAGGGTATGTGGAGGGAATAGGAGGAAGGGAGGGAGTGGGAACTTGGATTGGTATTTTTAAAAAATCTAATAGATTAAAAATAAATAAAAAACAAAAGCAAAAGAGTATGCAGGTCTGGCCTTTAATCCCAGAACTCAGGAGGCAGACACAGGTGGATTCCTTTGAATTCAAGGCCAGCCTGGTTTACAGAGTGAGTTTCCAGGATAGGTTCCAAAAGATACACAGAAAAAGCCTGTCTTGAAAAATCAAAACAGGTATGCCACGAACAGATGCAATAAGAGAGATAAAAGCCAATTATCTTGACAAGTGTGTAATCCCAGTACTCAGAAGGCAAGAGAAGATGGTTAGTTCCACGTCAATTTGGACTAGAAAATGAGACTATGATTTAAAATTTATATATATGTGTGTATGTGTGCGTGTGCGTGAATGTTTGTGTGTGGGTGTGCATGTGCATATGTGTGTTTGTGTGTGCATGTGTTTGTGTGTGTGTGCGTGTGCGTATGTGTGTTTGTGTGTGTGTGCATTTCCTTCCATTCCACCGAAAGAAAGAAAAAGGAAATATTGATGTATCCATTATTGGTTGTTTCTTGGAAAGTCATACAATCCAGCAATCAAGTTCTTGCTGTTTACCTGACTAAACTGAACAACATATGCCTATATACACTCGGCATTCAAATATTTACATATCCATAAAGGTTTTCAATAGATTGATGCATTAACAAACTATAGTGTTGTCTATGCAAGGGATCACTCTTCAGCAACAAAAAGAAGTGAGCAGTCAATTTATTTAATGGTAAAAGGACTTCTGGGTGAAATGTAGAAGGTAATATGAAAATATAGAAATATTTCTGTGTGAAGCAGTAGGGAAAATTGTTGACTTTAATTGTCATAAAAAATGCCTGGCAATATATGGTGTCTTATGATGCTATTCCCCTTGATGGCTCAATATATCTTAATAAATGGTACACGTGTATCAGAAGAAAGTAGCTGAGAAGATTTTAGGACTTTAGGTAAAGTACATTTGGCCTTTCTCAGTGGCTGAGCCATTGTGTGCCTGACCTCGTCCAGATTCCCCAGAATGATTATTCCAGACTCTTCCCTCCCTAGACCATACCCATCCTTAGGGTAGATGCCACATGTACTCTATGGCCTGCTGACCTCTCTGCTGTTGGTTAGAGGCTACACTACATCCTAGGCCTTTAACTATAGAAGCTACCCTCATGGTCACAGACACTTTGTAAAGGAGTCTCTGTGCAATTGCACCTTAAGCTTTATTGTGTTCCTGAAATTGGACTGACTGGTGCATGGAAACCTTTTCCCAAATTGTACTGTGTTTTAAATATGCTGATAATGAACCACCTGAGATAGACTCCCCCCAGTCTGATCCAGGTTGACAAAGTCAATCTGCACCCAGTTTTCATTCTTCTCTCATTGAGAGGCTCACATCCCTGCCTGGATGACTTCAGGTACCCCCCCCCCCAATATGCCAATACATCCTGAGCATCCCTTTCTTTTTAAGGATTAAGGCGACCACAAGGCTACCATCTACAGATATCATTTTTTATTAGTTACCCTTGAGTTAAAATGACATCCTGTACAAGATGCACAGTTGCTATGGAGCATGTGACCAAGTCCATCAGCTGCTCAAATAGCAGCTTAGATGTGAGTTTGCTTTCTGGATGGAATACATAGTTGATGTAGGATTCCCCTCTGTATACCATTGATTAATGAATAAAGAAGCTGCTTTCAGCCAATGGCTTCACAGAATGTATCCACGCTGGAAAAGATACATATAGAGAGAGTAGGTAGAGTTGAGGAGAAGCCATGTAGCCACCACTGGGAACAGACACCTCTGCTGGAGCCCACCAAAACCTTGTCAGTAGGCCATGACTTCGTGGTGATGCACAGATTAATGGAGATGGGTTACTTTACAACAGAAGAGCAAGCTAGCAACATGCTTACATGGTTGACCAAGCAGTGATTTAAATAATATAGTTTCTGTGTGATTATTATGGAAATCTGGGTGGCTGAGAAATGAACACGCAGCCTCCCCCAACACATAGTCATTCAAACAGTAGATAGGCTTTTTTGGCAGTTTATGTCTTGTGCATATTGTAGAAATAGATGGTCTTTAGAAGGTTTATTATTTGTAGAAATAGGTGGTCTTTAGAAGGTTTATTATTTGTAGAAATAGGTGGTCTTTAGAAGGTTTATTATTTGTAGAAATAGATGGTCTTTAGAAGGTTTATTATTTGTAGAAATAGATGGTCTTTAGAAGGCTTATTAAAATAGTAAAGAAGTCAATGACTACTAACCAACACCCCAAGGAGGTATCAACTCAAAACGGATAGAAAACACTAGTTTAAAGCTCACTTAAGCAATGTTTTTGCTTTGAATTTAAATGAAGGTCTGGGTTTTTGTTTTAGCAAAAATCCAGCTAATATTAAATATTGTTAAATTGAGACCAAATTTATTGAAAGAAAGTCAATCTGCTCAATTTAAGCAAACTATAATTAATTACAATTTACCAGCTTAATCTATTGAAAAACAATATCTACCAAAAAATATGTTTATTATATGGGCATATTATTTGTGTTTTAATAAATAAAGCTTGTCTGAAGGTCAGTGCAAAGCAGCCACACTAGTCAGCCACACAGGCCAGACAGTGGCTGTACACCTCTAGTCTCAGCACCAAAGAGGAGTATCAGGTGGGATGAGACAGGAACGCACTCTCTTTCAGTCTGAAGATTCATTGAGGTGAGAGCTCTCTAGTGGCTTGGCTGTTTTGTTTTTCTGATCTCCAGTTTGAACCCCAATATCTGTCTCTGAGTTTTTATTATTTGTGCTACAATGTGTTACCCATAAATCTTAATTATGGCAATTTTTATAGGTGAATTAAATATGGCTGAACAAGCATCACCGATATTTTTATATTTGTTGCTTGTAGATGAACACGAAACATATTTATTAGTCTAACTTAATTATTTTCAAATTCACATATTGAAATTCATATGATATAGTGACCTAAAAGGCTCATCCCTGATGACTAGCTTTCATGGTGACCAGAATGTGCTGCACCAGCTTCCAAAGGAGAAAAGCAGACAATCACTTACTCACCTATGGCCAACATGGCATGACAACCTTCACAGTGCACTAGTGACGCCCACACCTTGATGACAGCCAACGGCTCTCCCATTAGACGTGAGACCCTCTCAACAAGAAGGAAACCTAGCCAACTAGTCAGGGTTAGTGAAGCTGTGGGTCTTGGAGGAGAACATACAGCTGCCACTTTACTAAACCAACTGAATCCCTAACTACATTACCAATGCTTGTCCTTATACCCAGAGATAGGTGTAAGCCCTCACCTCTTTTCAAGGAAACATCACTTTGAACAGCATGTGGAGATCATTACAGGAAAACACAATGAATCAAAATGCTAAATGGTGGTGGTGCATAGTCCCAACCGACATATCAACAATACAACTTCTGTACCTAAGGTTCAGGAATCACTGAAGAAGTTTGTTAGGAGATTGTGTCTCCTAGGAATGTTGGGAGCTATACACATACAGTCTCAACAACACGAATGCCTAAGCATGAGCTAAACAAGAACAAGAATAAACATGCTCACATGGCTACAATTTTCTCTAGAAACAATAAAAACCTCACAGACAAGAGCTTATCTGTGACTAAAAGGAGAACATCTCATTCTGGTGCATTTAACCAAATGTCTTCTCAGAAAACCTTTAAAAATATTTTCCTATTTCTATTGACAGGAATTGTATTTTATCAGTTGTTTGAATGTTATTTTTTGGTAAATTTTGACAATTTTTTATATCTTTTGATAAGTAGTCAATAATGAGATCTCAACAAAAATGACTCTATGAGTTTGTGAGAAAATGACCTGAATGGCCAATTTGTATGTCATTCTTCAGCTGTACTTGTTTATATTTATAATTTTGAAATTCTTACAGAATGAATTTTGTATTCACCGACTTTGTCATGTGGTATATAAGTGTATGCTTTCTTTATGTAATTGACAGTATTTTCTATACAGTGATAAATGCTGATGCTATTTTCTTTTAAAAGAATTACTGTTATACATAACAATATTGGGTGAATATGAATAATTTATTCTGAAAATAAAAATCCAGTCAAAATTTACAATAAATTCCACTTATGTGAAATTGAGGAAATAATGATGACATGATTCAAAATGAAGATTATATCTAGTATGTTAGGATACTGACAAAAAGGAGTTAAGTAAGGCTTAATTCCTTGATAAGGTATACATAATATAAGATCAATTCAAGTTAATGTATACTTTAATAAATATACAAGAAGGTATAAATATGGATATACTCACGAGTGACCTAAAGACATTTTACTTTTCATAAATTCATACAGTATATATTTTATTGTATACTTTTCCACCCTCCAACTCCATCTAGATCCTCCTCCTTCCCTACCTACCCAACTTCATGTTCTACATTTCCATTTTTTATAAAGATTTATTTATTTGTTATGTATACAGTGTTCTGACTGCATGTTTAACCACATGTCAGAACAGGGCATCAGATTCGGTTATAGATGACTGTGAGCCATGATGTGGTTGCTGGGAATTGAACTCAGGACCTCTGGAAGAGCAGTCGGTGTTTACAGTCATGTTTCCAGGTCCTATTTTTAAAAAAATCAAAGACAAAAGAGAAAAGCTACTAGAAAACATGAATTCTGGTTTGTGTTGGCCAACTACTCAGAGCACAGGGCATGCCTGAGAGTGTGACTATCACTTGAAGTAAACTAATAATTCCTTTTCCCAGAATCTTGGCCAGTGTTGGGAATTCATGCCCACATCCCTTCCTTTGCATTGGTTTTGTCTGGCTTGAGTCTGGAGATCTGTGTATGCTGTCACAGTCTCTGAGTTCATACACGCATCTTCACTGTCGTGTCTGGAAAATGCTGTTTCTTTAACTCACCAGACCCCAAGGACACTTTTAACTAGCTAAATTTAACTTTTACTGATGAATTAAAACATAAAAGTTAGACATATTAATGGAATATGATTAGTTTGATCCATAGTGAAATATTTAAGTTAGGCCAAACATCTACCTCACTGAACATTATCATTTCTTCAGCACAGACATTCACAGAGCATCTAGTCCTGCTCACCCATTGGCCAATCTTTCCTTTGTGATCCTTCCTGCTTTCTCTCCTCAGTCTCTGGCAAACACCATGATGCTATCAACTCCTGTGAGAGCAACATTTGTCTATCGGTGCCTGCCTTACTCATTTAAAACGATATTCCCAATGAGGAGCAGAAGGAGGGAGAAGATGAGCTCCCAGTTCTGTTTGTATAATTGAAAAGACAGGATTTCACTCTTTTTATGGCTAGCTAGTATCCAATTGTATTATTTTCATCACTCACTCTTTTGTTCATGGAAACAACCATTTCCTCCGCTGTTCACGAACAATGTTGCAGTAAACACAGCAGGGCAGACAAACTCTGATACACTGAATTCATTTTTTAGTTGAAATACCTACTGCTGATATTACCTGAACTCATTGTAATTCTATTTTGCATTTCTTAGGCATTTTCATAGGGTTTTCTAAAATGACTGTAAAAGTTTAGATTCCTGCCAATAATTCACGAGTCTTCTTTTACATCTTTGTTGGTATTGTTTTTTTTATTTGTAATTGCCATTCCTAATGAAATTGGTACTATTTAATTATATATTTTACTGGCAACTCTTTGATAATTAGTATGCTGCCAATATTTCATATACCTGTCGGCCATATTTCTTATTAAAAGAACTGTCTGGGAAAAGTGGCATTTTAATCAATGATGAACAGTTTATGCAACTATGATGTACCCAATGATCCTTTAGCTATCTTGTTTAAGTACACAACACAACGCTAACACAATAACAAAATAACGCAATGAAACATATTATATCATTAAGTAATACAATACTGCACTTTGAGATACATATGCATATATATCAATAAAAGTATAATTACACACATATGTAATCTGTATATTGTACATGTTTGTATATTTGTGAAATTAAACTTTTACTGAGGTAAATTAGACATTAATATACATACATATAAGGTAACTTTTTAAGCAATTACTTTCAGTTGGAAATTCAGAGACCATAGCTGTGCTGGCTAGTTTATGTCAACTTGACACAAGCTAGATTAGATTCACTTGAAAAGAGGAAACTTCATTAAGAAAATGCCCCAATCAGGCCTATGGGTAAGTATGTGGTGCATTTTCTTACATGATTCATATAGGAAGGCTCAGTCTACTGTGGGTGGCACCATCTCTGTTCAGGTGATCCTGGGGTATACAAAAAGTAAGCTGAGCAAGCCTTGGAGAGCAAGCCAGTAAGCAGCCCTCCTTTGTGGACTCTGCATCAACTTTTGCCTCCAGGTTCCCTCCTTGAGTTCCTGCCCTGACTTACCTAGATGGTGGATCAACCTCTTTTCCCCTGAGTTCATGGTGTTTTACCATAGCAATAGAAACACTAACAGTAACATTGCCCATTTGCATAGATCAAATTGATTTAGTCATTGAAAGATGTCCAAAGCAATATTTCTTCACTATAATTTGCAAACTCAATATATAAATACACATTTTAAAGGAGCTTGAATGAAGATAACCTACATGGATGGACAATATTTATCCCAGAAAACAGAGGCCATTAAATGACAATCTTCTCCCCAAACATAGGATACTTCCTTATGAGTTAATGGTCCTGAAGACCCAACAGTGATGCGGGAGTGTCATATCAATCTGTTGATTTCATTGGTTAGGTAATAAACAAACTGCTTGGCCTCATATCTTAGAACATAGGTGGGTGGAGTAAACAGAACAGAATGCTGGGAGGAAGAGGAAGTGAGCTCAGAGACTCGACAGCTCTCCTCTCGGGAGCAGACGCCTCAGAGAGACGCCATGCTCCCCTCTCCCGGGTAGACGTGATAGCTCTGCTCTCTGAGGCACACGCGATGAAGCTCCGACCCAGGATGGACGTAGGCTAGAATCTCCCTGGTAAGCCACCTACCTCATGGGCTACACAGATATTAGAAATGGGCTAGTCCAGGTGCGAGAGTTAGCCGAAAAGAGGCTGGATAGTAATGGGCCAAGCGGTGTTTAAAAGAATACAGTTTCCATGTAATTATTTCGCGTAAAGCTAGCCGGGTGGCGGGACACAGCCCACTGCTCATATTACAACAGCCATGAGGGCGGCCGGGTGCCTGGGACGCAGACCCGCTGCTCTTATTTCAACACAACAGACCCCCTCCAATAAAAAACAACATAATGTGGGTATTGCTTTTGCTCTTGGTTACCCATTACAACTAGATGATGCGATTTATTGCTGAAAACAGCACACAAGTTGGTTGAAGGACACAGAGAAATAAATTTGAAACTGACTAGGAATCTTCCCCCTGAGGGCTAGCTTTAATAGATGTGGGAAACAAAACATTACTGGGGGATAAAAGACATCGATGATATTATTCAACACTGGATCCTGCATAGTATAATATTGACCTAGTAGGCAAAATGTACAATAGGAGTGTTGACTGTTATGGGGCGATCATTTAATTTTTGTGGGATTTGAGGTTAACAGTAGGTTAATCATGCCTAGTACTGTAAAGCTGGGCAAAAGCTCATGGTTAGGAAGGAAATAGGTCCAACTGGGAAACCTGCTGTTATTTTGCCAAATTAATGTTGTCAAACTGCCTTCTAAATATTTATATTTATATACAAAGTTTTGTGTTGCTTTCTATCTTTATCAACAATGACTCATAACTGGTCAAAGTGTTGAAAATAAGTGACTGTAAATTCTCATCCCTGAATGGGACATCTGTATAATCCCTCCTGACACACAGACACAGACACACACACAAACACACACACCTCAGGAAACAACATGGAAGGGAGGACAGAAAGAAAGAGTTGGAGGTTCTGGCTATTACAAATCACACTGCTATGAACATAGATGAACAAATCTTTTGTAGTATGATAGGGCATCTCTTGGGTATATTCCCAAGAGTGGTATTGTTGGATCCTGAGGTAGGTTGACTCCCATTTTCCTGAGAAATAGCCACACTGATTTCCAAAGTGATTGCACAAGTTTGCATTCCCACCAGTAATGGATGAGTGTTCACCTTACTCCACATCCTCTCCAGCAAAGGATATCACTGGTGTTTTTGATTTTAGCCATTATGACAGGTATAAGATGGTATCTCAAAGTTGCTTGGATTTTCCTTTCCCTGATCTCTAAGGAAGTTGAGCATGACCTTCAGTGTCTTTTGGCCATTTGAACTTCTTCTGTTGAGAATTCTCTATTAAGTTCTGTACTCCATTTTTTTAATTGGGTTAATTAGTGTTTTAAAGTCTAGTTTCTTGAGTTCTTTATATATTTTGGAGATCAGGCCTTTGTCTGATGCGGGGTTGGTGAAGATCTTCTCCCATTCAGTAGGATGCCATTTTATCTTAATGACAGTGTCCTTTGCATTATAGAAGCTTCTCAGTTTTAGGAGGTCCCATTTATTAATTGTTCCCCTTATTGTCTGTGCTACTGGGTTTATACGTAGGAAGTGGTCTCCTGTGCCCATGTGTTGTAGACTACTTCCCACTTTCTCTTCTGTCAGGTTCAGTGTGGTCAGATTTATATTGAGGTCTTTAATCCATTTGGACTTGAGTTTCGTGCATGGTGATAGATATGGATCTATTTTCATTCTTCTACAGGTTGACATCCAGTTAGGTCAGCACCATTTGTTAAAGATGCTTTCTTTCTTCCATTGTATAACTTTAGCTCCTTTGTTGAAAATCAGGTGTTCATAGGATTGTGGATTAATATCCATTTCTTCAATTCGATTCCATTGGTCAACCTCTCTGTTTTTATGCCAATACCAAGCTGTTTTCATCACTGTAGCTCTGTAATAGAGTTTGAAGTCAGGTATGGATGGTAATGCCTCCAGAGGTACTTTTTTATTGTATAGAATTGTTTTGGCTATCCTGGGTTTTTTGTTTTTCCATATAAAGTTGATTATTGTTCTCTCAAAGTCTGTGAAGAATTTTGTTGGGATTTTGATGGGGATTGCGTTGAATTTATAGATTGCCTTTGGTAGAATTGCCATAGAATTTACTATGTTGTTCCTACCTATCCAAGAGCATGGGATAGCCAGAACCTGGAAACAACCTAGATGCCCCTCAATGGAAGAATGGATAAAGAAAGTACACATTAGAGTACTACTCAGTGGTAAAAAACAATGACATCTTGAATTTTGCATGCAAATGGATGGAAATAGAAAACACTATCCTGAGTGAGATAACCCATCCCCAAAAAGATGAATATGGTATGTACTCACTCACTAGTGGACTCTAGCCATAAACAAAGGACATTAAGCCTATAGTTGACAAGCCCAGAGAAGACAAATAACAAAGTGGACCCAAAGAAAAACATATATAGATCATCCTGGAAATTGGAAGCCGATAAGATCGCTGAGCA
Source organism: Microtus pennsylvanicus (assembly GCF_037038515.1). Lineage (NCBI taxonomy): Eukaryota > Metazoa > Chordata > Mammalia > Rodentia > Cricetidae > Microtus > Microtus pennsylvanicus. Next base: position 41,335,166 of record NC_134583.1, read on the forward strand.
AAAGTTGGGAGCATGGGTGTGGGTATAGAGGTGGGGATGAGGTTGATGTAAGGGGAGGGGGAGAGGGAAGGGAGAAGGAAAAGACTGGCGAGAGCTTGGGGGAGTGGGAGGGTTGAGATGGAGGAAGGGCAGATATAGGAGAAGGGAAGAAGATATCTACATTAAGAGATCCATTTTAAGGTTGGCAAGAGACTTGGCTCTAGAGGGGATCCCAGGTGTCTATAGGGATGTCCCCAGCTAGGTCATTGGGCAGCAGAGCAGAGGGTGCCTGAACTGGCCTTGCCCTACTATCACACTGATGAATATCTTGCATATCACCATAGAACCTTTGTCTGACAATGGATGGAGATGGAGACAGAGACCCACATCGGAGCACTGGACTGAGCTCCCAAGGTCCAGTTGAAAGGCACAAGGAAGGAGAAGACAAACACGGAAGTCAGGACCACGAGGGGTTGGTCCACCCACTGAAGCAGTGTGCCTGTTCTAATGGGAGCTCACGAAATCCAGCTGGACCAGGACTGAATGCGATCAAACCAGACTCTCTGATTGTGGCTGACAATAGGGCTGACTGAGAAGCCATTGATAAAGGCACTGGGACTTGTTTCTACTGCATGTTCTGGCCTTTTGGGACCCTAGTCTATAAGGATGCACAGCTTCTTAGGCCTGGATGTAAGGGGGAGGGCCTTGGACTTCCCACAGGGCAGGGTTCCCTGCTCTCTCTCAAGCAGGGAGGGGGAAGGAGGAGGATGAGTGTGGGAGTGGGAGGGGAATGGGAGGAGGGGAAGAAGTGTAAATTTTTTTAATGGAAAAATCAATCAATCAATAAATAAAAAGATAAAGAAAGAAAGAGTTGGGGAATGCAGAGGGTGCCATAAAAAGCTTGTATTCGGGACATGATGTCTTAGTTCATACTAGCCGTGGCTGTCAGCGTCAAGTCAAGCCAGTCAACACCAGCATGGAGGGTGGAGACACAGTGGGCTTCCCTGATAGCTGAGGAACCCCCGGAAGTTAGTGACTGCTTGGGGAGAGTCAGTTTTGAGGGTGTAGCTTCTGATCCTTTGCACATGCTCTAGGGCATGGCCACACACCATGTACATATAAGGAGAACTGACAGGATATGGAAAAGAAGAGGACATGAAGTTGGGAGGGGGATGAGCTGGCAGGAATTCTGGGGGGCTGAGTGGGGAAAGTGGGGTTAGACAATCAAAATACATTGCATACATATATGAAATTCTCAAAGGATAAATTAGCTAATGATTTTTTTAAAGAATATATATTTTATTTATATCATTTTTTATTTCTTCCTCACAAAATCATCACAATTCTTTTCAGATCCTCCCATTAAGAGATACAACTTATTTTCTATTCCTTTCATCAAGTCTGGCTTTGTAATTTACTTGTTTTAATAGAATGGCAGAGGCGACCATATCACACTAGGCTGAGCATGTGTCCTAAGTGGCTTTGCAGTCTCTTTTGACTGCTGTTTTTGTAACCTCTGCCATTGCCTTTATGTAAAAAAGTTGAATCTTGGCCTGCTTGTGCTGATCAAGAAGCCTTATTTTAAGAACATTTTATATATATAGAAAGAGAGAGAGAAAGAGAGAGAGAAAGAGAGAGAGAGAGAGAGAGAGAGAGAGAGAGAGAGAGAGAGAGAGAGACTAAGCTATTGAGGACGGGTAAATCTTCAGATGGCCCAGTAGTTTCTCACAAATGCAAGAGTTTCCCGCTGAGAAAATCAGTTCCATCTTGGTTCACTAGAACCACCCAGCTTAACCCTTAAGCCACAGTATCATGAGTTTAAAAAATACTGGTTAAGAGCCGGGCTGTGGTGGCGCACGCCTTTAATCCCAGCACTCGGGAGGCAGAGGCAGGCGGATCTCTGTGAGTTCGAGGCCAGCCTGGTCTACAAGAGCTAGTTCCAGGACAGGAACCAAAAGCTATGGAGAAACCCTGTCTCGAAAAATCAAAAAAAAATAATAATAATGGTTAGGGCTGGAGAGATGGCTCAGCCATTAAAAGGCTCACAACCAAAAATACACAAAATCGTGCTTTCAAGCCAGTAAAATTTTAGAATAGTTTATAAATAGAAAAAGCAAATTGATGCCAATCAGTCAGAGTTTTGACTTAAAGAATAGCATTTAGAAGTATATCAACATGGTTATTATGGAGCAGTGAGCACTGGCTAAGGGGCAGCCTTACCTTAATTGGATTTCGATAGAAAGACTGCCATCCAGATGACGGAAATGACATGGCAATAATACGCTCTGCAGGTCAAAGTAATTGCTATGATGACTATCATAATAAAGATGACAAAACATATAAAAATTTCAACTACATATAGAAAAACTCCTTTTTTAAAAAAATAAAGACAACATTTGGAATAGAATAATAACATTCTCTGAATAATCTGAATGATTTACTATATTAAATTACTCGATATAATAATAACCATTAAATGGGTACAGTGATCCTAAGACTCAATTGGATCATCTATTGACCACAGATTTCTATAGGGCTAAGTCTGAAGCTTCCTCAGTATCAGTAAAATTTCTTTAACAAACCAAAGAAAACAGCCTGAACTCCAGTAAGTGCAGCAACTTCCAGAGAACTTTCCAGGCATGTGTCTCAGGAAATCTGAGAACAACAGAGTTGTTGTTTCTGGAGTTGTAAGGAGACTGGAAATTCTCCTGGGGTCCTTGGAACCACGGTTAACTACCTGAGCTGAATAAATAAAAGCCTACTAAGATTATAACCCATCCCACCTCCTGTACTGGTTTTAAGTGACATAAGTAGATATTCCCATTACCATGGTCACACTGCCACAATGGCATGTGTGCTCCTAGATAAAGAATCCTTTGAAATAACATTGCAGTAATCAAAAGAGAATGCAACATCTACTAGTCACACACAAAATGTCCAATTTTTATAAACAATATCAACAGGTAGGTTTCACAAACCAGTAACATAAGTGAGGTCCAGGTCAAACCCATCCTTCATGTATCGTCTTTTGTTTCCTGAAACCTGAATTGGAAAGTCATAAAGTTTTAGACACAGATCATCAGGAAAAAATAACAAAATACACAAATCTACCACCTGAAAGAATAAATGTGCTGCCACTCACCAGCCGCCTCAGCAACTTTTCAAGGTCTCTTTTTTGATGAGCCAGTTGCAAAATTCGTATCAGAATAAAAAGCCGCAGAGGTCGAAATACAATTCCCAATCTAAGTAAATTTATACATAAAAATTTAAGTACTCAGAATATTTGGTTACTGTGTGTTAAGTTTAACAGTCATTCATTCATTTTTGCTGGTGCTGCGGGCCAAGCATGCTCCTACTTCTGTTTTCAGTTTGGAACAGTGGTCCTTGGTCAGGGCAGCGTTCTTTTACTCCCATGTAGAAGACACTTTTGATTGTCATATTATGTGGGTGTGTTGCTACTCTATTAAGCGGATATGGGATAGGTGCCCTAATAAATGTTTCATCATGAATGACATCCTTTGCCAGAATTATTTGACCTAAAATGTCAATAATGTTAAGTTTGGAAAAGATAAACTCAGAATTTGTGGTTTAACACCATTTTTCTTTTTTTCCCCTGTTCTGTGAGTGTGCATGTTTGTGTGCTCATCAAAACACTGCCTGTGATATTAATATCAGTAAATAAAGAATCACTACTGCTGGTAAGGATATATCAGAAAATAGACTCAAATATTAGCCAAATAAGCTCACTGTTGTTTCTCCTACCATGTAAAACACCAAGGTAGAGAACTACTGCTCTAAAAACTGGGTATTTAATTTGTTTTTTTAATTAAATATTTATTTATTTATTATGTATACAATATTCTGTCTGTGTGTATGTCTGCAGGCCTGAAGAGGGCACCAGACCTCATTACAGATGATTGTGAGCCACCATGTGCTTGCCGGGAATTGAACTCAGGACCTTGGAAGAGCAGGCAATGCTCTTAACTGCTGAGCCATCTCTCCAGCCCTGGGTATTTAATTTGAAGCCATATGAACAAGGCACCATGAAGAGCTCTGTAAAGTTCTTCAAAGCATGGGCTATGGAGTGAAGGGGTGGCTCAGCAGTTAAGAGCACTTGCTCTTGTAGAGGACATGGGTCTAGTTCCCAGCACCCAGACGACAGCTCACAACCATCTGCAATTCCAGTTCCAGGGGATCGAGTTCTCTTCTCTGGTCTCTACAGGCACTGATGATGTATGGTGCATATATATACATGCATGCAAAACACCCAAACAAATAAGATAAAAATGAATAAGTGTTTTTAAAAACGATAAAAAATAAAGCATAGGGTAACAGGTTTTAGAGCCCCTAATTCATTGACTTTAAGGTGTCAACTGAGAGGTTGGTTGCTCAGGTTACTTCCAATATACAACACATTTAGTTGAATCCTAGATTGAAGTCCTAGGATGTTGGGGTACAGAAAGAAGCCAGTTATTTAACAAATGAATAAAACTGCCCCTGTGATCTTTAGACACACATATCTTTCTGTTCTACATTGCCACAGTAAAAAAGAGGGGGTAAGCGGGAGAGAAAGGAAAAAAAGGAGGGGGAAAGTTGGGGAGGATGAGGGAAGGGAAAGAAGAGAACCCTCCTAATAGACCCTACCAATTCAGACTTTGCCAGAGTCGTCTCATTCCTAGTACAACTGCCCTGCAAAACTTCCTGTCTGTGGTTGCCCACATTACCTCCTAGTTTCTTGCTATGCTTGTTATACTTTAGAGATATTAACTGGAGTCACTCAAATTATATACATGTTAAATAATCTCTTGGTTACAGGTAAATCCCCGGACTGCAATACTTTATATCTAAGGTATTTGTTATTGAAGCAAAAATGGGAATTTATGAAATTACATTACGTTCTGAAGTTAAAGTTGATATAAGAGGAGTCAAGTCTAGTTTTTCCCCTTTGTAATTTTTATTCAGTTAAAGATTGTTGGTGTGTATATCCTCAACAGACCCCTAAATACCAACATGTTTTAATTTCAAAGTACATGGAAATTTATATGAACACTTATTTGTAGACGACTTATCTGGAACAGCCAAGAGAGAGTTCAGTCAAAATAGTAAATAAAACCATGGGAAATGCAACAAATCAAAGGAAGCAAACAACTCAAAAAACATAAAAGTAGTAGTTTTGAGAGGTAAACAATATGTTTCATACATTGGGACATCTCTAAGAAACTTCTTCTCGTAAAACATGACAGCGATGGCGATGAGCAGAGTCACACCAATGACGACGGCGTCTAGGGTGTTCAGTAAGTCAGAAAAGTAATGTTGTCTCCTGGGGCAGAAAGATGGGAAAGTTATCTGACTCATCTCCATGAGGAATTCTGTCTTCAGCCCTATCAGTAGTCCCGGGATTCTAACCACTTACTGGCTCCTGGTCCCCACTCTGTCACCTGCATATAATTATGTTCCAAGAACAAGTGTCTTCTGGGTGTGTAGGCTGGCTGGAGCTGAGACTGGCCAATAAATTTTGAGAGTTACCACCTATGATGGGGTAGAGGTGGCCAAGCTGTTCATGCTTCTGTATGTAACTGCAATAAACTTGCTAATTCACCAAAATAAAAAGAGTCCTGTCTTAATCTGTTCAAAATGCATTATCAAAACTACTGAAGTAGTGGAAACATACATCAATATAGAGTTTTCACGTGGTAAAGCATCTATCCCCCCTCTCATCTATCACGTCTCTATCATCTGTTTATTATCTATCTATTATCTATCTATCTATCTATCATCTGTCTATCTATGTATCTATCAATCTATGTGTCATCTATCTATCTATCTATCTATCTATCTAAAGTGTCAAGATAGCAATTCATAATTGATAAGAGACAGAAGTAAACCACTGAGCAAGAGGCAAGAACTTCCTTCTCCTTTGTAGGTAGAGTACAGACAATATGCATTGCTGGTGAGCAGATGAAGCTGAATAAGGAGTATAAAGAAACTGGGAATGGGAAAGTATAGAAGAAACTTATATAAGGAGAGGATTCCATTATTTCAAACTCAGGACCTGGCTTTGTATGAATCCTGGTGTTTCAATGAACAAATATAGTCTGTCCAGGTCAAAAACAGACTTCCTTTCTTCATATGTGATTACTGGTATTCTAGAGAAAATTTCTTCTGATTTTGAGATAGCATCTATTTTTAGATGGATGTTTTTCAATTGTCGTAGTTATGGTTTATATTGCTACAATGAAATATTTGACCAAAACATAAGTTGGGGAAGAAGAGTTTATTTGACTTACACTTCCACAGTGATGTTTATCACCAAAGGAAAATAGGACAAATATTCAAGCAGAGCAGGAACCTGGATGCAGGAGCTGATGCAGAGGTCATGGAGGGGTGCTGCTTATTGTCTTGCTCCCTTTGGCTTGCTCAGCCTTCTCTCCTATAGAACTCAGAACCTCATCAATCACTAGTTAAGAAAATGCACTACAGCTGCTTCTTATGGATGACATTTCTGAATTGAGGTTCTGTCCTTTCAGATGACTTTTGTTTATGTGTCTGTTTTGAGGTCTGAGTTCCATAGGGTTCCTTAGAGGACTATCAGTGAAGGATTATTTACAGAAGCATAAACACCTTAGCAATGACTACATCACTGATGAAACTAGTGAGAGCCTTTTCCTCAGACTCTGGGAAACTGAGCAGTGGAGAACTATACTTAGCTCAAAAAAGTACACGAGGATAAAAATCCTCTTAGGAAAGGAGAGAAATTGCACTCTGAGATGCTCGAGAATAAAATGAAACTAGAGAATCTAGTCCCTGACTCCCAGAGCAATATAACCACAAAGTATGGCTTAGAAAACCATGGTCTGTTTTACTGCGATTTTGTTGATGGAAAGAATTTGCCTCTGAACTCTTCTGCACTGTAATATAATTGACATTTTTATTTATGTTGAAATATGAATTATTTGTGATGTATTCTTTTTGTTCTGTTTTTGTTTTTTGAGAGAGGGTTTCTCCGTGTAGCTTTGGAGCCTGTCTCTGCCTTCCAAGGGCTGGAATCAAAGACGTGCACCACCACAGCCCATGTGACTTATTCTTTAGTGTGTCATCACATTTGATTTGGAATTCAAGTCAATCAATGTAAATATTTGTACACTACTATAGTAGTTTGAATGTGCTTGGCCCCTATAACCTCAGGGAGTGACACCATTAGGAAGTGTGGCTTTGTTGGAGTGGGTATAGCCTTGTTGAAGGAAGTGTGGCTTTGTTGGAGTGGTATGGCCTTGTTGAAGGAAGTGTGGCTTTGTTGGAGTGGTATGGCCTTGTTGAAGGAAGTGTGGCTTTGTTGGAGTGGGTATAGCCTTGTTGAAGGAAGTGTGGCTTTGTTCGAGTGGTATGGCCTTGTTGAAGGAAGTGTGGCTTTGTTGGAGTGGGTATGGCCTTGTTGAAGGAAGTGTGGCTTTGTTGGAGTGGTATGGCCTTGTTGAAGGAAGCGTGCCACTGTAGTTGCAGGTTTTGAGGTTTTCTATCCTCAGGAAACTGCCCAGTGTTGCAGTCGACTTCCTGCTGCCTACAAGCCAAGACGCAGCCAGTACTACACCTGCCTGCATGCTGCCATGCTCCCAACAATGATGATAGTGGACTGAACATCTGAAGCTGAAACTGAGCCACCCAAATCAAATGTTTTTATAAGAGTTACTGCTGTCATAGTGTCTCTTCACAGCAATAAACCCTGAGATAGAAGTTGATACAAGGGACTGGGATACTGCGGGAATAGGACTGACCGTGTTTTGTTTAGAGAAATATGGACTTTGGGAGTTTGGGTTAGGAAAGCAGTGGAATGCTTTAAGCACTGCTTAATAGACTATACTCTCATGGAAGACAGTGTTTCTGAACATGATTTGATGAACTGTGGTTATCAAGAGGTTTCAGAGGAGAAGAATGTTAGTATGTGGCCTAGAGACTGGTCTTGTGATACATCGGTGAAGAAAGTGGCTGACTTTTGCCTTTGTCTGAAGAGTCTGCCTGATGCTAAAGTGAAGTGGTTTGGATTAATTCCTTTGGCCAAAGAAATCTCAACCTAGTATAGACACTGTTATGTGGTTATTTGTGGTAACTCTAATAAAGTTTTATAATTAAAAGGAGCAAACTGATCAGGGTAATTTACAAAATGTAAATTTTGAGGAGAGAAAGACCATTAGAAAGTACAGTCAAGATAAATGGCTGGAGAGATGGCTCTGTGGTTAAGAGTGCTGACTGCTCTTCCAGAGGACCCAGGTTCAATTCCTACCACCCACATGGCAGTTAACAGCTGTCTGTAACTCCAAGATCTGACACTCTCAGATAGACATACATGCAAGCAAAACACCAATGCAAATAAAATAAAAAAAAATAATGTATTTTAAAAAAAGATAAATGGATAAGAAATGCAATAAACAGAGTGATGACCTCAGGGCAAGATCTCACCTAGCTGAATTTTCAACTTGTAAAAAGGAACTAGAAAAAAGTTTAGAGCCAGGAGTGGTGGGGCAAGCCTTTATTCTCAGCACTGGGAAGGGAGAGGCTGGCTGATCTCTGAGTTTCAGGTTAGCCTGGTCTAGAGATCCAGTTTCAAGACAGCCAATCTTAGGCAGTGAAGAACAGAAAGCTGGTAAAAATGTAATTGAATGAGGAAGCCATGTTCCAGGCCTAGCAAGCAGAAAAACTTGTCAGCTTCCACCATGTGGTTCTAACTTTAGAGTTAGGGGTAGAAGAAATGGGTTAGGTAATGTGCTGCCACACCCGATGAAAACCATTGAGGCCGGGCAAGTGTCAGCGTTGTCACTGAATGGAGGCCTAGAGAGGCCATTTTGTGAAGCTATGAAGTTGAAGCCTGGATTTCCCTGGAGATCCCAAGATGTTGGAGATGCGAGAGTTGTGGGGTGTCTGCTGAGAGTAGAACCAGCCCAAGAGAAAGAAGTGTGCTGCAGTCAACAAAGCTGGATGGAGTTGGGGATCTAAAGACCATTTTGACATCAGACATGAAGATGCAGAATCTGGAATTTTCCCTGCTTGCTTTCCTTCTTGCTTTGGTCCAGCATTTCCTCAGTATGCTACCTTCCCTATATTTGGGAATGGTAATGCATATCCTGTGCCATTATGCATATCCTGCTGCAAGTATGTGATCATTTTTAATTTTAATTTTACAAGTGATTACAGTTAAGAGATTGAATGAATCTCAGAGGAGACTTTGAACTTTGGACTTTTAAACATTGTTGAGACTGTGACCGACTATGGTAAGTTAGAGTAAATGAATTTTGCATTATGAAACTGTTACAATTTTATGGATGCCAGGGATTGAAATGTGATAGTTTAAATGTAATTTGATTCCCATAATCTCATAGGTACTGGCACTATTAGGGGATACGGCTTTATAGGAGTAGGTATGACCTTGTTGAAGGAAGTATGTCACTGTGGGGGCAGGCTTTGAGAATTCCTATGCTCGGGATATTTCCCAGTGTTTCAGTCAACTTCCTATTACCTGCAAGCCAAGATATAGCCAGCACCATGTCTGCCTGCATGCTGCCATGTTCACCAACATGATTAATGAACTGAACCTCTGAAACTAAGTAAGCCGCCCTAATTAAACATTTTCTTTATAAGAGTTACTGTGGTCATGGTGTCTCTTCACAACAATAAAAACCCTAACTAAAACAATCACATACATGTTCCTTTTATTCATGAATGTAGAGACACAATTGAGAAAATCCTCTGCAGCGCATTGTTGTAGACAGAGGTGCAATGGCAGCACTGGCAAAGCTGCTCCACAGAAAACTGACTTTAGCTGATTGCTTTTCTGTGGAACAAACCTATGAGGAGAATCACTTTGATGGAGAACCCATTTTGTTGAGCTGACATGACAATTCTTACAGGATACTTGTTATATCACTGCAAAAATTGTCTTTATGCTTCAAAAAAATAAGTAAAATCACACTTACCCTTCTATATATACTCGAAGAAGAACATCCACAAGGAAAAACAAAGCAATAGCAAAAGAAACTGAACTATATTCCAGAGGAATATAAAATATGTTTTTATTAAGATGTAGATCTATAGCCACAAGAAATATGTCCAGAAAGATCAGCATAATTTCAAATATTCTAAAACAAACAAACAGAGAGAGTGAAGGTGCTGCCTCCATAGTGACACAATATTAAAGCCAATGCTCAGATGCCCCCAAAATTCCTTTTTAAAGCTAAACTGTCCTGTGACAGAAAGAACAGTGCTGCTTTAGAGTCTTAAGAAAATGTTCAGTTTTCACACAATAAAAGCAGTGATTAAAATCTGCACCAAGCCCCTCCACACTTCCTACAGCAGGGATGTCAGTTGAACACTTCTAAGCTAGAACAACAAATCTAAATTAAAGTCATAAGCTTCTCAGTGTAAACCCTTTAAATGCTCAGAATTTATAATGACTTTTTACAAATTTCTCATAATAAATGAAATCACATTAGTCCAAATAAGTTTAACTTTAGCAACAAAAAGAAGTGAAAGCATGAATAACATATTCCCTTTAAAACACACTTTCACCCGTAAATACACGATTACATATGCACGGGTTCACACATGGATCCTGCATACAGAACAGATACATGAGAAAGAATTCAATTTCATAAATATTGAATGATTAATTCAACTCTTAATTGTCCCAGACTTATTCTTGCATAGTCTCAAAAAACATATAAGATTATTATTTTCCTAAATTACAAAGATGAATCAACTCAACTTTAAAGTATGCTTTTTAAAACCTACCAATACAATTAAAATATTGCTAACTTGGGAGTTGGCAAAATAGTTCAGTAGTAAAACACCTGCCACTCATGCTTGAACTCCCCAGTTCCATCCACAGCATCTATGCAAAAGTAGGGTACAGGGGAGTGCAGCTCCTGTAATCTCATTCCTAGGCATATGGAGACAGAAGAATCTTGGGAAATCATTGGTCAGTCAGCATAGCCTGAGTGAATGACATATATAATGAGAGACCCTATTTACAAAACAATAAGATGACAAGACATTGAAGAAGATACCCAATGTTGAGATGTGGATACACATACGTATATACTCACACATCTGTACAAATAAGAACACCATACACATACAAAATTAATTTTAAAGAAAATAATTGCATTGCATAAATCTTTGTAATCATGTGTCAAATAAATCTAATTAAATACTAAAGTATTTCTGGAATTGAGTAATTTGGGGTGTATAAAGCATTTATATAACATTTAGCTTATAATTACAGAATTTAAAATTGTACTCTTTCCTATTTTTACATTTATAATCAGATAAAAATCAATATGTAACATTTAGATTTGAAAAAAGGTTATTCCATTGTACTTCATACTGCTTAGTCTTAACTAAACTTGCAAGATAGATTAGATTATATATTGTGGATGCATGAACTAATTTAGCAACACATTGATGCAAAAATTCTTTTATTTTGTTCTCTCTTATTTTTTTCAGGTCCCTTTTTATTAAATTTTTAAACATAAATGTCAAAAATATTTACTTCCATTTCAAGACCCTCACATACCTGAAGGCAACTGATGATACAAGGAAATAGGCTATTTCCTTAATCGTGTTCCTATAAAAGTTAGGAAAATTAAATCAATCACATATTCCTCCTAACATGTATTATGAACTTAGAAAAAAATAATTTATAAGTATAAATTTTACATAATATTCCTCATAATATGTATACCAAAATGTCCTATGCTAGTAATTAAAATATTTGTGCTTTTGCTTTTTTTGTGTTTCTAGCTAGAATACATGTGAATAAAACACCTTGCATTGGATATTTAGTAAACATATCTTGGCATGGAAAGCTCCAACTCCAGCTTTAAGGAAACATTGAGCTTGGGAACAGCCAATTAAAGCATCATGGATGGGGATGAAGAAGGCTGGCTTTTTAAAAAGGATTCCAGTGTCCACTCTTCTATCAGCAAATCGTCAGACTTGGAGATACCTCAGTGTCCTAGCAACAAAATGATGGTTTTCTTCTTAAAAATACAAATTAAAGCCAGGTGGTATTGGTGCATACCACCTCTTGGGAAGCAGAGGCTGAAAGATCTCTGTGAGTTCAAGGCCATTGTGGTTTAAAGAGCAAGTTCTAGGACAGTTGGGGCAGTTACACAGAGAAACCCTGTCTAGAAACAACAATAACTAAAGGAGGACTCCCAAACTCTTTCTTTAAAGCCAGTATTTTTCTAATATCCAAGCCAGGTAAAGATACAGCAAAAATATAGATAGATACTCCTTACAAACATAGATACAAAAAGCCCCAGTAAGATATTAGCACACTGAATAAAAACACATATTACAAAAGCATTCTCCATGATAAAGTTGGCTTAATCCTGTAAATGCAGTGTTGATTCAATAAACATAAGTCAATAAGTACAGTAAATCAAACAAATAACTTGAGAAAAGCATATGATTATGACAAGAGATGTAAAAACTGACATCTGACATGCTTCATGATAAAAAGTCCTGGAGAAGTAAACGTGGAAGTCGTGTTCTGGAGTAGGAGGTCCTTTTGTTTGTGTGTTGCTTTCATTGGTTAATGAATAAAGAAACTGCTTTGGCCTTGATAGGGCAGAACTTAGGTAGGCAGGGAAAGCTAGGCAGAATGCTGGGAGAAGGAAGGTGGAGAAGGAGTCAACACTGTGGATCCTCTTCCTGATAAACCACTGCCACGTGGCAATATACAGATTAATGAAATGGGTTAATTTAATGTAAGAGTTAGCCAATAGAGCTAATTGGCCAAGCAGTGTTTTAATAAATACAATTTCTGTGTTGTTATCTTGGATGTAAGCTAATGGGCGGCCTGGATGAACAAGTAACCCACTCCTGTAACAGTGCTCCTCAACATAATAAAGGCTGTATATGACAAACCCACAGTCACGTTGTCCTAAATGGAGAAAAACCCAAAGCAGTGTGTAAATGTACCACATTTTCCTTATCCATTCTTCGGTAGAGGGGCATTTACGTTGTTTCCAGTTTCTGGCTATGACAAACAATGCTGCTTATGTCTTTGTGGCACAATTGAGCATCCTTTGGGTATATACCCAAAAGTGGTATTACTGGGTCTTGAAGAAGGTTGTTTCCTAATTTTCTGAGAAATCACCACACTGACATCCAAAGGGGCTGTAACAGCTTGCATTCCCACCAGAAATAGAGGAGTGTTCCCTTTACCCCACAACGTCTCCAGCATAAGTTGTCATAAAAAAAATCATCACAGAAAAAAAAGAATAATACTGGAGGGATTGCCATTTCAGACTTCAAGATATAAAATAATAAAACCAATATGGCACCACCACAAGAGCAAACATGTATACTAATTGAACAAAATACAAGAACCAAGTATGTCTTTTTGTATCTGACAAATAGGCAAAAACAGCATTTTAAACAAATGGTGCCTGGAAATCTGGATATCCACATGCATGAGACTAAAATTAGACCTATATATCTTTATAGGATCTATATATGCAAGTGGATCAAAGACCTCAATTTTAAACCTGAAACACTAAAACTGCTAGAAGAAAACATGGGTTTTCCCTACAAGATATAGGTAGAGAAAAGCGTTTTCTGAACAGGACTTTATTTACCAAGGAATTAAGGAGAGAATTGACAAGTGTGGTACATTGTAAAAATAAAACCCTTTTATACAGCTGATGGAGGAAGGTCATTGGTTAAAATAAAAGAAACTGCTTGGCTCTCATTGGTTAGGACATAGGTGGGAGGAGTAAACAGAACAAAACGCTGGGAGGAAGAGGAAGTGAGGTCAGACCCCAGACTCCACAGCTCTCCTCTCGGGAGCAGACACCTCAGAGAGAGACGTCATGCCCCGATCCCAGGCAGACACACGCGATGAAGCTCTGACCTAGAATCTTCCCGGTAAGACCGGTGCACACAGATTATTAGAGATGGGTTGATTGGGATATCAGAATTAGCCAGTAAGGGCTAGAGCTAAGGGCCAAGCAGTGATTAAAAGAATACAGTGTCCGTGTAATTATTTCGGGTAAAGCTAGCCGGGCAGGCGGCTGGGGTGTTGGGGACGCAGCCCCGCCGCAGCTCCATATTACTACAAATGACGCCCAGACGTGTGGCTAACTGAGTCCACAGAAAGTCTGAGAAAGCTTGGAAAAGAATAGAGTAAAGCATGTTTCTTATGGCAATTTCTTGGGTCTACTAAGCAAGCACCTCATCTAAGAGAGGCTTCCTGACTCAGCTTCAGCTGCAAAGCCTGCAGCTCATTAAGAGGTCCTGCCACGAAACACTTAAACGGTGTTGATGAAAAGCTGAACGCATGCTTTTCGGTTTTCAGCCGTAGCAGGAAAAAAGCTGTGCCGTTTTAAAATGCCGGCTTTCTGGGCCATCCTGCCAGGGCAAACTCTGACTGTTTGAGGCAGGAGGGCCGGCTACAGAGAGAGGATTTGAGTGTTGTCTGTTGTGGCTAGCTGGCTGGCAAGGACCTTGAAATGCTATAAACATGGCTACAGCCAGTACCTCAGCCATGAGGCTGGAAAGCTAAGGATCCAGCCATCAATGCCACGGCTTTAGTCCTACTGAGATTGCTTGGTAAATTAAAGACTCATGTGGTCAAAAAAAAAGAGAGATATACAGTAAAGAGAGATTCAAAGACAGAGAAAATTTCTGAATGGTTTAAAATGTGTTAAAAATATATGCAGACTAAAAGTTAAAATTCTTAAAGTAAACCTCTGTGACTTCAAGGTGTGGTAGCACACGCCTTTAATCCCAGTGCCTAGAAGGCAGAGACGAACAGATCTCTGTGAGTTCAAGGTGTAGTAGCAAACACCTTTAATCCCAATGCCTGGGAGACAGAGACAGGCGGATCTCTGAGAGTTCAAAGACAGCCTGGTCTACAGGTCAAAGATATACACTCAAAAAGCAAAAAGTTAACCTAGGAATGTCACAGCTTAGATTCTTAAGCGCGTAGTGATTTAAAGGCGCAAATCAAAAGTGCTCCTGGATAGTAAAAAATTGCAGATTCACAATAGGACAGATTCAGACCACTAAATGAGTCACACTGTTGGATGAATGTACGTAGGCTTGGGAGAGAGAAGAAAAAGAATATAGAGAATAAAGTTAATGGTTTAAAAAGAAAAAAGTAAAAGTAAAGTCTTTAAAGAGACAGAGTACAGATAGTTATAGATATAAATAAAAATAAGCCACATAAAAATGGAAAATTCACAGAGAGTCTGGATTCTTTGTATTATTGTGTTTTCTTTAAAATTTTTGACTGTGAAGGAGCTAAGTACAGAGAGACATTTCATTATATGGGCTGCCAAGTGGAACCAGAACGGATATCATGAGGGTATGATTTCAAAATTTGGATCTAAGGATATGATACATTGGAAAAGAGTTTCTTATTTTGTTTTCACAGAGGATGAGACCCTGTTCATTTCTTCTATCCTGATTTGGTATGATAGACCACGACCTCCCGAAAAGTTCCTGTGAACACCCTCAAAAAATTACTTCGCTCAACTGCCAACTGAGATGAAACTAGCACACAGGTTATACCATGAAAGATCTAATTAACGACGCCCCCATTCAGCAGGAAGCAGTTTGGAGAGAAAAAACTGCGCCCATGTTCCCAAAATATTGTTTATAAATGTTCTTTTACATTTAAAGGGGGATATGATATAGGTATGAATAATTTGCATTAGTATAGATTTTGCTTTATTGATAGAGATTTAAGGTCAATTTTGTTATATGTATAAGTGTTTCTGATTTTGATTAAGGTATTGTGATTGTGTAGTTCATTTAAATATGTACTGTATAATTAAGAAATATAGGTTGTTAATGGATAATCATCGATAATAGTAAAGCTTGCAGTCATGTTAGTTAGATTTTCTAGATATATAGAGATGTATTTTAGATAGACATTCTTCATGTCTTTCAAAGATTACAGAATATGGCATTTTAAATGTTTTAATAACTTAGGGCTTTTCATGACAATGAGACACTCTGCTCCTGGCAGCACCAATCTACTTCAAGAGGAAGATGGGCATCGAAGAGGATCCGTATGGAGTTTGATAGCCATTTGGGCAAGAAACTGCTCTTGCCTGGACTATTGCATAAACTGGACACAGAGAACCCGCAGAGAGAGGACTACTGAACTTGCCTAAGGTGAGATGATCTTTCGGGGTTCCTGATTCATGAAAGAGTCCGCGAGACATTCTGCAGGACACAACAGATAGTGACTGAACTGACTTTGAATTTTCCTGCGTTATGGAAATGTCTGCTGGATACCATGGGCCTGAAGGCTGAAGATGAATGCCCCAACGGTACAGAGGAACTTTGGGTGACTGTCCAGGCAGCGAAATGTCTCTGTCATTTCTAGAGTTTTAAAAGTTGCTTTTTTCTTGTTTGCTTAGGTAGTATTGTATCTTTCTGGAGTCTTTGATGGAGTTAAGAATAGTTAGTTATAGTTTTCCTTTGTTATGATAAAGATTATTGTAACTTTTACTTGATAACTGTTTTGTTATATGTAATTTTGCTATGTTAAAGTTAAAGCCTTTTTTTTGTTTAAACTGAAAAAGGGGAAATGATGGAGGAAGGTCATTGGTTAAAATAAAAGAAACTGCTTGGCTCTCATTGGTTAGGACATAGGTGGGAGGAGTAAACAGAACAAAACGCTGGGAGGAAGAGGAAGTGAGGTCAGACCCCAGACTCCACAGCTCTCCTCTCGGGAGCAGACACCTCAGAGAGAGACGTCATGCCCCGATCCCGGGCAGACACATGCGATGAAGCTCTGACCTAGAATCTTCCCGGTAAGACCGGTGCACACAGATTATTAGAGATGGGTTGATTGGGATATCAGAATTAGCCAGTAAGGGCTAGAGCTAAGGGCCAAGCAGTGATTAAAAGAATACAGTGTCCGTGTAATTATTTCGGGTAAAGCTAGCCGGGCAGGCGGCTGGGGTGTTGGGGACGCAGCCCCGCCGCAGCTCCATATTACTACAGAATCCGGGGATCCCGAAACAAGAAGAATTGAACACCCTACTCCAGAAGAAATAGAAGAAATTGACTTTAAACGGAACTATAGGAAAATAATAGAGGACCTTAAACAGGAGGTGAAAAACTGCAATAAAGAAAAAGAGATGAAAAACAAAAAGGTAGAGGAAATGAATCAATCTCTCAAATATACCCAAGAAAAACAAGAGAAACAAGAAAAAGCAATCAAACAGGTAAGGGAAACGGTTCAAGACTTGAAGAATGAAATGGAGGTAATGAAGAAAACACAAACCGAGGGAAGACTAGATATGGAAAATCTGGGTAAACAAACAGGAACTCCAGACACAAGAATTCCAAACAGAATACAAGAGATAGAAGAAAGAATCTCAGACACTGAAGATATCATAGAGAAAATAACCGCACTGATCAAAGAAAACAGTGCGGTTATTCTCATCACAATTCTCATCACAAAACATTCAGGAAATCTGGGACACAATAAAAAGACCAAATCTAAGAATAATAAGGGTAGAAGAAGGAGAAGAAGTACAGCTCAACAGGGCAGAAAATATATTTAATAAAATTATATTAAGTCTTCCTTTCCCACCCAGCTTACATCCAGATCCCCCCACCCCCTGTTTCTCTCCCCCCCCTCCCTTCCTTGGTGGCAGAGCGCCTCCCTGCCCTGCCTGCTTGGGCGCTGGGTCCTAACCCAAAGCGGAGGGTAAAGGGGAGCTCAGTAGCTCCTTTGTCCCCATAGCCTGCCTGCAGCAAGCAGGGTGGGCCCTTTGTCTGCGAGCGAACCAAGCAGCACGGAGTTTCGATCAGGGCACCTAGTGAAACATCATTGTGGTGAGTGAGTGCTGCGGCACCCGGGAACAGCCCGCCTACACTTCCTGATCAACCTACGGGACTATACTGCCCGGTACCTCCTCTCTCTTCCTATCTCATCCAGCTTACATCCAGATCCCCCCACCCCCTGTCTCCCTCCATCCCTCCCTTCTGGGGCGGCAGAGCGCCTCCCTGCTCAGCCTGCCTGGGCGCTGGGACTGAGCCCGAAGGTGAGTGCAAAGGGGAAGGCGGTAGCTCCTTTGTCTCCATAGCCTGCCTGCAGCAAACAGGGTGGGCCCTTTGTTTGCGAGCTAACCAAGCAGCAAGGAGATCCGAACTGGACTCCAGGAGAAACATCACTGGGGAGTGACATCACTGGGAAGGTACATCAGTCGGCAAGAAGACCTGATCCTGTAAAAGAAGATTCATAGGAGAATATTGGGAGGAAGAGATGGGGAGACGCCAATGCAAGAATTCACCCAACAATCTGAAAAACAACACGAAACCACCAGAAGCCAGCGACCTCACAACAGGAGGACATGAAAACCTTAATCAAGAAGAAGGAGAAAAAACTGACTTCATGAGAGTGATTGACACCCATAAACAGCATATAAAAAACGCCCTTATAGAAATGGATGAGAAGTATAACAGAAAGTTCGAGGAATTGAGTATATCAGTGAATGATACCCTAGGAAAGCAAGGAAAAACAATCAAGCAGATAATGGAAACAGTTCATGACTTGAAAACTGAAATGGAGGCAAAGAAGAAAACACAAACAGAGGGCCGGCTGGACATGGAAATTCTAGGTAAACGAATAGAGACTACAGAAACAAGCATAACCAGCAGAATACAAGAGATAGAAGAAAGAATCTCAGATTCTGAGGATAACATAGAGAAAATAAACGCACTGATCAAAGAAAACAGCAAGTCCAACAAACTCTCATCACAAAACATTCAGGAAATATGGGACACAATAAAAAGACCAAACCTAAGAATAATTGGAGTAGAAGAAGGAGAAGAAGTGCAGCTCAACGGTCCAGAAAATATACTTAACAAAATTATAGAAGAAAACTTTCCAAACCTGAAGAAGGATGTATCTATGAAGGTTCAAGAGGCATACAGAACCCCAAATAGGCTGGATCAAAAAAAAACATCCCCTCGCCATATAATAATCAAAACACAAAATATACAGAATAAAGAAATAATAGTAAGAGCTGCAAAGGAAAAAGGCCAACTTACTTATAAAGGTAAACCTATCAGACTTACACCTGACTTCTCTATGGATACCATGAAAGCCAGAAGGTCCTGGATAGATGTACTGCAAAAAATAAGAGACCATGGATGCAAGCCCAGACTACTATATCCAGAGAAGCTTTCGTTCACTATAAATGGAGAAAAAAAAATTTCCAGGATAAAAACAAATTTAAGCAATACGTAGCCACAAATCCAGCCGTACAGAAAATAATAGAAGGAAAATCACTAACCAAGGAGTCCAACAAAGACCTCAATAACTCAGACTTCTAGAGACCCTTCACCAGCGCAACTCAAAGAAGGGAAACACACAAACCCTACTACTAAAAAAGTGACCAGAGTTAACAACCACTGGTCATTAATATCACTTAATGTCAATGGGCTCAACTCACCTATAAAAAGGCACAGGCTAAGAGACTGGATACGAAAACAGGATCCAACATTCTGCTGTCTACAAGAAACACACCTCAACCACAAAGACAGGCACCTACTCAGAGTAAAGGGCTAGGAAAAGGCTTATCAAGCAAATGGACCTAAGAAACAAGCAGGTGTGGCCATACTAATTTCTAACAAAGTTGACTTCAAACTTAAATCAATCAGAAGAGATGGAGAGGGACATTTTATACTCATAACAGGAACAATTCAGCAGGAAGAAGTCTCAATCCTGAATATCTATGCCCCTAATATAAAAGCACCCACGTACGTAAAAGAAACATTGCTAAAATTCAAGGCAGCCATCAAACCGCACACACTAATAGTAGGAGAGTTCAACACTCCTCTCTCACCAATGGACAGGTCAATCAGACAGAAACCTAACAGAGAAATTAGAGAATTAATGGAGGTAATGAAGCAAATGGACTTAACAGACATCTATAGAATATTCCACCCAAAGAGGAAAAAATATACCTTTTTCTCTGCAGCTCATGGAACCTTCTCGAAAATTGACCACATACTTGGTAACAAAGCTAACTTACACAGCTACAAAAAAATATTACTAACCACCTGTGTCTTATCAGACCACCATGGATTAAAGTTAGAATTCAACAACAATGCTACCCCCAGAAAGCCTACAAACTCATGGAAACTGAACAATCAACTACTGAACCATACCTGGATTAAGGAAGAAATAAAGAAAGAAATTAAAGTCTTCCTTGAATTCAATGAAAATAAAGAAACAACATACTCGAACTTATGGGACACTATGAATGCAGTCCTAAGAGGAAAGTTCATAGCACTAAGTGCCCACTTAAAGAAAACAGAGAAAGCACATATTGGAGACTTAACAGCACAGCTGAAAGCTCTAGAAAAAAAAGAAGCAGACTCACCTAGGAAGAGTAGAAGACTGGAAATAATCAAACTGAGGGCTGAAATCAACAAAATAGAAACACAGAAAACAATCCAAAGAATCAATGAATCAAGAAGCTGGTTCCTGGAGAAAATCAACAAGATTGACAAACCCCTATCCAAACTAATCAAACGGCAGAGAGAAAATTTGCAAATTAATAAGATCAGAAATGAAAAGGGGGACATAACCACAAACACAGAGGAAATTCAGAGAGTCATTAGATCTTACTACAAAAGCCTGTATGCCACTAAACTGGAAAATGTAAAAGAAATGGACACTTTTTTAGATAAATACTAATTACCAAAATTAAACCAGGACCAGGTGAACAATCTAAACAGACCTGTCAGTCACGAAGAACTAGAAGCTGTTATCAAAAACCTCCCTACCAAAAAAAGCCCAGGGCCAGATGGTTTCAATGCAGAATTCTACCAGAACTTCCAAGAAGACCTAATACCTATACTCCTCAATGTATTCCACAATATAGAAACAGAAGGGTCATTACCAAATTCCTTTTATGTAGCTACAGTTACTCTGATACCAAAACCACACAAAGACTCAACCAGAAGAGAGAATTACAGGCCGATCTCACTCATGAATATCGACGCAAAAATCCTCAACAAAATACTGGCAAACCGAATCCAAGAACACATCCGAAAAATTATCCATTATGATCAAGTAGGCTTCATTCTTGAGATGCAGGGCTGGTTCAACATACGAAAATCTATCAATGTAATCCAGCATATAAATAAACTGAAAGAAAAAAACCATATGATCAGTTCATTAGATGCTGAAAAAGCATTTGACAAAATTCAACATCCATTTATGTTAAAAGTCTTGGAGAGATTAGGGATACAAGGGTCATACCTAAATATAATAAAAGCTATATACAGCAAGCCGACAGCTAACATCAAATTAAACGGAGAGAAACTCAAAGCCATCCCGCTTAACTCAGGAACACGACAAGGCTGTCCACTTTCGCCATACCTCTTCAATATAGTGCTAGAAGTTCTAGCAATAGCAATAAGACAGCATAATGGGATCAAGGGGATTCGAACTGGAAAGAAAGAAGTTAAACTTTCGTTATTCGCAGATGATATGATAGTGTACATGAGCGACCCCCAAAACTCCACCAAAGAACTTTTACAGCTGATAAACAGCTTTAGTAATGTGGCAGGATACAAGATCAACTCCAAAAAATCAGTCGCCCTCTTATACACAAAGGATATGGAAGCAGAGAGGGAAATCTGAGAAGCTTCACCATTCACGATAGCCACAAACAGCATAAAATATCTTGGGGTAAATCTAACCAAGGAAGTGAAAGATCTATTTGACAAGAACTTTAAGGCATTGAAGAAAGAAATTGAAGAGGATACCAAAAAATGGATGGACATCCCTTGCTCTTGGATTGGGAGGATCAACATAGTAAAAATGGCAATTCTACCAAAGGCAATTTATAGATTCAATGCAATCCCCATCAAGATTCCATCAAAATTCTTCACAGATCTGGAGAGGACAATAATCAATTTTATATGGAAAAACAAAAAACCCAGGATAGCCAAAACAATCCTATACAATAAAGGATCTTCAGGAGGCATTACCATCCCTGACTTCAAACTCTATTACAGAGCTACAGTAATGAAAACAGGGTGGTACTGGCATAAAAACAGAGAAGTCGACCAATGGAATCGTATAGAAGACCCGGACTTTATCCCACAAACCTATGAACACCTCATTTTCGATAAAGGAGCTAAAAGTATACATTGGAAGAAAAAAAGCATCTTCAACAAATGGTGCTGGCATAACTGGATGTCAACCTGTAGAAGAATGAAAATAGACCCATATCTATCACCATGCACAAAACTCAAGTCCAAATGGATTAAAGACCTCAATATCAGCCTGAAAACACTGAATCTGATAGAAGAGAAAGTGGGAAGTAGTCTACAACACATGGGCACAGGTGATCGCTTCTTAGGTATAACCCCAGAAGTACAGACATTAAGGGCAACATTGAATAAATGGGACCTACTAAAACTGAGAAGCTTCTGTAAAGCAAAGGACACTGTCACTAAGACACAAAGGCAACCCACTGACTGGGAGAAGATCTTCACCAACCCCACAACAGACAAAGGTCTGATCTCCAAAATATATAGAGAACTCAAGAAACTAGACTTTAAAATGCTAATTAACCCAATTAAAAAATGGGGCACTGAACTGAACAGAGAATTCTCAACAGAAGAAGTTCAAATGGCCAAAAGACACTTAAGGTCATGCTCAACTTCCTTAGCAATCAGGGAAATGCAAATCAAAACAACTTTGAGATATCATCTTACACCTGTCAGAATGGCTAAAGTCAAAAACACCAAGGATAGCCTTTGCTGGAGAGGCTGTGGAGGAAGGGGTACCCTCATCCATTGCTGGTGGGAATGCAATCTTGTGCAACCACTGTGGAAGTCAGTGTTTCGGTTTCTCAGGAAATTCGGGATCAACCTACCCCTGGACCCAGCAATACCACTCTTGAGAATTTACCCAAGAGATGCTCTATCACATGTCAAAAGCATTTGTTCAACTATGTTCATAGCAGTATTATTTGTAATAGCCAGAACCTGGAAACAACCTAGATGCCCTTCAATGGAAGAATGGATGAAAAAAGTATGGAATATATACACACTAGAGTACTACGCTGCGGTAAAAAACAATGACTTCGTGAATTTTGCATGCAAATGGATGGAAATAGAAAACACTATCCTGAGTGAGGTATCCCAGACCCAAAAAGATGAACATGGGATGTACTCACTCATAATTGGTTTCTAGCCATAAATAGGGGTCACGGAGTCTACAATAGGCGAATCTAAAGAAGCTTAGTAAGAAGGTGAATCCAAGGAAAAACATATAGTTATCCTCTTGGTTAAGGGAATTAGACAAAATTGCCGGGGAGAAAAGTGGGATCTTGGGGGTGGGGTGGGATGGGGGTAAGGGGAGATGGGGAGAGAAAAGGTAGAAGGGAAGGAGGGGGGACGTGGGGAAACAGGAGGATCGGGATAAAGGAAGGTTGGATAGGGGAGCACGGAACCACAATTCTTAGTTAAGGGACCCACTTTAGGGTGGGCAGGAGACTTGACCCTAGAGGGGCTCCCAGGTGCCCAAGCTTAGGTCCCTATATAGTTCCTTGGACAGCTGAGGATAGTGAACCTGAAATGACCCTACCCTAGAGCAATACTGACTAATATCTTGCATATCATCCTAGAACTTTCATCTGGCGATGGATGGAGATAGAGACAGAGACCCACACTGGAGCACTGGATTGAGCTCCCAAGGTCCCAATGAGGAGCAAAAGGAGGGAGAACATGAGCAAAGATGTCGGGACCACGAGGGGTGCACCCACCCACTGAGACAGTGGAGCTGATCTACTGGGAGCTCACCAAGGCCAGCTGGAGTGTTACCAAAAAAGCATGGGATAAAACTGGACTCTCGGAACATGGCGAACAATGAGGGCTGATGAGACGCCAAGGACAATGGCATGTGGTTTTGATCCTACTTAATGTGCTGGCTTGGTGGGAGCCTAGCCAGTTTGGATGTTCACCTTCCTTGATATGGACGGAGGGGGAAGGACCTAGGACTTACCACAGGGCAGGGAACCCTGACTGCTCTTTGGACTGGAGAGGGAGGGTGAGAGGAGTGGGGGGAAGGGGAGAGGGGTGGGAGGAGGGGGAGAAGAGTGGGAGGAGGGGAGAAGAGTGGGAGGAGGGGGAGGGAAATGGGAGGATGGGAGGAGGTGGAAATTTGTTTTTTTCTTTTCTTTATTCTCCTTTTATCAATAAAAAAAGAAAAAAATTATATTAAAAAAAACTTTCCCAACCTAAAGAAAGATATTCCTATGAAGGTTCAAGAAGCATACAGAACACCAAATACACTGGATCAAAAAAATTCCACTCGCCATATAATAATCAAAACACAAAACATACAGAATAAAGAAAGAATATTAAGAGCTGCAAAGGAAAAAGGTCAAGTTACTTATATATCAGACTTACACCTGACTTCTCTATGGAAACCATGAAAGCCAGAAGGTCCTGGATAGATGTACTGCAAGAACTAAGACACCATGGATGCAAGCCCAGACTACTATACCCAGCCAAGCTTTCATTCACTATAAATGGAGAAAACAAAATTTTCCAAATAAAAACAAATTTAAACAATTCATAGCCACAAATCCAGCCTTACAGAAAGTAATAGAAGGAAAATCACAAACCAAGGAGTCCAACAATGCCCACAATAACTCAGACATCTAGTGACCCTTCACCAGCACAACTCAAAGAAGGAAAATATGCAAACTCTACTACCAAAAAAAATAACCAGAGTTAACAACCACTGGTCATTAATATCAATGGACTCAACTCACCTATAAAAAGGCACAGGCTAAGAGATTGGATACAAAAACAGGATCCAACATTCTGCTGTTTACAAGAAACACACCTCAACCACAAAGACAGACATCTACTCAGAGTAAAGGGCTGGGAAAAGGCTTATCAAGCAAATGGACCTAAGAAACAAGCAGGTGTGGCCATGCTAATTTCTAACAAAGTTGACTTCAAACTTAAATGAATCAGAAGAGATGGAGAGGGACATTTTATACTCATAACAGGAACAATTCATCAGGATGAAGTCTCAATCCAGGATATCTATGCCCCTAATATAAAAGCACCCACTTATGTAAAAGAAACATTACTAAAACTCAAAGCAGTCATCAAACCACGCACACTAATAGTAGGAGACTTCAACACTCTTCTCTCACCAATGGACAGGTCAATCAGACCGAAACCTAACAGAGAAATAAGAGAATTAATGGAGGTAATGAATCAAAAGGACTTAATAGACGTCTATAGAACATCCCTCCCAAATAGGAAAGAATATACCTTCTTCTCCACAGATCATGGAACCTTCTTGAAAATTGACCACATACTCGGTAACAAAGTGAACTTACACAGTTACAAAAAAATATTAGTAACCACCTGTGTCTTATTGCATCACCATGGATTAAAGTTAGAATTCAACAACAGTGCTATCCCCAGAAAGCCTACAAATTCATGGAAACTGAACAGTCAACTACTAAACCACACCTGGATCAAGGAAGAAATAAAGAAAGAAATTAAAGTCTTCCTTGAATTCAATGAAAATAAAGACACAACATACTCAAACCTATGGGGTACTATGAACGCAGTGCTAAGAGGAAAGTTCATAGCACTAAGTGCCCACATAAAGAAAACAGAGAAAGCACATATTGGAGACTTAACAGCACAGCTGAAAGCTCTAGAAAAAAAAGAAGCAGACTCACCTAGGAGGAGTAGAAGACTGGAAATAATCAAACTGAGAGCTGAAATCAACAAAATAGAAGCACAGGAAACAATCCAAAGATTCAATGAAACAAAAAGCTGGTTCCTGGAGAAAATCAACAGGATTGATGAACCCCTATCCAAACTAATCAAACAGCAGAGAGAGAACATGCAAATTAATAAGATCAGAAATGAAAAGGGGAACATAACCACAGACACAGAGGAATTTCAGAGATTCATTAGATCTTACTACAAATGGCTGTATGCCACAAAGTTGGAAAATGTAAAAGAAATGGACATTTTTAGATAAGTACCATATACCAAAATTAAACCAGGACCAAGTGAACAATTTAAATAGACCTGTTAGTCGTGAAGAATTAGAAGCTGTTATCAAAAACCTCCTTACCAAAAAAAGCCCAGGTCCAGATGGTTTCAATGCAGAATTCTACCAGAACTCCCAAGAAGACCTAATACCTATACTCCTTAATGTTTTTCACAATATAGAAACAGAAGAATCATTGCCAAATTTCTTTAATGAAGCTACAGTTACCCTGATACCAAAACCAAACAAAGACTCAACCAAGAAAGGGAATTACAGGCCAATCTCACTCATGAACATTGACGCAAAAATCCTCAATAAAATACTGGCAAACCAAATCCAAAAACACATTAGAAAAATTATCCATTACGACCAAGTAGGCTTCATCCCAGAGATGCAGGGCTGGTTCAACATACAAAAATCTATCAATGTAATCATCATATAAATAAACTGAAAGAAAAAACCATATGATCATTTCATTAGATGCTGAAAAAGCATTTGACAAAATTCAACACCCTTTTATGATAAAGGTCTTGGAGAGATTAGGGATACAAGGGTCATACCTAAATATAATAAAAGCTATTTACAACAAGCTGACAACTAACATCAAATTAAACGGAGAGAAACTCAAAGCAATCCCACTAAAATCAGGATCACGACAAGGCTGTCCTCTCTCTCCATATCTCTTCAATATAGTGCTTGAAGTTCTAGCAATAGCAATAAGACAACATAAGAGGATTAAGGGGATTCGAATTGGAAAGGAAGAAGTTAAGCTTTCGTTATTTGCAGATGATATGATAGTATACATAAGCGACCCCCAAAACTCCACCAAAGAACTTTTACAGCTGATAAACAGCTTTAGTAATGTGGCTGGATACAAGATCAACTGCAAAATATTAGTTGCCTTCCTATACACAAAGGATAAGGAAGCAGAAAGGGAAATTAGAGAAGCATCATGATAGCCACAAATAGCATAAAATATCTTGGGGTGACACTAACCAAGGAAGCGAAAGATCTATTTGACAAGAACTTTAAGTCTTTGACGAAAGAAATTGAAGAGGATACCAGAAAATTGAAGGATCTGCCTTGGTTTTGGATTGGGAAGATCAACATAGTAAAAATGGCAGTTCTACCTAAGGCAATTTATAGATTCAATGCAATCCCCATCAAGGTCCCATCAATATTCTTCACAGATCTTGAGAGAACAATAATCAACTTTATATAGAAAAACAAAAAGCCCAGGATAGCCAAAACAATCTTATACAATAAAGGAACTTATGGAGGCATTACCATCCCTGACTTCAAACTCTATTACAAAGATACAGTATTGAAAACAGCTTGGTATTGGCATAAAAACAGACGTCGACCAATGGAATAGAATAGAAGACCCGAATTTTGACCCTCAATCATATGAACATCTAATTTTCGATAAAGGAGCTAAAAGTATACAATGGAAGAAAGAAAGCATCTTCAACAAATGGTGCTGGCAAAACTGGATGTCAACCTCTAGAAGAATGAAAATAGACCCATATCTATCACCATGCACAAAACTCAAGTCCAAATGGATCAAAAACCTCAATATCAATGTGAACACACTGAACCTGATAGAAGAGAAAGTGGGAAGTACTCTACAACATATGGGCACAGGAGACCACTTCCTACGTATAACCCCAGCAGCATAGACATTAAGGGCAACATTGAATAAATGGGACCTCCTGAAACTGAGAAGCTTCTGTAAAGCAAAGGACAGTGTCACTAAAACAAAAAGGCAACCCACTGACGGGGAGAAGATCTTCACCAACCCTGCAACAGACAAAGGTCTGATCTCCAAAATATATAAAGAACTCAAGAAACTAGACTTTAAAACTCTAATTAACCCAATTAAAAAATGGGGCACTGAACTGAACCAATAATTCTCAACAGAAGAAGTTCAAATGGCCAAAAGACACTTAAGGTCATGCTCAGCCTCCTTAGCGATCAGGGAAATGCAAATCAAAACAACTTTAAGATACCATCTTACACCTGTCAGAATGGCTAAAATCAAAAACCCCAATGATAGCCTTTGCTGGAGAGGTTGTGGAGTAAGGGGTACATTCATCCATTGCATGTGTGAATGCAAACTTGTGCAACCACTTTGGAAAGCAGTGCAGTGGTTTTTCAGGAAATTTGGGATCAACCTACCCCAGGACCCAGCAATACCACTTTTGGGAATATACCCAAGAGATGCCCTAGTATATTACAAAAGCATTTGTTCAACTATGTTCATAGCAGCATTATTTGTAATAGCCAGAACCTGGAAACAACCTACATGCCCCTCAATGGAAGAATGGATGAAGAAAGTGTAGAATATATACATATTAGAATACTACTCAGAGATAAAAAACAATGACATCTTGAATTTTGCTTGCAAATGGATGGAAATAGAAAACACTATTCTGAGTGAGGTAACCCAGACCCAAAAAGATGAACATGGGATGTACTCACTCATAATTGGTTTCTAGCCATAAATAAAGGACATTGAGCCTATAATTTGTGATCCTAGCGAAGCTAAATGAGAAGGTGAACCCAAAGAAAAACATATAGTTATCCTCCTGGATATTGGAAGTAGACAATATTGCCAGGCAAAAATTGAGAATTTGTGGGTGGGGTGGGATGGGGGTAAGGGGATGGGGAGAGAAAAGTGAGAAGGGGAGGATGGGGGGAACTTGGGGGAATGGGATGGTTGGGATAAAAAAAGGGTGGATATGGGAGCAGGGAAGTATATAATCTAATTAACGGAGCCATATTAGGGTTGGCAAGAGACTTGACTCAAGAGGTGTTCCCTGGTGTCCAGGGAGATGTCACCAGTTAGTTCCTTGGGCAGCTGAGGAAAGGGAACCTGAAATGACCCTATCCTATAGCCATACTGATGAATATCTTGCATATCACCATAGAACCTTCATCTGGCGATGGAGCACCAGACTGAGCTCCCAAGGCCCAAATGAGGATCAGAAGGAGGGTGAACATGAGTAAGGAAGTCAGGACCACGAGGGGTGCACACACCCATTGAGACGGTGGGGCTGATCTATTGGGAGATCTCCAAGGCCAGCTGGACTGGGACTGAAAAAGCATGGGATAAAACCGGACTCTCTGAACATGGCAGACGAGGGCTAATGAGAATCCAAGGACAATGGCACTGGGATTTGATCCTACTGCATGAATTGGCTTTGTGGGAGCCTAGTCTGTTTGGATGCTCACCTTCCTAGACCTGGATGGAGGTGGGAGGACCTTGGATTTCCCACAGGGCAGGAAACCCTGACTGCTCTTCGGACTAGAAAGGGAGGGGGAAAGGAATGAGGGGATGGGGAGAGAACCAGGGGAAGGGGAGGGAAATGGGAGGCGTGGAGGAGGCAGAAATTGTTTTCAATAATAATAGAAAATAAAATAAATAAATAAGATGGAAACTACCCAGAGTCTAGATTATGTATATTATTTTGTTTTCTTTGAATTTTTGACTGTGAATGAGCTAAGTACAAAGACATTTCATTGTGAGGGCTGCTAAGCTAAACCAACCTATATACTAAAGGTATCTTGACTTCAAAATTTGAGTCTAGGATATGTTGGTTTGGGAAAAAATTCTTCTTTTGTTTCCACAGAGGATAAGAACCTGTGGATTCTTTCCAAACTAATGTGGTTTGATGAATATAGACCCCCTGAAAGGTTTCCATAAACTCCAAAATTATTTTGCCCAACCAAAAGCAGGAAGTACTTTGGAGAGAACTATGTCCAAATTCCCAAATATTGCTTATAAATGTTTGTTTACATTTAAAGGGAGATGTGCTATAGAGATAAATACTTTTCACTCGGATGGATTTTGGTCTATTAATACAAATTTAAGCACAATTTTGTTATATGTATATTTCTGCTTTTGATTAAGGTATTGTGTTTGTGCAGCTCATTTAAAAATGTAATGTATAATCAAGGAATATAGGTTAATATATAGTCATTTACAATAGTCAAGCTTATAGTCATGTTAGTTAGGATTTTTAGATATACAGAGATATTATTTCAATAGATAATCTTTAAACCTTTCAAAGACTAGGAGAATATAGCATTTAAAATGTTTCAAGAACTTAGGACTTTTCATGGCAATGAGAAACACCTGCTTCTGGCAGAGCCAATCTACTTCAAGAGGATTATGGGCATCGAAGAGGTTCCTTATAGAGTTTGTTAGACATTTGGGCAAGAAACTGCTCTTGCCTGGACTGCTTGATGTTATGCTGTATGTCCTGGACATGCAGGATGGATAGAAAAATGACTGATGAACTTGCCTAAAGGTGAGACAGTCCTTCAGGGTCCCTGCTTCATGGAATCATCTGCCATACATTTTGCAGGACACATAAGAAATCAATTTATGAACTTTACCAGTACAAGGCATAAAATATCTTGAAATTTCCTGTTTCATGGAAAAGTCTGCCAGATACCATGGTCCTGTAGGCTGAAGATGGATTTCCCAATATTACAAAAGAACTTTAGGTGACTGTCCAGGCAGTGAGATGTGTCTGTCAATTCTAGAGTTTTAGAAGTTGCTTACAATGTACTTCCTGTTTACTTAGATAATATTATATCCTTCTGGGATTTTTTTATGGAGTAAAGAATAGATAGTTATATTTAGTTTTATTCAGTTTTAGCATAATATAAAGTAGGTATAAATACTGTAACTATAATCTTTTTTCTTTAATAAGTGTTTTGTTATATATAGTCTTGCTATATTAAAGTTAAAACCTTCCTTTTATTTTGACAGAAAAGCAGAGGTGATGTGGGATTCCCCTCTTAGACTGTGAATACCATTGTTGAATTAAGAAGCTGCTTTGGGCCTATTGCAGCACAGAGTAGGGCAAGGTGGGAATTCTAAGCAGACAGAGGAGGAGAGAGTCAGCTGAGTCATTGAGAGGCCATATAACTGTTACAGGAGACAGATGCCGGATGCCAAACAGAACTTTATTGGTAGGCCACAACCACATTGGTGATATACAGATTAATAGAAATGGGTTAATTTAAGATATAAGAACTAGATAGGAATACACTTAAGCTAATAGGCTAAGTAGTGCTTTAATTAATACAGTTTCTATGATTATTTCTGATCTGGGCAGTCTGCCTACAACAGATACTTGATCACCAGTGTTCATTGCTGTCTTATTTACAATAGCTAGGAAACAGCAACAACCTAAATGTCTGTTAACAGATGAGTGGATAATAAAAATCCAGTACAATTTATATAAAGGAATACTATTTAACTGTAAGGAACAATGCAATCATGAAATTTTTAGATAAATGAATGGAATTTGAAGGAGGCAACCCAGACACAGAAAGATAAATGTCACATGTTCTCTCTCACGTCAAGTCCCCAGGTCCAAATCTTCAGAGGTAGGTATACAAGATGGAGTAACCACAGAAACTAGAAAGTGTAAAGGAGCCATAGGTGGAAATGGGGTGAAAGGGAGAATAGCAGCGTGTAGGTGACAGGAAGATTTTATACTTCAACAAAGCTTACTTTTTTGAAGTGGAGCAAAAAAAATACTGGCTTTGCTCAATTTGCCTGAATTTTACCACATCCCTGATAACTCCATTGGAGAAAATGTTTAGTTAATACTCAGAGTTTAATAAAGTAGTAGTGTGATCTCTCTGGAATGAGGATCCAAAATTTTTTAGAAGTTATTTAAAGTGGAAATTCTGGCTACTTGGAAAACTTATTTATAGTCATTAGTTAGTCCTTTGTTTTTCCTGTAATATCTGAACACAATAGTGTTTTACAATAGTGACCAGTTAATTTCACTTCTGTTAGTACGTATTCCCTCTACATCACTGATAAAAGCCAATTAATGAGTATCCAAAAGGGCAGAATTCTCAATATATCTATAATCTTGACAGAAAAGATTTTATGAACATATTGTTTTTTATTCTGGACTGGGAATGAAAAAGCATGGGATAAAAGCGGACTCTCTGAACGTGGCGGACAATGAGGGTTGGCTGAGAAGCCAAGGACAATGGCACTGGGTTTTGATCCTACTGCATGTACTGGCTTTGTGGGAGCCTAGTCTGTTTGGATGCTCACCTTCCTAGACCTGGATGGAGCGGGGAGGACCTTGAACTTCCCACAGGGCAGGGAACCCTTACTGCTCTTTGGACTGAAGAGGGAGGGAGAGGGGAGCGGGGGGAGGGGGCGGGAAATGGGAGGCAGGGAGGAGGCGGAAATTTTTAATAAAATAAATAATTAAATAAATAAAAACCCCACATTATGTACTACTAGATTTGTGCAGTAGGAAGTATCCCAGGAAACATTATTCATAAATAAATCAAAAATTAATAAAATCTCAATGAGTATGAAGAGGTCTTCTATTAACAAATTATGCTTCTTTTTCCTACCATTTCTCATAGACAAAAATCTGTAAACTGGGAATCAGAAAATATCCAGGAAAAATAGAAAAGACCAATGTTAAAAATTAAGTAGAATTCTACAATTATCTTTAAAGAAATGCTTCAATAAAATTACTACCAAGAAAGAACATTATCAATTTTTAAACAAAGTAAACTTTTTGTGAGTAGAAAAAATGTTTTCCGCAGCATTGACCTGTCTATAAATACAATGGGCTCTTACTGAGTTACTGTCCACATTTCTCTACTGTTAGCTTTTCCACAGCACTGCTCTGCCTTCCAAAAGATAAGAGATCCATCAATGGCTCTTCCCCTTTCTCCAGATATCAAACTTACTTACCAATATGTCTTGCGAATATCAATGCATTCATCACCGTCATAGAACTTGGAGACCTGTTTTAACTTGCTTTAGCACCAACAAATGGAAAGAGACATCATTACAGAGTGCTACATTCAACAGTAATATGAAAAGATTCTATGAACAAGAATCCCTTGAACCTAAAAGATACAAATTTTCTGAAAAAAAAAATAGAATTTAGAATCATGTTCAGATCACTGTTTTCCATGAGTGATTTCAAGATTTAACAGATTTCTTTCTCCTCTCTTGGTTTCGTCTCATTTTCTCTGCCAGAACAGTCTTTGATGACAGATACATACATACACACACACACACACATACACGTGTGTATATATGCATATACACATGTGTGTGTATATATATATATTTGCACACACACATATATATAAGCAGCCTTTGATGATATCATCATTGCAACATGAACTATATCAATGTTTTAACAAAGCAGTCAATGACTGACTACTCATGTCATTGTAATCATGCCAGTATTAAAGATTTAAAATACTCATCTAGGAGCTGAGTAAATTCAAAGACTTATTTTGGGTTGAAATGTGCACAATTGTCCTATATTTCATAAAATTGTTAAACACTTATAACTTATATACCTATTCGTTGTCTGGAAACTGGAATATAATTTTATCTAAATTAACCCTTGTATACTATAAAGATCACTGTAGCCCTGCAAAACAACACAATGAATAGGGATTAAAGTGTGATTTTTTTATTACTACATCCGAATCAATATGTACTGCCATTTCGGAGGTTACATCTATTTCAAAATTCAGCTTCAAAGTGTAGGTATTTAAATGTTGCCCTTTCTAGTTTCATGATTTTCAAGTCC
Organism: Microtus pennsylvanicus; assembly: GCF_037038515.1. Lineage (NCBI taxonomy): Eukaryota > Metazoa > Chordata > Mammalia > Rodentia > Cricetidae > Microtus > Microtus pennsylvanicus. The sequence continues at coordinate 41,368,835 of NC_134583.1, forward strand.
TTCCACCACTCTGTACTTTTCATATACCATGGAAATTTTCTTGTCCTGTGTAGCATTAAAATAATTGAAGGTCTGTGAGGAGGAGAAGGTCTGTGATAATGGTTATAAATTTGAGACACCAGCATCATGTAGAGACAGATCCCTGGAGGGTGAGGAACAGGTTTAAGGCCTATTAATTTGATTCTTTTCTCTTAGGGTTCCACTTTCTTCCTTCTTGTCTGTCACCTCCCTTCTTGCTACAAATAGGATCTCTCCCCCGCCTTCTCATTCTTGTGGTGTTACACAGGTGATCAACAGATTAAGAGTTCAAAACACTTTTCCAAGGATTTTCCCTTACATTCAACTAAGATAGAAAGGTATCAAGAGATACTATGATAAGAAGACTTTTAAAAATAATATCATAATCTATAATTGTCACTAACACTACTAATCAACTCCATAAATCTCAGTATGTTTCTTTTCTGGTGCATTCCAAAAAATTGAAATATATATTTACATATAATATATATTAATACATATTTTTAGACCTTACTATTTGTTGATGTTTTCTTCCTTGATTTCTGCTGTTAAATCAGACGAGGCAATGCTAAAGTAGTTTTTAAAGAACAGGTAGTCAATACCACATGATTTTTTTAAATTGATTTTTTTGTTCAAACTAGCTATGATTACTGTTTGACATTCATGAACTTGTTAACTTTTAATAATTTAATGGGAAAAAAATAAAATTTAATATATCCAAAATGACAAAGGTTTAAAAGACCTTTCTTTTAAATTGAAACAGTATTTCATAATGATTTACTTCAGGGTTCGATTTTCCTATCCTTTCACTAGCATGCATTACTGATATTCCCATAGAGTTACAGGATGCATTCGGCATGTGATCCACTTCCCCTCACCAACTGCCCAGTAACCATCTCAGTCCCGTGTAACAACTATATTCTGCTTTCAAATCAACTCTTGCTTTTACTCACAGAGAAGAGAAATTACGTGACACTTGTCTTTTAGTATCTACTATATTTTATTATATATTTTATTATTTAGTGTCATTCAGTTCCATTCATTTTGTTGAAAATGGAAGAATTCCATTCCTTTTGGCTAACAATATTCCACTCTATCCATATATCACATCTTCTTCCTGCACTCATCTTTGGGTAGACACCTAGGCTCAATATATACCTTCGCTATTGAGAATAAAGCAGTAACACACATGGATATGCAAATATCTTCATTATATGTTGACTTTGTTTCCTCTGAGTCTAGGCCAAGGATCTCTTCAGATTGTCATCTTTAAACTGATATTACTGATGCTATTTCTTTAGTCTTTTATATATTCTCAGTATTGATGTCTGTGATGTGAATTGTTGAGAAACATTTCCTACCATCTATACACTGTGTCTTCACTCTTATTGTTTCATTATACAGAAGAAGCTTTAAGACTTTTTAAAATTATATTTGTGTGTGTGTGTGTGTGTGTGTGTGTGTGTGTGTGTGTGTGTGTGTGTACATACACATGCCACAGCCTGAGAGGAGGTCAGGAAACAACTTGCATAAAGGAGTTCTCATCTTTAACCATGAATGACTCAGCTTAAGCAACTGTGCTTTTACCTGCTGGAATCTTGCCCATTCCAGAAGCTTTTCATTTTTATGTTATCTTTGTCAAATTTCATGTTTGCTTCCTGTGCTTTTTGAGTCTTCTACAGATAATCATCACCTGTACCAGTATCTTAAGGTGCTTTCTCCTGACAGTTTTTGAATTTCTGGCCTTGCTTAAATTCCTTGCTATGTTTTGAGTTGATTTTGTACGGATCTAGTCTCAATCTTCTGCATGTGGATGACCAGTTTTCCCAGCATGACTTGTTGGAGAGGCTGTCCTCATTGCAGGGTTTGGTTTCTGGCATCTTTGTTGAGAATCAGCTGGTTATAGACATGTGGTTTGTTGCTGGGTTTTTACTCTGTTCTACTGGTCTATGCGCTATTTTATGCCAAAAACTATACTGTGTCACTGTGGTCATGTGCTATGGATTTGTTTTTATGTCTTGGAATCTTGTACTGTAGAATGCCTCTAGCTTTGTTCTTTGCGCTTAGCCTCTTTTGGATCTTTTGTGCTTTTGTACTTATTTCAGACACACCTTTTTAATATTGCAAAGAACATCATTGGTATTTTATAAAGCTTGTACCAATAAAGAATCTGCTTTAGTCCTTAGGTACCCATCTGTCTTTGGATACCTTCCTTTATGAATCTCAAATATATCCAGCATCACTGGATATTTTACTAATTATAGTTGTTTCTGTCCCTCAGATAAGGCAGTAACTGTCAACCTGAGTCAGAAGATCCTTTCAAGATGGTGATAACTGTGGGTTGTGACACTGCCCTAATGTGGAAAGCGCTCAGAAGTGATGGATACAGCGATGGTTTATTTGCTTCTGTTTTTGTTTGTTTGAGAGTATCTGTTTCCTGTCCACTGATACCTCCTTTTTCCATCTAAATGGATATTTATCTACTCTTCGCATTCTCCACTATTCTGTCATACATAGACATTCTAATAATTTTCTGTGGGTTTTGGCTGCTAGTCACTAAGATTGAAGACTATGAATAAGAAGGTTCCCTCTTTTTTATATTCTTCTCTGCACCACGATTCAAGAGCTATAATCAGAAGCTCATCATCACAGAACATGAGTGTACAAAAAGAGCTGTGTTTCCTTGCATGGTCCTGATAGTGCCCGCTCTGATCTCAAACTCTACATGTTACATGGGAAGGATTGGTATACACAGAGAGGAAAAGTGCAAAGAAAGAAGTATTAATTTATCTATATCTTACAGTATACTGGTGGACACAGTTGAGTATACTGGTTTAAATCCACTTGAGACTGTGCTAAAGAATAAAAAAAAACTCAAATGAGTTTGAATTTATTACAATTTAATGATTATAATTATAATTTAATTTATAAACTTTTTGAACCTTAAGATTTTTCACATATAGGGTTGGTGCTGTAGTTCAATGGGAAATGCACCTGCCTAAATATGTACAAAGGTCCTCCTAGCAATGTAACAAAACAAAACCTCACATGTAAACCCACTGTTTATAATAAACATATCATATTCCTTTAATGATGCTTTATATTTTAATAAATACTTTAGTCTTGTTTAAAGAGAGAAGTTGGATGTTGTGGTATACCACTATAATTCCAGTTTTTGAGAAGCTAAGGCAAGAATTTCAGAAATTTAAAGTCAGCCTGGGCTACATAGCAAAACATCTCAGAAAAAAAAAACAACAAAGAAAACAAAAAGAAAAAAGTAAGTAATGTCTTTGGTACTAAAGCTGAACCAATGTGTGAATGTTATAATATAAATTACTTCAAATCCAATTCCATGCATAGAAGCTGATGGAACTTATCACATATGATATCTGTTCCTAAGTGTCTCCTTTGCCCTCTTATTTCCACCAGCTGTCTTTTTTTCTGTTTTTTTTTTTTTTTTTTTTTTTTTTGAGATAGGGTTTCTCTGTAATACAGTCCCAGCAACCCTGAAAATTGCTCTGTAGACCAGGCTGGCCTCAAACTCACAGAGATCCTCCTGCCTCTGCCTCCCGAGGGCTGGGATTAAAGGCGTGCTCCACCAGTTGTCTTTTACTACACCAGAAAGCATCTTATAGGTATGAGTCAAAGTTTTTCAACATATGATGTTTTAGTTTGGGACGCCTGTTCATCTGGTAGCTGAGGTCTAGAGGGTGATGGACACATCAAGCGCTCATTGTTTGTATTCTTTTCCAGCAAGGGCTCCTCTACTTCCTATTCCCTGCTATTGCATGGCTTCAAACAGGGGTCTCTGCTTTCTTACTCAGTGTAATAAAATCTAATACACATAGAGTTGGAAATTTTCCTAATCATTTCATCTGGTGCTTATTTAGAGTGTTAAACACCCAGTAATTGGGAAAAGCATTGTTTTATGAGAGCGACTTATTTTATCCAAATTGGTCAAAAATGACAGAAAGTTCCATTTATATGCTTGAGAGACCAGTCCTAGAAGCCTCCAAATCTTACATCTTCCTCTGCTTCTGTATCTACAGTGGTGCAAGTGGTGCATGTCTTGTTGTGTGTGCATGAAAATACAAATAGCATGTATTTATATCCATACATTTCATTATTCATTATCATTCACTGATGCATTTGTTAACATATTAGTGTATGTCTCACAGTTCACTGGCAGTTCCATCACCATGTGGTGTCAGAGACTTGTTCTGGGAAAGGCTAGAAGATTAAAAATACATATAATTAGATGTCACGTGATGTCAAAGGCACAGCTTGCTGGCTCAAGTTCACTTAAATTATTCTAAACACTATAAGCTGGCTAACATTTACATACATGGCAGTGTTATTTGAAAACTTCCATATACTCTTCCTACAAACCACAAACTAACCAGCCAGTGGTGGTGCACACCTTTAATCACAGAACTTGGGAGGTAGAGGCAGGCGGATCTCTGTGAGTTCAAGGCCAGCCTGGTCTACATAACTAGTTCCAGAATAGCAAATACTGTTACCCAGAGAAACCCTGTCTCAAAAATTAAAAAAGAAAAAGACAGACAGACACACTCACACACACACACACACACACACAGACAGAGAGAGACAGAGAGACAGAGAGACAGAGAGACAGAGAGAAAAAGAAAGAAAAAAGATAGAGAAAAACACAAACTGATACAACTCATTGAATATGGAGAATCAAGTGGGTATCTACATGCACCCCAACATGCTAGTGTCTTTGGTGCCAGAAGGTACTCTGCAGATAAACAAAGGAGAAATGTAAACACCAACTCAGCCACAAATCCTTTGATCTACAATGGTGCCCTGCCTATAAAATATGTTGGGGCAGTGATAACACAAAGCTTGTGAGAGTAACCAACCAATATCTTATTTGACTAAAGGTTCCTTACATGAGATGGAACCCATACTTGAAACTGCTTGGGTGACTAAGAACCTGAGACTAGATAGCCCAGGGACCTAGGGTGAAACCAAATACAACTGTTCTACAAAAGAATGTAGCAATGACTCATCACGATATTCTGCTATATTCATAGGTCAGTGCCTTGCTCATTCAACATCAGAAAAGTTTCTTTTGCCGTGAATGGGAACAAATATAGAGACACAGCCAGTCTATATGCAGAAAGTGAGACACCTTGAAACATTCATCCCTAAATGGGATGTCTCCATCAAATCCCTCTCCACAAGGCTTAGGGAATCCTGTGGAAGAGGAGACAGAACTAGTGTAAGAGCCAGACAAAAAGGAAGACCCCAAGCAATCAAGGACCTCTATATCAACAGGATTGATGCACATATGAACTCACAGGAACTGAGGCAGCATGCACAAGAGCTGCAGGGGTCTGCACCAGTGCATCCTACAGCCGAAAGCAAAAGTGGATGCTTCCATCCCTAAGCCTCAAATGATAACCACTTTCAAATGAAAATTTAGTTTTCTTCAAAGGAGACTCACCGAGGAAACAAACTACTCCGAGGGTAGGCTGCAGGCCCAGCAGTATACGGTCAACAGGACATGAGCTCAGTGGTGTCTTTGGAAGTTCCTTGTCTCATACTGTCATTCCCTCAGGTTACTCTACAGGGCCTTTAGCTGTAGATTAGGACTTCAAGTTTAGTGTTTTTATGGGATTCCTGAGTGTGCAAATGAGTGTATCTAAATCTATTTCTTGTGCCTTTTCTTGGGTTCTCTTCCTTCTGTTTTCTCTTTCTTTTGCCTTATTCTGGTGTGCTAATTTTTGTTGTATCTTATTGCTATTCCTTAGAAGTCTGCTTGTTTCTAGTGACAGACAGAGTTTGAATCTGGATGGGAGGATGTGGGAAGGAACAGAGAGGAACAGATATAAGGGTAGGAAGAGGGTATATTTGGGAGGTACACCATAAACAAGATATATTACATTAGAAAAATCTATTTTCAAAAAAAAGGCAAAAAATTTTTCATGTTTACAATGAAAATATTTTCTTAAGATTTCTTATTATTTATGTGTTTGTGTGAAGTTTCTCTAGAGAACATAAGAGTGGGTGGCATCTGCTGATGCTAGAGTTGTAGGTGAGGGAGGGCTACCCAACATGCATGCTGAACACAGGTCTTCTGAAAGAACAGCAAGTACTCTAAAACACAAGCCATCTCCCTGGCCCCTCTTATGAATATCTTAAACCTGTGAAATCCTTAAATTCAGTTCCTTATTGACTTAACCATACTGAGAAAGCATTTGATGAATGAATCTAAATTCAGCTGCAAATTCTAGACACAATTCCTCCTTTATTGTGTAAATCTTTCCTCAGGTCCCTTTGTTGGCTGTTTGCCTTCTTTCCTGCTTTCACACAAGGAATCTAAAGGCACAAGTCAGGGGTGTCAAACAAAGTGAAGATGGGAGTATGAGTTTGGAGATACACAGCGCCATCCCTCTGGAGAGAGGTTCCATGGTAGGGGCTATTGAGTCTGTTCCCTTTGCTGAAGGCTCCTCTGTAGCCTTCCAAGTTCTATATTCTGGTTTTAAATAGAGTTCTCTCTTCCCTTGGCTAACAAAGGGAACAAACTTCAGGAGCTAGAAAACACCCTCTATGGTTTATTTTTCCTTTCTCAACCTCAAGTCTAAAGATAAAGACTCTTCCATAACAGAAATTTCCATAATAGGAATTTAGGAACAACATTCAGGAAACTGGATTCCTGAGGATTTTTCTGAGAGTAAATGTCTGAATCTAAATTTTACCATGTTTGTGAATTCATGCTGGTATAATATATAGATACTGTATGTAATTTATATTTCACAATACATTCGTGAGTCTACCCCAGGATACTGAATTCAATTCTTTTTTCCCCTTGGAGACAGCATTTCTCTGTAGCTTTGGAGCCTGTCCTGGCACTTGCTTTGTAGACCAGGCTGGTCTCAAACTCACAGAGGTTCACCTGCTTCTGCCTCCCAAGTGCTGGGATTAAAACCGTGTGCCACTACTGCCTGGCCTGAATTCAATTCTTAATGGATAGTTCTAAAAAAAATCAAAAGAAGCATAGTGTCTCCCAGAAATGTGAAAAGCTACCCGCATGAAGTCTCACCAACAGTTAGACAGTTCAGGCTGTCTAAACATGGCCTGAACAAGGATGACACCAACAGACATGCTAAATAGAAGAGGAAAGCCTACGGAACTTCAACCCTAGACAAATTACAGGCAACTAAGGAATGCTGGAAGTGGGAGAAACAATCTTCCCCAGGAAAGAGCACAGCAACTAGTTATCCAATACCAAGAGTTCAGTTCCAAAAACATACATTCAGGTAACAATGTACAGACAGAGCCACTTGTGCTGATGCATTTATGAATATATAAGTAACTTAGTGCTCATTTTGTCTTCTTTATTCATGAGGCACCATTTGTTATGAAAAGTTAATGTGAGAAGACATGAGAATGAAAAGGAGCCCTGTTATCCCATGAATGTTCCCGAGAGAGAATATCTCAAATGTTAATATCTCATGAATGTTCCCAAGAGAGAATATCTCAAATGTTAATATCTCAGAGGGTGTGGTATGTGTGGGTACAAATTTTTATGTGCATGTAACACACGTACACACACATGTACACACACAAACATTGACACACGTGCACACATGTACACATATGTAAACACACGCACAACAAACATGTAAGCACACATGTACACACAAACATGTATTATTAATTTTTATGTGCATGTAACACACGTACACACAAACATGTAAACACACATGTACATACAAACATGTATCGTTAATTCCCTTATATCCTTCATTGCATTGGCAGCGACTCTACTTACTGATGACCTATTCAATTCAGATTGAGTACTACTCATGGGCTAAAAAGAAACTACATGACTTAGACTTCTTTCATGAAAATTAATTAAAATCTTCAATTTATAAGTGATTGATTTCTGAAATGTTATCTAAATCTGTTAACAGGTTAAATATGTCATTTTCTCTGCAAATGATGCTGTAAGTACACAAACACACGTTTTTGTTGTAACAAATTCTTTAGTCCTATCAAGAGTATAGAACATGTATGCTTCTATGATCATTCATATCTGCCTTACCTGCCTTTCTGTAAATGTGTGAGTTCAGATGTTCATGTAAATATTTGTTAATATATATTTATTTTTGCAGTGCCAAGAATGAGATATAAGGCTTTATATATGATGAGCAAGTTCTGAGGCATAGCTTCCATCCAAAGAGACTACACTCTTGGAACATTAGAACCCCTGGCAGCAGAACTCTGGAGATGAGGGAAAGGTGCAGGATCTTTTAGCTTATTCTACTGTCCTGTGGGGCCTTCTCTCCCAGCCCACTGCTGCCTCCTCCTGGCTGTATAGAAGATCCCTTCTATTTGTGATCAGCAGAACTTTTAACATAGTAACCAAAAGTGACAAACACCAGAGGAGCCCATCTCTTATTTGTTCTATTTTTCTACATGATTAAAGACCAAGAATATTTATGAGACGATACTAGAAACAGTTGGAACGGGAACTTGTAATAGTACTATGTTCCTGACTATTAATAGCACAGATATCAATCTGTGTGTACATGTGTATGTAAGTACTTATGCACAAACAAATATATACTATACACACACACATATATCCATTTATTTAATCATATCTTACATTTCTTTCATTACTTCACTCGAGGAATTCAGTTCATACAGGGATGTGCTGAAGGATAAAAACAGACATAGTAAGTCAAGATGCTATACCTTAGAGTTAAATATTTGGAATACGATATGACATATTTGTAGGAATGATGCTTTGCATGATTCTAATGAGTAGTAAAAATAAAAGTAACTCAATACAGAAATATAGTTTAGTTTTTACTGTTACATAATACATAATATCAGTTATGTTAGTCTTTTTGGTTCAATTTATTTGGAACTACACTTATTTTGTAGACACTCAGATATTCAATCTCATTTAATGTCCTACTTCCCAAGTCCCATCATTATCTCCTTATTTCACACACCTTTGCTGAATTATCTGATAATGAGATGTGATCAGGTAGTCACAGACCTGAGGCAGTGTTTTCACCCCGTACAATGGTGATCTGAAGTGTGGAGTACCAGCTTTAACCGGTGGCAGAGTTCTGAAGTGATGGACACATTCAACTTTAATTAGTTCTACTTTTTCCATGCTGAGAGCTAGAGTGCGCCTTGCTCACTGCTAATTTCTCTTTGTTGTAAAGAAGCTTTTTTTCTCTCTTGCTCCATTCCAAGTATTAATCTCTCATTTGTTTTTTATGTTTCTGTGAATATATATTTGTTGCATGTGTATTTTATTAACATACAACCCAGATATTTCATTAGTGATTCTATCATAGATAATTAATATCACTTCATTATGTAAGAATTGAAAGTAAACTATAATGAAAAAGTGTATAAGTTCACAGACCCTTTTAAATTTTTTATTAGCTATGATTCTCTCTCACAACATATAAATTGGTTGAACCCTAAACTTCTCCTCTCATGTAGACATGAAGAAGTATCCTGATCATGATCTAGACTCCTTTCAAACAATTTGATAAAAAAGAGGAAAGTTATTACTGATGCAGACTTAGATACAGTGCCTAATATACTCTGTATTGTTAAGAATAAATATGTAGAGTACTTTAAGCAAAACTGAACCTTCCTTATTTTCACAGTTCTACCCTTTTTGTGTATCATGCATGTACATATTCATAGAAATATTTGTCCTTTTGTACGTGTTTATAGTTGTGTGTACTGTCTTAACTTGCAACTTGACTTTCACAATTCAATCATGTGTGATATAAAGTACTCCAAAGTATAGTCAGAAACTATATAAACATAAATGACTTCCAGAGTCAAATAACTACATTGTTTCTAAGAGTTCTGAGTTGTGAACTAATAGAGTTTTAAATATTCATGTATATCACTAATTCAAGTTTGGCATTTTTATATTAGAAGAGTGGCTATCTATATATAATGGTAATGAATCTACTGGGAATGTGTAAATAGTAATTGACCTACATTTAAGTAACCAGTATCTTAATTCCAATATATAACAGTTTTTTATGTTTTATTGCTTTTATTTTTTAGTTACACATATGAATCCCAGTTTTACTCCACTCCACCCCTATCCACTCCTCAGAGAGCGTAAGGTTTCCCACGGGAAGTCACCAAAGTCTAACACATTGCTTTGAGGCAGGACCAAGGCTCTTCCCACTATATAACATGGTTTTTGATGGGATGTGTTTCAAATTCAGCTATTGCTTAAAGATACTTGCCCCTCCTACCAGTTTCAAGTTCTCCTTGGCTTCATTTTCATCCTGTGGAAGGCACTCCATCTAGTATGGTGATGGGCAGTGCTCTGGTGGGCACATCTGAGGGTCATCACCGCCAGTCATAAACTTAGCATTATGTATCTATGTGTTTCCTTCATAGCTTCTTACCATGCACTAATTCACATGGGAAGGTACACAAGTAGTGAACATCATATGACTGCCTGTGGTATAGGAGGGTTTTCTTTCTATGTGTTGCTTTCATTGGTTGAATAAAGAAGATGCCTTGGCCTTTTGATAGGGCAGAACTTAGGTGAGTGGAGCAAACAGAACAGAATTCTGGGAGGAAGAAAGCCGAGTCAGAGAGCCACCATGGAGACGCCAGGTCAGACACACTGAACCTTTCCCGGTAAGCCACGACCGACCTCATAGTGCTACACAGATTACTAGATATGGGTTAAAGCAAGATGTGAGAGTTAGCCACTAAGAGGCTAGAGCTAATGGGCCAGGCAGTGTTTAAATAAACACAGTTTGTGTGTTATGTCGGGGGTTAAGCCAGCCAGGCGGTGTTTAAATAAACACAGTTTGTGTGTTGTTATGTCGGGGGTTAAGCCAGCCAGGCAGTGTTTAAATAAACACAATTTGTTTGTTGTTATGTCGGGGGTTAAGCTAGCCAGGCGGTGTTTAAATAAATACAGTTTGTGTGTTGTTATGTCGGGGGTTAAGCTAGCCAGGCAGTGTTTAAATAAATATAGTTTGGGTGTTGTTATGTCGGGGGTTAAGCTAGCCAGGCGGTGGGATGCAGCCGTTCCTCCTCACTGTATTCCTGGACTCTACACTCTTCAGATTCCCTTTATTAACACAATTAGTCATTCTGAAGCTTCCATATCACTTTTCCACCAAAATGAATTTTATATATCTGAAACAGACATATCTTGTCTGGTAAAAATTCAATAAGACTTCTGTCTGGGGTTCAGCCAAGTGACAGCTTTCTGCTTTCAGGTAATTTTTATTTATTTTTCGTTTTTCAAGTATAATTGCAAATGCAGTTTCTAGGTACAAATCCATTTTACCTTATCGAATGATTTGGGCATTTGTTTCCTACTGTTGCCCCACAGAGTCTTTCTCTGCCTTACGGAAGCTCAAGTACAGGACTGTGCTGGGCTCTGAACAGGGGCACGCAGGAGGGTTGTGCTTGAGGTCCCCACCTCAATATGGTGGCAGAGTTCTACAGGTTGATGGATTCTTCCAGTACTACTGTGTTCTTGGCCATAGGCCCCTCTTCTCCTTCCTATTCTTCCTTCTTTCTGGCTCCCATTAGAATCTCTCTAGCCTTTGCCAAATGTACAACACATAAAAAGCCTGAATGTCCTAAACATTTGACTGCTACACAAACATAGAAGGACAATACACATGGTACAAATCATCCTTCTGTGAGCGATTCTCTTTTCTTTAACCTGCACTAAACTAAAAAGACTGTTCCAGACAGATACATGAGGAAGACTGTTTAGAAACAGCTTAGACACTCCGTTTTGCTGTGGGTGCTCCTCAGAGTGCAGCTCTCAAATTCCAACCTCCTTCCATCAACAGTTTTAATGCTTGGGTTTATGTGTGCACAGCATATTCTAGAAGTGTGAACATATTAATACATTTAAGTGTCTTCATTTACATTTTATACATCATGTTATAAAATTGGTAATTCTCTCAGATATCATGGATAGCAAAGTATCTACATCTGGGTTAAAGGATATGAAAATACATGATCATATATGAACTGTAAGTCTAAGCTTTATTTTACATTTAAAAACTGTATAGAGATCATTGTGGTGAGTGAGTGCTGCAGCAGCCAGGAACAGGGAACTCAGATGTTCCTCATCCCTCCTACACTTCCTGGTCATCCTACAGGGGCTATACTGCCCGATACCTCCTCTCTCTTCCTATCCCATCCAGCTTACATCCAGATCCCCCACCCCCTGTCTCCCTCCCTCCCTCCCTTCTTTGGCAGCATAGCACCTCCCAGCTCAGCCTGCTTGGGCGCTGGGACCAAACCCGAATCGGGAGGGAAAAGGGGAGGGCGGTAGCTCCTTTGTCTCCATAGCAAGCAGGGTGGGCACTTTGTTTGCAAGCCACCCAAGCAGCACAGAGATCCGATCTGGACACCAGGAGAAACATCACTGGGGAGTGACATCACTGGGAAGGGACATCAGTGGGCAAGAAGACCTGATCCTGTAAAAAAAGATCCATAGGGGAGCATTTGGAGGAAAAGATGGGCAGGTACCAAGGCAAGAATTCACCCAACAATCTGAAAAACAACATGAAACAACCAGAACCCAGCGACCTCACAACAGGAGGACATGAACACCTTAATCAAGAAGTAGAAAAAACTGACTTTATTAAAGGGATAGAGGCCCTTAAACAGCATATACAAAACGCCCTTATAGAAATGGATGAGAAATATAACAGAAAGTTTGAGGAATTGAGTAAATCACTGAATGATACCCTAGGAAACCAAGGAAAAACAATCAAGCAGATAATGGAAACAGTTCATGACTTGAAAACTGAAATGGAGGCAAAGAAGAAAACACAAACAGAGGGCCGGCTGGACATGTAAAATCTAGGTAAACGAATAGAGACTACAGAAACAAGCATAACCAGCAGAATACAAGAGATAGAAGAAAGAATCTCAGATTCTGAGGATAACATAGAAAAAATAAACGCACTGATCAAAGAAAACAGCAAGTCCAACAAACTCTCATCACAAAACATTCAGGAAATATGGGACACAATAAAAAGACCAAACCTAAGAATAATTGGAGTAGAAGAAGGAGAAGAAGTGCAGCTCAACAGTCCAGAAAATATACTTAATAAAATTATAGAAGAAAACTTTCCCAACCTGAAGAAATATGTACCTATGAAGGTTCAAGAAGCATACAGAACACCGAAGAGGCTGGATCAAAAAAAAAAAAAAAACATCCCCTCGCCATATAATAATCAAAACACAAAATATACAGAATAAAGAAAGAATATTAAGAGCCGCAAAGGAAAAAGGCCAAGTTACTTATAAAGGTAAACCTATCAGACTTACACCTGACTTCTCTATGGAAACCATGAAAGCCAGAAGGTCCTGGATAGATGTACTGCAAAAACTAAGAGACCATGGATGCAAGCCCAGACTATTATATCCAGCCAAGCTTTCGTTCACTATAAATGGAGAAAACAAAATTTTCCAGGATAAAAACAAATTTAAACAATACATAGCCACAAATCCAGCCTTACAGAAAATAATAGAAGGAAAATCACTAACCAAGGAGTCCAACAATGACCACAATAACTCAGACATCTAGAGACCCTTTCACCAGCACAACTCAAAGAAGGGAAACACACAAACTCTACTACTAAAAAAGTGACCGGAGTTAACAACCACTGGTCATTAATATCACTTAATGTCAATGGGCTCAACTCACCTATAAAAGGGCACAGGCTAAGAGATTGGATACGAAAACAGGATCCAACATTCTGCTGTCTACAAGAAACACACCTCAACCACAAAGACAGGCACCTACTCAGAGTAAAGGGTTGGGAAAAGGCTTACCAAGCAAATGGACCTAAGAAACAAGCAAGTATGGCCATGGTAATTTCTAACAAAGTTGACTTCAAACTAAAATCAATCAGAAGAGATGGAGAGGGACATTTTATACTCATAACATGAACAATTCATCAGGATGACGTCTCAATCCTGAATATCTACACCCCTAATATAAAAGCACCCACGTACATAAAAGAAACATTACTAAAACTCAAGGCAGCCATCAAACTGCACACACTAATAGTAGGAGAGTTCAACACTCCTCTCTCACCAATGGTCAGGTCAATCAGACAGAAACCTAACAGAGAAATTAGAGAATTAATGGAGGTAATGAAGCAAATGGACTTAACAGACATCTATAGATTATTCCACCCAAATAGGAAAGACTATACCTTCTTCTCTGCAGCTCATGGAACCTTCTCGAAAAATGACCACATACTCGGTAGCAAAGCTAACTTACACAGCTACAAAAAAATATTACTAACCACCTGTGTCTTATCAGATCACCATGGATTAAAGTTAGAATTCAACAACAATGCTACCCCCAGAAAGCCTACAAATTCATGGAAACTGAACAGTCAACTACTGAAACATACCTGGATTAAGGAAGAAATAAAGAAAGAAATTAAAGTCTTCCTTGAATTCAATGAAAATAAAGACACAACCTACTCGAACTTATGGGACACTATGAAACAGTGCTAAGAGGAAAGTTCATCGCACTAAGTGCCCATTTAAAGAAAACAGAGAAAGCACATATTGGAGACTTAACAGCCCACCTGAAAGCTCTAGAAAAAAAAAGAAGCAGACTCACCTAGGAGGAGTAGAAGACTGGAAATAATCAAACTGATGGCAGAAATCAACAAAATAGAAACACAGAAAACAATCCAAAGAATCAATGAAACAAAAAGCTGGTTCCTGGAGAAAATCAACAAGATTGATAAAACCCTATCCAAACTAATCAAACAGCAGAGAGAGAATATGCAAATTAATAAGATCAGAAATGAAAAGGGGGACATAACCACAGACACAGAGGAAATTCAGAGAATCATTAGATCTTATTACAAAAGCCTGTATAACACAAAACTGGAAAATGTAAAAGAAATGGACACATTTTTAGATAAATACCATATACCAAAGTTAAACCAAGACCAGGTGAACAATCTAAACAGACCTGTTGGTCGCGAAGAATTAGAAGCTGTTATCAAAAATCTCCCTACCAAAAAAAGCTCAGGACCAGATGGTTTCAATGCGGAATTCTACCAGAACTTCCAAGAAGACCTAATACCTATACTCCTTAATGTATTCCACAATATAGAAACAGAAGGGTCATTACCAAATTCCTTTTATGTAGCTACAGTTACCCTAATACCAAAACCACACAAAGACTCAACCAAGAAAGAGAATTACAGGCCAATTTCAATCAAGAACATCGACGCAAAAATCCTCAAAAAAATACTGGCAAACCAAATCCAAGAACACATCCGAAAAATTATCCATTATGATCAAGTAGGCTTCATTCCTGAGATGCAGGGCTGGTTCAACATACGAAAATCTATCAATGTAATCCAGCATATAAATAAACTGAAAGAAAAAAACCATATGATCATTTCATTAGATGCTGAAAAAGCATTTGACAAAATTCAACATCCATTTATGTTAAAAGTCTTGGAGAGATTAGGGATACAAGGGTCATACCTAAATATAATAAAAGCTATATACAGCAAGCCGACAGCTAACATCAAATTAAACAGAGAGAAACTCAAAGCCATCCCACCAAAATCAAGAACACGACAAGGCTGTCCACTCTCACCATACCTCTTCAATATAGTGCTTGAAGTTCTAGCAATAGCAATAAGAAAACATAATGGGACAAGGGGATTCGAATTGGAAAGGAAGAAGTTAAACTTTCGTTATTTGCAGATGATATGATAGTGTACATAAGCGATACCCAAAACTCCACGAAAGAACTTTTACAGCTGATAAACAGCTTTAGTAATGTGGCAGGATACAAGATCAACTCCAAAAAATCAGTCGCCCTCTTATACACAAAGGATATGGAAGCAGAGAGGGAAATCAGAGAAGCTTCACCATTCACGATAGCCACAAACAACATAAAATATCTTGGGGTAAATCTAACCAAGGAAGTGAAAGATCTATTTGACAAGAACCTTAAGGCATTAAAGAAAGAAATTGAAGAGGATACCAGAAAATGGATGGACATCCCTTGCTCTTGGATTGGGAGGATCAACATAGTAAAAATGGCAATTCTACCAAAGGCAATTTATAGATTCAATGCAATCCTCATCAAGGTCCCATCAAAATTCTTCACAGATCTTGAGAGGACAATAATCAACTTTATATGGAAAAACAAAAAATCCAGGATAGCCAAAACAATCCTATACAATAAAGGATCTTCTGGAGGCATTACCATCCCTGACTTCAAACTCAGTACAGTAATGAAAACAGTGTGGTACTGGCATAAAAACAGAGAAGTCGACCAATGGAATCATATAGAAGACCCGGATTTTAACCCACAAACCTATGAACACCTCATTTTTGATAAAGGAGCTAAAAGTATACAATGGAAGAAAGAAAGCATCTTCAACAAATGGTGCTGGCATAACTGGATGTCAACCTGTAGAAGAATGAAAATAGACCCATATCTATCACCATGCACAAAACTCAAGTCCAAATGGATTAAAGACGTCAATATCAGCCCGAACACACTGAACCTGATAGAAGAGAAAGTGGGAAGTACCCTACAACAGATGGGCACAGGAGTTCGCTTCCTATGTATAACCCCAGCAGCACAGACATTAAGGGCAACATTGAATAAATGGGACCTACTAAAACTGAGAAGCTTCTGTAAAGCAAAGGACACTGTCACTAAGACAAAAAAGGCAACCTACTGACTGGGAGAAGATCTTCACCAACCCCGCAACAGACAAAGGTCTGATCTCCAAAATATATAGAGAACTCAAGAAACTAGACTTTAAAATGCTAATTAACCCAATTAAAAAATGGGGCACTGAACTGAACAGAGAATTCTCAGCAGAGGAAGTTCAAATGGCCAAAAGACACTTAAGGTCATGCTCAACTTCCTTATCAATCAGTGAAATGCAAATCAAAACAACTTTGAGATATCATCTTACACCTGTCAGAATGGCTAAATTCAATAACACCAATGATAGCCTGTGCTGGAGAGGCTGTGGAGGAAGGGGTACCCTCATCCATTGCTGGTGGGAATACAATCTTGTGCAATCACTGTGGAAATCAGTGTTTCAGTTTCTCAGGAAATTCGGGATCAACCTACCCGTGGACCCAGCAATACCACTCTTGGGAATATACCCAAGAGATGCCCTATTATATGACAAAAGCATTTGTTCAACTATGTTCATAGCAGTATTATTTGTAATAGCCAGAACCTGGAAACAACCTAGATGCCCTTCAATGGAAGAATGGATGAAGAAAGTATGGAATATATACACACTAGAGTACTACGCTGCGGTAAAAAACAATGACTTCGTGAATTTTGCATGCAAATGGATGGAAATAGAAAACACTATCCTGAGTGAGGTATACCAGACCCAAAAAGATGAACATGGGATGTACTCACTCATAATTGGTTTCTAGCCATAAATAAGGGTCACGGAGTCTACAATAGGTGAACCTAAAGAAACTAAATAGGAAGGTGAACCCAAGGAAAAACATATAGTTATCCTCTTGGCTATGGGAAGTAGACAAAACTGCCGGGGAGAAAATTGGGATCTTGGGGGTGGGGTGGGATGGGGGTAAGGGGAGATGGGGAGAGAAAAGTTAGAAGGGAATGAGGGGGGGACTTGGGGAAACAGGAGGATCGGGATAAAGGAAGGCTGGACAGGGGAGCACGGAACCACAATTCTTAGTTAAGGGAGCCACTTTAGGGTGAGCAGGAGACTTGACCCTAGAGTGGCTCCCAGGAGCCCATGGTGATGTCCCCAGTTAGTCCCTTGGGCAGCTGAGGATAGGGAACCTGAAATGACCCTATCCTATAGCAATACTGACGAATATCTTGCATACCACCATAGAACCTTCATCTGGTGATGGATGGAGATAGAGACAGAGGCCCACACTGGAGCACTGGACTGAGCTCCCAAGGTCCCAATGAGGAGCAGAAGGAGGGAGAACATGAGCAAGGAAGTCGGGACCACGAGGGGTGCACCCACCCACTGAGACAGTGGGGCTGATCTTGTGGGAGCTCATCAAGGCCAGCTGGACTGTGACTGAAAAAGCATGGGATAAAACCGGACTCTCTGAACATGGCGAACAATGAGGGCTGATGAGAAGCCAAGGACATTGGCACGGGGTTTGACCCTACTTCATGTTCTGGCTTTGTGGGAGCCTAGCCAGTCTGGTTGTTCACCTTCCTAGACATGGATGGAGTGGGGCAGACCTTGGACTTTCCACAGGGCAGGGAAACCTGACTGCTCTATGGATTGAAGAGGGAGGGGGAGAGGAGTTTGGTGGAGGGGGAGAGGGGTGGGAGGAGGGGGAGGGAAAGGGGAGGCTGGGAGGAAGCGGATACTTTTTTTCCTTTTCTCAATAAAAAAAGAAAAAGAAAAAAATTTTATAGATAATTCTACAATTAGTTTATATAGTAACAATTGATCCATAAATCAATAACCAATATTGAAATGTTAATGTATATGCCATAAACTTAAGCAGGAGATTTGTTTTTGTTTTTGTTTTCAAGACAGGGTTTCTCTGTAGCTTTGAAGCCTGTCCTGGTCCTGGACCAGGGGGGCCTTGAACTCATAGAGATCAGCCTGTCTCAGCCTTCCAAATGCTGGGATTACAGGCACGAGCCACCACTGCCCAGTGAGATTTATTTTTTTTCAAACATTGGGCTTTTTATGCTAGTACTGAATTCCTCAAATCTGTAAAAATGGAAAAGATTCCAAAGAGAAGCAATTGTTACTTTACTCTTAAACTATAACAGGCTTTCTTGTTGTAACTTATCTCAGATAATACCTGCAGATTACAAGGAAACCCCTCTTTCCTCATTTTATGATTCCCAATCATGCTGTCTTTCCTGTTCTGATGGAGGCGCTCCCTGCAGATGACGGTGGGGATCTGCAGGGCGAGGATGCTTCCAGGCTCCATCGCCTGTGTGTCTTCTGTTCTACTACATGCCCCACACCTCCCTCTCTGCTCATTCTTTCTCGTTTCTCCTACTCAAATTTTCTAACTGCTGGTGCACACTAGTCAGTATATATACACTCACACTCAGATAGATAGATGATAGATAGATAGATAGATAGATAGATAGATAGATAGACAGATAGATGATAGATAGGTAGATAGATAGATAGATAGATAGATAGATAGATAGATAGATAGATAGATAGATAGATGAGAGATAGATAGATGAGAGATATATAGATGAGAGATAGATAGATAGGTAGATAGATAGATAGATAGATAGATAGATAGATAGACAGATAGATGATAGATAGATAGGTAGATAGATAGATAGATGATAGATAGATAGATAGATAGGTAGATAGATAGATAGATGATAGATAAATACATAGATAGGTAGATAGATAGATGATAGATAGATAGATAGATAGATAGATAGATAGATAGATAGATAGATAGATATTTACACGTGTGTGCATGTAAATGTACTTAAGGGTGTATATTTTTAATTCAGTTCACTCACCTATCACTCACAGCTCCATCAAGGATTTGTACTGATGCCGAATCATCCGTATATGTTCTAAATTTTTGAAAAGTCAGTAAAAAGTACATATGTTTAAAATGCAACCACTTTTGGGGAGATCAAATAACTACAGCTATTATACTTATTATATGGTAGCTGATTTTAAAATATTCATGTGAAAATCATTAATTTGCATCCTGTAGCAAGTGCAGAGAGCTGGGATGGCAGAGGCGGTCTTCTCCAGAGAAAAGCACACCAACGGTGGTCAGCACTGGAAACACACATACGAGCAACATTCTACCAACTGAGCAGGTTATATAATATACATATACATATATCACACTATAATAATTGACAGAAGAGGCCATAGATTTGAAGGAGACAAAGGGGGATACTGGAAGGGTTCTGTGGAGGGAAACTTAAGACAAAAATTTAATGAAAATATAACCTCAAAAATAAAAAAGAAATGTAAAATATCCAGATTAACCATTATCACCAAAGTGGAACAGTCTCCTGGTGTACTTATGTCTAATCCAATTACAGTTTATAGAAATTCCTGAGTCTTAACTGTCTTCTACCTTCTTACTCTCATCCCTGGAGGTTCTCTGCTCCCGCTGAGGTTGGATGAAGTATCTGTGGATGGAGGCAGTGGCTCCATCTAATTTAACAGTGAGTGTTCATGTGGGCACCAGCCTTACCTAGCAAGAGAGCTTGAATGGCGAGGGACACATACAGGTCTCATTGGCAAGTCTTTCTCTGCTAAGGCCTCCAGTGCTACCAGTCACCATTCTGTCTTTATGCTCTAAAAGGATTCTCTCTTTGGTCAACACTATTGCTATCTCAGTTAGTAAATCTGATTCTTTCCAATACATTGGTTGTTATTAAAAGTAAGAAATACGGACACCCTCAATGTATCTTAATTAAGAGAGATTTATACAGACACAGCAACTAAGACCTTTGTTTTCACCATTGGTGTACCTGAAGTAAATATTTTTTTATTTAATTTTTTGGTTTTTCAAGATGGCATGCCCCACACCCACCTGGCATCTTTCTGTTTTTGTTCTTTGACACACCAAGTTTCACCAGGGCCACCACATGAGCATGGGTATGGAAACTGCCGCTGGAGTATGGAAACTACCCTGTGGCTACACCACTCAAGACAATGATTTCCCCTTTTTCTAGATGCCATAAACAGTCAAACAGTCAATGGTTCCTGGTGAGGGAGAAGCAGGGCCTCACAGCCCCTTCTCCTCTCATGAGTGGATGCTGTCACGTCCAGTCTCATGCAGACTCACTGCAGGCAATGGCAGCTGTTGTGAACTCATGATTGCCACACCCATGTCAAGCCCTAGAGGTAAGGTTTTACAGCACACGTCTCTATCACCCAGCCCATACATTCTTTCTACCCACATTTCTCCAGTGCTCCCCAAGTCTTAGGCGGTGAGAAACATATATCCCACTTCAGACTGGTGATTCAATCGTCGTTTAATGTTGAATTGTTTTGTCTTTTTATTGTTCAGTGTTTCTGTATGTGTATAAGTTGTGGGATATTTGCACGCTTTGAGAAGATATATTGCTGTGATTGCTTTAATAAAGAACTGGATTAGCTAGGCACGAGATAAAGGTGGGATTTCTCGGGAGAGAGAGGAGAAGATGAGTGAAGGTGCGAAGGAGATGCCGTGGAGACACAGAGAGGATGTATGGAAGAAGAAGGATGGGCAGCATTGATGGAATGTACATTCATGGAAATGGGTTCATTTAACTTATAAGAGATAGTTAAAAACAAGCTTAAGCTAAAGTCAAGCCTTCAAAATTAATAATAAGATCCCTTGTTATTATTTGGGGGTGGGCTA
Source organism: Microtus pennsylvanicus (assembly GCF_037038515.1). NCBI lineage: Eukaryota > Metazoa > Chordata > Mammalia > Rodentia > Cricetidae > Microtus > Microtus pennsylvanicus. The sequence goes on from NC_134583.1 coordinate 41,390,261, forward strand.
GCGGCCCAAAGGAAAGTCTGACTACATTTTATTTGGGACGGAGAAAGACTCTTTACATGTATATGTACTTGTCTTGATATAAACACATATATGTACATACATATTCACATATTTATGCATGTTATGTGTATATTTTTTTAAACTCACATGTCACTGACAGGCTCCAGATAATTCACTGATGTCACTTCATCTGGATATGAACTAATGGAATATAAAAGTATAATGTCACATACAAAACAAACAATTTTTACTAAATTTCTAAGTTAAAATAACTATAGTTACTCTAAACGCTAGCTGGTCGATCTTTGAATATCCATATGAAGATCATTATTTCAACTTGGTATCACATTTTGATTAGGGATTGGACTTTAGGTGTTAATGGCTGTCTTGCCAGCTTTGACACTTATGCCTATGATCTCAGCAATAAGGAGGTTCAGGCAGGAGATGCCAAGAGTCTAAGGTCAGCGTACACAGTGGCTGCAGAGTAAGACTCGGTTATAAAACAAAATGATTGTGACAAAAAAAAGAGTATCTTAGGCCTATGAAGATAGTAATCTTCACAGACTTAACTATGATCTCATTACCAGTGTGTAAGAGTCTTTTGTGGTGATAGAATTTCAAACTGAACTTCAGTTTGTAAGTACACATGCCCGTGAACTCACCTGATTCCTGATTCTGAATTCTCATGATTGCCTGCTCATTTACACATTTATGTATGTCTTTTCTGCCCATCAGATAAGGGCTGTCAGCAGCTTACTCCAACATGGTGGTGAATTTGTGTCAGCTGCAGGGTTTGGAGGGCTGGAGCTGCTGTAAGAATCCTCGGGCCTCACCACTACTGTTCGTGCCCCACAGCCCCGTGTTTGATCATCACCACTGTCTTCATCACAAGCAGGATTACCCCTCAATTTGAGTGTTGCCCCCCAAATTAAATTACTGACGTCCTTATCAATGTTATTATTTAAAGACAGTCACCACAAGCATAAACAGTTATGAGATGAGATCACACTAATAAATTCAGTCTTAACCAATATGAGTGGTATCCTTACAGAGATGGATATTTTGAAATAAGACGCACATAGGAAGACCGCTGAGCACAAACTGAGGCAGAGGCGTGGAGAATGAATACAGACACCGAGGAACGCCAAACATGTCCCACAGCCAGCAGTGAATACAGACACCAGGGAACTCCAAAGATGTCCCACATCCAGCAGTGAATACAGACACCAGGGAATGCCAAAGATGTCCCACAATCAGCAGTCTTTAAAAAGAGCTAGCTGGAGGACATCATGTAGCAGACTTCTACCACTAAGGGTAATGCAATAAATTGCTACAGTCTAAGCTACCTAATTTAGAATGTTTTATTATTACAGCAAATTAATGCCACAGTGTATAGACTTTTCTTACACACAGGCAATTCAAAAGTTTTCTATGAGTTTGGGTCACTAGTTGCTAAAGTTTCTCCTGATACATTTTTCATTTATTCAACTAGAACCAAAACAAGAAGCATGATAAACAGACACTGGCATTCCAATACTTTAGAAAGAATATCCAAAGCACTCTATGCTTAATACCTGTATATGCATGTAACTGACCTTCCACCGCTGCTTCCATTATGGGTTAGTGTTGACTCTTCATTTGTGTCACAGCTAAAGAATTGAAATTGTACACAATCAAACACCATTTAAACCACAGACTTACTTCTCACTAAATTTTCCTACAACTTATAAATTGGTTGAACCAAAAAAACTGACATGATAGAGGAGAAAAGGGAGTGGGGAGGTGGGTTAACTAACACTAAGCCTTATGAAAACTCTTATGGAAACTCAACACTTTATAAGCTAATATAAAAAATGTAGATACTCTGCATGGGTAGACAATGCTACTTCTAAAACACATAGGTTATGAAACAAAAATCTCAACACTGGGTATGAATGGAATGCTTCAGAAGGTCTCAGAACGCTCCTGCCTTTGCTTTGGGTTGCCCAGCAGATCTAGAAAGTAAGACTCTAGTGCCAAATACACTACACACTATGGTAGTTGGACACAGAAAAATCAGTTTGGAATTGACTGGGAAATTCCTCCCTGTGAGCTATTTTTCACAGTAATAGCATCAATGTTCTTACTCAGTGCTGGATAGTACTTAATACAATACTGGTATGCAGGCAAGATGTACTCAGCGAGGCATTGGGGCTTAAATATGATGGGGTAACCAATCGCCTTCTGACTGGATTTGAGGCCATCTCACCAGGAGAGAATTCATGCTATAAACCTGGTCAAAACCACTGACTGTGGAGGCCATAGGCCCTAGAAGGGGACCTACTGTTGCTATTTTTCTAAATGGTCATGTTGTCAAACTACCTTCTAAATATTTATATTATAAATATATCTTGCCGGGAGGTGGTGGCACACGCCTTTAATCCCAGCACTTGGGAGGCAGAGACAGCCGGATCTCTGTGAGTTCGAGACCAGCCTGGTCTACAAGAGCTAGTTCCAGGACAGGCTCCAAAACCACAGAGAAACCCTGTCTCGTAAAACCAAATATATATATCTTATATCCAATAGATTTGTGCTAGTATCACCCTTTGTCAGAGAAGTTTCTTTTTGCAGTAAGCTTTGGTTAATAAAGAGATATAACAGTGCTGATATTAAATCACTATGAATACTCAGGTCCTGAATAGGAACCCAAGGTTCAGAGAACTTCATGGAAGAAGGGGCAGAAAGAATGTAAGAGCTGGGGGATAGGAGAGTTGCTGTGAAGTGCTGTCTTTTCAGATATGACATGGTCATGGCACTCACAAACTCATAGCAACTGTGCCTACCTGAAAAAGACCTGTACAAGATCACGCCAGTCAACACTAGGGCATGGGATGAGGAGGAGTTCATCAGGTCCCAGTCCAGGCTGAGGAACTATTGGCAGTTGATGGCTATTTGGGCAGAAAGAGTCATATTTCTTTGGGTATGTGACGAGGGGCAAAATACTTACATCCCAGTGAGTATTTCCATGCTTGGGTATGACAGGCAGTGCTAACTGAACTTAGTGCAGTATTTAAAAGCAAAATAAAAGGAGGAAATGAAGTTGGAAAGGGAATGTATTGGCAGGTGAGAGGGGGCCTGGAGGTAGAAGTGCATAAAACATGCATGCAATTCTTAAAGAATAAATAAAATCACTATATAAAAACTGACATGAATTTAAGCATTAGAACAGAATTAGAAACAACCTGTCCTTAGACATGAAGGTTTACATGAATGAAATATACAGGCGTACAAAAGATACTTTAATATATCAAGATTTAAGAACTTTAGTTTGAAACCTAATGTGATATGAAAGTCTTTTATAATGAAAATGAATTTTATGAGGAGTCACCCTTCCTTGTTTCTGTTTTTGTTTGGTAATCTGTGCTTATTATATTTTCATGAATGATGTATAAGACATATTTATATATAGGAGATCAAGTCACAGAATGCTCAGGGAAATTGGATTTTAAAAATCTAAGTTAAAAACCGATTTTAGTTATTTACAGGAAAAAAAAACCTTTTATTTGTTATTAATAATCCAGTCATGAGCACTCCATTATGTAACACTGCATTTGTTTCCTGTTCAGTAAAATTTCTCAGTAAAAAGTAATACATTTGGGCGGATGCTGCCCTTCTTAGTCCTTCTAAATTTATGCCTTCTGTCATTTTGTTCTCCCTTAGTTTCACCTAGCAAGGTTGTGTTTACCACTTATCATGTGATGTCAGGGAGCAACAGCTCTGGAAGCTGTAGGTGTTGCTGGCACACTGGTGTGTCTGGGTTGGGAGCCAGGCTTAAGTGGAAGCAAAGTTCTGGAGAACTCTGTTTTCTTTATTGAGAGTTCCTCTGTTGCCTACTACTCCCACCTCTCCATCTCCCTGCATCATGGTGTGGGAAGTCTTTCTTTCTGTGTGCTGCTTTTATTGGTTCATGAATAAAGCTTTATTGGCCAGTGGCTTAGAGGAACAGGACCAAGTGGGAATTCCAAGCAGACAGAGGAGGAGAGAGTAGGTAAAGTCAAAGAGATGCCATGTAGCTGCCACCAAAGGAGGGAGATGCTCAGAAACTTTACCAGTAAACCACAAGCCTCTTGGAAAAATATAAAATCATAAAAATGGGTCAATTTGAGATTAAAGAGCTAGCTAAAAGTATGCATAAGATAACAGGCCAAGCAATGCTCTAGATGAAAGTTTCTGTGTGGTTACTTCAGTCCTGAGTGGTTAGGAAATGAACAAACAGCCTCCACCAACACACAGGCATTTAAACAGTTGAACTAGAGTTTATGGTTGCTAGACTCTGAAGTTCTCAACAGACTGTGATCAAGTATCTTTGATCAGGTCCATTATTTTGCGTCTTGTACCTACCAAAAAACAACGCCACATGCAAATGCTGAAAGGTTGTTGTATGTGCATTGTCATGAGTACAGTAAAATGGTTTTCATTCAGAGGAATGTCATTCAGAAGAAAAAGTCAGCTCACCAAATGTTGCCATCTAATTTAAGAGATTGTGAAGCACTTGGTGACTCCTTTATATTTCTGTAAACAAACAAAAAATAGACACAAAAATAGTTAGAAAATATCAAAGAATTCGTGATTTTTCCCTGTAAGACACAAAACTAGGTTACAAACAATGTATTGTGGGGCACACAGCAGAAGTTTAGGTTATGGCCTCAGGTTACCAGAGTGGAAACATGAACTGTTCTCAGGAATGTATGTGAACACATAGTGTGTGTGTGTGTGTGTGTGTGTATGTGTGTGTGTGTGTGTGTGTGAGAGAGAGAGAGAGAGAGAGAGAGAGAGAGAGAGAGAGAGATACAGAGAGAGAGAGATACAGAGAGTGTGTGAGTGTGTGCTCATAGTTCCTTAATATCAGCACATTGACCAGTTTTGTCTCTTCATTGGCCACAGCTTACTGCAAAAAGAAGCTTCTGTGATTAAGATACACACATTTACTGGAAACAGAAGGACTTACCAAGTTCAGCGATAAAGATTAAATGACCTCCATATGTTTTCTATCTTTTGATCAGCAGGCTACTGTGGCAGTAAAGTCATCTGGTTAATAACCCCTCCCTTCATCTCTGCCCACGGTGGCCACTGGGAGGGAGTCCTTTATAGAAAGAGTTTCTGCAGGTCAGGAGCTGACGCAAAGAAATGGATATGGGCTAAAAGGGAAAGCTGAGAGATCCCATGGGAAAGAGCTAGGGGAACCCTCTGTATGATATCCTTGAGAAATAATAAACAAAATACAGCATATGAAAGATCAGAGAATAATATTATTAAATAAACAAATGATTAATATTTTAAATTGCTATGTAGCAACCATACAAATTGACATATTTAAATTCTGCAATATATATTCTTATTAAAGAAATACAACTCCTATGAAACCTTAAATTTCCTATATTCCTAGGAAAATAAAAAATAAAACTACATGCAGCATTCCTTCCCAAACCACAGCAACAATGGAATTGTTATGGGTTAGAAAGAAAACTCCAGGATGTCCTTCCTTCGATCCACAGATCAAACAGGCTGGGGAAATGCCTCTCCAAATGAGTGGGTAAAGTTATTAGCCTTATTGGTTTCTTCTAAAATTTTATCTTGTTCATGTGTGCGTGTGTTATGTGTGTCAGTATGCATGCTCATGCCAAGGCATGCGTGTAGAGGTGAGAGGACAGCTTCTGATAACTGACTCCCTCCTTCCATTCTGTGGATCACTGGAAACGACAAAAGCCCCTTTAACCACCATCGTGCTGGTCCTATGTGTTATTTCTTTTGGGTTTTTATATATGAGTTACTTTTTATTTATTTTATATAATTTTTTCGACTGACTTTTCTACTGATATTGATGCGATGGTACTAGTTATTCCTGTTTATAACTGTATTTTCATATCTAGTTTGTTCATATGTTATGATTGTTTCTGATACTTGTTTCCTTCTTTCTGAGAGGTGTTACGGACAGATCCCAGGCCCTGAACATTTGTTACTAAATATACTCTCAACCCTGTTATGAGTGATCAAACCTCAATCCAGCTACAATATAGTACTGACTGAAGCTGAAAAATACTTCAACCTTAAGAATAAGGCAGATAAAAACAGCCAGTCATCAGCTCTTCCCCCAAAACAGGCACAAACAGGGAAGAGCTGAGAAGCCGTCTTCCATCTTACCTCCACTGTGACAGCAGTGACCACGAAACTTCTGTTTACACCACGTCGACAAGAGTCCTCAGCATAGGTAACCCTGTCACTTCTGATTGTCCAGAGAAGTACACACAGAACACATATCCATGTGCACATCTGTCTACAAACACCCACCTTCACTTCCAGAGAGTCCCCACCCTTGTTATAACCTACATGGGAAACAGGTCACATGGGCTCCCGCACAAATACACTGTCCCAAAGCCTCTCATCATTACTGAAGAAGCTGTAAAGAAACTACACCAAGAATTGATTTGGAATTATACCCAACACTACACTACAAACAAATTGACTGCCCTGGGCATGCCAAGGGAAGGCTGCGCCCCAAGAATTCATTTGGAATTATACCCAACACTACACTACACACAAATTGACTGCCCTGGGCATGCCAAGGGAAGGCTGCGCCCCAAGGAGGACTTTACAGATGCACAAAGCTCAACAGAGAAACACAAGGAATTTTAAATGCAGGCAACATGGCTTCTCCAAACATTAAAAGAACTCTAGAAATGAACTCCAAATATATAAAATTAGATTAGATGCCAGATAAATAATTTTAAAAAATGATTTTTTAACAATAATTTCAAAAACAATATTAAATAATCAGCTAATTGAGTTAGAGAAGACAACAAAGAACATAAAAGAGCAATTCAGTCAAAGACACAAAGATTCTGGGGAAAAACTAGAAATCTTCTAAATGAAAAGTTCAGTAAATTAAATGTTAAAATAACTCAGTGAATAATCTCACAATGTAAAAGTTCAGTAAATTAAATGTTAAAATAACTCAGTGAATAATCTCACAATGTAAAAGTTCAGTAAATTAAATGTTAAAATAACTCAGTGAATAATCTCACAATGTAAAAGCAAAAGTGGACTTGACAACACTGACAAATTAGAACATTTAAACATTTAAATTAAAAATAGTATTTTTAAAGGAGTGAAGAGAAAATGCAAGATCTCTGGGACACCATGAAATGAGCAAATGAATACCAGGGATAGGTAACAGACAGGAATGGAAGACGAGCTCGTGACTCAGGGATAAAGTACTCACCTAGCACGTATGAGGCCCTAAGTTAGAGCCTCGGCATTTAAAAACAAATAAGAGGGCTCTGAAGGACAAACAGTTCCACCCTAGGTCTCTAAACCTTAGGTGGGAAGAATTTACTCATGAACCAGTTGGGCACCATTATGGTGAGTGAGTACAGGATGGCAAAATGGGAGAGAGAGAGGCAGGATGATTCAAATCCGAAGAGGTGGGGGTAGTGAGGGATGGGCTGAGGTAGATGCCCTGCTGCCACCCAGCAGTTATATCTGGGTCTGGGCTCTTATGAAGGCCGTGATTTGGTCCATGGCTCTGACGCAGCTCTGGGGGTTTATGGTGATGTCCACAGCTCCTGTTACCACCAAGGGTCACTACCTATGACCAAGCTGATATTAAAGGGACCATGCCAATCCAGGACCCCATAGTGACGTCCAGTCCAAACTGTTGCCAGCGGCCATGTCTAGGTCTGTGGGCTCTGGGCTCTGAAATGGTGTCCATGGTTCCTGTTGCCACCGAGGGCCATGCAGAAGCCTGAAGTCCAGGCCAACACCTGACACCATGTTAGTGTTAGAGGTTCAAGGTACTGCCAGGGCCATACAAACCTAGATGGCCCAAGCTGCCACCTAGGGCTATTGTGTCATTTGTTCCCAAACTGAGGCTGTGGGCCATGTCTGGGTCTGTGGCCCTACCACAGACAGGGTCTATGTCACTGTCCTGTTGACACTGAAGGTTGAGTGGATCCTCAAGATCTGGGCTGTCACCTGGGGTCATGGTGGTGTTTCAGGACCACACTAACACTAGGGCCATGCCAACTTGGTGATCTGCAGTTCCAAGAAGGGCCACAATGACACCTGAGCCTGGGCTGATGCCAAGGGATCTGGATCCACGATCCTACTGCAGCCTAAGTCTGTGCTGATGCCCATGGCCTGTGGCCACCAAAGGCCACACTGAAGCCCAGGATCTGGGCCTCCATCCGTGGCCTTTTAGGTGCTCAATGGCTGTGCGGTTCTGAGCCATATAGACCTGGGTGACATGCACAGTCACCTAAGGCCTAAGCTGTAACCAAGGCCATGTCTGTGTCTGTAGCCCTGCCACAGCCCAGGACCTGTGCTGATGTCTGAGGCTCCTGTTGCCATTGGAGGCAGTGCAGATGCCCGGGATCTGGGCCTACTCTTGGGACCATGTGGGGATTCAAAGGCCATGCTGTCTTTGGGTCCGTGCTGATCAAAGTGACCTTCATCTGAGCCCAGACTGCTGCCAAGGACTGCTAAGCTGGGGTCTATATTGATATCCATGACCACAGTGCCACTAAGGGCCATGAGGTTGTCAAGGGCCTGGGCTGCCACCTAGGGTCGGGTTAGTGTCTGAGTGTTGAGCCTCTGTCAGGACTACTCAGATCTGACGCCAGGAGCTATGGTGCCCGTGTTGATGTCTGCAATTCCTGTTACCACCAAAAACAGTAAGGATAGGACTGCACAGAGTTGGCCCTGCCCCTCACTGGCTGCAACACTAGAGTGCTGTAGGAACAGCCTTTAAGATACCAGCCCACTTGGGCGTGGCCTCATATACTATAAAAGCCTATGCAAAGTGTGTACTTGCTCTCTCTTCTGGTTGTTGAATTTGGTTCCTGTTCCCCATTCATGCAGAGAACTGTGATCTATGAGTGTACCCCTAAATAAATAACCCTTTATTATTCTTAATTCTGAGCTAGTGTGGGATTCTTTTTAGTGTCCTTCTTCACTAGAAAGAACTAGCCCTGCCCCTCGGTACCGCACTTGGGCAGTACACTAGAGCTGACCCTGTTGGTGAGAGTGTGGGTGAGCCAGACCTGTGGTTGTAAAAGCAGGGGAGCTTCCCCTGCCCCCTCCTTCATATGCCATTTGGTGGCAAGGATAGTGGAAATACCCCCTCTACCCCCGCCAACCCTTGCTACCTACGGCAGGCAGGAGAGCCAGCCTGGGGCAAGGGGCATGAGAACAGAAAAGTTGGCCAAGTGCAGCAATCCAGAGAGAAGGTCCTGCACTACTCTCTGGATAAAATAGTAGAGCTGGCCCCGGTGTTGTGAGTACAGGTGAGCTGGACCAAAGGCTATGAGAGAGGAAGAACTGACCTAGCTCCTTGCTACGTGCTGCAGTGGATGAACTAGCCTGGGCAGGGCTAGTGAGCATGCCCTGGTGGTGACGACGAGGACCACCCAGGCCCAGAACCAGGAATATGAAGTAGCCCACACCAGAATCCACCTCATTGATGAACTGCAAGAGCATGTGAAGGGGCTGTATCTGCAGATACAAAGCTACAGGATCTCCATAACACAAGGCAACAACAGAATAGCCAAGAGGGGTCCCAGAGAGGGCCGGTATCCATATTGTAGCAGAAACCAAAGGTCTCAAACCACCTAAGAGCACTGTTTACATCCAGCTGAGACAGTGCTAAGTGATTAAGAGATATATAAACAAAGATATATAATTACTTCCTAGATTCATGTTTTCATAAAAGTTTAAATTAGTTACAATTAATCTTGTACTTATAAATTGATTGATTCTTAATATCCTTTTGTATAAATCAGTAATTTGGAATTTAATGCCCTGTTTCCTACAAATGACATTTCACATGACAGTAATATCATTGAAGTCCTACTGGAATATAGTGATTCAAGAATAAGAACAATTATTTACTACTAAACTCAGACACTATATGAAAGATCCCTTTACAGTGCGCCTTTAGCATGTTAGCATCCCTCCAGTCCTTTCTAATGACTTGTTCCTCAGTCCTTCCATCCCTCCTTACTTTTACCCACCATAACTGCCTTCTCTGACCCCCAAATAAGGTACAGTAGCTATAGGCCTGAGCCTCTTCAATTCAATTTGATGTTTTGATTTGGGGGCACCTACTACTCACCTTAGTGGCAGAGTTATGGAAGGTGAGGCACACTTTCAAACCCCATTATCCCCCTCCATTTTCTACTAGGAGCTCTTCTTCCTTCCACTCTCATGTCCTCCTTGTCCCAAGCACAGCCTTCTTCCCTTTCTAAGCTAACCCAGTAAAGGGTAAAACAGGGTATCTGAAAACATCCTAAGAAATCTGACCGCTACATATTACAAACAGGTTACAGCAAATTTCCCATGGTCATGAGCTTTATTTATTCTTTACTTACTCCTAAAAGACACACGCGTTTACATTTCTAAGAAACCAATTAGTGCTATATGTTCCCAGTACGTGTTATTTCTCAGATCAGTCGAATCAACTCACCCATTGGGACTTCTTTCCAAGGACACAGAATACATGGTGAAAGCATCTGCAGTTCTGCCAAAGAGTAAAGAGCACAGGCAACATCAAGCTAAACATTTTACAAGGCAATAATTTTTTCTCCTATCAGATTCCACGAAACAAAAAGTAAAAAGGAATCACAAGAAATTATAAAAAACTCAAGAAAGAGACATGGAATTCAGAACGGGGGACCCTGAAGCAACCTCCATGTATCACGTGCACATTACTGAAGAGAAGACAGGGACTCTAAAGACAGTGATGATGGTCTTCCTTTTTATTCTGTTTTGTGTGACATTCAAGTAACTCTGGATAAGCTTGTAACAGAAGCTAGACTTGTAAGCATAGGGATAAGAAGGGGTACCCAAACAAACGCTCATGAGGGGAAAGACAAAGAGAAAACTCCAAATCAACAAACACCACCATAGCAAGGTTTAGTTCTTGGTCACCATTATTCAGAGGTCAAAGATGTTCTGAATCATATTTAAAAGATTTGTAAGGGTAGAATGTGGTGGAACACACAACCAGCAACAGAACAATCAAGACTTCCATCTATCCAAACGCTGGTTTAGGGTGCCTCTGCCTCTTTATAAAAATAATCTTCCTATAATTTTATTAAATATATTTTCTGGACCATTGAGCTGCACTTCTTCTCCTTCTTCTACTCCTATTATTCTTAGGTTTGGTCTTTTTATTGTGTCCCATATTTCCTGAATGTTTTGTGATGAGAGTTTGTTGGACTTGCTGTTTTCTTTGATCAGTGTGTTTCTTTGATCAGTCTCTATGGTATCTTCAGAATCTGAGAATCTTTCTTCTAACTCTTGTATTCTGTTGGTTATGCTTGTTTCTGTAGACTCTGTTTGTTTACTTAAATTTTCCATGTCCAGCCGGCCCTCTGTTTGTGTTTTCTTCTTTGCCTCCATTTCAGTTTTCAAGTCTTGAACTGTTTCCATTATCTGTTTGATTGTTTTTCCTTGGTTTTCTAGGGTATCATTCACTGATTTATTCAATTCTTCAAACTTTCTGTTATATTTCTCATCCATTTCTATAAGGGCGTTTTTTACAAGCTGTTTAAGGGCGTCAATCACTTTCATGAAGTCAATCTTTTCTACTTCTTCCTGATTAAGGTGTTCATGTCCTCCCGTTGTGAGGTCGCTGGATTCTGGTGGCTTCATGTTGCTTTTCAGCTTGCTGGACGAATTCTTGCCATGGCGTCTGCCCATCTCTTCTTCCAAATGCTCCCTTAAGGATCTTCTTTTACTGGATCATGTCTCCTTGCCTACCCAACGCTGGCTCTCCCCAATGTTGGCTCTCCCCAACGCTGGCTCTCCTGGCACCCCAACACTGGCTCTCCCCAACGCTCTCGCCATACCTCTTCAATATAGTGCTTGAAGTTCTAGCAATAGCAATAAGACAACATAGGGGATCAAGGGGATTCAAATTGGAAAGGAAGAAGTTAAACTTTCGTTATTTGCAGATGATATGATAGTGTACATAAGAGACCCCCAAAACTCCACCAAAGAACTTTTACAGCTGATAAACACCTTTAGTAATGTGGCAGGATACAAGATCAACTCCAAAAAATCAGTCGCCCTCTTATACACAAAGGATATGGAAGCAGAGAGGGAAATCAGAGAAACTTCTCCATTCACGATAGCCACAAACAGCATAAAATATCTTGGGGTAACTCTAACCAAGGAAGTGAAAGATCTATTTGACAAGAACGTTAAGGCATTGAAGAAAGAAACTGAGGAGTATACCAGAAAATGGAAGGACCTCCCTTGCTCTTGGATTGGGAGGATCAACATAGTAAAAATGGCAATTCTACCAAAGGCAATGTATAGATTCAATGCAATTCCCATCAAGGTCCCATCAAAATTCTTCACAGATCTGGAGAGGACAATAATCAACTTTATATGGAAAAAAAAACCAGGATAGCCAAAACAATCCTATACAATAAAGGATCTTCTGGAGGCATTACCATCCCTGACTTCAAACTCTATTACAGAGCTACAGTAATGAAAACAGTGTGGTACTGGCATAAAAACAGAGAAGTCGACCAATGGAATCGTATAGAAGACCCGGACTTTATCCCACAAACCTATGAACACCTCATTTTTGATAAAGGAGCCAAAGGTATACAATGGAAGAAAAAAAGCATCTTCAACAAATGGTGCTGGCATAACTGGATGTCAACCTGTAGAAGAATGAAAATAGACCCATATCTATCACCATGCACAAAACTCAAGTCCAAATGTATTAAAGACGTCAATATCAGTCAGGACACATTGAACCTGATAGAAGAGAAAGTGGGAAGTACCCTACAACAGATGGGCACAGGAGATCCCTTCCTATGTGTAACCCCAACAGCACAGACATTAAGGGCAACATTGAATAAATGGGACCTACTAAAACTGAGAAGCTTCTGTAAAGCAAAGGACACTGTCACCAAGACAAAAAAGGCAACCTACTGACTGGGAGAAGATCTTCACCAACCCCGCAACAGACAAAGGTCTGATCTCCAAAATATATAGAGAACTCAAGAAACTAGACTTTAAAATGCTAATTAACCCAATTAAAAAATGGGGCACTGAACTGAACAGAGAATTCTCAGCAGAGGAAGTTCAAATGGCCAAAAGACACTTAAGGTCATGCTCAACCTCCTTAGTGATCAGGGAAATGCAAATCAAAACAACTTTGAGAGATCATCTTACACTTGTCAGAATGGCTAAAATAAAAAACTCCAATGATAGCCTTTGCTGGAGAGGCTGTGGAGGAAGGGGTACCCTCATCCATTGCTGGTGGGAATGCAATCTTGTGCAACCACTGTGGAAATCAGTGTTTCAGTTTCTCAGGAAATTCGGGATCAACCTACCCCTGGACCCAGCAATACCACTCTTGGGAATATACCCAAGAGATGCCCTATCATATGACAAAAGCATTTGTTCAACCATGTTCATAGCAGTATTATTTGTAATAGCCAGAACCTGGAAACAACCTAGATGCCCCTCAATGGAAGAATGGATGATGAAAGTGTGGAATATCTACACATTAGAGTACTATGCTGCGGTAAAAAACAATGACTTCTCGAATTTTGCATACAAATGGATGGAAATAGAAAACACTATCCTGAGTAAGGCAACCCAGACCCAAAAAGATGAACATGGGATGTACTCACTCATAATTGGTTTCTAGCCATAAATAAGGGTCACGGAGTCTACAATTGGTGATCCTAAAGAAGCTAAGTAAGAAGGTGAACCCGAGGAAAAACATATAGTTATCCTCTTGGCTATGGGAAGTAGACAAAATTGCCGGGGAGAAAATTAGGATCTTGGGGGTGGGGTGGGATGGGGGTAAGGGGAGACGGGGAGAGAAAAGGGAGAAGGGGAGGATGGGGGGAACTATGGGAAAAAGGAGGATTGAGATAAAGGAAGGTTGGATAGGGGAGCACGGAACCACAATTCTTAGTTAAGGGAGCCACCTTAGGGTTGGCAAGAGACTTGAACCTAGAGTGGCTCCCAGGAGCCCAAGCCGAGGTCCCCAGTTACTTCCTTGGGCAGCTAAGGATAGGGAACCTGAAATGACCCTATCCTATAGCAATACTGACGAATATCTTGCATATCACCATAGAACCTTCATCTGGTGATGGATGGAGATAGAGACAGAGACCCACACTGGAGCACTGGACTGAGCTCCCAAGGTCCCAATGAGGAGCAGAAGGAGGGAGAACATGAGCAAAGAAGTCGGGACCATGAGGGATGCACCCACCCACTGAGACAGTGGAGCTGATCTTGTGGGAGCTCACCAAGGCCAGCTGGACTGTGACTGAAAAAGCATGGGATAAAACTGGACTCTCTGAACATGGCGAACAATGAGGGCTGATGAGAAGCCAAGGACAATGGCACGGGGTTTGATCCTATACAATGTGCTGGCTTTGTGGGAGCCTAGCCAGTCTGGATGTTCACCTTCCTAGATATGGACAGAGGGGGGAGGACCTAGGACTTACCACAGGGCAGGGAACCCTGACTGCTCTTTGGACTGGAGAGGGAGGGGGAGAGGAGTGGGAGGAGGGGGAGAATGGTGGGAGGAGGGTGAGAAGGGTGGGAGGAGGGGGAGGGAAAATGGAGGCTGGGAGGAGGTGGAAACTTGTTTTTTTTTCTTCCTTTTCTCAATAAAAAATAAATAAATAAATAAATCTTTCCTCTGTAGATTATGCCACATATAAAACGTATCTTTGGTCAAATTAATAAAACCACGCTTACTGCTTGTCACTCACGAGTATAATTGAATTTTATTCATCTTGTGTTCCAGTATACGTTATGCCACAATGTAAGTGTGGTGGTACATACCTGTGATCCTAGCTTTTGGGAGATGAGGTTTGGAAGCTCTGTCTCCAACACACACATTCACACAGACACATTTACACTCACACACTCACACACACCATTCACATGCACACATTCACACACACACACATACAAAGTACTATATTGCAAAAAATATGTATTTTTGAGATTCAAAACATATTCTCATCAAAATTATTTTCTGAGTCAGTTGATGTGGCACATCACTCAGGGAGACAGAGGCAGGTGGATCACTGTGAGTTTGAGGATAGCTTTGTCTACAGAGTGAATTCCAGGACAGTCAGAAAGACACAGAGAAACCCACTCTTGAAAACAAAACAAAAAAAAATCTCTTATGATAACCTGAGAAATCATACATTCCTATATCTGGAAAAAATTCCTGTGGTATCATCTATCCCATACTCCAGAAACAACCTGGAAATAACATATTTTAAGAGATAGCAGTAAATGTGACTATAACGGTGCCCTCCTGTAATCCCAGAACTTCCGAGGTAGGGACAGGAAGATCCAGAGTGCAAATTTATCTTTAGTTACTTGTCAGTGTAGGTGAGCACCTAAGCTACATGAGATCCTATTTCAAGAAAGGAAGGAAGGAGAAAGGGAGGGAGGGAGGGAGGGAGGGAGGGAGGGAGGGAGGGAGGGAGGGAGGGAGGGAAACAAATAACAAATGAGCTCTAAATAAGACACCAAAGACGTGGATGCCGTAATACCCGCGACACACGGGACAGAAAG
Source organism: Microtus pennsylvanicus (assembly GCF_037038515.1). NCBI lineage: Eukaryota > Metazoa > Chordata > Mammalia > Rodentia > Cricetidae > Microtus > Microtus pennsylvanicus. The sequence continues at coordinate 41,405,870 of NC_134583.1, forward strand.
GCTATCAAAGGCAATCTTGCGGGACCCCACAAAGTACCCCACAGAGAAGACAAATGCTTTTGTGGAATTACTCTGGTTGAAAACCATTAAGGCCTTTTCTTAGAAATCAACAGTGGCTACCCAGTCAGAATTATATTAAAGATGACAAGCCTACAAATGAGGGAAGGGCCAAAGGCAATCACTGGGTCTTCTCTTCTCAGTCCTCCATCTCCACAGCCTACATGACAATCCCTGAGGAGGGCTGCTTTCCCCAGGTGCTCAAAGGGGACGTCATCTGACCCTAGCAGTTGCCTGTTTCACAGTGTTTCCAGACCCCTTTACCTCTCATCATGCTAAACTAAAACAAAGAAAGGCACAGATTCCGTCTTGGCTTTCAATAAGGGTGACGTTTAGTTCCTTACCTAAATCTATAAATCTTCATACTATGCTGAGACAACAGCTGCAAACAATCAGCCAACAGATCACAGGAATATGAATTTACAAGTCAGCACATATGTAATATACACTACTGCATCTCTGTGCACACACACAGAGTTATTTTTTAAAGGTGTTAGAATAAGTCTTGTAAAACTGTAACCCCTGAGAGCTATTACAACAACCAGCCGGGCAAGGTATGTCCGTACAGACAACACTGGCATGAATGCTGTAGAAGCAACCAACTTATTTATGAATGAATTCCACAGGACGAAATTCTGAAACCATAAGTCTGAACAAGAACCCATGTCTGGGGAGCTCACAGATCCTAGGAGTAAACTTAATACCATAATTTTGCTAAATGGACCTAGCATCAAACTGCCTTCTAAATACGTTTCTCTGTCCCCACAGATTAGTGCAGCACTCAGCCCTCATCAGAGAAGCTTCTCTGTGGAGTCGATGCTGAGATTCACAACTAGTCAAAGTTGAGATTTTTAAGTTGCAAAAATACTAATGTGCATCTTCACCAAGAGTATCAGCATCACTCTGAAAGTTAGTCTGTCTTTTCAAAGCTTCTGTTTTGGTTGTGTTTCAAGAGTCATAACAATAAGAAAATTAGTGCTGAGATTTTAAAGCAAGTAGACATCTTACTGCCTTAACTCTTAGTTCTTAATCACCCCACACTTCACAGACATCTAAAAGTAGACATTGGACATTCTGATTTCCCTGTATTAACTGAAATTTTCAGAGATTCTCTTTTCTATTATTTTCACATATCTGTCTTTACAACATTTTTTCATTATTTTTTTCTTTACATAAACTTCTAGATATCACGGAAGACAGTGAACTTCAAGTTTCCAACTGATAAATAGTTCAACTTCACTATAAACATTCTCCCCAGACATATCTCAAATGAACATCCCAGCAAGCTAATATGATGTGTTTGGCTCACATTGGAGGGAAGTATTTGCTGAAGTTCTTATAAGGGAACAATTATTTGGGAGATATTAACAGAAAATGACAAAACAGGATAGTTCATAGGTGCTACTCTAAATGCTTCTCATCCAGTTAATTTAGTATCACAATAATCATATGAGGGCTACAATGTTATTGTTACTATTTTAAGTGTGAGCAAAGAGTCACAGAAAGGCTGAGCCATGTGCCTCTTGTCATGAGTCTGGATGATAGATCTGCAACTCAAATCATCTAAATGAAGCGTCCACACTATCAGCCACCAGATTTTCCAAACGTTTCAATTGTTAAAGTGGGTCTGAGAAATTTATGATATGCATTTTTTGTTGCTAACAAGCACTGTGAATCTCTAAGAAAAGAATTTGAAGGAAGTCATAAACCCTACTTAACTGCAGAAGTCTTTGGGACAAAGGAAAAGTGGCAGAAACACATTTTGCAAATATTGTATTAATGACATTTCTTAATTTTGCTAAGTAAAAACCTTTTTACAAGCCAATTCTATATTAACCAATAGCTCAAAAGTCTAAGTTAATATATTCCTTTGTTGTTATTTTTCAGTCTGTTTCTAAGGAAAGAATAGAATTTGACGATTTATGATCCATAAAAGTCACTTTTTAAGTTCCAGAGAGGTATCAGTCTTAAAGCATGGCTCCAGTTCCTTCCTGACTTAAGAAATAAGATTCCTTTACAAAAACAAAGTCATTCGTAAGCTTCTACCAGTTTCCAGTAAGAATCCCAACAAGGCAAACTATGCAGATTACACGGACAAATCAGATCAGGAAACAAGGTTCTGACTTCCAAAGGGGTCTAGAAGTGTTTTCTTTCATAGGAAGCCTTGAGTGATTAATGGATTTCACAGATGGCTTCAGTTGAGGAAAAGATACTTAAGTGACTCCTTAGATTGAGCACATTGAGGTGACAGACCAGGGAAACCGAGAAGTTCCTTGAGGCATCAATCTACATGGGTCATGAGACATTCATAAATAATACATGAAAGAAGCTCAGGTATAGTATTGTATCAAGCCTGCAGTAACAATGTGTCAAGTTGCCAAGAGGGACACAGATACGATTTCCCCTGTACACCAGGAATAGTATGTAATCAATACCTGTGAACTATCCTAAACTAACTTGGTTATGACCGACCCTCACAATTCATTTTGGCAGGGAGGAGTAACCACAGTACAAGTTTGGGGCAGGTCAAAGTCATTTAAGCCTTTATAATCATGATACTGGGCTCTATCAAAGTATGTCATAGAACAAAACATTTAACAGCCAAGAACAACAAATAGTGGCCACGAGCTCTGAAACACAGTTGATGTTCAAACAGTGCCTTGCATGAAAGTTGTGTTTCAACAGATTTCTAGTATTACAGAGGCAAAAAATCTTACAAGTGATCAGCTAAAGATAAGACCACATAGGGACCAAATCCCGTGTGTCATTCCCAAGGTTATATAACGGACGCCTCAGAAATATCTTATATTGCATTCTCACATGAGTGGAATTGCTTGAAATATTGCAGCTTTTCATATAAAGCCAACATCCATTAATCTCATTAGTAAAAACCCATTTTTGACCTTTAAAGGAATGACAAACATTATTTAGAAATTAATTGAGACAGATCAACTGGTACTAAGAGGTGACCATTTCTGTGGAATGGCTTCCTGAATCAAATACTAGCTTACCAACCCTACACAGGATATCCACCATTATTCAAACAGCTGTCCCTCGAGGAAAAACTTAAAGTGAATGGAATATGCCTAAATTGTAGTATTTTAAAGGAAAATTATGCGCCCAGGTTTCTCTAAACTGTGAACTTGTCAAATAGCATTTCTATTCAATTTACATCTATTAAGAAGGTGCACGTATGTCCCTGACTCTGTTAACCACACTGAGAGCTGTGGTTGGAGAACAGCACATTGGGAAGGTGTCGCTTACCTGTTATATCCATAGTGTTCTAACCAGAGATACAAAGGGCTCTTCTTAAATACCTGCATGATATTGTCTTGTGATTAAACTTAATCCACAGCCTAAAAAACAAATGGCATAAATGAATTTTATATTCAATGTGTTAAAAGTACATTTTATATTATTGAAGTCAGGATGGAAATCAGTCTTATATACTTATAAATTTTATATACATACATGTTATATATAGAACATCTTGAATCTTTAATATTCTTAAATCTGCAATTTGTACAAATTTGTCATATCTGTGAAACATAAATTATGTTTTCTTTTGATATTTCAATTCTAGACATACAAGAACAGATTTGTTGAATGTTCAACAAAAATTAACATTAGTTTAAATATAAGATATTTTAGAGATTACACATTTACTACATGGGACAAGAAAGTGCAATTAAACCTTCTTTTTTGATCTTTCTTATTCTTGTTTTTTTTTAACAGGTGTTGTGTTGTAGACAAAGCTGGCCTGCAACCTTCCTTCTTCCTTCTCCTTGATGTTAGGTTTGTGACACCATGCCTGACTTCAAACCACTTTTAAATCAACAAGGTAACTTACAATATTTCCATCCTGAAATAGTCTAGTCAAAGACTATCCAAGGTCAAAGAGAAGAGAAGAGAGATATGCTGAAGAGGTTATAAGTGGATTTATGTTATTCCAGAAAACTGCAGGTCATCAGTAAATAGAGATTTTCAAATAATCAGCCAAGTTAATAACAGCATACTGTCTTCAGAGCCAGCAAAAATTTAAAACACAAAACTAAATAGACCTGTGAATGGAGAGATAACACAGCAGTTAAGAGCACTGGCTGCTCTTCCAGAGGTCCTCGGATCAATTCCCAGCATCCCCATGGCAGCTAACACCTGTCCGTAACTCTGGATTCTGGGGCTGTCACACAGACATGCATGCAGGTAAAACACCAATGAACATAAAAAATAAATAGACCAATTTTAGACAATGATGCTGGTTATGATTTGAAGCCAGTAACACAGACATATATAAAATCTATATCTTCCAGCAGTAACCATCTGTGCACAGTGGAAACAGGAGTCTCTCAGGTGGGAACCAGGACAAGCCAAGCCAAAGCCATCTCTATATCATATCTCATATCACTTCACTTCCTGCCAATTGTGAGGCACTGATTTTGCTGGGGCTTGGAAAGAGCTAGACTGGCAACGGGACTGGGCAGCAGGGCTGGGCAGAGGAACACAGAAGGTCTAATGTCTTATAGCTTAGCCATTCCTCGACCTACACTGAGAAACAGACTTCACTCCAGTTCCCGATGCCATTCTTCTCTCCTGCTACCCTTCAGGGTAATAACCTTTCTTTCTTTACATTTCTTTTTATTATTAATTTTCCCCAAACTAACCTTGTTAAGTCAATTAGATCAGTCAGTTCATGGCCAGGAATAAGGCTAGTACTATATCTGCCAACCTAATGGCTCTTGTGTCCAGGATAGAGGTTCTGCATGTTCTTCAAGGAAGGAAGAGGCTTGTCGGTTCTCTCCTCAGCAGAGCTAAGACAATCCTTCATGCCTAAGTGCTCCTAACAACTCCAGTAAACCCTCTCTTCTCCCCAGGCTCACCCACCAGAACTTCCCCCTAAAACTTTCACTTTTCAAATTCTTTTAGTGAAAATGAGAGAGAGATAATAAAACAAGCTCAAGGAAGAGGGACGGAATATCCTTGCTTAGACCCTCAAGGTCTTTTTATCTGTTTCTAAGAAACAAGCCAATATGCAAATAGAATTCCATGCCATGGCAACCCGAAGACAAAGATTCTGGCTGTCTTGAGATTGCTGTGAACTGGGAAATAAAATGATCTTGATTCCAGATAGCTGGAAATTAGGAACAGATGTCGTTCCCTTTAAAGAGCACAGGCAAAGGGGTTAAGAACCTATGGAGATCAAAGATCACAGGAGAGTATCTCAGAGCAGTGATCATCTGGCTTCTATTTTTTCTTTCAAATCTAACAGAGGGGATGTTTCTTCTTGTGATGGTTTGAAAGAGAATGGTCCCTATAGAATCATATACTTGAAAGCTTGGTCCCAGTTGGTGAAACTGTTTGGTAAGGATTAAGAGGTATGGCCTTGTTGGAGGAGATAGGTTACTGGAGGTGGGCTTTGAGACTTCAAAGACTTTCCTCATTTCCAGTGTTCTCTCTCTGCCTTGTGATTGTTGATGAAGATGTAGGCTCTCAACTGTTCCTACTGTCGTGCCTTTGCTTTGTCAGCATGGACTCAAACTCTCTGACACCATAAGCTCTGTATTATAAGTCACGTTCAGCCCTCGACCCACAAGGATGATGCGACACCCGGAGCTCTTCTCACTGTAGTTTTATTCCAGGACTTTATTCACTTTCTCTCTCTCCTTCCCCTCTCTCTCTTTCCTTTTCTCTCTCCTCGGGCAAACCTCTCCCAGCCCTTAAGTAGGCATGGGCTACCAACCCCGAACTGCCAGGTAGGCACTGCCCATAGGCTCACGCATATGCAGGCAGCTGATGATCATTGCGTGATCATAGCATAGGTCAGACCTTAGCCATCTCAGGAGTTGATTATACATCTCCATCAGGTGTGACACCACGCAGCTCGCTACAATTATAAGCTTTTTTAAAGTTGCTGCTGACATCCAGCTTCAGAAACAAGTCAGAAAAACTGGAAAAGAGGTGCGGAATTGTTGCTGTGAACACACAGGAGACTTATCTGAGGGGCAAAGCCTAATTCTTCATTTTATTTTTCTCTTTATACTCTTTCTCTTATGACTCTATTTTTTCTTATTCCTTTTATACTACCTAAGACAAAAATTTCTATGTAAGAAAAGATTACCTTACAACCACAAGTTACATATTTTCAAAAAACCAATTAAACTCTTTACACAGAAAATAATCACATTATGATCAGGAGTCCACAAGTAGTTAAACACTTTTCTTTGTACAATTTGTATTAATTTTCCCATTAACATCTTCACCCCCACAAATGACTCTTTTATTGTTGATTAACACAGTTTTAAGCAAGCCAAGTATATCTCAGCCAGTTTCTTGTTTCAGTGTAGCAGATTCCAATCCTATTTTTACTCTACAAAACTTTAAACAAGTGGTCTAGCTAACCATCTATTTTTTTTCTTTTTTCTTTACACACAATATGGTCAACTAATTTCCTTTCACAACTTTTTTTTTCATGGTGCACACCAAAACCTGATTACTCCTGTAAGCTATGTGACCAAAGAACTCATACATAATCTTGGGTATAGGGACATAATGGCTTTCTTTGATCATCATCCTGTTTCCCCCCTTAGAGGCAGAAATCATGGGTCTATAGTGCATGCAACTTCCTTATTCGTATTTTACATCCTAGGCAAATCTCACCAACCCCACATTGGACAGTGAGCTGATCTCCAAAATATATACAAAACTAAGAAATTGGTCATCAAAAGACCAAATAATCCAACAAAAAATGGAATCCAGAACTAAACAGAGAACTCTCAACAGCTGAATCTAAAATGGCTGAAAGACACTTAAGAAAATGCTAAGCATCCTTAGTCATCAGAGATATGCAAATCAAAACAACTCTGAGATTCCATCTTACACCTGTAAAATGGCCAAGATAAAAAACACTGATGACAACTTATACTGGAGAGGTTGTGGGGTAAAGGGAACACTTCTGCATTGCTGGTGGGAGTACAAACTGGTACATTTGGATATCAGTATGATGATTTCTCAGAAAATTAGGACCCTCAAGACCCACTAATACCACTTTTGGGTATATATCCAAAGGATGTTCAGCCGTGCCACAAGGACATGTGCTCAACTATGTTCATAGCAGCATTGATTGTCATATCCAGAACCTGCAAACAACCTAAATGCCCCTCAACTGAAAAATGGATAATAAAAATGTGGTACATTTATACAATGGGGTACTACAGAGCAGAAAAAAAAGGATGACATCTTGAAATTTGTGGGAAAATGGATAGATCTAGAAAACATCATATTGAATGAGGTAACCCAGACACAGAAAGACAAATATCATCTGAACTTACTCATAAATGGCTTTTAGATATAAAGCAAAGAAAACCAGCCTACAATTCACAATCCCAGAGAACCTAGACAACAATGAGAACCCTAAGAGAGATATACATGGATCTAATCTACATGGGAAGTAGAAAAAGACAAGATCTCCTAAGTAAATTAGGAGCATGGGGACCAGGGGAGAGGGAGAGTAAGGGAGGGGAATGGAGAAAAAATATATAACTCAATAAAAACAACAAATATTTTTTTAAAGTTTGCTTTGTCAGGTGATGGTGGCATATGCCTTTAATCTTAGTACTCAGGAGGCAGAAGCAGGTGGATCTCTGTGCTCTCAAGGCCAGCCAGGAATACAAAGTAAGTAAAAGGTCAGGCTCCAAAGCTACACAGAGAAACTCTGTCTCAAAAAAAAAAACCAATATTTTTTAAAATAAACTGATTATATGTTTTTTAAAAAAGGTTGCATTGTGTCTTTAGATAAGGGTTATTTTAAAGTTTATGTGTTGTTGAGTAGAGTGTGTATTTTTTGGTGTTCAGTGGACTATCATATAGATATCTCTTAGGTCCACTTGATGATGTAAGATGTCACTTACTTCTAAGGTTCCTCTCTTTATATTTTGTCCCAATGACCTGTCTATTGGAGAGATGGAGGTTTGAAATCACCTCTATTGGGTGCCCCAGAGCAGTACATCTAAGTTTTAGTGCTGTGTTCTCCCGATTAACTGATGTCTTCATTAGTGCTGTGATGTTCTCCTGATTAACTGATGTCTTGATTAGTGCTGTGATGTTCTCCCGATTGACTGATGTCTTGATTAGTGCTGTGATGTTCTCCTGATTAACTGATGTCTTGATTAGTGCTGTGATGTTCTCCCGATTGACTGATGTCTTGATTAGTGCTGTGATGTTCTCCCGATTGACTGATGTCTTCATTAGTGTTGTGATGTTCTCCCGATTAACTGATGTCTTCATTAGTGTTGTGATGTTCTCCCGATTGACTGATGTCTTCATTAGTGTTGTGATGTTCTCCCGATTGACTGATGTCTTCATTAGTGCTGTGATGTTCTCCCGATTGACTGATGTCTTCATTAGTGTTGTGATGTTCTCCCGATTAACTGATGTCTTCATTAGTGTTGTGATGTTCTCCTGATTGACTGATGTCTTGATTAGTGTTGTGATGTTCTCCCGATTGACTGATGTCTTGATTAGTGCTGTGATGTTCTCCCGATTGACTGATGTCTTCATTAGTGTTGTGATGTTCTCCCGATTGACTGATGTCTTGATTAGTGTTGTGATGTTCTCCCAATTGACTGATGTCTTGATTAGTGCTGTGATGTTCTCCCGATTGACTGATGTCTTGATTAGTGCTGTGATGTTCTCCCGATTGACTCATGTCTTGATTAGTGCCCTTCTTTGTCTCTTCTGGTTAGTCTTACCTTGAAGTCTCTTTTTTCAGGGGTTAGGATGCCAATGTCTGCCCGCTACCTCCTTTGCTTGGAGTGCTTTCTTCTGTCCTTTTACTATACGTGGTGCCTGTCTATCTTTAAAGCTGAGTTTCTTATAGACAACAGATTGGATTTTGTTCCTTGATCTATTCAGTCAGTCTGTGTTACTTGGTTTTAGAGTCATTCTATTATTATTCAGAGTTATTAAAAGGTGCATGTGTAGAATGTAGTCATTTTGACTGTTTTTTTGAAATTCCACCAAAGATGGGGGAAAGAAAGTTCACAAGGCCCCTCCCTTTAGATGAAGAGCTACAAGCAATTAACATCTGCATGGAGAAGGACAATCAGTCTTTCTCAAGAATGAGCCCCTGATTGTTTATCCAATGCCAAATGATCACCCCTAAAAACATATGGGCAGCCAGCACAGAATGGACTAAACAGGACACATTCTTACATTCTTTTGTACGTATATATAACGATGATTTAAAAAGAGGAGACAAAGAATTGGAGGACAGACACGGGAGGGGTATGAGGGAGGAGATGGAGATAAATGGTGCAATTATATTTTAATTAAACTTAAAACCTAATATTGAAGACTTACATTTAAATTTTTCTGTTACACTGGCTTTAAATTCTATGGGCACTTACATCAGTGATGGTGCATATATAATTATGAGTTTATTGCTGAGGACTGTGATGATCACATCTTTATCAAAGTTATATAAAAACATTCATGCCAATTCTTATCTTCTAAAACTATTCCTATTTCTACAATTACTTTTTAAAACAAGGTATTAAGGAACACATACATAGTTCAGAGTTGCTGCCTACTGCATATGACAGTTGGTTTTTTAAATATATATATTTTTAGTTTTAATTTAATTTTATGTGTGTGGATATTTTACCTGTATGTACGTCTGTGCACTTTGTGGTTACCTGGTACTAGTGGAGGCCAGAAGAGGGTACTAGATTCCTGGAACTGGAGCTACAGACAGTTATAAGCTACTGTATGAGTGCCGGGCATAATTCCAGATCCTCTGGGAGAATAGTCAGTATCCTTAACTATTGAGCCATCTCTCCAGTCCATTATATTTTTTTGATGTTACTTTACAGGTGAGGGCTCAGCGCTAGCTCAACAGTTCTCAACCTGTGGGTCCTGACACCTTTGTGGTCAAACAACCCTTTCACAGGGGTCTGATCATCTACACATCAGATATTTACATTATGATTTATAACAGTAGCAAAATTACCTATGAAGTAGCAACAAAAATAATTTTTATGGTTGGGGGGTCACCCCAACATCAGGAGCTGTGTTAAAGGGTCACTGCAGCAGAAAGGTTGAGAACCATTGCTCTACCTACTGAGCATGAATCTGGAGCTGCAGAATTAGCACCAAGTGAATGCACTTTGGGTATGCAGAGTCTCATAGTGCCCAAAAAGCATGAATTTTAACAAGTCTGCGGGTCATTCATATGCACAAATAAAAGAACCAAATAAATTTAAAGCGTCAAGGTCATAAAAGAAAAAATTTGGGAGTGGAGTGAAGCTCAGCTGGTAGAATACATTATGTAGGCTGCAGAGAGCCATGGGTTCCATCCCCAGAGCTGCATAAAGAGGCGTGATAGCACACATCTGCATTCTCAGTAACTAGAGACAAAGGCAAGAGGAGCAGACTTTCAAGCTTACTTTTACCACACTGAGTTCTAGATTATTGTAAAATGCAAAAGAGCCTGTGTCCACAAAAATAAATAAATAAACAAACAAACAAATAAGGTCTAGGTATTTTAGTACCTATGACAGGCTGGACTAGCCTAGGAGATTCTGAAATATATCAAGATAGTCAATATACTAAGGAGGGAAACTTGTACAGTTAAATAAGGTTAACAGTTTAAAAGCATCGTGTCAATATTGACAGATGTGCCGTGGCTGTACAGTTGTCAGTTCTGGAGGGAGCTGGGGAAGGGTGTACCTGAATGCTCTGCTGGGATTATGAATTTACTACAATTTAATGATATTTGCAGTTAAGTTTTTAATTTTAGCTAGGCAGTGGTGGCACATGCCTTTAATCCTAGCACTCGGGAGACAGAGGTAGGCTGATCTCTGTGGATTCAAAACCAGCCTGGAGTACACAGTGAGTTCCAGGAAAGTCACGGCTATGCAGAGAAGCCCCGCCTCGAAAAACAAAAGTAATAAACAAGAGCAAGTTCCAGGACAGGCTCCAAAGCTACAGAGAATCCCTGTCTCCAAAGAAAAGAAGAGGAAAATTAAACATACATTTCTTTTTCATTTTAGGGCCTTGACCTAAGTTTAAACCTGAAGTTTCTTATTTTTAAACTCGGTGACTTTCTGGACCTGTTTCCTCACTACAGAAGTGGGTGGACGCTCCTTCAGCTCCACTTGAGGATCACAGAATGGCGTCGTCACTCCGCATTTGTCCTCTCCTTCATTCCGACAAAACAAAGGCCTATGACGAGCACTGCCAAAGGAAGGAATCCTGGCAACCACCATGAAGTTATATTTGAGGGGTTCCTCTCCACGGCTTGCTTTCCCGCAACAACTCTTCCCAGTTGGTTCAGGTTTTTCTAAAGGAAACTTAACTGACCCAAAAATATTTCCAGAAAAGAGATTTTTGTTTTCAGAAACATTAAAATTTTTCTGAGAACATGAAAATACAATCCTACCTGTTAAAAGAGGACTGGAGTTCGTTAGGTGGACACCGGAAGCCGCAGGCTCTCCCGGAAGTGAGGCTTTCACAGGGTGGGAAGGGGACCTTTGGAGATGGAGGTCAGTCCCCCTGCACTCTGGGAGCGTGGGGCTCCCCAGGTGTCATCAAGTCAAGCCAGCTTTCCTGTCCTGAGTGAGCTTCGCATCCTACCTAACGCTTCGGAATCAGTAAGTTATTTTGTTTGGATTTTCCCCAGAATATTCAAAGTATTCTTAGAAAAACATAAATAAAGTTATTTTCCACTTAAATTTAACTTTGTAATTTAGACTTCATCTGTGATTTAAAATACATCTGCCTGTATTTGTGATATGGTTGAAATTTAGCTTCCTTAGACCTGGCAAGTTAAGGAGACTATCCAAGAATGATTTTGACAATTACAAAACAAATCTGTTTGGCAGCGATGATTTCCCTGATACCTTCCCACACCTACATACCCTTCTCTCCTGACTATGTCTGACATTTCCAGGCATTCTTCTTCCAACAGTTGCTGCCTCCCTCTCCTGATTTCTCAGTGGTTCCCTTATCCCTGCGTCTATTTCAAGCAAGATTCCAAATTAACGGATAGGTCTCATGGTAGGAGTACCCTACTCCCCACCATCCCCGAGATGGTAGGAGTACCCCTACTCCCCACCCTCCCCGAGATGCCCTTTGGAAGGGTTACCCTTTTCTCTCTCATTCTGGAGTTCAACTCAGGAAGAGCCTCCTTCAACACAAGAACTAAGTGTATTCAGTTGACAGCATTTGTGCTGTTTTGGCTTGGTTTGGTTTGGTGTCAAAGCTCACGGGGCAGTTTCTATAGCCATGTGTCTGTAGAGTAAAAATCACTGCGAAAACACTCTGGGATGTCATTAAGAATGCATACTTCCAGAGGAACTAGCAAGACCATTTTAATGGCTTAGATGTGGTGTGTGCTCAGAGAGAGAAGGTCCGCAAGAGTATTCCTCCTGCCACATCATCTCTGTAGGCAGCAAGAGTGCTCAGGAAGTCTTTGTTGGATTGCATGACCTGTTCTAGCTGATTAGAGCTGCACTTGGTTGTTTGATATTTTGTATTTATCCCTCTTTTAACAACAGTCCTAGCTTATACCACAGAATGACTTTAATCCCTATCTGGATTGATTTAAATATCTTAAGTTTTATTCCTTAGAGCACCAAGAAAAAAAAATTATTTAAATTATACTCTTTATGGAATTGTCACTTATATTTTCTGCCTTGCATTAAAACAGGCTATCCTTTAAGATTTCTGGATGAAGCCTGGCAGTGGTGGCACATTCCTTTAATCCCAGAACTTGGGAGGCAGAGGCAGGCAGATCTCTGTGAGTTTGAGGCCAGCTTTGCCTACAAGAGGTAGTTCCAGGACAGGCTTCAAAGCTACAAAAAGAAAGTTTTCAGGATGAAATCTACTATAAAAATCTATTATAAAAGTTGACGCCCTCCCTCAAAAGGAAAAGATACAATAGCCTGATTTTATCTGTTATCACAAGCTCACACTTTAGAATTCTTATGTCATGGTTTAGAGTTAATTTTTCTTCCCTAGTATCACAATATGAACCTACACAATTGCTAATATGCCTGAATGTGTACGTTCTACCATCCATCTTCTAATCTGATGTAACTTTGGAATGATACATGGAATCATAAAACTACTTTAGGCCTGGAGAGCAGAGTGTGTGGTAACCGCTCACATTAACATATGTAACCTCTGAATATGATCCAAAAGAGATAAAGGAGGTGAGAAAGAAAACAGTGTGACTCATTAGATATGACTCTTTTAAGAGCCTCTTCTGAGTAACCAGACTACAATAACACAAGATCATGTCACTTTTTGAGATGCACTTCATATCTGTCTGTCTATCTGTCATCTATCTATCATCTGTCTATCTATCTATCTATCATCTATCTATCTACCATCTGTCTATCTATCATCTGTCTATCTATCATCTATATATCTATCTATCATCTATCTATCATCTGTCTATCTATCATCTGTCTATCATCTGTCTATCTATCATCTGTCTATCATCTGTCTATCATCTACCTATCATCTATCTATCTATCATCTGTCTTTCATCTATCATCTGTCATCTGTCTATCTATCTATCATCTGTCTATCATCTATCTATCTATCATATATCTATCATCTATCATATATCTATCTATCATCTGTCTATCATCTATCTATCTATAATCTCTCTATCATCTATCTATCTATCATCTGTCTGTCTATCATCTATCTATCTATCATCTATCTATCATCTGTCTATCTATCATCTATCTATCTATCATCTGTCTGTCTATCTATCATCTATCTATCATCTGTCTATCATCTGTCTATCTATCATCTATCTATCATCTGTCTATCGTCTATCTATCTATCATCTGTCTATCATCTATCTATCATCTATCTATCCATCCATCCATCTATCTATCATCTATCTGTCTGTCTGTCTGTCTATCATCTATGTATCTATCTATGTGTTTCAAGTCATTACTCAAAGCATGACACAGACCGTTCCCATTACCCATGGAAGTTCTCATATGCCTTTCAAACCAATGCACTTCTGCCTCTCAACTGGAAGCATGTCTATCTCTATCCATTTTTGCTTGCCCTTGGAATTGCTTGTTAATGGATTTGTATGATATATAAATACAGCACAATTTGTCGATCCATTCTTATGCTGGAGTTTGGGTTGTTCTTAGTGTGGGATCTGTTGTTATCAGTTTATTTTCTTATGCTATAACAAAATGCCTGACAAAAGCAAGTCAAGGAAGAAAAACATTTGTTGTTCATTGTTTGAGGATGTGGTCCATCATGGTGGGGGAAGCACTGGGCACGCTGCACTCACATCCAGTAAGCAGAGGAGATTAGTGTTGGGATTCAGTCTGAGCCCCCAACTCACAGACAAGGCACTGCCCATATTCAGGATGGGTTTATGCTGCTCAGTTAAACCTGGAAACATCTTTATAGACATACCTAGAGGTATATTTCTATGCTGACTATAAGTGCAATGTAGTTGACAGTGAAGATTAATCATCACAGAATATTACTAATAAAAGTCCTTAGGAACATTAAAGAACAAATCATTTTGTGAACATGTGCTTTATTTCTCTTAGCTAAATAATGTGTAGAAATTTTATTGCCGGTTTTTTTGTGACTCTTATACAAAATTATTTCCTCAATTATATTTATTGGCTTTTCATTATTAGAATTTGCCTATAACAAATTTTCTAAAACAACCGTTTTTGAAAAGAACAAAAAGTGGAGAAAGGAGAATGATGGGTGGAAGAAGAAAAGGCCCCAAGGAGGAGAAGATATGATGCATATAAGAACCGAAAAGAAGGCCGTGTGTTTAGAGTATGTTATCCGAAGGGAAGAGTGGTAGGAGATGACAATGTCTAGAGTCAGGCTAGCAAGGACCTATTAGGACTCACTTCGCATGCCAGATTTCATCTTAACTGCATTCAATGAAAAGTCTTTGGAAATAGAATAGTATGGGTTGGGGGTGGGAAGGACATGTAAGGGGAAGCAGAAAAAGTTCCTATAGCAGAGCTTTGTAGAAATGGGCATGTTAGACTTGAGGAGCAAAGATGGGGGCAGATATAAAATATTTTAGGAATAGAATGTGAGTTCTTCTCATCAACTGAAAGAAATTAATTTCTTTTTTTTTTTCTATTTTTTGAGACAGGGTTTCTCCGTAGCTTTTGGTGCCTGTCCTGGAACTAGCTCTTGTAGACCAGGCTGGCCTCAAACTCACAGAGATCCGCCTGCCTCTGCCTCCCAAGTGCTGGGATTAAAGGCATGCGCCCGGCTAAGAAATTAATTTCTATGTAAAATCAATTTAAAGGCTGGGTGGTGGTGGCGTTACTTGAATGGTAACGTTTTCAAACATTTTCAATCAAATCAGTATTTATTTTTATTTATAAAAGAAAATTATTTACCTGTAATGACAGTTTCCTGCCAGTGGTGGCGAAAGAAATGCATCTGAGTCCACGTGGCCGGTCTGAAACAATCAACTCAAAACCGAAAACTAAGTAGACTGTGTCCTCTGTGAATTAGAGCAGACACCGGGCTGATAAATAGCAATTGAGGGGAGGGCCAGGAAGCCCGGCAGAGCCAAGACCGGACTAAGCCACGCGGGGAGGGGACGCAGAGCAGTCGCGTGCGCAGAGTGGCGTTGTGTACTGATCACACTGTTACCGAGGGGCTTGTACCACTGTCGGGCAGGGCGGGGCGCACAGACTCGTGGTGCGGGACCAAGTCGCCCGTCAGAAGTCCCGTTTGCCGACTTTCTAGCAAGCGCCAGGAAAAATCGAGTCGCTGCAGATGTTCAGTGACTCAGAATCTCAGTCGGGCAGAGCAAACCGTCAAGGAGCTGTGCTGAGAGGGTATAATGGGCGCTGAGGGAGAGTCCCAGCGGTCGCCCCCAGGAGGCTCTGATTCAGGGCGGGTATCCACAAAGCCTCACGGGGGCGCCAAGTGTACCGGCGTAAATGACTGCAGACAGATTGTAATAATATATACAGCTTGAATGAGGAAATAGATTTACAGAACCACAGGTTCCCGCTGAGAACAGGAAAACAGAAGAGGTGGTGGGCTCACGCTCCCCAGATTTATAGTAAACATTAGCCCCAGGCGAACATGCCCCCTAATGGGCTGGGCTTATCCCTACATACCCACCTACATACTTTTCAATACATCTCCAATAGTCACTTAGAAGTTACTCTGCAACAGATTGCATGGCTCAGGGATTAGGCACTTGCTGAAGAAGCCTGACAACCTGAGTTCAAGCTGAGATCCCGCGGCAGGAGAAAAGAACCAACTCCCTAAAATGCTTTTGACTTCCACAAATGTTGTAACATTAGCAGGACAACTCATACACGTATATTATAAACACACACACATACACACACAATGCCTACTTTTGCTGAAAAGCCTTGCCTCTGTACTTGGCCCCACAAGACCCCTTGAAATAACAGAACAATGGAAAAGTTTAAGAGAGATATCAACTGTTATTCTTTTGGTCCCTGCCCTAGCCACGCCCACTCCTTTTTAACCTCTGACCTCACCGCCATTGCTCCCTCTCCCTGTGTTCTTTCCCGGTGTACACACGGAGCTTTGACTCTCTCCTCCTCTCTCTCTCCCTCCTTCTCTCCTTCTCTTTCTTTTCTCTCTCTCTTTCTCTCCCTTTTTCTCTTTCCCTCTTTCTTCATAAATGTTTATGGCTATTCCTGTGTTTATATGTCTGTTACCGCCGCCTCGGCTCCCGCTGGTGGGAAGCTGTAGCGGCTTTTCTCAAGGCAACTCCGCCAGCCCGCCCCGGGGCCGACAACCGTCTCTTCGGGGCTAGCAGCTGCTTTTATGGCTTCATGGGTCTGCTCACATGCGCCCGCTGCATTGGGGGTTCCGCCGCGTGGCTTCCCGCTGCCACTGGGAACCCCCCATATATTTTTTAAGAATAACATCAACAAACAACACTGCAACCCCAGAGGGGAGCAACTACTGGTGAGGACAGGCCATGATTGCCTTTTAATGACTTCTTTGTATCACCTTCCAGGACCACACTTTATCCAGAACTTTTCAGTTATGCCTACCCATGCTCTTTGTCTCACTTCTTCTCCACCCAAAGATCATGTCGATACATTAAGACAAGACAGGTGTGGGGTCACTAGATCATGACAAGAATAAATGATGACTCCCTTTCTGACTTCCTCAATATCCACGTCTTTAATTGGGGTGTTTACACAGTGTCACCAAATTGTCAGGGCTTCTGTCCTAAAAACTGTGGCTAAATATCTATATGCAAAATAATTGTGTGAACTCAAAAATAAGAGAAAACGCTGTGTAATGATGTGATCTGTTTATTTAAGATGATTTCCCAATTTGCCCAGTGATTTAGCAGTTTATTTTACTTTTACCTCAATCAACACACTTTATATTTTATTTAACCATGTCTGTCACTTTGACATTTTATTAATACCAGAGTCCAAGATGTTGACCTGTGAGTAGTACAGATTTCAATGGTAGCTATGATGTCATTGCTTGATTCTTGGTATTTTGGTAATGATGACTGCTCCTTGAGGCCCCGTCTCCAACCTGCTATAAAACTTAAGCAGCACAGTCTTCCACTCAAGATCTCTTTGTTTTTTTCAAAGGATAAATGTAAATGTAATTTTGTGTGTATGTAAATCCATGAGACTATTCCCCATCATTTTCACATACTCTCCTTTCTTTCTGTTCTTTGAAGAACGAAACCTCTTCTTCCTCTGGAATCCTTGGTAGCCTGAAGCCACAGGTATTTCTCTTGCCTCAGTCTCAGGTGCTATTCCAGGTGTGAACCATCACAAATGACTACTTTCACTTTCATTTTGCTTTATTTTTAATTTATTTTCTTTCCTCTGCATTATTTCATCTGTATTTGCTACGTTGTTACCTATAAAACATAACTTTCAACACTCAAATAAGCACAACATCATTTAAAAATAACCATAAACTCAAATATTTGGGTGAATAGATAAGACTGCTTATTCTGACCTTTGAAAGCCAACCATAAAGTCACACCTGAAAAATAATCAACAAGGACATAATATACATTTCAAAGACAAAAATGCAATGATCAAGACAATCTACTGTACAATTTATCAAAGTCAACAAGACAGTATGGAAACCTTTTTCTTAAAATGTATCATTAACAACACTCTCCTAATTACTATCATTGAAAACCATGGATTTTCAGAGACAAGTATATCAGCTTCAAGGAAAAATAGATGTGTGGGACAGGATGAGAAGATAAGCTAAGTTTTATCTTCCCAGATAAAAGTACATGGGTAGCAGAAATTCAAGATTAAACTTCTCAAACAGAATTTTAAATGTAACAGTTTGTTGACTCTGGAGATAAATCACAGTCACAAACTGCTGGGCTTAATACCCAGTACCACTTCAAGGATGAGGATGTCTTTTTCCTTTTTTGGATAAAAACAGGATAGGTTTTTTTTTAAAAAATAATAGTTTGCTAATTATGTTAAAAATGGACATGCCCATTCCACCAAGTGCCAAATGAACTTTCCATAACTTTGTTGCTCACATTACTAAAATAGTAACAATTATTTGGGTCAATTTCATGTTTAAACTATTTCAGCAGATTAGTGTATGTAGAATTTTTAGAGCTGAATTATTTAAAACTATTTGACTCATCATGATTGTGTTTCTTTAGACAAATCTGAGTGGCTTCTCTGACAGTGATGTGGTGAGAATAAGTGAGACACTTGAAATCTTCCCTTTAAAAACACATAATCTGTGTGATACTAAGTAATAAGTAGGTCACATCTTACATCTTCTTAACAAGAAAAAATGGCACTGGGTTTTGATCCTACTGCATGAACTGGCTTTGTGGGGACCTAGCATGTTTGGATGCTCACCTTCCTGGACCTGGATGGAGCAGGGAGGACCTTGGACTTCCCACAGGGCAAAAAACCCTGACTGCTCTTCAGACTCCAGAGGGAGGGGGAATGGAGTAGGGGGAGGGGAGAGAAATGGGGGAAGGGGAAGAGGACTGGGGGAGGGGGAGGGAAATGGGAGGTGGGGAGGAGGCAGAATTTTTTTTTCAACAAAATAAATAAATAATAAGAAAAAAACAAGGAAAAACTCTGTGCAAGCTTTATGAGGAAAGAACTAGTAACAGAACACACTGCCTGTTTTAGCTCTGACACTCTACATAGGTTAAGAATGCAACATTAGGCAAAAAATGAAAACCATTATCATTTTACCAAAGGAACAAAACACAGAACAGAAGAAATAGGCTTGGTGTGGGTCCCAGAGATCCCACTGGTTCTGAACCAATTTTTTTTTAACACAAAGGCATCTACATACAACTTCCATGACTGTTTATACTAGAAAGATTCAAAACAGATGAGGCGAGCATGGTTATGTACAGCGCCTCAGGGGACTACATCATCCCCCTGCTACTGGAGGAACCTAGTAAGTGAGGTGACCAACATGACCAACTCACTACCTGCATCAGAAACAAGTGGGACACTGGGTGTCTTTTCAAATCTAATACTTCATAGTTACAAAACAGCGAGCCTCATTATCTTCAAATACTGAAAACAAAAGGGGCCTACACAAACTAGTTGTGTTAAGTAGTCATTTCCTACATTAATAGTCACTTGCTGTGCTCTTAAAATCTCTATGCAAGAAGCAGGAATTTCCCCTGTATCTTTTGGCAAATGAATCGAAAGAAAAAGGTTTAGGCCTTTAAATTTTTGTGAAGTCTGTAGTTTTAAAGCCAAATTATTTAATATCTTGAATTATTATTGCACTTATATGTTGCCCAGAATATGTCTACAGCAAAAATAAGGTAAGCAGGTCTACAAGCATTTAGTTTCCTTATTTGATAAACAAGCTCTCACAAAAGAAATGCAAACTGCAATTTGAATAAGCCTATATGTGTGTGACAATATATCAACCTCTTTCAGAATGAAATCTGAACCCTAACTCTACAAATCTGTGAAGAACCAGATGGATTACTGTACACAAAGTCCCAATTATTGAATCATTTCACTTTGAGATCACTGAGCTAAAACAACATTTGCTCAAGATTTAACAAAAAAAAAAGATGTTAAGAAAGAGATTCTTTGAAATCACTGAATACATCATTTCTGTCATTAAGAGAAATAGCTTTAAGCTATTTTCTGATGCAATAATTCTTTCTAATGAAGTAATTCTCTAGCTCTGAATAAACACTACATTTACAAGAGTAAGAAAATTGTCAGTAGGCATTCCTTCTTGTTTTAAGTTGTTTCTAAAGTATGTCAAGAAAGCTGTTAAAGACTTGGGGAGTGGCAGCTTCAGGATCTTTTTTTTTTATCAAACAATGGAATGTGTATCTTCAGTAAATTTAAAGAAAATTAAATGGTGAATAAAATTTGAATATATGCATAGTACTTAAGAAACTCAACAAAATGACTAAGGAGCTTTTAAAAACAAGTGTGTCTTCTAGCAATAAATAATCGCTGACACTTAAAACTCAGGGAGTGGGTTATTATAAGTTGAACCTGGGAAAGAAAGGGGTTAACATATTTTTTTTATTTTATTTTATTTTTTA
The DNA here is from genome assembly GCF_037038515.1 of Microtus pennsylvanicus. Lineage (NCBI taxonomy): Eukaryota > Metazoa > Chordata > Mammalia > Rodentia > Cricetidae > Microtus > Microtus pennsylvanicus. Next base: position 41,426,505 of record NC_134583.1, read on the forward strand.
TTGAGAAAAGGAAAAAAAAGTATCCGGCTCCTCCCAGCCTCCCCTTTCCCTCCCCCTCCTGCAACCCTTCTCCCCCTCCCTCTCCAGTTCATAGAGCAGTCAGGGTTCCCTGCCCAGTGGTAAGTCCTAGGTCCTCCCCCCTCCGTCCATGTCTAGGAAGATGAACAACCAAACTGCCTAGGCTACCACAAAGCCAGAACGTGAAGTAGGGTCAAAACCCTGTGCCATTGTCCTTGGCTTCTCATCAGCCCTCATTGTTTGCCATGTTCAGAGAGTCCAGTTTTATCCCATGCTTTTTCAGTCACAGTCCAGCTGGCCTTGGTGAGCTCCCACTAGATCAACCCCACTGTCTCAGTGGGTGGGTGCACCCCTCGTGGTCCCGACTTCCTTGCTCATCTTCTCCCTCCTTCTGCTCCTCATTGGGACCTTGGGAGCTCAGTCCAGTGCTCCAGTGTGGGTCTCTGTCTCTATCTCCATCCATCACCAGATGAAGGTTCTGTGGTGGTATGCAAGATATTCGTCAGTATTGCTACAGGATAGGGTCATTTCAGGTTCCCTATCCTCAGCTACCCAAGGAACTAACTGGAGACATCACCATGAGCTCCTGGGAGCCACTCTAGGTTCAAGTCTCTTGCCAAACCTAAGGTGGCTCCCTTAACTAAGAATTGTGGTTCCATGCTCCCCTGTCCAACCTTCCTTTATCCCAATCCTCCTGTTTCCCCAAGTTCCCCCCCCCCTCCTTCCCTTCTAACTTTTCTCTCCCCATCTCCCCTTACCCCCATCCCACCCCATCCCCAAGATCCCAATTTTCTCCCCGGCAATTTTGTCTACTTCCCATAGCCAAGAGGATAACTATATGTTTTTCCTTGGGTTCACCTTCCTATTTAGTTTCTTTAGTTTCACCTATTGTAGACTCCGGGACCCTTATTTATGGCTAGAAACCAATGATGAGTGAGTACATCCCATGTTCATCTTTTTGGGTCTGGGATACCTCACTCAGGATAGTGTTTTCTATTTCCATCCATTTGCATGCAAAATTCACGAAGTCATTGTTTTTTACCGCAGCGTAGTACTCTAATATGTATATATTCCATACTTTCTTCATCCATTCTTCCATTGAAGGGCATCTAGGTTGTTTCCAGGTTCTGGCTATTACAAATAATACTGCTATGAACATAGTTGAACAAATGCTTTTGTCATATGATAGGGCATCTCTTGGGTATATTCCCAAGAGTGGTATTGCTGGGTCCACGGGTAGGTTGATCCCAAATTTCCTGAGAAACTGAAACACTGATTTCCACAGTGATTGCACAAGATTGCATTCCCACCAGCAATGGATGAGGGTACCCCTTCCTCCACAGCCTCTCCAGCACAGGCTATCATTGGTGTTATTGACTTTAACCATTCTGACAGGTGTAAGATGATATCTCAAAGTTGTTTTGATTTGCATTTCCCTGATAGATAAGGAAGTTGAGCATGACCTTAAGTGTCTTTTGGCCATTTGAACTTCTTCTGTTGAGAATTCTCTGTTCAGTTCAGTGCCCCATTTTTTAATTGGGTTAATTAGCATTTTAAAGTCTAGTTTCTTGAGTTCTCTATATAGTTTGGAGATCAGACCTTTGTCTGTTGCGGGGTTGGTGAAGATCTTCTCCCAGTCAGTAGGTTGCCTTTTTTGTTTTAGTGACAGTGTCCTTTGCTTTACAGAAGCTTCTCAGTTTTAGTAGGTCCCATTTATTCAATGTTGCCCTTAATGTCTGTGCTGCTGGGGTTATACATAGGAAGCGATCTCCTGTGCCCATCTGTTGTAGGGTACTTCCCACTTTCTCTTCTATCAGGTTCAGTGTGTTCGGGCTGATATTGACGTCTTTAATCCATTTGGACTTGAGTTTTGTGCATGGTGATAGATATGGGTCTATTTTCATTCTTCTACAGGTTGACATCCAGTTGTGCCAGCACCATTTGTTGAAGATGCTTTCTTTCTTCCATTGTATACTTTTAGCTCCTTTATCGAAAATGAGGTGTTCATAGGTTTGTGGGATAAAATCCGGGTCTTCTATACGATTCCATTGGTCGACTTCTCTGTTTTTATGGCAGTACCACCCTGTTTTCATTACTGTAGCTCTGTAATAGAGTTTGAAGTCAGGGATGGTAATGCCTCCAGAAGATCCTTTATTGTATAGGATTGTTTTGGCTATCCTGGGTTTTTTGTTTTTCCATATAAACTTGATTATTGTCCTCTCAAGATCTGTGAAGAATTTTGATGGGACCTTGATGAGGATTGCATTGAATCTATAAATTGCCTTTGGTAGAATTGCCATTTTTCTATGTTGATCCTCCCAATCCAAGAGCAAGAGAGGTCCATCCATTTTCTGGTATCCTCTTCCATTTCTTTCTTCAATGCCTTAAGGTTCTTGTCAAATAGATCTTTCACTTCCTTGGTTAGAGTTACCCCAAGATATTTTATGCTGTTTGTGGCTATCGTGAATGGAGAAGCTTCTCTGATTTCCCTCTCTGCTTCCATATCCTTTGTGTATAAGAGGGCGACTGATTTTTTGGAGTTGATCTTGTATCCTGCCACATTACTAAAGGTGTTTATCAGCTGTAAAAGTTCTTTGGTGGAGTTTTGGGGGTCGCTTATGTACACTATCATATCATCTGCAAATAATGAAAGTTTAACTTCTTCCTTTCCAATTCGAATCCCCTTCATCCCATTATGTTTTCTTATTGCTAGAACTTCAAGCACTATATTGAAGAGGTATGGCGAGAGTGGACAGGCTTGTCGTGTTCCTGAGTTAAGCGGGATGGCTTTGAGTTTCTCTCTGTTTAATTTGATGTTGGCTGTCGGCTTGCTGTATATAGCTTTTATTATATTTAGGTATGACCCTTGTATCCCTAATCTCTCCAATACTTTTATCATAAATGGATGTTGATTTTTGTCAAATGCTTTTTCAGCATCTAATGAAATGATCATATGGTTTTTTTCTTTCAGTTTATTTATATGGTGGATTACATTGATAGATTTTTGTATGTGGAACCAGCCCTGCATCTCAGGAATGAAGCCTACTTGATCATAATGGATAATTTTTCGGATGTGTTCTTGGATTTGGTTTGCCAGTATTTTTTTGAGGATTTTTGCGTCCATGTTCATGAGTGAGATTGGCCTGTAATTCTCTTTCCTGGTTGAGTCTTTGTGTGGTTTTGGTATCAGAGTAACTGTAGCTTCATAAAAGGAATTTGGTAATGACCCTTCTGTTTCTATATTGTGGAATACATTAAGGAGTATAGGTATTAGGTCTTCTTGGGAGTTCTGGTAGAATTCTGCATTGAAACCATCTGGTCCTGGGCTTTTTTTGGTAGGGAGGTTTTTGATAACAGCTTCTAATTCTTCGCAATGCACAGGTCTTTTTAGATTGTTCACCTGGTCCTGGTTTACCTTTGGTATATGGTATTTATCTAAAAAAGTGTGCATTTCTTTTACATTTTCCAGTTTTGTGTTATACTGGCTTTTGTCGTAAGATCTGATGATTCTCTGAATTTCTTCTGTGTCTGTGGTTATGTCCCCCTTTTCATTTCTGATCTTATTAATTTGCGTATTCTCTCTCTGCCGTTTGATTAGTTTGGATAGGGGTTTGTCGATCTTGTTGATTTTCTCCAGGAACCAGCTTTTTGTTTCATTGATTCTTTGGATTGTTTTCTGTGTTTCTATTTTGTTGATTTCAGCCATCAGTTTGATTATTTCCAGTCTCCTACTCCTCCTAGGTGAGTCTGCTTCTTTTTTTTCAAGAGCTTTCAGGTGGGCTGTTAAGTCTCCAATATGTGCTTTCTCTGTTTTCTTTAAGTGGGCACTTAGTGCTAAAAACTTTCCTCTTAGGACTGATTTCATAGTGTCCCATAAGTTCAAGTAGGTTGTGTCTTTATTTTCATTGAATTCAAGGAAGACTTTAATTTCTTTCTTTATTTCTTCCTTAATCCAGGTATGTTTCAGTAGTTGACTGTTCAGTTTCCATGAGTTTGTAGGCTTTCTGGGGGTAGCATTGTTGTTGAATTCTAACTTTAATCCATGGTGATCTGATAAGACACAGGTGGTTACTAATATTTTTTTGTAACTGTGTAAGTTAGCTTTGCTACCGAGTATGTGGTCAATTTTCGAGAAGGTTCCATGAGCTGCAGAGAAGACGGTATATTCTTTCCTATTTGGGTGGAATAATCTATAGATGTCTGTTAAGTCCATTTGTTTCATTACCTCCATTAATTCTCTAATTTCTCTGTTAGGTTTCTGTTTGATTGACCTGTCCATTGGTAGAGAACTCTCCTACTATTAGTGTGTGCTGTTTGATGGCTGCCTTGAGTTTTAGTAATATTTCTTTTACGTAAGTGGGTGCTTTTATAATAGGGGCGTAGATATTCAGGATTGAGACGTCATCCTGATGAATTGTTCCTGTTATGAGTATAAAATGTCCATCTCCATCTCTTCTGATTGATTTAAGTTTGAAGTCAACTTTGTTAGAAATTAGCATGGCCACACCTGCTTGTTTCTTAGGTCCATTTGCTTGATAAAACTTTTCCCATCCCTTTACCCTGAGTAGGTGCCTGTCTTTGTGGTTGAGATGTGTTTCTTGTAAACAGCAGAATGTTGGATCCTGTTTTCGTATCCAATCTCTTAGCCTGTGCCTTTTTATAGGTGAGTTGAGCCCATTGACATTAAGTGATATTAATGACCAGTGGTTGTTAACTCCAGTCACTTTTTTAGTCATAGGGTTTGTGTGTTTCCTTTCTTTGAGTTGCGCTGGTGAAGGGTCTCTAGATGTCTGAGTTATTGTGGTCATTGTTGGACTCCTTGGTTAGTGATTTTCCTTCTATTATTTTTTGTAAGGCTGGATTTGTGGCTATGTATTGTTTAAATTTGTTTTTATCCTGGAAAATTTTGTTTTCTCCATTTATAGTGAACAACAGCTTGGCTGGGTACAGTAGTCTGGGCTTGCATCCATGGTCTCTTAGTTTTTGCAGTACATCTATCCAGGACCTTCTGGCTTTCATGGTTTCCATAGAGAAGTCAGGTGTAAGTCTGATAGGTTTACCTTTATAAGTAACTTGGCCTTTTTCCTTTGCGGCTCTTAATATTCTTTCTTTATTCTGTATGCTTTGTGTTTTGATTATTATATGGCGAGGGGATGTTTTTTTTTGATCCAGCCTATTCAGTGTTCTGTATGCTTCTTGAACCTTCATAGGTACATATTTCTTCAGGTTGGGAAAGTTTTCTTTTATAATTTTATTAAGTATATTTTCTGTACCATTGAGCTGCACTTCTTCTCCTTCTTCTACTCCTATTATTCTTAGGTTTGGTCTTTTTATTGTGTCCCATATTTCCTTAATGTTTTGTGACGAGAGTTTGTTGGACTTGCTGTTTTCTTTGATCAGTGCTGTTATTTTCTCTATGTTATCTTCAGAATCTGAGATTCTTCTATCTCTTGTATTCTGCTGGTTATGCTTGTTTCTGTAGTCTCTATTCGTTTACCTAGATTTTCCATGTCCAGCCGGCCCTCTATTTGTGTTTTCTTCTTTGCCTCCATTTCAGTTTTCAAGTCATGAACTGTTTCCATTATCTGCTTGATTGTTTTTCCTTGGTTTCCTAGGGTATCATTCACTGATTTACTCAATTCCTCAAACTTTCTGTTATACTTTTCATCCATTTCTATAAGGGCGTTTTTTATATGCTGTTTAAGGGCCTCTATCACTTTTATAAAGTCAGTTTTTTCTACTTCTTCTTGATTAAGGTGTTCATGTCCTCCTGTTGTGAGGTCGCTGGGTTCTGGTGGTTTCATGTTGTTCTTCAGATTGTTGGGTGAATTCTTGCCTTGGCGCCTGCCCATCTTTTCCTCCAAATGCTCCCTTATGGATCTTCTCTTACAGGATCAGTTCTTCTTGCCCACTGATGTACCTTCCCAGTGATGTCACTCCCCAGTGATGTTTCTCCTGGTGTCCAGATCGGATCTCTGTGCTCTTGGGTAGCTCGCAAACAAAGGGCCCACCCTGCTTGCGGCAGGCAGGCTATGGAGACAAAGGAACTACCGCCCTCCCCTTTGCCCTCCCGATTCGGGTTCAGTCCCAGCGCCCGAGCAGGCTCAGCTGGGAGGTGCTATACCACCCAGGGGTTAACATATTAAAGGCATCCCCTGAACAACAGGTGATTCCCTAGCCAGAGAGGAATTTCAAGTAACATTGCTCAATATGTCACAAACCTATCACAATGTTTGCCACTTATTTTTCCCCGATTCTTTAGAACCTGACCTATGGTGTACTTGACAAAGCCACAGATTCCAAAACTGAATGCACCCTCAGTTAAAGAAGAAAGGCCTATAAATTAGAGACCCAAACCTGGAGTCAAGAGCAACCATGGAAAAAAAAACTTATCTGTCTCTAATGCATCCTTCTTTAGACTGAATTCTCATGGTTATATAAGCTTATTTACTGACTGAATACCAGAGCACTTTGCAGTTTAAAAGCGTGTTCCAGGATCTTTTCCTTCACTTCTGAGGTGGCTCCTTATGCTTCACAGCTTCACTGGGATCTTTTTCTTCCTCATCTTTGCTGACTTCTTCCATTTTTTTTTATCCTCTTCGATGCCTAGAGGCTGAGGAATAAGCTGATTACCCAGAAATACATAAGTATTAATTCTCTATTTAACTCTCTTTTCCTCTTTGGTAGAGCCCTTTGTAGAATTCCCTTAGCCCGCATCTCATACTTTGATGTGTCAAATGTAAATATGAGCCAAGTCTTGGAGATTCCTGACAGCACATGGGGGGACCCCACAGAATCTGATGTGCCTTTATACTTCTTACTGGGTTGTACCAGTGATGCAAAAGAAACAGCAAGAATATTTTAACTCTCCCAAGTGTTTTGTTTAGTCTGCATAATCTGTGTTAACTGGTCCTCTATAGACATGACCAGTATAATCTGTGTTAACCGGTCTTCTATGGACATGACCAGTTTTCCCCCAACTTTGAACAAGATCTTCATGTAGTTTTCATGATCTTTTTGCAATCAAGCTCCACAGTAAATCTGATCATACTGATGACTGTCAGAAGCTATCTGACAATGCAAGTTGACAAAATTCAAAGGAAACTCTGCAGCTTATGCTTGACATACTCCACCACATCTGAATGAAGTTCATTCCTATGATTTATTCCAAGAGGACCTAAAATTAAGCACAACATTGTACTTAAATATCCTGCTTCACTTCCCAGGTTAAGAAAAGATAATCCTGGTTGAAGTTTCAAAGCTTCCATAACTTTGGAATAAATGCAAAGTTCTGACAAGTGTAAGCTTCCAGGCCTTGAGGCTATATCTTTACAAGAATTGTCTCTGTAGCCTTCAGATAGAAATCTCCATGGCCAATGTCTCTGAAGGCTTGCTCTAGTCTTACAGTATGGATGTAGTGCTCTTCTTTAAGTTTATCTATGATGTTGTGATTATCTTCCCCCGTGTTGTCTGAAGTTACTGTCCTGCCTGGTTCCCACATCATTAAGTCCCAAGGAAATCACACAGAGGTCTACACTATTAATAAACTGATCGGCCTATTAGCTCAGGCTTCTTATTAACACTTTTCTACATCTTATGTTAGCCTTGTCTGTGTTAGCCATGTGGTTTGGTACCTTTTTTGGTGAGGCAGTCACATCTTCCTTGATCTATGTCTGGCTTCCTCCCTGTCTGAGTGACAACTGTAGACTACAACTTTCCTCTTCCCAGAATTCTCATTGCCACACCTCTACTTCCTTCCTGGTTGCCATCACCCTGTCTATACTTCCTACCTGGCTACTGGCCAATCTGCATTTTATTAAAAATAATACAAGTGACAGGGTACAGGCCATTGTCCCACAGCACCCCACAACAGTATTCAAGTCAAATCATCAGGTAAAATTTATCAAAATTAGTAGAAATAGCTTCCAAAATGTATGCCTTTTCTTTTATGATGGAGGAAGGTCATTGGCTAATAAAGGAACTGCCTTGGCCCATGTTATTGGTTAGGACATAGGTAGGTGGAGTAAACAGAACAGAATGCCGGGAGGAAGAGGAAGTGAGGTCAGACTCGACAGCTCTCCTCTCAGGAGCAGACGCCTCAGGGAGAGACGCCATGTCCCAACTCCCAGGCAGAAGCACTCTATGAAGCTCCGACCCAGGATGGACTTAGGCTAGAATCTTCCCAGTAAGACTGGTGCTATACAGATGATAAGAAATGGGCTAGTCCAGGTGCAAGAGTTAGCCTAGAAGAGGCTAGGTAGAAATGAGCTAACTGGGTTGATTGGGATATCAGAATTAGCCAGTAAGGGCTAGAGCTAAGGGCCAAGCAGTGACTAAAAGAATACAGTGTCTGTGTAATTATTTCGGGGCATAAGCTAGCCGGGCAGGCGGCTGGGGTGTTTGGGGACGCAGCCCCGCTGCTCATATTACAACACTTTTAAATATTGAAGTTGATTTCCAAAAATAAGATAAACCGAAGATGTAGAAGACACTCAGACAGCAGCAGTGCCAGCTTCATCTACTGAGCACTCTTCCAGCATCAGGACATGAGTTGTCAGGAGTCCTCTAGGCCAGAGCAGCTGCAGGCTGGCAGCGGGTGGAACACTGCAGAGATAGCCAATAGTTCGTTCAGGCACAATCTCTGCCAGTACCTACACAGAGGACTGACCAGTGATGCAGCCTAAAGCAGCAGTACTGTCCTGGTCTCCACAGCCACCAGAGCTGTGCACGCATGGAGTGCCCCTTTACACTTAAAGGAATAAATTAAAACAAATACACATACATATATAGTCTTCTAGTCCACAAATACACACACACAGTTTTCTAGTCCACAAATACACACACATAGTCTTCTAGTCCACAAACACACACACATAGTCTTCTAGTCCACAGATACACACACATAGTCTTCTAGTCCACAGATACACACACACATAGTCTTGTAGTCCACAGATACACATACATATAGTCTTCTAGTCCACAAATACACACACACATAGTCTTCTAGTCCACAAACACACACACATAGTCTTCTAGTCCACAGATACACACACATAGTCTTCTAGTCCACAGATACACACACACATAGTCTTGTAGTCCACAGATACACATACATATAGTCTTCTAGTCCACAAATACACACACACATAGTCTTCTAGTCCACAAACACACACACACATAGTCTTCTAGTCCACAGATACACAGACATAGTCTTCTAGTCCACAAACACACACACACACAGTCTTCTGTCCACAAACACACACACATAGTATTCTAGTCGACAAATACACACATATAGTCTTCTAGTCCACAGATACACACATATAGTCTTCTAGTCCACAAACACACACACATAGTCTTCTAGTCCACAGATACACACACACATAGTCTTCTATTCCACAGATACACACACACATAGTCTTCTAGTCCACAGATACACACATATAGTCTTCTAGTCCACAAACACACACACGTAGTCTTCTATTCCACAAATACACGCATAGTCTTCTAGTCCACAGATACACACATATAGTCTTCTAGTCCACAGATACACACACATAGTCTTCTAGTCCACAGATACACACATATAGTCTTCTAGTCCACAAACACACACACGTAGTCTTCTATTCCACAAATACACGCATAGTCTTCTAGTCCACAGATACACACATATAGTCTTCTAGTCCACAGATACACACACACAGTCTTCTAGTCCACAAACACACACACATAGTCTTCTAGTCCACAAATACACACATAGGCTTCTAGTCCACAAATACACACACATAGTCTACTAGTCCACAAATACACACACATAGACTTCAAGCCCACAAATACACACACACAGTCTTCTAGTCCACAAACACACACACGTAGTCTTCTAGTCCACAAACACACACACATAGTCTTCAAGTCCACAAATACACACACAGAGTCTTCTAGTACACAGATGCACACACATGGTCTTCTAGTCCACAAATACACACACATAGTCTTCTAGTCCACAGATACACACACATGGTCTTCTAGTCCACAAATACACACACAGAGTCTTCTAGTACACAGATACACACACATAGTCTTCTAGTCCACAGATACACACATATAGTCTTCTAGTCCACAGATACACACACACAGTCTTCTAGTCCACAAATACACACACATAGTCTTCTAGTCCACAAATACACACATAGGCTTCTAGTCCACAGATACACACACATAGTCTACTAGTCCACAAATACACACACATAGTCTACTAGTCCACAAATACACACACATAGACTTCAAGCCCACAAATACACACACACAGTCTTCTAGTCCACAAACACACACACATAGTCTTCAAGTCCACAAATACACACACATAGACTTCAAGCCCACAAATACACACACACAGTCTTCTAGTCCACAAACACACACACATAGTCTTCAAGTCCACAAGTACACACACAGAGTCTTCTAGTACACAGATGCACACACATGGTCTTCTAGTCCACAAATACACACACATAGTCTTCTAGTCCACAGATACACACACATGGTCTTCTAGTCCACAAATACACACACAGAGTCTTCTAGTACACAGATACACACACATGGTCTTCTAGTCCACAAACACACACACAGTCTTCTAGTCCACAAACACACACACATAGTCTTCTAATCCACAAGTACACACACATAGTCTTCTAGTCCACAGATACACACATATAGTCTTCTAGTCCACAAACACACACACATAGTCTTCTAGTCCACAAACACACACATATAGTCTTCTAGTCCACGGATACACACACACATAGTCTTCTAGTCTACAAATACACACATATAGTCTTCTAGTCCACAAATACACACACATAGTCTTTTAGTCCACAAATACACACACATTGTCTTCTAGTCCACAAATACACACACACATAGTCTTCTATTCCACAAATACACACACTCATAGTCTTCTAGTCCACAAATACACACATATAGTCTTCTAGTCCACAAATACACACACACATAGTCTTTTAGTCCACAAATACACACACATTGTCTTCTAGTCCACAAATTAACACACATAGTCTTCTAGTCCACGGAAATCCAATCAAGCATTTTTAGACCTTTATATCTCGGTCTTGCTTTGTAGTTTTCTGTGCTTATACCCTGTCTTTATGATAGTTTGTGGTCCCTTCACTGTAGTGACTCTAAGGCTGCCAAGACCTCTAGCAAACCCCTTACCTTTGGTCTTCCACAAGCATCCATGTCTGTACTTGATTTTCATTTATAGTTCTCCGTTCCTTAGTTCTCTCATTCCTACAGTGTTGGGTGGAGTGGCCCCGGGCCTTCAGAGAACACACAGTCAATATGTTCTCTCCTCTGATCTTGCATTTCTGTTGTAGTTTTGGTTCATTTATGGGATCTGTCCCAAGAAATAAGAAGATTATTATTTTCCACAGGATTATCATTGAATATTGATAATCTCTATCTGCCCTGTCTTTCTGATATGATGCCCACCCCTGCTCCCTGCATATCAGGGTCCTTAAAAGTCCAGCTCTTAAGAATCCCCTCCCAGGAATCAAAGACACCACAATAAGTAAAAAAAAAAGAAAAAAAAACCTAAAGTCTGAAGGTTAAGAAATCTACTCACCAAAGAATCCATCAATCCATCTCTCTTCATTCTTCTTATCTTCCTCTTATGTCTTATTCTGTACTCCTCCTTTTACAAACATTCTGAGTAATATATACCCTTATAATATATACCCTTATAACCAGCATTTCCCAGCCCTAACAGGTTCCAGTGATGAAATTATTTTGCCCCATAAAGAGTTCTCTCTCTCTCTCTCTCTCTCTCTCTCTCTCTCTCTCTCTCTCTCACACACACACACACACACACACACACACACACACATCTGTGGCTGTCAGCTCAAAGTACCCATCCAATGAACTCCTCAATGGAGAAAGTTAGTTAATAAAGGAATTAAGTCATTATGGAATTCTAGAGGGGGTTAGAAAGAGTTAAAGAGTTTATGTTCAGTAGAATTATGTTCATTAGATTCTGTATTAAGTGTATCTCAGATCCATTCCCCCAAAGGTGCTGATCTTGCCTTTAACAGCCTAATTATCCTTTTGCATAGAGAATTGACATTCTCAAATACCAGAGATTAAATTATAATTTGTCTAGCTTCTGAATTCGGTGTCATTATATTTACTGCTGAAGTCAATCTTTGTAAGAAATTCATAAAAGCTCCCTTTGGCCCCTGCATAACTAGTAAATGGCTCCTTTTTTTCCCTCTATTTCTCTAATTCTGTCCCAAGCATTCAAAGCTGCTGCATGGTGTAAGTACAGGGTGTGGTCATGATATACAGCCTGCCTTTCTATAATGACATAGTCCTTTTCTCCAAGAATTTGATCTTGAAAGATTTCCCTACCTCTAGTTTTAGTCCATTGTTCAATAATCTTAGCCTCTTCTCTGAACCAGGTACTCCATTGTAATTGTAGCTTCAGCCTGGCCTCTGGTAAAGCAGAAGTCTTCTGAATTTTAGCCAAAGATAGGGCTGGGGTAGGTAGTAGGGTATGTGGGAGTGCCTTCTGGGATTGTTAGGGAGGCTTAATTTGGTTTAGGGGTGATGGGCAGTATCTTTCCTGGAGTCCTTAGGTCCAGCCTAGCCTCCCACAAACCTACTAGGGTTCTGGGGCCCAGTGTGGAGCCAGTGATGGGGGTTCAGTTTGTTGTTGTGCCACAGCCTGAAGGATGACAACTGGCAGTTTCTTACCTGGGGTCCTTAGGATCAGTTCCTCTGGCCTCCAGTCTTTTTGTGATTTTTTTAAGTTGGCACATAAAGTTTTGAATTGCCCTCTTAGAATTATCACAGAGGTTTTATTGTGTTTCCATTTTTATTTAATTTCAGAATTGTTTTTCTTTCTTAATTTCCTTTTTGGCCCTCCAATAATGATTTGTTTACTCTCTATGAGTTTATATTCATTCTACAGTTTTGTTTGTTGTCATTTTTAAGTTTTCATCCACAATGATCAGATAGGATACATAACATTATTTCAATTTTTGATGTCTCTTACAGATTTCATTGTGCTCCAGCATATGTTCTGTTTTAGAGTTTCTATGTCCTGCCCTGTAGAATGTATACCCTTTGGTGTTTAGGTGGAATATTTTGTTAATTATCTGTTAGGCCCATTTGATGGTTTCATTTAATTCTGAGATTCCTTTTTTTTTTAACAGATGTCCTGCTTATTAGAGAAAGTTGAGTTTTGAAGTCATCTACTATTATTGAGTTTCTACTGATCTGTGCACTTAATTCCACTACGTTGATTCTTAAGAAGTTGGGTGCACACCCACTGAGACAGTGGAGCTGATCTACTGAGAGCTCACCAAGGCCAGCTGGACTGTGACTGAAAAAGCATGGGATAAAACTGGACTCTCTGAACAGGGCTGATGAGACGCCAAGGACAATGGCATGGGGTTTTGATCCTACTTAATGTGCTGGCTTGGTGGGAGCCTAGCCAGTTTGGATGTTCACCTTCCTTGATATGGACGGAAGGGAGAAGACCTAGGACTTACCACTGGGCAGGGAACACTGACTGCTCTTTGGACTGGAGAGGGAGGGGGAGAGGAGTGGGGGGAGGGGGAGAAGGGTGGGAGGAGGGGGAGAAGAGTGGGAGGAGGGGGAGGGAAATGGGAGGCTCGGAGGAGGTGGAAATTTTTTTTTATTCTCCTTTTATCAATAAAAAAAAAGTTGGGTGCACCACAGTTTGGTGCAATTATGTTAAGTATGGTAATATTGTCTTAATTTGTTGATACTTTGATTAATATAAGTGTGTTTCAATATCTCTGAGTTGTATCCTATAGAAGGAAGATATTTAAAGAATATAGAGGGAAACAGAGACAAAAGTACAGGGGATCTGCTTTTCCAGAAGTTTCAGCCATCAGCCAAGTATATACAAAGATTTTTAAGTACTTGTAAGGTTTTGAATATGTCTAAGTCAATCAAAAAGAATAACTGAGCTACTTCTTTTGTAATGTTTAACCACTCTGAGAAGAGAAACAACAATGTATACATGAGTTGCAAGGTCATAGTATTCTATTTGACGCTGTCATGGCCCTTTGATTTTCTTAAGAAATTTCTCATCCCACAACCACCCCGTATTTGAACCTTTCAACACCTTATGTTCCCTTCTTTGCCTGGATTTTGTCTATATTTTGCTATCTAACTCCCTTAATGGGTGTGTCAAATTAACTATCTTCTAATGACATGGTTTCTACAGATAGCCCATGTTTAACACACAAAAGACTCAAAGTAAGAATCTACACATAAGAACAACACATGTCAATTGTTTTTCTGAGCCTGGCATCCTCAGCAAGTACCATTTTTTTTCCAGTGACATATGTGTACTTGTCATTTCCATTATTCTATTTTTTGTCACAGTTGAGTAATATTCTGTCTTGTAAGCATAATACACTTACTGTATCAATTTATTTCTTGAGGCATATATAAGTGAGTTTATTTCCAGATGTTTGTGAATAATATTGCTTCCTTGATTTGATTTTCAATATGTTATCAATGGCATGTTAGGCAGTTTTTGGTTTTTGTGTGTCAATTTTGTATTCTGATTATTTGATAAAGCATTTTTCATTTTGAGGTCTTGGATAAAATGTTTAGATATTGTGAAATCATATCTATATCTATATAGAATATATAAAATCTATATATGATATATTTTACTATTTGTAGTATTAATTTACTTCTCTTACATTCTAGTTTGGACTTCAACTCTTTACTGATAGACATGGAGAAAGTAAATGCCCTCATCCTGTTTCTCATCTTACTGGAATATTTTGAATTTTTTTCTTAATTTTCTAAGATGCTAAACATAAGCTGTTGAATAAAGCTTTTGTAATATCGAGGTATGTCTCCCTTAGGCTCTGCATGAGTCTCATAATAAAGAGCTGGATGTTGAAATTTGTTAGTGGTCTTTGCTGCATAAAGTCAGATGATCATGTGATTTATTTCATTCTAGTAATGTGATGGAAAATATTTATCTATTTATATACATTGATTTCTCCCAGCCTTCTGAAATGAAGCAGACTTGGTCATGATAAGTAAACTTTTTGATGTGATCTTAAATTTAGTTTTCCAATATCTCACTTTATTTTCATACTTTCAACATGCAATCTTTTAAAATAAGTTTCTCACATACATACATACATATATATACATATATATATTCTGATCATTGGTTCCTCTCCCTATTCTCCACCAAGATTCTCCCCACCTTCATACCCATCCAACATGTGTTTTCTTTCTTTTTATAAAACAAGCAGTAAAAACATATTAAAAAGTCAATCAAACCAGAATATAAAAGTGTACAAACAAAGAAAATACATGAGAAAAACATACACACTCAGAGACACACACACATGCACACACACACACCAACCCCCCAAGACATGAATGGAAACCATAATATTTAATCAAAATATACATAAGGTAAAAATTATAAAAAAGCATCATGAAATGAAACATCTCCAAAAACACAACTGAGTTCATTTTTGTGTTGGCCATATGGTGCTGAGCATGGAACCTGCCCTTTGAAGTAACATGTACCCTGGGAAGCTCCATTGGAGAAAACTGATTTTTTCTTTTGCAAGAAGTATTAATTCTAGAAAGCTTCTGGGTTAGAGAAAATGGCTCCTATGAAGTTCTACTTTCAGCAATGGGACCCATCTAGTTTACACCTCACACTCTGTGGGATCGTACGCAAATGTGTCTTGCATGTGTGACACGATTCTTGGTATCTCCCATCCTCATCTGGTGAATAAAATCCTTCTGTGTCTTCTTTTGCACACCTCCCTGACTGCCAAGGAAGGGGTGTGAAGAACACTTTGCATTTATGGTCCAGTGTTCTAAATTCTCTCATTTTCTGCACACTGTCCTGGTGTGTAACTTTGTATTTGTTTTCGTGTACAAGGTGAGGAAGTCTCTCTGAGTATGTCTGAGTGAAGCAGTGCTCTAAGTGTATAGCAGAATGTCATTAGGATCATTTTATCACTACATTCCTTTAGCAGAAGATTTTCTCCTAGAACCATGGTTTATGTAGTCTCAGATTCTTGGCCACCTGAACTGTGTCAGGCATTGATTCCATCCCTTAAAACGGCCTCAAATCTAACCAGAGCGTGTTTTTTCTAACTCCAAAAACTTTGGTCCTGATGTTTCACCAGTACATCTAAAAGGAAGTTCACCATTTTATTCCAAAGAGTTTGTAGCTGCATTGGTGTTTAGCTTTCTCATATGATAGTGTGCAAAGCACCATAAATACTACTCAGTAGGGGTGAATGCTCTAGTTAAGTACCAGCTCAACATCTCAGTGTTCAATAAGAGGTGTAGATGTTGTCTCTAGCAATAGGACTTTAGCTAAGTTTGTGGAGAACAAACAATAGCTTTGGTAACAGCCTCAGCTGTTTGGGACATTCCATTGGGCAATATTAGCAAACAACTCAGTTAGATGTAACCCATTCCTGGAACTGGAGGTTTCATTTAGTAGCAAGAAAAGTCTTGTTGGGGCTTTCTCCACCACCCATTATTTTGTGATTCTATTTGGATTTCTTTCATACATACATATATATTTAAGAAGCTTCTACTGTAGTAGTTTTCCATATGACCTATTAAATGGTAGTAGTGTCAGCCGTTTCTCTCAGTATTCCCAAAATTACACCCCTCTTCTCATCTCACTTCTTTTGATTGTTCAATTTATTAGTTTCCCTCCCTGTTTTTCCACAACTTCACATTCTATTCTCTACCTTAGGTGTCCCTGCCCACAAATCTGTCCCTTATTCTACACACAACCTCAGTGGCATCCTTATG
The DNA here is from genome assembly GCF_037038515.1 of Microtus pennsylvanicus. Lineage (NCBI taxonomy): Eukaryota > Metazoa > Chordata > Mammalia > Rodentia > Cricetidae > Microtus > Microtus pennsylvanicus. The sequence goes on from NC_134583.1 coordinate 41,443,386, forward strand.
GAAGACTTAATATCTAACTTTCACATAGAAGAGAAAACATATCATATTTGCCTTGGAGGTCTGCTTTACCATACTGGGTGTGATTTTTTTCTGCCTCCATCCATTCACCTGTGAATTTTGTTATTTGAACTTTTAACCTGCTGAATAATATCTATTGTAGTGAGCCGGACAGGATCGCCATTACAAGATGGCGCCGACATCCTGTCTTGTTGGAAATAAACAACTCCATATTTGGCTATGCCTTTGAGAGCTGTGTGTGTCCCCCCCCCTTTGCCCCCCCCCCCCGCTTCCCGCATGCGCGGTGGATGAGGATCCTTGAGCCTATCCCGATGCGGTCTGGTGGCAGCTGTTGGTGGCAGCCAATCACAGGGCGACCCGTGTGCCAATTCCCTATTTAAGCAGCTGCCTCAGTGCCCTTCACCCCTTCGCTCCCTGCCCTTCCCTTCCTGCCCTTTGCTTCCTGCCCCTCGTTTCCTGCTCCTTCGTTTCATGCTCTCCCCATCAATCAAGGGTCCTCCAGTAAAGCATGTTCTGAGTAGAATCCTGATGTGGTGGTTGTTCTTTCTCGCCGGTTGAGAGGTTCGCCACAGCTGGTGTCGAAACCCTGGGATCTTTGGTTGCCAGGCAAAGGGCCGAAGAGGATTCAGAACTCAACACGCGGAGTGGCGGAGCCGGTAAGTTTCTCCCAGTATGCTGATTTCAGTCTCCCCAAGTATGCTGTTTGCGGGAGTTGATTCTAGGGTGTTTGGTCTCATGTTCTTGGCATTTGTGGTGTTTGTCCTAGCCTGCAGTTTCTGGTTGCACTGCCATCAGTCCGGCTGCAGCCTCAGGGGGACAATGTGAACGTTCCGAGAGAAGGGCAGAGAGCCCTCAGTAAACACCAAGACAGTCTTTTAAAATCAGATTCAAAGGGAGAAAACTTGAACAGACTGTTTGAAGAAATACAGATACTTTTACCCAAATGGGGATTGCAAATTGCTCCTGAAAAGATTCAGAAGAGAGATTCTGTTAATTATTTAGGTTATAGAATAGGTTTGCAAAAAGTTAAGACACAAAAGGCACAAATTCGGAGAGATCGCCTACGGACTCTTAATGACTTTCAAAGACTGTTAGGAGACATTTCTAGTCTACGACCAGCTATTGGGATAACACCTGATCTAATAATTCATTTGAACAAAACTTTGGATGGTGATAAAGATTTGAACAGCCCCAGAGAATTAACAGCTGAAGTAGAAAAGGAACTGACAATGATTGAGGAGAAATTACAACAGGCACATGTGGACAGAGTGAATCCAGAGCTCGATTGTATTCTCGTCATACTACCATCAAAAATTTCTCCTACAGGAATTTTAATGCAGAGAGATGATATTATCTTGGAATGGATCTTTTTACCACATAAACCAAGTAAGAAACTGAAAACTTATGTGGAAAAAGTCTCTGAGTTAATTATAAAAGGCAAGCTGAGACTTTGTCAACTAGCAGGCATAGACCCAGCAGAAATTATAGTGCCTTTCACTGCTGATGAACTAAAGAAATTATGGGAAGATAAAGAACCATGGCAAAGAGCTTGTGCTAATTTTTTGGGAGACATTAATAACAACTACCCAAAAAGCAAGCGGCTTAACTTCATAAAGAGAACTTCTTGGATCCTTCCTCAAATCGTCCGTGATGCTCCAGTAACTGGAGCCCGTACATTCTATACTGATGCCAATAAATCAGGGAAGGCAGGTTACAAATCAGAAGACTTGGGTAAGGTGGAACAAAGTCCTTATGATTCTGTCCAGAAGGCAGAATTATATACCGTTCTTATGGTACTAAGAGATTTTAAAGAACCTATTAATATAGTTACTGATTCACAATATGCAGAAAGAGTTATTTTACATATTGAAACTGCTGAATTTATACCTGATGATACAGAACTAACCTCATTGTTTATCCAGGTTCAAGATTTGATCAGGAACAGGCTTTGCCCTATGTACATAACACACATCCGATCCCATATGGGTCTGCCAGGTCCTCTAGCACAAGGTAATGCAGAAATTGATCAATTACTGATTGGTAGTGTGCTACAAGCCTCTGAATTTCATAAAAAACATCATGTTAATAGCAAAGGTTTGAAGAAAGAGTTTTCTGTTACATGGCAACAAGCTAAGGAGATTGTGAAGAAATGCCCTACCTGCTCTTTCTATAACCAAATGCCACTGCCAGCAGGGGCTAATCCGAAGGGCACCCATAGGAATGAAATCTGGCAGATGGATGTGTTCCACTTTGCAGAATTTGGCAAATTGAAGTATGTTCACCACACTATTGACACTTATTCAGGCTTTCAGTGGGCAACTGCTTTAAGTTCAGAAAAAGCTGATTCAGTAATCACTCATTTATTAGAAGTCATGGCTATCATGAGTATACCTACACAAATAAAGACAGATAATGGTCCTGCTTATGTCTCTAGGAAAATGAAACGGTTTTTTGATTATTACAATATCAAGCATGTTACAGGTATACCATACAATCCTACAGGTCAAGCAGTCATAGAAAGATCAAATCTAACTATAAAGGATATGTTGAACAAACAGAAAGGGGTGGAAAACACCCCCTGAAATAGGTTACATAATGCTTTGTTAACCTTGAATTTTCTCAACGCTAATGAGAAGGGAACAATGGCTGCAGAAAGACATTGGATAATGGAAAAGTCTGCTGAACTAAATCAACCAGTTTATTTCAAGGATGTGCTGACCTCACAATGGAAGCCAGGAGATGTGCTGTGTTGGGGAAGGGGTTTTGCTCTTATCTCCACAGGTGAAGAAAAATTATGGATACTGTCAAAATTAATAGAGGTTCGGTTTGAAGAAGAGAAGTCACTTGGAAAAGATAAATAACAATTCATTCACAAGGATGGCGAGGATACTGAGGGTAAGGTTTACAGATCGGTTGGGGCCAGGGTTCTTTTCTTATCTCCACAGGAAAATACTCATCTTCAAAGAATTTAAGGGACCTTGAATATTTAATTACTGATGGATGGAAAATAGTTACGACCCACTAAGTATCAACAATAAAATTCTATACATACTGTAAGTATTGATTTTTTATGTATATTTATATGTTTCATTGAACACTTCTTTATAAATGTGTAAAGCTGGTTTTGAAGTTGGACTATGGCTCAGTCCCTCTTCATTTCCAAGCCTGTTGATAAGAGATATTTCAGAGTTTCTGTCTCAGGTCAGGAGCCATGAAATGGGACAGAATAAGAATAATTTTATACTTGATAAACTTTCTTTGCCTTTCCTCATATCTGTGTCTTTCTTTATATGTCAGTATATGTCCTTGTTGTTAATGTTTAAATTTCCCATAACAAGCAACATATTTTCCTACAGTAATCTTTGAAGTTTCCAGGATGAAGATGGGGCCCCACAACATCAACTCAATCTGGTTTTTAAGACGTCATGAATTTTTTTTAAGTGCTAATATTAGACCTGTTTTTTGGTACCAACTGCAGGCGACAATTTCGAATGATGTACATTTTTGACAACACTCTGGCCGGACCTTCTCAAAATGCTCAGAGACTAGTTATAATTTTCTTAGGTCAAAGGTTAATTTGGGAATTTTACCGTCATTTGCTTTCACAGGGGCCCCTAAGAAGAACGTCGCCCCCATGTCAGCTAGAAGCAATCTAAGAGGACAATGTCCCCTCTCCCAACAGAGTTTGCCCACAGGGTTAGGGACATCTTTTACTGGTTGGTTTAGGGTTGAGGGGATGGGGAGATATTGTATGGAATTAGGGGTATATTAAAAAAAGGGGGGGATTAACTGGTTTGATGGGATGATTGGTATTTGTGACTTACTGTTCTTAGAAAATTATATTGGTACTGTTTCTTGTATATTGATATATTGAATATTAATGTGAGTGTTCCTACCTCTATTTTTGTATAAGAGTATGCTTATATTGTATGGATACATCTATCATATCACAATGTAAATTTCTACCTCTGATACTATTTATGTAATAACATTGTTTACATTTGATATGTAATGGCATTGTTTACAGTTGAAGATCATTGTCTTCATATTTTGCACAGTTGTTTATTCTCTTAGTTTTCAAATTAGATAGGTATTGAGAATTATATGTTTGTCATATTTATTTTTAAGTTAATCAGGTCTTTTAGATACATAGAGATTATTTTTAGTATAGATAGTATAATCTTCAGCCTCTTTGAAGAGCTGTAGAAAATGGCCTTTAATCTAACCTAGAATTCTGTGCCAACGAGACACAATTACTCCTGGCAACACCACTCTACTCCCGAGAGAACGTTGAGCACCAAAGATGCTCCACTGGGAGCTTGTCTTCTTGGCAGAACTGGCCTTTGGGTTAAGAAAAGCCCATACCTCAATTACTGACTAAGATATGAAACAGGATTGTCTTATCTTGCCAAGACAGGGTAGGATAATTCTAAGAAAGTTCCTTGCATTTGATAATGTTATGTCAGTTATGTTAGGCCTTAGCCAAAGTTGGTTGACTCAACAGTGCAAACGAGACTTTGGGTGATTGCCCAGGCAGTCAGTTGTCTCTGTCATTTGTTGCACATTTTGGCTATCTCTCATTTGTTAAGTAATATTTATTCCCTTCTCAGATCTTTGATGGAGTTGAAAATTATTTAATTGTATTCATTCTACATTATTTAGACTCCTTGAGATAGAATGCCTAGCAAAACTTTTGTTCTCAATATTGTTTGTTATATTTATCATTTGTTATTATTGTTTATAGTTATATTTGGTTTAGTTCTGTCTTATTTAGACAAAAGGGGGAGATGTAGGGTTAAGCCAGCCCCTGTAGGGGGCGGGTTTGCCTTGGGCGAATGCATACAGATAAACGGGCGGGCGCGCAGGAGGCGGCTCCTCCCTTTCTTTCCTACCTCCTGTGCTACGTGGGAACCTCGGTTCTGTAAGTTTTATTTAATCATTAAATTTGTATATATTCTTTAATATTTGCCTGCTTTCATTCACGCTGATACAGGAGCCTCGCACTTGTGAGAGTGGGAGAGTTTGGCTCTGGTTGTTAGGCGGTCAGTGGTTAAAAGTTTATTTTGTAAAATTATTTTGTGTTGAGCTGACGGAAGGGAGGTCACAGCAATGTTCTCCACCCTGAGGAAGCTCTTCTGCTTTAAGAAGAAGCCGAAAACCCCCTTGGGGTTTTGTGATGGCCCAAGTGGTGAAAGAGAGACCTTATTCTGCTGTAACTGTAGAACTAATGGATGCCAACAGCTATATGAGGCAGAGAATGAATTTTATGAAGCAGTGTGCACAGGAAAACTCAAAGTGGCACAGCGTCTCCTTGCGAAGGAGGGTTTTCATGTAAATGATGAGGACAAAAGGAAACAGTGAGAACCTATGGGCTAAGGAGGAAATCGGGTGATGGGCGAACCCTAGCTTTCCTAGCTCTGTGGCCAACACGGGTGGGGCGAGCCCAGCTATGCTTCCTGCGCTCCAGGCTCCTTGGCCCCTGTGTTCACGGATGTCCAGTGTCCGGACCTTCTTCTGGAGCAGGAGGAATGTAAGGCCAAAGCTTCAGCGCGTTTACTGTCAACCCACAATCACCCTATGGGGCATTTTCTTAGGCACATTGAATATGGAATAGAATAATATGACTAAATATTAAGAAATGGATTTAATTTCTATGTACATAATAAAAAATGTTTTATAAACTGTAGAAAGGTCAGAATTCAAATAATATTCCTCTTAATGTGTGTTTCTCCCACCTAAAATTATCCAAAAAGCATTCAATATGAATTTTTTTTATCAGTGTGTACTAACATTTGTATTTCTTAAAGAATATAGAAATACTTGAAGAATTCCTTGAAGTATAGCAGAAGTACTCTACATTTGAAAGAGGCCTATGTGCTTACCCCTCTCTGCTCCTCTTTCATTTCCTAGGAATATCAGGCCCCCCCTCTCACTAGATTTTCCAGATTTCTCTTAAGTTTCCTCCCTCTTCACTTCATGTATTCCTGAAGGCTTATTCAGCTTTGCTCTGATCAGTCACCATTTTTTAAATTTTGCTGTTGAGATATATACATATATATATATATATATATATATATATATATATATATATATATTCATATTTCACTTTGTACTGACACCATGGATGGCATGATGACATGCTACCTTATGTACAAAGAATTTTTTTAGTGTTAGCAATCCGTTTTGTACATTATGAACTGTAAATTACATCAATTTTAGGTGAACTAATATGTAAGTAACACATTCTCAAGCTCAGTGCTGTGTCATGGCTACCTGGACACTGAGGCAGCAGGAGCTTAAATTTAAAGCAGGATATGTCTCAAGTTTTGAAGAGATTATCTTAGACTCTGTTAAATATATACTCAATAATATAATTACAAAATAGATATAATGGCAACAACATTGACTTGAAATATGTTTATTATTATAGTGTTAACATTGATAACTTAAATATCTAAATGAGGTTTAGCTGTTGTTCAAGAATATTTTCTGTTGCAAAGTGGTATAATTGATGTATCTTAATTTGACAAAATTATTCTTCTTAACACCCATTTTATGGATAAGAAATCACAACACAGTAATGCTGAGGAGTAGTTGGTTGATAAAGAGTCTAGAGCAGGATGCAAATTCAAAAGGTGTTCAATCCAACAGTCATATTTTTCTGTTCAAATAGTGTGCTCTTGATAACATAGCTCAATGATAGAGCGCTAATCTAGAACGCAACAGCTGTGGGTTTTCTTCAAACTGCAACAAAAGCTCTGTATAGTAAATTTTTTCTAATATTGCAAGTTATAAGAACAAATAAATATAAAGAATGAATTAAATATTTTATGGGTCAGTGGACTTAATGTTCCATACTATCTATAACTCCATGAGTGATTTTGTGTGTTGGCATAGTCCCCTAGAATTTTCATTAAACATGCCTCCTTCACACAGAACTGCATTCCACATGCTGTCATCGTCATCTGGATCTGGTTAGTTCCTGCTATTTAATGAATGCAAGGTAAATGTCCTACATAATCAAAAGTTCACACCACTAATAAAGGTAGATGAGAGATTCAATCTCAATAATTAAGTTGATCTAACTGAATAGATTGAAACTAATATGAATATCACTGAAATATAAATCATGGTGATAGCTGCGGTAAGTTTACGTAGATTTTTTTGAATCAACAATATTTTTCTTGTTACAACATCCACAGGCTGTGCAAAGCTCGGAGACAGAGATTGTTTCTGTCCTGCTTGATAAAGGAGAAGATCCCAATATTAGAGACTGCAATGGACAAACTGCAATACATCTCAAAGTATATGGAAACAGGCCAGATATTGTCAGAAGTCTTCTTTTTATTTTTGGTATTTTTTTAATTAATTTATTTATTTTTATTGAAAAAATTTTCGCCTCTTCCCCGCCTCCCATTTCCCAGTCCCTCTTCCCTCTCCCCTCCTCATCTTCCCCTCTCCTCACTCCTCTCCCCCTCCACCCACTCCATTCCCTCTCCCTCTAGATTCTGAAGAGCAGTCCGGATTCCCTGCCCTGCAGGAAGTCCAAGGTCCTCCCCCCTCCATCCAGGTCCAGGAAGGTGAGCATCCAAACAGGCTAGGCTCTCACAAAGTCAGTTCATGCAGTAGGATCGAAACCCAGTGCCATTGTCCTTGGCTTCTCATCAGCCTTCATTGTCTGCCATGTTCAGAGAGTCCGGTTTTATCCCACGCTTATTCAGTCCCAGTCCAGCTGGCCTTGGTGAGCTCCCAATAGATCAGCCCCACCGTCTCAGTGGGTGGGTGCACCCCTCGCAGTCCTGACTTCCTTGCCCATGTTCTCCCTCCTTCTGCTCCTCATTTGGACCTTGGGAGCTCAGTACAGTGTTCCAATGTGGGTCTCTGTCTCTATCTCCATCCATCACCAGATGAAGCTTCTATGGTGATATGCAAGATATTCATCAGTGTGGCTATAGGATCAGGCATTTCAGGCTCCCTCTCCTCAGCTGCCCAAGGATCTAGCTGGGAACATCTCTCTGGACCCCTGGGAACCCCTCTAGAATCAAGTCTCTTGCCAACCCTAAAATGGCTCCCTTAATTAAGATATCTACTTCCCTGCTCCCATACCCACCCTTCCTTCATCCCAACCATCCCATTCCCCCAAGCTCTCCCCATCCTCCCCTTCTCACTTTTTTCTCCCCATCTCCCCTTTCCCCCATCCCACCCCCACCCCCAAGTTTCCCAAGAGATGCTCTATCATACTACAGAAGTATTTGTTCAACTATGTTCATAGCAGCATTATTTGTTATAGCCAGAACATGGAAACAACCTAGATGCCCCTCAATGGAAGAATGGATAAAGAAAGTTGTGGAATATATATGCACTAGAGTACTACTCAGTGGTTAAAAAAAAAACAATGACATCTTGAATTTTGCATGCAAATGGATAGAAATAGAAAACACCATCCTGAGTGAGGTAACCCAGACCCAAAAAGATGAACATGGGATGTACTCACTCATAAGTGGATTCTAGCCATAAATAAAGGACATTGAGCCTATAGTTCGTGATCCCAGAGAAGCTAAATAAGAAGGTGAACCCAAAGAAAAACATATAATTATCCTCCTGGATACTGGAAGGAAACAAGATTGCCAGGCAAAAATTCAGCAATATATTAAGGGATACATATTTCACAAATTCTACGAGAATCATTTTAATTTTGGAGACACCGTCTGCTTTAAATTTTTGTTCCTCCTTACTCAGCCTCCAGGTAGTTGGAGTTGTGGGTACAACATAGTACCCAGCCTGAGGTTCTCTTTTGTCACATTAGATGAATGTAAAGATGTTACTTGGAATGCCATTTACAACTCATAATGTATTAAATTATTGTCAACACTTAAAATCAATCAATACACAAGGAAGAATGCCATCCTGTAACTCATGGTGCCTTGCACTAATTGAAATGTGACACATATACATGGCATTCTTAGTCTTTATACTGGGCTTTGAAAAATTCTAGTAATGCAGGAAGCACTATCAACAGCAAAATCTAAATACACACAAAACTTTGCATTGATTTTTAAGGAATTTTAAGTCAAAGAAAACTTGGAGTTGAAAATAGAAAGTATGGATCCCTTTGACAACAGTTAAATTTGTATAATATATAGAAATCTCTAGTTAAGCCAAAAACAGAAAAGCAAAATGACTTTGTTGATTTGCAAATCATGAAATACCCAGAAAGCTCCATTTGCTCTGTCAGAAACAAAGATGTCAAAAGCAACTTGCAGAAAATCTGGAGTTTGTCAGCAAATTGTGTATGAAAATGGTGACTGAACAAGGTGGCGTGAATATATGAAGACGCTTAAGGGAAATCTGCTGAGATGAGAGAATGATGTCCCTAGGACACTACTGAGAAATAACAAGAAAAAGAAAGAGGACGAGGATGATGAGCACACAGACACCTTTTCAAATTAGGTATTTTTCTATTATTCTTCGGTAAGGTATATAAATGTTAGTATACAATGTAAAATTCATATTGAATCATGTTTGTATAGTTTTAAGTGAGAAAAGGATACATTATGAGAAACAGCCCTTGAATTCTGCTTTTTCTAGTTTTCATATCCTGTGTTTATTACATACATTGAAATTAAACTTTGTTTCTTTATATTTGTTGTATTATTCTATTGCATATTTAATATTATCAATAAGAAAACACTCCATATGGGAATTACGGGATGACAGCAAGCCTACTGGAGCTTTGGTCTTACAGTTCTCCTGCTCCAGAAGAAGATCCGGACACTGGAACTGGGTGATCACAGACGCCAAGGAGACTGAAATACAGAAAGCACAGCTCGGCTCGCCTCACCCCTGTGGCCCTCAATGGAGCTTGGAGAGGTCGGCTTCTCCCATCTCCTGATTTCCTCAAGGCCCCGCACCCTTAGCCTCCAAGTTTCTCACCGTTTCTCTTCGTCCTCATTATTTACAGAAACTTCTTGCTATGGATTAGACGAAGCGCCACTTCGATGTTTCCCATGCACACTGCTTCATGAAATTCATTTTATGGGTCATAAGAGTTAGGGTTAGAGGTTTTCAGCTTTCTTAAAACAAAAAAAAGCACTTCCTCAGGATGGAGAAGATTGCTGTGGCCAGCTTTCTGTCAGTTCAACACTAGATACCTTTCTCAGAACAATATAAACTTTAAACTACTGACAAAATTCTTCTAAAAAGGATATCCCTATAGTAGCATGTTTCAGAAGTTATGAGCCCTGTTTCGCTCACTTTGACCAGTACAAACTGAAGCAGCTGGTTATGGAATAGCTGTTGATAAGCTATTACATGCTCATCTCTATGCTCATGAAAGAGTACTTGGTGCGCATAGGCAGTGTTACCTGCTGTTCTTCCTTGGCTTTAGATTATGTTTATCCTGCAATGTTTTCATCTCTTCTTCAAGGCTGATGGAGAGCATTATTCTTGCTTGAAATTTGTTCTGTCTGGCAGCTGCAATTTTTCATTCTAAATTTATCTATCTTTCTATCATCTATTTTTCTTCACTAAAAGGCCACGAATGGACTTGTCTTTGTAGGAAACTGAACTTCTTTTGCAGCTTCTAGCTGTGAGATTTTGTTCTGTTCTTGTTTGTGAGGACAGGAGGAGTAGCAGCCTTTACGTCCATCACTAGGAAGGGCACAAAGACATAAATCTCTGTAAGCTTCTCTGTCTGGTGTACACAGTGAGGCAAAGGTACATAGTGAGACCTGTCTGAAGAAGAAAAATAGAAATATTTTTTAAATTTTAGCATGACTACAACTCTACGAGGAGAAGTTATTATCCAGTCATGGCTGTTGTGATTCTAAATGTATTCTCTTGATATGAGGAAATTTCTGCTATTATTTCTGCTGTATCCTGAGTGTCTCCACACTATGTGAAATGCCACACCTTGTATTGGTCTCTGTGCTGCTTTTAATGAGAATGTCTCCCACAGGTTCAGATATTTGAACAGTTGGTCCCAGTTGGTGAAGCTCCCTGGGGAGGATGTGGAACATCTGGAGATGGGGCTGTAATAGATGACATCTGTCCCGAGGCAGGCCGTGAATGGTCATAGTGTCTGCCCACTGCTTCCAGCCTGTGCTAGAGATGGAATCTCTATGCGTCCTTGTCTTGCCACTTGTGCTGAGTCTGCCCACCATGAGAGACCCTTATGCCTCTGGAATTGGAAGCCCAAATACACTCTTCATCTGTAAGATGCTTCTGGTCCTGATGTATTATCACAGACCCAAAAATTAACCAATCCAGTCTCTGAATAGCAGCATCCCAGAGTCTTGAAAGACGTGGTCATTACTTGTATTAGTGTCTGAACGTAATAATACAGCCACCTTGATTTCTAGCCCTGACGATCTGTGTAATGCTCTCTCCTCATGATGCTTCTGCAGAATTTCTGTACGTAGTGTATCGAGATTTCCATGTAAAGATTGCAATAGTTTTCACACTCTTTCTCCTGAATTTTACATTCCAATTGAAAGTTTTTTTATAATCAGCTGTTTATATTTATCCTCATTGGAGTAATGGATATTTCATTTCTAATTATTTTTAAATTTAGTTATTTTTCTTTTTTCATTTTCTCATATATTATATACCAACTGCAGTTTTTCTCCACTCTCTCCTCCCATTCTCTCTCAACCAGATCAACTCCTCCTCCTTTCTCTTCAGAAATGGCCAGGCTTCTCGGATATATCAATAAAACATGGCATATCTTGTTATAAGAACAGTAGGCACATACCTCAAATTAAGGTTGAACAAGGCAATCCAGTAGGAGGGAAAGATTTTTAAAAGTATGCTCACTGCTAGGCGACCTACAGAAATACTATGTATGCAAAGGACCCAGGTCTGTCCCTTTAATTATGTCTCAAAATGATACAATCTTTTGAAAATTATTGATGCGATAACACACACATACACAAAGATATCAATGTAACCTGCTCCTACCTACGTATATTATGTGAAGATGTGTCACTGTGATTGGTTTAATGAAGAGCTGAATGGCCAATGAGTAGACAGAAGAGAATAAGAGAAAAAAAAGACTGAGTCTAAGCACCTGAGACACATAGCAAGACAGTGAAGAAATCAATCATGAGGTATAGAGGAAAGGTAACTGAGCCACATGGCAGAAGGTAGATTAATAAAAACAGATTAATTTAAGTTATAAGAGCTAGTTGTGGAAAAGCCTACACTAAAGTCAATTATTCATGATTAATAATAATCCCCATGCCATTATTTGTGGTCTGGTGGTCCCACAAAAGAAAGTCTGACAACAGAGACCATTTTATAATGTTTTTGTGTGTATATACCATATTTTGCTTATCCATTCATCACTCTGAAGTACATTAAGGTCTTTTCCACTTCCTAAGCTATTGTGAAAACAGCAAGAATGAACCCGATAGAGATGGCATGGATGAGAAGGTCATGGGAAACTCATTGGCCAGAACCTATGAAAAGTGGGAGATCTGGCTGTGCAGAGCGCATTGGGTGGTATGACCAGGGAGGGGACTAATTCTCCCTCTTTCAGCGGTTGTTAGCAGTCTATTATTCTTTTTAAAAATTATATTTTAATCTTTCACAATATTGATTCTTTTGTATCATATTAGTTTGGTAACACTTATAACTGTATTGATTTTCAAAATTTCAAAATCTGAAGATAACTTTTTTATGTTTTTCCTCATTCCAGAGCTTCCCTTCTACCTGACACACCAAAGTCTATTTTACATTTTTGTTTTGTCTTTAAAACATATCACAAATCAAATATTTTTAAAAAATGAAACAAATATGACAAAAAACAAAGTTCCCCCTGAAACATACATGAAATTCCCAAGCAATTCATTTTCTGTTGGACAACTATATTTGGACATGAAACCGTCATATACCCAATAACATTCCATTAGAGAAATAGGAATTTTTCCATTTCTGGGTTATAGAAATTATGGATATTTTCTTTATTAGAGATGGGAACCCATGACTGCTTGCTCCCCTGACTTTTGGTATTGCAGGTAGCTTGAACCTGTGAAACTTCATGTGTACTGCCACAGTCTTTGTGAATTCATTTGTGGGTTTGTCCAAATGTGCTTAGGAGACACTGTTTTCAGGTTTCTTTCATTTGGTGACAGAATTTTTTCATGTTAAAATTTTGTCATTAATGAATATACTGCCTTTTGCATGCTAAGATTCTCTATTTTCATGAAAGGATTTATAACACATGAGTAAGAAGCATGATCTAGGGGAGATTTTCATTTTGTGGATAAGTAGTTACCACATTGGTCATATGTAGTGATGGGGCAAGCAGGCCTGCTTTTTGTCCCACCCAGCTCCCACATGGCTAGCTTTACACCCAAATAACAACACACAAATTGTATTCTTTTAAACACTGCTTGGCCCATTAGCTCTAGCCTCTTACTAGCTAACTCTCACATCTTGATTAACCCATTTCTATTAATGTGTGTAGCACCACGAGGTGGTGCTTACCAGGAAGATTCTAACCTGCGTCCCTCTCAGAGAGGAGAGCTATAGCATCTGTCTCACTTCCCTTCTTCCCAGCATTCTGTTCTGTCTACTCTATCCACCTAATTTTCTGCCCTATTAAAAGGCCAAGGCAGTTTCCATGCCATGCTCTCTGCACCTATAATGAAGAGACTGTAACAAAAGCACACACTTGCTGATGCCTAGTAGATCTTACAGTATCATGGACAAGAAGCATGTTTGAAATTTATTGAAATGGGACACATAGAAAGTTGGAAGAAACTTCCATCCAACAGTTGATGATTGAAGTGTGGAGTGTGAGGCATGGTTCATACAGAAGGAGTGGATTCTATTCTGTAAGCACATCTTCACTACTATACAATATTAACCTATCTGCAAAATTTTGAAAAATGCATATCAGATTATCTAAATCATGGGACTGGAAAGAACGTGGCTAACCCCCTCTATCTACAATGAAAGTTTGTATCATCAATATTTCTTCTACATTAAGCAAGTTCTATTTTACAAGCCCATATATTCCTTCTAGCTCAGTATATGTGTGTAAGTGTTATAGACAAAAATCTTTGGCACATTTCTATAATTCTATTATATGGAAGGAAGGAAGGAAGGAAGGAAGGAAGGAAGGAAGGAAGGAAGGAAGGAAGGAAGGAAGGAAGGAAAAACTGTACATTTAATTTGAGAAAATTTTATTTGAAGATCCTTGTGTAGAATAAAAGCATCTACTCACCATACATGTTTATCAGACAAATACATGGTTACAAGAGGGCTTAGAGAGGACTAACCAAATGGATGTTGTAAGGCTATGGCATTCTTTCAGTCTGTGAGAGAAATTATATGATGAATACCTCACAACGATTCTGTTTTACAATCATATAGTTCCTATTTCTCAATATAGGTCTGCATGCATTCTGCTGTAAATACCTTACTAGATAAATTCTAATGTGAAGTTCTTACAAAAGAAGATAAGAAAGTATATTTTATCCCATTCCATTAGACAAATTTTGTATGTTGTATCAATATCATAGGAGAAATGTATTCCCCTTTGAGTTCACGTTCTCTGTAGCTCCTTCTTTATAGCCCACATCCTCTACAGCTCATATACTTGGGTTAGTTGGAAGAATACATTTCTTAAAAAGAAATAAAAGATATGAAAGAAATGAGAGAACTTTACATTCCATTTCATGGGAGAAATTTTATGATTTATTTTCACCTAGAAAAAGAGAAGTTCACCTTAAATACACATATAATTGATAGTTCTTCATGATTTTGTATACACTATGGTATCAGGAACTAGTTAGAGTATTCAGAAATTGCAGCTATATTTACATATTTGCAAAATCCCATCTTAAACATCTACAACACAGTTCCTACACCTACAATTCAGGGCACATTGCTGGAAAGGAGGTAGAAAGATTATAATAGAAAATCAGCAAAAAGATTATGTCTTCTAACTATGGCAGGTAAGCTACATCCATGAAAATGCAACAATGTGATAGGTTACACAAGACCTGAGCAAGAAAAACATACACATGCTGGCAGGGGCGGGAAAATGCCATAAGAACTTATAACTAGATGAAGACCTATAATAAATCAATGATCACTGAAAGAGAAAGTACTATTTCCTGGAGAAGTGCACCCTGGCGGTTTATCCAATCCTATATATTTATACCTAAAACCATAAACATATAAGCAATACAAAATGTACTCAGCAAATTGCATCTATATATTTGTTCCAGAATAAACCACTTCAGAGCCAACAGTAGCTAGCTATTATAAAAATACCCTGAGACTTATGAATCCAAAACCCCTTTGTAATTAAAGCACTGTGGATAATTCTGTTAAGTATTTAAATTCCTGGTACATGTTCTTTTGGAAACATTGTTCTTTTCAGTAAAATGTTATTGTAGTGATGAGACGAACAGGCCTGCTTTTTGTCCCGCCCAGCTCCCACACGGCTAGCTTTACACCCGAAATGACAACATACAAATTGTATTCTTTTAAACACTGCCTGGCCCGTTAGTTCTAGCCTCTTTCTGGCTAACTCTTACATCTTGATTAACCCATTTCTAATAATGTGTGTAGCCCCATGAAGTGGTGGCTTACTGGGAAAGAGTCTAGCCTACATTCATCACGGGTCAAAGAATCATGGCATCTGCCTCACTTCCCTTCTTCCCAGCATTCTGTTCTGTCTACTCCACCCACCTATATTCTGACCTATCAGGCCAAGCAGTTTCTTTATTAATTAACCAATGAAATCAACACATAGAAAGAAGACCCACTTACATCATGTTATAACTATTTTAAAAATATTTGTTTTTACAATATAATTGGAGTTCAGTGACATTTTAAAAATAGTTGTCTTATTGAATCTGAGTACAAACTTCTATTTATACTCATTAAAACTCTTGGAGTATTACTATATCTGTGCCAGTATTAAAATAGCTCAGTTACCTGATGTTCAGGACACGGGGTTTTAACAGCGTTTTTTTTTTCCCACCTCTGTTTTCCAAAATCTCTTTTGTGAAATTTGAACTACAGTGGAAGACAATAATTCCAGTGAAGCCAAAAGTTTAAACCTACAGAATATTTTGTCTCAAAGAAGCAGACACAATGACAAAGACTATAGATTGCCTTGGGCAGAGACTTATAGTAGCCCTAAGCCAGTACAGCACCCCTCAAAACAGTGGCTCTTTCAAACATCACTGAAGCACCTTTCCTTTAACCTTTTATATCCAGTTCAATAACAAGCCAAAGAAATCATTTGATGAGGGGCTGGAGAGATGGCTCAGAGGTTAAGAGCACTGGTTGCTCCTCCAGAGGTCGTGAGTTCAATTCCCAGCAACCACATGGTGACTACAACCATCTGATATCTGGTACCCTCTTCTGGCCTGCAGGCACACTTGGAGGCAGAATACTGTATACATAATAAATAAATAAATCTTAAAAAAGGAAATCATTTGATGCTAATGGAATATTTATTCTATGAACTCTGCATGCAGCACAGCTTCTATTCCTGCACAGAAGACAGAGAGTCAAGGTATGAGATCACTACCAGATGCTGCATATTGAGCTGTAGTTTGTAAAGTATTCTTTCTCTTGGCTTAAATAAGACTCTTAATTGTAAATTACTCTTCAGTCTTTTAGAGTGCTATTAGGTAGACTTGTCTCTAAAATTAGTTTTTCTTTTAATTTATTCTCAGGACTCAATTTTGTTTTTGCAGTGGTTTTAATAACAGGTCTTTCAGATGGCACAGTGTATTCCTGTTTACATATAAATATTTTTCAGGTTTCATGGATATTATCTTGATAGCTAGAGGCAGATAATTGCCATTCTTTCTTACACACATTTTCAAATGTGACTTTCTACAGCTGGCAGTTACTGGCCTCAGCTTTTATAGTAGAAAACAGGAAGAAGGCATGAACCAGGAAATAACATGAATCAGACCTCACTTTTAGATCTCAGATCTGGAATCTAGAAAGAAACATTGCAGCCCAAATTGCCTTCAGAAAGCTTATTTTGATAACCCTAGAATGCTCAAAATGTTAAAGTTGTATCAACAGCTGCTCGCTGTAGACAACAGACACAGCATGAAAAGTGGCCTTGAATGAGGCATGTATAATTAAAGTTTGCAGCTCAGAATACAGTTTTCATCTCAGAAGCAGATGGGCATCTGCAAACACCCCTGATTACTTCTGTACTTGTAATTCCTGATTCCTATTGGACTCAAGTGTTGGTCTGTGGATTTTATGCTCTATTAAATGATGCGTCTTTGTTGATCTTTGGTTTTCTGTTCCTCTGTGATACTCTGTCCCTGGACCTGGACCAACAGTAAGATGGTTTTCTGCACAAGGTGGGAGAGGGACACCTAAAATAATGGCTAGTGTTTTAAAGTGTAATTGTCATAAAAGAAAAGTGTAGGATTATGAATCTAATTAAAGGATCTCACAATAGCTTCTTCTTCTTCTTCTAATATTCCATTGTCATTTGAGAAAAGGATTTTCTGTTTGCTGGAGGGAAAGGAGTTTGGGAAATATGAACCCTGTCACTTTTGCAGGAGATAATGCTGGTGTTGGTGTGAAACAGGGTTAACTCAGTGTTCTTTTTTATTTGTTTTCTATTGTTTGGTCTGTGCCTGTTTAGATTGCATTCATCTTTTGCTGGTTAGCTTATCTTACCGGACAAATAAAAAGAAATGCTAAATACCCCAGAAATACAAAAGTGTTTTTTTAATCATGTAGATACTGATGACCTTTCTTAACTGTTGTAATGCCCCTTCTAGTTGTAGAGCCCTTTCTAGAGTTGTGAAATCACACACACACACGAAAGCAATAGACATGAATCCTTTACTTTACTCTGGTCAAGTAAGCACATGTTAAAGAGTTCAGTGAACTCAAGCTAGAAAGTTTTTCCTTTCATGACGTAAAGGAATGACTTGTTATTTTGCCAACACAAAACAGCTGTGGAAACAGATCTGTTTGTTGATCTGATGCAAGCTCTCTTAGTTAATCTGAGTCACATAGCTAACAATCTGGTTCCAGAAATGAAGAAGAAAGTCATTTATTAATATGTTGTGTTAATCAGTTACTTAGTCTAAAATTCCTTTATTCTATCTTTTGGTGTCTTCAGACCAAAATATGAATGAACCCTACCTAGACTTACTATGATTTAGGCAGCAATGTCCTTTGTGGCTGACATAAAAAGGACTGTAAATGGCAAATGTGGATCAACATCAGCTCCTGTTTCTTGTTTTAAAATATCTTTAAGAATACTAAACATCTTCATTAAAAATGATAGATTGGTTTAGGAAGCCCATCAAATAATTGTTGAATAGACACTTGTGAATATGGTAATAAAAAACGTTAAGTGCAATCAGTTTAAATTTGAGTTTTAATGAGTATAAATATAAGTCTGTACTCAGATTCAACTATTTTTAAAATGTCATTGAACTCCAATTATATTGTAAAAACAAATATTTTTTAAATAGTTATAACATTTTACTCAAAAGAACAATGTTTCCAAAAGAACATGTATCAGACATTCAAATAATGAACAGAATTATCCACAGTGCTTCAATTGCAAAGAAGTTTTGGATTCATTAGTCTCAGAGTATTTTTGTAATAGCTAGCTACTGTTGGCTCTGAAGTGGTTTATTCTAGGACTTTCAATAAAATAAGATGATTTAACTTATAATGGAATGTGCATAAAATACACAAACCAAAGGAATATTTTAAATAATATTGACCTGAGTAAAACAATCATGTTTCATATGCTTTTCTAAAAAGAGAAGTTCAACATAAATAAGAATTATCAGAAAAATGTACTTGTCCCCAGTAATTATATCATACATTTATCTCAGAAAATAATTGCAAGTCATTATTCAAATTCTACCAATAATTCAAATTCTTGTGCTGTACTTCAACAAATTAAAACAAAAGGAGGGATTTTTAAAACATGTGTTGACTAATTTTAATCAAAAATTAAAAACTCTAATATTCATAAGTAACATCCACAAAACAAAACACCTTAAGGATGAGTTGGAGTGGCAGTTTTCCAATGGTTGTACAGCACAGAATTTTTTCCTAATCCACAGCTCTTCTACCTTTAAGATCAAGAAGCTACAAAAAACAAACTCTCATCTATAAGTCAGTTTTAAAGTTGTCACTAAACATGATCACAGTAACTTCAAAATAGCGGCTTGCCATCAAAAGCCCTCACTTGCATCAAAATTTCTCCAATTACCTAATATTTAGATTCAATATGTTGCACAATGCACCAATAACATAAATAACTGTACTACGGCAGTGTTTCACAAAATCCTGTGCAGACACATCAGTAAATTATAATGTTGTATGAACATAAAGCTATTGGAATCTGAAACAACTGTAACAGAAACCTTCAAAGACCAAGAACCATCAGGAATAATGTGATGCTTTGCCGTAACACTTAATTGCCTAAAACTGTCATTAACCAAGAAAATTCCACTTTAGATTTATTTGGCTAAAAGAAAAACATCTATAGGTCAAAATGTTCAGGTCAAAATTTAAAATGGTACTTCAAATGCCTGTTAAGTTAGAAAGACAGCAGATTGTAGGAGCTGGGGAGGATGGAGCTGCCTGATCCAATGTCTCTAGTGCTATGAGAAATCCCAGTTGAGGGTTCTCTAAACTTAGAGGAATCACACTATTAAATGCAGAAAAATATAATCCAGAGGCAGTTAATAACAAAATAAAATTTTAATCCATATAATTCTAGGTGATTGTGAAAACATTTGCACTATGTTTATGTGTAAGAATCTGTCCACTCATTTTATTTGTAAAAGTAATACACACACACACACACACACACACACACACTCCGAGCATTATTCTAGCCAAATGTCAATAAACTTTCAACAGATTTTAGTTAATGCCAAATGATTAAATAGGAAACTGGTTTCATTATTAACACAACATAAATAAATAAGTAAAAAAATTAAATGGGAAAAATCCAATATCGCTAAACTTCTTTTTTAAACCATTATTAAAACTTTAAAAATAAGAAAACACAAAGTATATACCTCCAGAGCTTCAGCCACAGGCCTATTGATTCAGTATCTATACACATAGGAATTTAGTTTCAATTAAAGGGCAGTTATGAATTATAGAGTGTGAAATGACAGGAACCCACCCAATGTTCAGACAACCAACTACTTATGAATGGTATATTAAAGAAGAATGGTGCAGACAATAATTTAATAAACAGAGAATCATAAATTGACATAGGAGTGGATCCCTGAAATACAATTAAACAACAAACAAAATGGGTTAAACTATTAAATAATCTCATTTTTGGTGTTGATGCAAACATGTCTTTTTTCTATGCACACATATATAGTAAGAAAAGCATTTATCTTAAAATATTTCTTGCTATGAAAATTAAAAACTTACCCTTCTAACTCTTCAGTTTTTAATGAGAGAGCCTGGTCACTATGTAGTCCTGTCTGTCCTGGATCATGCCTTGCAACTAGGTAGAGCTACAATTCATAGAGATCCACCTGCCTGTTCCCCCAGTGCAGTGTTTAAGGGGGTACATAAAAACACTATGGCCCAATTTTTAAAATTATAAACAGGCCTTAGTTTGAAATCATGAACAATTCATCTTTGAAAGATGCTGACATATAACAACACACACAAATATCTTCCCAGCACATTTTCAGAATTAGATCTCTTGCTTTGAATTGTAGACTCTGCTCTCTGAGAAGAGTGACTTAAATAGGTGATTACTACAGAAACATCACAGCAGTAAGCTTTCCCCTTGGGAACTGTTAAACTAAGCCTAGGTACAATGAGCTGGCTCAAGTCAGTGATGTCTAATTCCAGACTCTGCATCCCAGGCACACTACATTTTCCTTCTTATTCTCATGGCCATGTGTCACTCCTCCTTTCTCCCTGTCCACCACTTGCATCTGCTGTGTTATTACCACAAGAGGAAAACCCTGTCTTATCTTCATTTGTTGGCCAATGTCAGTTAATTACCTGAGACAAAACTCAACACAGGATTAAAAACAATAATTTCTGTCTCCAAATAAAATGTTTTGTAGTAATTCTCTAACTTAACACTTCAAATCAGTTCCTACAAATTGAGTATAATTTTCTTCCTATTTTGAAGATGTTCACCCTAATAATTCATGAACTGAAGAGGTAAAGGCACATGGATCAAGAAAGGAAGGTCAACCTCAGATATGCAGCAGTTTGAGGCTGACTAAGCAAAATAATGAAGAAAAATAGCAAGATAGTTAAATTTCACCAAACCTCAGTATTTTTCTCACTCAGCAGCTACAGAAACTTACAACTTACACCCACTCTAGGTGTTTGAAATATCCATTTCTAAAAATCCATAATGAAATTATGGTTGAATATTCATACTACATTTATATTCTATTAAACCTGGAAAGTTAGCACTTTAAGATTGTTTAATCCTAGGCACAGAACTTCAAGCAGTCAGAGGCCTGTGAGGAAAGAACAAGTGAGTCTTTTCAGGGAGAACACTGACCTCACCTCTAAGTCATCTGAAGTTAGTGAGACAAGGTGTGTGTGTGAGGGAGTGAGTGTGTCTGTGTGTGTCTCACTGTGTAGAAAACAAAGATAAACATAAAAGAATATATCATAAATCTATTTAAGGTGCCTTTACCCACTGAACCAATACAGTAGTCTAGCATTTTCACTTTGGTGTTTTTATTTTATTGAGCATAAACTATTGTCTCATGCAATTATCCTCATTAAGTTCCTCCCCTCCCATCCAGATTTATTCTCTTTCAGTCTTTTATTAGAAAATAATAAACAGAAGAAAATGTAATGTAATAACATACAATAGAAATGAAGACACAGAGTTGGACAAGGCTAACTAGCAAAAGGAAAAGAGTTCAAAACAAGGCACAAGAATCAGAGGCCCTGTCGTTCACCATGGCAGGTGGGAGACAGCTATGCCATGCAGAGGGAGCTTGGGTATAAGGTTTATTTAGTGGGTATTGTGAGGGTATAAATGTAAAGGGTTATGGGGGGGAGAAAAAGAGAGGGAAAGAGGAAAAAGGAGAAAGAGGAAAGAGAAAGGGGGAAGGAAGGGGCAGAGACTGCCAGATCAGCTTGCTCCTTGGGAAGGAGGAGATTAAAAGTGGGCGGCTCTTATCTCTTAAAGGGACAGGGTACCCAGGAGACAAGGCAGGACAGGCTAATAATTACAGCATAGTCTCCAAAGGAAAACAAATGAACAAACTAAGAAAACACACAAAAAAAACTGGAATGTCTAAAAATGCAATATTTCACTTTCTGGGTCTGTGTCCTTTGCTTAATATTTCTGCATTTTTTCATAAATTTCGTTTTTATCTATGAAAGAATAAAATTCCACTATGCACAGGTAGCGATTATTCTCCATTCGCCAGTTAAAACACATGTGAGTGATTCCATTGCTGTGCTACTCTAAATAGAACAGAAATAACACGGATGGGCAAGAATTTCATTCTCTGTAGGGGTGGGGGACATTTCGGAAAGTCTCAACTGGTCAAAATGCACACAGCAACTGATCCTGAGTCACCAGTCTCAATTGGGTTGACTCTGTAATATGATTCACATACATAGATTCAGAGAATACTTATAAAGAGGGGCAGAAAAGATAGTAGAAGCCAGAGAACCAGGAAGTCTGCCATGAGACTGTTTTCTAGAATTGACAGGGAGACTACACCAATGCCTCAACAATATGGTTGCCTAGGGAGACCTGAACAATACCAATACCAATAGAAATGCTAAAAATTCACAGGACCCACACCTAGAATAAGTATTTTGCCAAGAGAGGGAAAATTAATTTTTCCCAGGGTTGAGTCACCTAATTTGTTGTCCAGTACCAAGCCCAGAGAACATATATACAAGCAAGGCCAAATAGGCAGTACATTGTAGGGATAAGTCCCGCCCCTTAGGGGGCATGTTCGCCTCGGGCTAATGTCTGCCTATAAATTTGGCGAGCATGCTCCGAGCTGCTTGTTCTACTTTCCTGGTCTCCGCGGGAACGGTGGTTCTGTAAGTCTATTTCTACATTAAAACTATATATATTTTTACAAACTGTCTGCATTCGTTTACGCCGCTACATTTTGGCCTCCAACGTCGGGCTATTTTGCCCCTGACTCAAGCGGGTAGCCCGCTAGCTAACACAGCACCCTCCTGGGTGCTGTTTTTCAGTTCATGACTCCGGCCCCAGTGCCGAGTCCAAGACATACTCGGCCACACAGGCCCATTCTGCCTGCCTTGGCTAAGTTTTACAGCGGAACCCCACTGCCTGAATTAGCAGAAGCTCAAGTACCTGCGGTTTTGCGACAAAAGCTGCCACAGCGGCAGATTTGGTCTGACACAAAGTGACTTGGCAGGGCAGTGGTGGCGCACGCTTTTGATACCAGCACTTGGGAGGCAAGGGCAGGCGGATCTCTGTGAGTTTGAGGCCGGCCAGGCAGTGGTAGCACACGCCTTTAATCCCAGCACTTGGGAAGCAGAGGCAGACGGATCTCTGTGAGTTTGAGGCCTGCCAGGCCGTGGTAGTGCACGCCTTTAATCCCAGCACTTGGGAGGCAGAGACAGGCGGATCTCTGTGAGTTCGAGGCCAGCCTGGTCTACAAGAGCTAGTTCTAGGACAGGCTCCAAAAACACAGAGACCAACAACTGGCAGGAACCGATCATTGCAGGTAAAAAAAAATTTCTTTTATAAATAAAATGTCTGAACACATTACTGTTCAAGAATTTAACAGTTTTTTTAATTGTACCATGTGGGAGATTTTACAAGAGGTGTCTATCACGCCACCTCTATGGATCCTTCTGGGATTCATAGTTTTCATTGGCACCAAATGGTTTGATAATAGAAATATGATAAAGTCTTTACGAGACGAATCCAGGATTCTTAAGGCAGAGATAGAACGCTTAAAAACAATTGAGAATGATAACAATCTTCTCAAGAATCAGTTTGAAGTTCTCCAGACTGATAACAATCTTCTCAAGAATCAGTTTGAAGTTCTCCAGACTGATAACAATCTTCTCAAGAATCAGTTTGGAGTTCTCCAGACTGATAACAATCTTCTCAAGAATCAGTTTGAGGTTCTCCAGGCTGATGTTAAGGAGAAATTCATTACTATGGAAGAGGGAACAGCTGATCTGGATCGTAAGGTTCAGTCCCTCTCTGTAGGAACTGAAACATTAGTGGCTGATATTAAGGAGAAATTCATTACTATGGAAGAGGGAACAGCTGATTTGGACAATAAGATTCAGTCCCTTTCTGTAGGAAATGAAACATTAACTGAGAGAATCAAAACTGCTGAATGTGACAATCGGATTTTGTCTAAAGCTTATGACAAATTGATGGAAAGATTGTCAATACAAGAAGGCACGGTTTATGCCATAAAAATTATGTCCAAAGATGAGATGTTATCTCTAACGGACAAACTTCATACTTTAGAATCCTCAATGAAGGCTTTGGAACATAATTCTGGACAGGAGATTCAGACATTGCAGAAGGCAATAGTGAATAGAATTGAAAAGATTGAGGAATTTCTAAATTCTGATGAAGAAGAGCAAAGGGTAGAAGGGCAAATTTTAACTACATCTGTGGGTAAATCTCTCCGGGACAATTTCCACAAAGCTCTACCGACAGCTCTACCTGCCTTTCCAGTAATAACAACAGAGAAGGTGGTTGGTTCCAGAAACCCTAGGGTCATCAAGGAGGATACATGGGAGCCTGTCCGTATGAATGACCTCAAGGAAATTAAACAGGCTGTCATGACTTTTGGGATGCAAGCCTCTTTTGTTAAAGAGATGCTAAGATCTTGGGCCACGACAAACAGAGCAACCCCCTTGGACTGGCTCCAGCTGAGCTCTGCAGTACTCGAGAGTGGACCACAATTGAAATGGCAATGCTTATTCAGGCAAGAGGCTAAACTCTTAGAACAGCAGGAAAAAGCAAAGGGAATTGACATTTCCCTAGATAAAATTCTAAGTGAAGGGCTCTTTTCCGACCCTCAGGAACAAGCTAATTTGGATGAAAACACACTCTCCATGTGTACTACAGCAGCCTTAAGGGCTTGGGACAGGGTACAAGACCCAGGACAGAGAATAGAATCATTTGTCAGAGTTAAACAGGGTCAGAGAGAACCCTTTAGTGACTTTTTACAAAGATTAACTAAGGCTGTACAAATAGGGATATCAGACCCAGAAGCAAGACGTATAATGATTGAGTCTTTGGCTTATGAAAATGCAAATGTGGGATGCAAAAGGATTTGGGGGCCTTTAAAGCTCAGATCAGCGCCTTTGGAAGAATGGGTCTTGCATACACTCAATGTTGATACATTTGATTATGGCACTGAAGCATGGGTAGAAGAAGCAATTTCCAATGGTAAAAGGAGACACCAGAATACCAAATGTTTTAATTGTGGCAAAATGGGTCATATGAAAAGGAATTGTAGACAACGGATTTTCAGAAATAATAATAATAATAATAATGCATCTTTCAGAAATAATAATAATAATACATCTTCTAGAAATAACAGAAATAGGAGGACTCAGCCTTCAGGTTTATGTAGAAGATGTGGAAAAGGCAGACATTGGACGAATGAATGCAGGTCTACAAGAGATAGACAAGGCAACCTGATACAGTCGGGAAACGTGAGAGGGGGGGCCTCACAGGCCCCCATGGCAAACATGGTTCAGTCATATCCAGTTTCTGCAGAGAACATGCCTCATCAGGACAATTAGGAAGCCCCATGCCTACTGTTACAAGCAATAATGATAAGAAAGATAAGTTACGTGTGTTTTGGCAAACTTCTATAAATGATCAAAGACCTAAACTGAGAGTGTGTGTAAATGGCATTTTTATTACTGGCCTGCTGGACACAGGTGCTGATGTAAGTATCATTACCCCAGAATCTTGGCATCCGTATTGGCCTCTTCAGAATGTAAATGTTCAGCTCCTGGGAATTGGAACCCTATCTCGAGTAAGGCAGAGCACGAGATGGGTTGAATGTATAGGGCCAGAGGGACAAATAGGAAAATTAAAGCCATATGTAGCCAATATTGCAATGAATTTATGGGGTCGTGACTTATTACAACAATGGAATACCGAAATTAACATTCCTGCTACTTCTAGAGCCTATAGTTCTGAGAATAATATTCAAAGATATTACAAACAGAGAAAACTGGCCATTCGGGCTGTACAAGAACAAGCAATTGATGTCCCTTCAGAGATACCAACAGCCTTGCCTCTAAAATGGTTGACTGAGAAACCAATATGGACAAAGCAATGGCCTTTAGCTGAGGAAAAGTTACAGGCTTTAGAACAGCTGGTACAAGAACAATTAGATGCTGGACATATAGAAGAATCTACCAGCCCTTGGAATTCTCCTGTATTTGTGGTTAAGAAAAAAATCAGGTAAATGGAGAATGGTGACAGATCTCAGGGCCATCAACAAGGTTATTCAACTTATGGGCCCTCTGCAATCTGGAATTCCTTTGCCCTCTTTATTACCAAAAGGATGGCCTCTCATAGTTATTGATTTAAAGGATTGTTTTTTCACTATACCTTTGCAAAAAGAAGATAGAGAAAAATTTGCCTTCACAGTGCCTACTTATAACAATTCTCAATCTTCGAGGAGGTACCACTGGACCGTTCTCCCCCAGGGTATGTTAAATAGCCCCTCCCTGTGCCAATATTTTGTGAACCAACCATTGCAAATAATACGCAAGAAATTTCCCAAATCTATAGTATACCATTACATGGATGACATCTTGTTATCCGATTCAAACATGGATACCTTGAACAGATGTTAGAAATAAAGATACTTTTACCTAAATGGGGATTGCAAATCGCTCCTGAAAAGATTCAGAAGGGAGATTCTGTTAATTATTTAGGTTATAAAATAGGTTTGCAAAAAATTAAGACACAAAAAGCACAAATTAGGAGAGATCGCCTACGGACTCTTAATGACTTTCAAAGACTGTTAGGAGACATTTCCAGTCTACGACCAGCTATTGGAATAACACCTGATCTAATAATTCATTTGAACAAAACCTTGGATGGTGATAAAGATTTAAACAGTCCCAGAGAATTAACAGCTGAAGCAGAAAAGGAACTGACAATGATTGAGGAAAAATTACAACAGGCACACGTGGACAGGGTGAATCCAGAGCTCGATTGTATTCTTGTCATACTACCATCAAAAATTTCTCCTACAGGAATTTTAATGCAGAGAGATGATATTATTTTGGAATGGATCTTTTTACCACATAAACCAAGTAAGAAACTGAAAACTTATGTGGAAAAAGTCTCTGAGTTAATTATAAAAGGCAAGCTGAGACTTCGTCAACTAGCAGGCATAGACCCAGCAGAAATTATAGTGCCCTTCACTGCTGATGAACTAAAGAAATTATGGGAAGATAATGAACCATGGCAAAGAGCTTGTGCTAATTTTTTGGGAGACATTAATAACAACTATCCAAAAAGCAAGCGGCTTAACTTCGTAAAGAGAACTTCTTGGATTCTTCCTCGAATCGTCCGTGATGCTCCAATAACTGGAGCCCGTACATTCTATACTGATGCCAATAAATCAGGGAAGGCAGGTTACAAATCAGAAGACTTGGATAAGGTGGAACAAAGTCCGTATAATTCTGTCCAGAAGGCAGAATTATATGCCATTCTTATGGTGCTAAGGGATTTTAAAGAACCTATTAATACAGTTACAGATTCACAATACGCAGAAAGAGTTATTTTACATATTGAAACTGCTGAATTTATACCTGATGATACTGAACTAACCTCATTGTTTCTCCAGGTTCAAGATTTGATCAGGAACAGGCTTTGCCCTATGTACATAACACACATCCGATCCCATACGGGTCTGCCAGGTCCTCTAGCACAAGGTAATGCAGAAATTGATCAATTACTGATTGGTAGTGTGCTACAAGCCTCTGAATTTCATAAAAAAACATCATGTTAATAGCAAAGGTTTGAAGAAAGAGTTTTCAATTACATGGCAACAAGCTAAGGAGATTGTAAAGAAATGCCCTACTTGCTCTTTCTATAACCAAACGCCACTGCCTGCAGGGGCTAATCCAAAGGGCACCCAAAGGAATGAAATCTGGCAGATGGATGTGTTCCACTTTGCAGAATTTGGCAAATTAAAATATGTTCATCACACCATTGACACTTATTCAGGCTTTCAGTGGGCAACTGCTTTAAGTTCAGAAAAAGCTGATTCAGTAATCACTCATTTATTAGAAGTCATGGCTATCATGGGTATACCTACACAAATAAAGACAGATAATGGTCCTGCTTATGTCTCTAGGAAAATGAAACGGTTTTTTGATTATTACAATATCAAGCATGTTACAGGTATACCATACAATCCTACAGGTCAAGCAGTCATAGAAAGATCAAATCGAACTATAAAAGATATGTTGAACAAACAGAAAGGGGTGGAAAACACCCCCAGAAATAGGCTACATAATGCTTTGTTAACCTTGAATTTTCTCAACGCTAATGAGAAGGGAACAACGGCTGCAGAAAGACATTGGATAATGGAAAAGTCTACTGAACTAAATCAACCAGTTTATTTCAAGGATGTGCTGACCTCACAATGGAAGCCAGGATATGTGCTACGTTGGGGAAGGGGTTTTGCTCTTATCTCCACAGGTAAGGAAAAATTGTGGATACCATCAAAATTAATAAAGGTTCGGTTTGAAGAAGAGAAGCCACTTGGAAAAGATAAATAACAATTCTTTCATAAGGATGGCGAACATACTGATGGTAAGAAATACAGATAGGTTGGAGGCAGGGTTCTTTTCTTATCTCCACAGGAAAATACTCATCTTCAAAGAAATTGAGGGACCCTGAATATTTAATTACTGATGGATGGACACATTTTGTAAGTATTAATTTTTATTTATATATCTTATTAAACATTTCTTTATAAATATATAGAGCTGGTTTTGAAGTTGGACTCTGGCTCAGTCCCTCTCCAATTCCAAGCCTGTTAGTAAGAGAAAAACCCAGAGTTTCTGGAGTTTCTGTCTCATGTCAAGAGCCATGATATGGGACAGAAAGAAATATGAGTTTAGAAAACATCCTTGCTTTTCTTCATATCTATCATACTTTTCATTGAATATATATCATGCCTTTTATTGAATATATATGTATGTATATATATGTCTATATGATTAATGTTTAAGTTTTTCACAATGAACAATGAGTTTTTCCCGAAGTGACATTTGAAGTTTCCAGGAAGAAGATGGGGCCCCACAACAACAACTCCACCTGGTTGATATGACGTCATGATACTGATAGCGCTACTACAAGACCTGTTTTGGATACCAGCTGCACAAGACGATCCCAACTTGGTTAGCTGAAATGGTGCACATCTTGTACAACATTCTGGCCAGACCTCCACAAAATTCTCAGAGACTATTTGCAATTTTAAAAGACATTGATCTTGAAATTTAACCATTATTTTACTTTCACAGGATCCCCCAGAAAGAACGTCACCCCCATGACAGCTGGAAGTAATTCTAGAGGACGACGTCCCCTCTCCCAGTAAAGTTTACCCCTGGGTTTAGGGACATCATTTAGGGGTTGGGAGGTTGGGGGAGGAATTTTATAAGCTCAGGGATCATTTTGAAAAAAAAAAGAGGGAATGATGGGATTATAGATTTATAATTGTGAGTTACTGCTTTTAGACAAATATATTGGTATCAATTCTTGTATATTGAAACAAAGTTAAATTATATTGACTATTGTATGCATGCATGTTTCTATGTCTGTTTAAAACATTTTTATGTATTGACATATATTGTATTGATATATATATTGTTTACATTTACCATATTGCAATGTACATTTCTACCTCTGATTAAGATACTTATATAATGTTTGTCCATTGATATATATTTACCATATTGCAATGTATATTTGTACAGTGTTTATATTTGGAGGTCATTATCCTCATTTGTTACACAGTTGTTTATTGTCTTAGTCTTTAAGTTAGATAGATATTGAGAATTATATAGATAAATAGTCATCTAAGTTTGTCATTTATAATCAGACTAATCAGGTTCTTTAGATATATAGAGATTATACTCAGTATAGATAGATAATCTTCAACCTCTTCAAAGAGCTGTAGAAAATGGCCTTTAATCTAACTCAGAGTTTTGTGGTAGTGAGACACAATTGCTCCTGGCAATACCACTCCATTCCCGAGAGAATGTTGAGCACCAAAGACACTCCACCTGGAGCCTTTCTATTTGGCAGAACTGGCCTTTGGGCAAAGAAATGCCTATACCTCAACCACTGACACAGATACAGAGCGTGCATCAATGGATAAAACAGGACTGTCATATCCTGCCAAGACAGGGTAAGATAGTTTTGAAAAGTTCCTTGCCTTTAATAATGGTATGTCAGTTATGTTAGGCCTTAGCCAAAATTGGTTGACTCAGTATTGCAAACGAGACTTTGGGTGATTGCCCAGGTAGTCAGTTTTCTCTGTCAATTGTTGCACATTTTGGATATATCTCGTTTGTTGAGTAGTGTTTATTCCCTTCTCAGATCTTTGACTGAGTTGAAGATTATATAATTGTAGTTACTCTTTACATTATTTGGACTCCTTGAGATAGAATGTTTAGCAAAGCTTTTGTTCTCAATATTGTTTGTTATATTTATTATTTGTTGTTATTGTATGTAGTTGTATTTGGTTTAGTTCTGTCTTATTTAGACAAAAAGGGGAGATGTAGGGATAAGTCCCGCCCCTTAGGGGGTGTGTTCGCCTCGGGCTAATGTCTGCCTATAAATTTGGCGAGCATGCTCCGAGCTGCTTGTTCTACTTTCCTGGTCTCTGCGGGAACGGTGGTTCTGTAAGTCTATTTCTACATTAAAACTATATATATTTTTACAAACTGTCTGCATTCGTTTACGCCGCTACAGTACATGGTACTATATAGGCATGTATTTATATATCTGCCATAATACTTGAAGAAAAAGAGGCTGTTGAGTTGGGAGTGGCAACATAGAGTTAGAGGAAGTAGAGGTTGGAGAGAAAAAATATAATTACAAATTAATTTTGGAAATTTTAAAAATGACCCTGTGGTACAGTAGAATCCTTTAGATGCATACCTAGGAATGGAACAGCTCCATCTGCTTTTGTTGGTGTTTTGAAACCCCAACAAGGCGGCCCTCATGTTACAAACTGTTCTTAAAAACTAATAATAAATTTAATCAACATCTTTAAACACACTATCTTTCAGTTCTTTTAAAGTTTGCTTGGTACCCACATTACACACTACAGATGAGTTCTGTTTATAATACTCTTTACAAATTTCAGCCTCCTTCAGTTTAGTCTGATGGCTTTTTTGCTGTCTGTCATTCCTACATTACCGACTAGACTAAATGAACAAACATCTGCGCACAAACACAAGAACCCAAGGTTGCTACATTATGCTTCCAGCTGGGAAGTATAGTGGGCATGTGTTTGTAGGATAACAGCAAACCCCGCGCAAAGCAAAAATTCAAGCAAAAGTCACAAGTTTCTTCTGTATACAAATTATCAGGCAAGTACTCTCACACTGAGTTAGAGTGTTAGATCCTCAGTCTTTCAACAAGTTTCACTAGTAACTCCTAACTGTGATATTCTGATGTTGTAAATGTAGGGTCAAAGACCATCTACTCAATCTTCAAAAGGTCTAAATGCCGTATGCTTTCTTGTCTTCTTCTACTCACTCAAACATAGATGATACTGATTGGTAACATTGTGAAACCTTTGTACATACTGGTTAGTTTTAATGATGGTAGAGGATTCATTTTATGTTGAATGGAAGAAAGGTAAACCCTTCACCATCATAAGCTCTGTATGCTACAATAATGACCAAGGTTGCAAGATAAACTCTCTTGTGCTCTAGTGGCATAAATGTTATGGGATCAACTACATTTTGGATGTAGTAAAGGCTTTCTCTTCAGGACACAACTTAAACTTGACACTGTTATCTTGGCACCCACCCCATGATGGCCAAAACCAAGCAGAAACTACTAATAATAATAGGCTAAATAAATTGCCTCCTTAAGTATATTTTATGCATACCTAAGTACACTTGTTAACCCTCATTAGAAACCCACAGCTGCAGACACGAAGAGACAATGAAGAAGTCATCTCTAAAGGATTTTTATACATGAGAGACCTATGCCCCCAAGACTCTGGAAACAAGACAGAATTGCAGCAATTTGGATTGCAGCAACAAACCACTGAGTAGCCTTTACCTGGCAGTCTGGTTCTAACTGACCCTTGTATCTCAGATAATGCTAGCATATCAACTCACTATGGCACAAAATCAATTCTACTGATGCCCTAAATGTAAAATAAGCTATTCATGCTGGGGAAACTGTCCCAGTCTCCACAGTAAAACAGAAGAGCCTGCACAGCATGTCTGTATCTGCTTCAGCCACATTGGTCTCTTTCATTCACAAGCAGATCTCCCAAGTTCTCTTTGTGTCTTCCCATTTTGACCCCCACAGACTCACTCTCGTCACCGTCCTGAAGTGGAACCAATGTTCTCCATGTCATTTGGTTCAATGAATACTGTCCTTCCTACTGGGACATTCTTTAATTTTCTCCAGGACCCCTTATATATCTCCTATTATTTCTTGAATATTTATTCAGCCACATGCAACCAGCAGTAAGCAGCATTTCATATTTTGTTCTTGAATAATCCATATATGGTATCTTCTTCTCTCTTCTTAGCAGAATTCTTCATGTCTGTGACACACAGACCGCATAAACACAGGGGAGTTATAAATCAATTTTGACACATGAGCTCTACCCTTGTCAATTAAACTACCCACTGGCCAATTGATCTTGGTGTAATTCCTAGGGCTAACATCTGTTCTGTTAATATAAACAGTCTAAACTTAGCTTTTCATCTTATATCCTTCTGCCTTCTTACTCAAGCTCTCTCCATCCTTGGAATATCCGTGACACCAAATGTTGAATCCTGGCTAATCATTTCTCTTTTTACATCCCCATCATGTTGTGGATGGAATCCAGAGTTCTGTACATACCTCCAGGATCTTGAGCACTGGGACAAACTCCACTCTACTTTGAATGGCAGGTTCCCATTTTCATAGCCTGAAATTGCTGAGGGAAAGTCTGAGCGTGGGTGAATTGCCATGGTGTCTACTGAGCTTCACAAAAGCTGACAAAAGATCAAACCCTTCCCACTCTGCTCTTGAGGAAGCGAATGTAAAACCAACACTAATTTTCCATCTGACTCAACCTTATTGTCTCTGTCCTTTTGTCCAGAGCTCTCAAGTCATGTATTGAAATGCCACTAATGCATTATGGCCCAAATTCACATTAAAAAGATAACTGATAAAGAAATTAAACCACTGGTGAATTGAAATTCAGACTTGTTGTTATATTAAAACAGTCCAGAGGACTGGAGATGGCTCAGCTATTAATACTGTCTGTCTTTCCAGAAGACCTAGGTTTGATTCCTAGGACCCACAAGGACATTCATAGTCATCTGTAACTCCAGTTTCAGGGGATCCAACACCCTCTTCTCTGGTTCCCTCTGCAGGTACCAGACACA
The DNA here is from genome assembly GCF_037038515.1 of Microtus pennsylvanicus. Taxonomy (NCBI): domain Eukaryota; kingdom Metazoa; phylum Chordata; class Mammalia; order Rodentia; family Cricetidae; genus Microtus; species Microtus pennsylvanicus. The sequence continues at coordinate 41,477,034 of NC_134583.1, forward strand.
GACATACTTGCAAGGAAAACACTCATGGAAATAAAATAAAATAAAATAAAACTAAGGTGGCTTACTTCAAAATTGGTTTGAGTGTTTTGCTATAGGTACACATGAAATTTTAAAATGCATGCATATTTGGAAAAAATATTTGAAAAACAACCAAATGCACACATGCACAAAACTCTTTCTCGGGTTATTTGGAAATAGTTTTATGCCCATACTTAATGTAGTTTTTTTTCACCTTCAAATGCAGTGCAATGTGTATCTTTCCTATAAGCTTCTTCTTCCCATTTTGCCTATTTCTCCATTATGCCCTTCCAGCACGTTAAAACCCTATGTTCGCCTTCACTTCACTTTCATTCTGAGTTTGGATGACATAATGTGAGCATTGGAAGCACGCTGTATTTTACACATTAGGATTTTGATACAGTAAAGAACATAAGATATTGCAAATAATTTCTGCTTTTTATGTGGTTTAAAACAGCTCTCTGGGATCACAGCTGACAAAGATTCAGAGAAGTATTGCCAAATTCAGTTGTCACAGAAACTTGAATGATAGGACTGAATTCAAGTTCAAATACCAGATAACACAAGATCTTCCTGAACCCTTTTAACATTTATGTTAAAATGCAAGTCTAGAAGACTCAAGAAGTATTGCATAATTATGATTTCTGAATGTCAATAAAATGGAAATCAATTTTGATTTTTGTTTATTTTATTTTAAATTTTCTGTTAATTTTATATATCAACCGCAGTTCCTCCTTCATCCTCTCCCTAGTCTCCCCCCCACCCCCATGCACTCCTCAGAAAGGGCAAGGCTTCCTATTGAGAGTCAAAAAGCCTGGCACATCAGCTTGAGGCATGAACAAGCTGTTCCTCCTTCCCCACCATAGGCAAGGGACTCCAAAGAGGCCAGTTCATGCACCAGAGATAGCTCCTGCTTACACTTCAGCGGTTCCACAAACAAGCCAAGCCTAGTTCAATCCCATTCCGGCCCCTCATCTGTCAGTTCAGAGTCCATGTGCTCCCTGGAGTTCCTGTCAGCTGTCTCTGTGGTTTTCCCAATCAAGATATTGACCCCACTTGTCATACAATCCCTCCTCCCTCTCTTTGAGCTCCAGTTGGCCCAGTGTTTGGTGAAGATCTCTGCATCTGCTTCCTTCAACCCCTGGAAGAAGGTTCTATAATTGGGCAGTCCCCAATCTGATTACAGGAGAAGGCCAGTTCAGTCACTCTCTCCACTATTGCTAGGAGTCTTAGCTGGTGTCATCCTTGTAGATTCCTGGGAATTTCCGTAGCACCAGGTTTCTCCCCAACCCCACAATGGCTCCCTCCATCAGTAAAAAATATTTCTTTCATTGCTCTCCCTCTCCAGCTTTATTGTGTTGTTCCCTCATGTTCTCATCCACCTCCCCGCACTGTACTGTCCCCCCTTGCCTCAGTTTACCCGGGAGATCACATATATTTCCCCTTCCTAGGGCAATCCATGCATCTCTCTTAGGGGCATCTTTGTTACCTAGCTTCTCTGGAACTGTGGAGTGTAACCTGGCTATCCTTTGCTTTATACCTAGTATCCACTTATGAGTAAGTACACTGTGTTTGTCTTTCTGTCTCTGGGTTCCCTAACTCAGCATGTAGATTTAAGTATCATTAGTGAACATTTATGCTTCCACCATCTCAGGAAGTTGACAAATTAGTTAAATAAAGGGATCTCCCTGCAAGTAGTCTTGGCTTTCCTTGTGTCCGTTACACCTTGTATCTTACACGACAATGCAGCAGTTCTAGCTAAGGAGAATAAGAACTCAATAACGTGGGCTTTTTGTGAAAAGTGTAGACTCACAATTTTTCCTTTTAGCATGACTCAGCTTAGCAAGTTTCTCAGAAGTATTGCCTGCTTTTATTTTTGGTCATTTGTCTACATTTAACCATGTCTGAATTCAATATGAATCTTCTGAAGTTTTCCCTGATTTGCCAATTGTTTTTACTGCTTTCAAAAAAAATGAAAGAATTAGACTGGCATGGCAGTTCAGATCATAAATTCCAACACTTGATAGGCAGAGGTCACCCACGTCAACAAATGAGTTCCAGGACAGGCCAACACAGAGGAAACCTATCTGAAAAACAAAACAAAAAACAGAAAACAACAAAGATTTTACCATAGTTCTTTTTAGAAATATCAAATGTCCCTAAATCCACTGTGATGTCAAAAAAAATCTTTACATAGTATGCAAAAATTCTGGCTGTATAGCCCCAAATTTAATTCCAAATTCTCCTCTCATTGGTGTTGATAATCTGTGTCTTGTTTTTTTAGCCCAACTGCTTCCTGTTCATCTTCCAGAAATCAGTTATTCCTTTGCTTGGTGTGAGGATTCTAACTCTTCCCATGGTGTGCATCTTTCACATTCGTCAAGGCTAGGCAAGAGTGACCTAAGCCCTCTGTATATAAGCCACAGTTATGTCATTGGCCTTCTTATGGGATTCCTAGCAGTGGAAGCTGTGATGTCTCCGACTCTGTTGCCTACTTTGGGGGCCCTTTCCTCCTACCAGATTGCCTTTCCAGCCTGAAAAGGAGGAGTTGCCCACCCTCACTGCAACTTAATATACCATGCTGGCTGATGTCCATGGGAGGCTCACCTAATATACCATGCTGGCTGATGTCCATGGGAGGCTCACCTAATATACCATGCTGGCTGATGTCCATGGGAGGCTCACCTAATATACCATGCTGGCTGATGTCCATGGGAGGCTCACCTAATATACCATGCTGGCTGATGTCCATGGGAGGCTCACCCTTTACTGAAAAGAGACAGAGGAGGAGGAGTGGAAGGGGATAGGTTCTGGGAGGAAAGACACGGAGAAAACTACAGTCAAAATGGAAAAGAAAAAAATAATTGCATGGACTTTTGATCATCAAGGGCATTTGTCTTGCATTCCTAATTAAAATAATCAGATAGAGATGAATATAAAAATATGCCAAGTGGAGTGTGGTTTTGTGGGAATGAGGGGCATTTTTAATGAAACTGCAGGGCACTACCTCACCATAAGCAGTCACTAACGTGTTTGTAAGTATTATGTAACACGTAGATCCTCTGACATATAAACCAATTAATTTCATCCTAAAATTAAATTTATTTGTTTTTATAATTTACTGTATTAGAAAATTTAGTACACAGATCTCATTTCTTTATATTTGTTGTATTATTCTATTGCATATTTAATATTATCAATAAGAAAACACTCCATATGGGAATTACGGGATGACAGCAAGCCTACTGGAGCTTTGGTCTTACAGTTCTCCTGCTCCAGAAGAAGATCCGGACACTGGAACTGGGTGATCACAGACGCCAAGGAGACTGAAATACAGAAAGCACAGCTCGGCTCGCCTCACCCCTGTGGCCCTCAATGGAGCTTGGAGAGGTCGGCTTCTCCCATCTCCTGATTTCCTCAAGGCCCCGCACCCTTAGCCTCCAAGTTTCTCACCGTTTCTCTTCGTCCTCATTATTTACAGAAACTTCCTGCTATGGATTAGACGAAGCGCCACTTCGATGTTTCCCATGCACGCTGCTTCATGAAATTCATTTTCTGGGTCATAAGAGTTAGGGTTAGAGGTTTTCGGCTTTCTTAAAGCAGAACTTTCTCAGGATGGAGAAGATCGCTGTGGTCAGGTTACTCTCAGCTCAACACTAGATACCTTTCTACAAGCAATATGAACTTTAAACCACAGACAAAAATCCTTCTAAAATGTACACCCTGTGTCTGCAGGGACCGGAAGTAACGAGTCCTCCTTTGCTCAGCTTGACCAGTACAAACGGAAGAGGCTGGTTAAATCAGCTGTTGCTAAGCAACACAGAACTCATGAAAGTGTGCTCACTGTGCATGTGCAGTGTCACATGGCAGTAACCTTGGTTTTAATTTATGTTTATCCTGCAAAGTCTCAGCATTGCTTCTTGAAGGTTGATGGATTCCGTTATTCGGTACAGGAATCTTGCTTGACGCTTGTTTTGTTTGGCAGCTGCAATACTTCATTCTAAAATTCTGTCTCTCTCTGCCCCGTCTGTCTCTCTGTCTGACTATCTATCTATCTATCTATCTATCCATCCATCTATCTATCTATCCATCCATCCATCTATCCATCTATCTATCTATCCATCTATCTACCTATCTATCCATCCATCTATCCATCCATCCATCTATCCATCCATCCATCTATCCATCTATCCATCCATCTATCCATCTATCATCTATCTATCCATCTATCCATCTATCTATCCATCTATTTATCCATCTATCCGTTCATCTATCCATCTATCTATTTATCCATCTATCTATCCGTTCATCTATCCATCTATCTATCACCTATCTATCTATCATCCATCTATCTATCCATCTATCATCTATCTATCATCTATCTATCTATCCATCTATCTATCATCTATCCATCTATCGATCCTTACTAAGTGGTCGTGAATGGGCTTGCCTTTGTAGAAAACTACTTCTCTCTTGAAGCTTCTATCTGGTAGATTTTGCTCTGTGTTCTTGGATTTTCAGTGTAGTACAAAGTCTTGATGTTTTACCTTTTGTGAGGCATAGAGTAGTATCAATGCCTTTAAGCCCAGCACTAGGAAGGGCATAGGGAGATATAAATCTCTTAAAGTTTGAGATGAATCTGGTGTTCACAGTGAGGCAGAGGTACATAGTGTCCCAAGAATAAAAATGTGAAATATTTTTAAAATTTTAACATAACTACAACACTATGCAGGGAGATTATTATCCAGTCACAACTGTTGTGGTCTACAGATGAGTTGACTAATTTCTCTTAATATGAGGAAATTTCTGCTATTATTTAAAAACGTTTCCTGTTTCCTGAATATCTCCAGAATATAATGTCAGACCTTTAAATTGATCTCTGTGGTGCTTTTAATGAGAATGTCTCCCACAGGTTCAGATATTTGAACAGTTGGTCCCAGTTGGTGAAGCTCCCTGGGGAGGATGTGGAACATCTGGAGATGGGGCTGTAATAGATGACATCTGTCCCCTGAGGCAGGCCGTGAATGGTCATAGTGTCTGCCCACTGCTTCCAGCCTGTGCTAGAGATGGAATCTCTATGCGTCCTTGTCTTGCCACTTGTGCTGAGTCTGCCCACCATGAGAGACCCTTATGCCTCTGGAATTGGAAGCTCAAATACACTTTTCATCTGTAAGATGCTTCTGGTCCTGATGTATTATCACAGACACAAAAGCAAAAACCCTAGCACAGACAGCCCCCAAGCTTAACTTGCTATGGTAACAGGTGGAGTATGATAAGGAAATTAATTATTTGGTTTCACTTATCAAGAAAACTAAACCCACCATTTAAAAAGATTAGACAAATGTATTACCAGATATATCTGGGAATCATAGAAATCACACATTTAACATCATCTTTTGAAAGAAATTACATTTTTATTAATTATGTTTGTCCCATCTCCTTCTTACAATATTCAGTCATGATAGAAATTTAAAATTAACAAGCAAACAAACAACCTAACTATTCACAGTTGACATAAAAATATTAAAGTATGTGACCTTGTGTTTGCATCTAGGAAAACTAGTGCATTTGTGACCCATATGTAATCCATTTTCAGATTCATAGATATAGGACATATCGAAATGTTATACTATCCATTACTTATATATTCCTATTTGTATTGCCAATTCCTTACATAAAGCACATATAATAAGACACCTTCTCAAAACATTTATATGCAAGAAAGAGGAAGAGAGAAGGGGAGTGTTGGGGAGAGCTTGAGGGAATGGGATAGTTGAGATGGAGGAAGGACAGAGATGAGAGCAAGGAAAGAGATATCTTGACTGAGGGAGCCATTTTGGGGTTAGCAAGAAACCTGACTCTAGAAAAATTCCTAAGATCCACAAGGATGACCCCAGCTAAGACCCTACGCAATAGAGGAGAGGGTGCCTGAACTGGCCTTGCCCTGTAGTCAGACTGATGAATATCCTAAGTATCACCATAGAACATTCATCTAGCTATTGATGGAAACAGATACAGAGACCTGCATTGTATCACTGAACTGAGCTCACAAAGTCCAATTGAATTGTGGGAAAAGTGAGAATAAGAGCAAAGAGGTCAAGACCATGATGGGTTCACCCACTGAAACACTTTACCTGAGCTAATGGGAGCTCATTAGCTCCAGCCCGACAAGAAAGGAAACACATAGGTCCAAACTAGTCCCTCTGAGTGTGGGTGGCAGTTGTATGGTGGGGCAGACTGCGGAGCCACTGGCAGTGGTAAGAGAATTTATCCCTACTGCATATAGTGGCTTTTTGGGAACCTGTTCTCTTTAGATGGATACCACTTGCTCAGCCTAGATATAGTAGGGAGGTTCTTGGACCTTCCGCAAAGAAATGTGCCTTATTCTCTGTGAGGTGGGGTGGTGGAGTGGATGGTGGGAATGGAAGGAGTGGAAGGAGTGGGAACTTGGATTGGTCTATAAAGTGAAAAAAGGTAGTTTGTTTTCTTTTAAAAAAATAATTTTAGAAAGCGTTTTCTCAATGGAGGTTCTCTCCTTCCAGTTAACCCTAGGTTCTCTCAAGTTGACACAGGCTAGACAGCACACTCCTTTAATGTTGAAAACCTGAAAGGAAGTTTTTACTTAGGAAACTGCTTTCAGCCAGTGGCTTATCCCAGCCAGCGGGATGCAAACTGGGGGTCCCAATAAACCTAGGGGAGAGGAATGAAGGAGCAAGAGACACGAGAAATGACAGCAAGGCAGGATTTCTGATCCAGCCGTCTTGTTTATTCCCTCTCAGAGGCTGTTATATAGCAAATGGACAAAGGGGGGAGGAAAGGGTGTCAGGAAACTCAGGTCTGCTGGAACTCAGATCTGGAGACATCCCCAGCTGGTAAGTAAATACTGAGGGTCTGTGATGTAGAAGAATGAAAATAGATCCATCTCCATCTCCATGTACTCAAGTTTAAATGAGTCAAAGGCCTCAACATATGAAAATTACATTGAACCTCACAGAGAAAAAATTAGAAGTACACTTTGCCACATCTCAAAAAGAGCCTCAGCGGCACAAACATTGGGAGAAACAATAAATGAGATCACCTGAAATGAGAAGCTTCTGTATAACAAGACATAATATTAGCCTATAGCGTGGGAAAAGATCTTATCATAAACCCACTCCAAAAACATATGAAGAACTCAGAGAATTAGTCATCAAAAATAATCCAATAAAAATATTTTACAGACCTAAACTGAAAACTCTCAACAGACGAACTTAAAAATGGCTGAGAGACACTTAAAAATGCTCAAACATAACATCCTTTAGCCATTAGAGAAATGCAAATCAAAACTCTGAGATTTCATCTTATCCTTGTAAAAATGACCAAGATTAAAAATTATTGCTAACAACCTATGCTTAAGAAAATGTGGGTAAAGAAAAAATTCATTGTTGAAAGTGCAAACTGGCACAGCCACTTTTGAATCATTCATAGTATGTGTTATTATTTCTTGTCTTGTCTGCGGGGTTGGAGAGTGGAGACGTTATGCGAGACACACGGCGGTGCGTGGTTAGGAAGGAGACACAGACACGCGGCGGTCCCATGTGGGTGCACTTTAATGGGGGGGGGGGTAACAACAGGTGAGGGACGGGTGTGAAGAGACGAAAGGAGAGAGGGGGGAGAGAGAGAGAGCTCGTGGAGACCCCATATTTTAACGGGGAACACAGGGGCGTCTGGGAGAAATGCCCTGCGCCTGTGCGGCTTCCAGTCCAGGGGGATGCTGGGAGCTGTATTCTCCAAAAGGAACAACATTTCACCCTTTTGGTTTTATTAAAAAAAAATTGGGGGGGGGTCTTAAAGGGTAGGGAATGGGGGCGTAGCCCGGTCTGTCATGGCTACTTCCTGCTGGCTTTGGGCATCAAGGGATCCAGGGAGTGTCCGATTATTCTGGCGATGTCCTGTTGGTTATGTCCTGATTGCTGGCGTTTTAAGGTGGCTGATTGAAGAAATCGCATGTCTGGCTCCTCCTGAGTAGCTGGGTCATAGTTAAGATGTTGGAAGACAAAAGTCGTATTAGTAGAGAGAAAAAAATTAAAGGGGAGAGGAGGTTTGGGAGGAGGTTTGGAAAATTAAAGGGGAGATTTGGGGTGGGGGAGTCTTAGGAGGTCTGGGGTTAAGAATGATAAAGAATTAAATGATACTTATTCCGTTAATGATCCGCTTGTGTTTGATTTGTTTAGGTGGGTCGGGCTGACGTCCTGGAGCTTAAAGAAAGTGTCTTAAAAGAAATAGATTTTAACCGTACATTCCTTGACATTTCAGGGGTCACTGCTGCAGTCAGCGACTGACCTGTTATGTCAAGGAAGTTTGTTAAGAATCTGCTTACCGCCTGAGCCCTTGACTCCGTATTTGATGATATCTGTAACAACAGCCAGATGGTTATTTAGGAATTTAAAGAAGGGAGGGTGTGTTAACACAGCGATGGATGGGACCGCTGTTTCCCTTAGACTGGAGTAGAGGGGGCTGAACCTGGTGTCCTTTGGAACTTAAGAGAACAAGGTCCTATCTGAGTTACCATGTATGAAGAATTATCTTGAGCCGTGGAGATGAACGGTTTAAGATGTGACAGGTGAATCCAATGAGGAATTCCTTCAAGCTTGGTAGCTTATCTCCTGTTTTAACCAGCGGTGGACATGTATTAGCACATGGCTGAGGTAATGAGTGATCTGTGAAGTCCCACAGTAGCGAACATAAGTGGAAAAGGAGGGGAGTAATCAGGTGATCAGGAAGGGGAGAGGTTCCCGATGAGAGGTCAGGGGTTAAAACCGGCTGCCCATACATGAGTTTGAAGGGTGAAATGAAAAGGGGGCCCTTTGGGAGAGCCCAAAGCCTGAGAAGAGCAAGGGGCAGAAGTCTTACCCAGTCGAGGTGGAGTTCCTGTGACATCATAACGAGAGCTTCCCTTAAAGAGCGGTTAGTTCCTTCTACCTTACCTGAAGACTGAGGGTGGTACGGTATGTGGAAATTCCAGGGGATTACAAGTGCCCTAGACAGATTTTGAGAAATCTGGGAAGTAAACCCTGGGCCGTTATCTTTTGGCAGATCTGACAGGGGGCTGCTGTGGCTTTTCCTTAGGTGTGGGTGTTTTAACAATGGGAGAATGGTGATTAGTGATGGCGGGAGCCTAGAGGGGCTTTGGAAGATCGAGAGGGCGGAGTAGGGCGGGGAGGAGATGGAAAGGAGTCCGAAGATGCTTCCGGCTGCCTGTGTGACCTGTAGCAGGGGGAAACTTCCAACTGTTTGCGCGACCTGTTGGACGAATATTTATGAGGGACCCTATCGGAGGGGCTAGGCGAAGTCCTTGCAGATCTGGAATGGGGCTTTCTTGGGGATCTAGAAAGAAAATGGTTAGGTGACCTGGGAGGGACTCTGTCGGAGGGGCTAGGCGAAGTCCTTGCAGATCTGGAACGGGAGTTTCTTGGGGATCTAGAAAGAAAACGGTTAGGTGACCTGGGAGGGACTCTGTCGGAGGGGCTAGGCGAAGTCCTTGCAGATCTGGAATGGGAGTTTCTTGGGGACCTGGAAGGGGAACATTTAGAGGCATTAGGTGAGTCCTTCCTGTGCCTAGAAGAGACCTTGGAGGAAAGAGGAATGGGTGAGCTGTCGCTGTCGCTCGACTGGGCAGAGTGAGAGGGAGTGGCCCCTCGAGGCCGAGGGGGGGGGGGGAGGTTTGTCTGCAGGATCCATGGTAGGAGCAGAGGGTTCCTGGAGGGATGGCATTGATAAGAACATGTGTGCAGGTGAACGGTGAGAGGCAGCGGAGGGGTCAATCTTAATGGCCATGTAAAAAAATGCCATAATGTACATCATTTCTTTCCACTTAGCTGAACGGTGACAGAAGTTAGCCAATTCCCGTAAAATATTGGGGTCAAATGAACCCTGAGAAGGCCACCTGAAGGAACCCTGTAAATTGTATTTCCAAGTTTTAGAGCAAAGACGGATTAATGTAGATAGTTTTACAGAAGGAATTAGGGCGTGAGGTTTCAGAGCTTCCAGCAGCTGCCCGAGAGGGGAGGCCGGGGGAATCGTTTTAGAAGGCTTAGCACCCATGGCTAGAACCATGAAACTATCCGCAGAAGGCACACGGAAGTGCCACGAACACAGCAGCCCTAATTACAGGCGTCCGAGCAATCAGGGGGCCGTGCTACAGCCCAATTGACCCGAACCTAGCTACCAATGGGAAATAGACCCGGCTAGGAGGGGGCGATTAAGCCTTTGGGGCTGCCCGTTGCAGCCAAGAGGCGCTTACCCCTTGCGAGCCCGTAAAGAGGACAGAAAAAAGATCAGAAAAAGAGGGGTAAGAACTGAAAGCACCAAACTTCCAGGCGTGGACAGAAACAGGTTTAGCCGAGGGCGGAAGGCCAGGAGAAGGGGGGAGAAGTCGGCATCCATACCCAGGGCGCGCCAAAGAGAGGTCTCTGGGCGTAATGGGAAGGCGAGCCAACCCAGGTGAACTCACGAATCAGCCGCTGTTGGTGATAGATGGCCACGTTGAACACGTGGGGGCGGTCGCAGATTGTCAGTCCTGACCTTGTCCCGGGAGAGGCCCAGTGCTCCGGGAGGCACCAAAAGCCCAGAGCCAAGGCCTTAGATGAGGGCACAGGGACAAAAAGGTTACCGAGTTGACAGCGGCACCAAAAATGTTATTCTTTCTTGTCTTGTCTGTGGGGTTGGAGAGTGGAGACGTTACGCAAGACACACGGCGGTGCGTGGTTAGGAAGGAGACACAGACACGCGGCGGTCCCACGTGGGTGCACTTTAATGGGGGGGGGGGGGTAACAACAGGTGAGGGACGGGTGTGAAGAGACGAAAGGAGAGAGGGGGAGAGAGAGAGAGAGCTTGTGGAGACCCCATTTTTTAACAGGGAACGCAGGGGCGTCTGGGAGAAATGCCCTGTGCCTGTGCGGTTTCCAGTCCAGGGGGATGCTGGGAGCTGTAGTCTCCAAAAGGAACAACAGAATGGCTATTTTTTAACATTAGGCAACCTTTTACCTTTTGGGCCTAAATACAAAAGTTGTTCGACCATAAGGACACGTGCTCAGCTATGTTTACAGCAGAATTGCTTTATCATAGCCAGAACCTGAAAACAACCCAAATGTACCTCGTTTACACCTAGGACAAATAAGACATCACCTTTTAGATAGCCATGAATCCACAAAATATCTTGGAGTAACTCTACGCAACAGGACTGAAGGATGGGCCTGTCATCTCTGCTTGTGAAGGGAAAAATGTTTTCCATTTTTAACCATTATCACTTGTTAGAGTATAACTCTGGCCCTTGATAAATTTAATAAGAGGCTCCAGTCCTAGCAGGTCCACCCTGAAGCAACACCTGGCAGCAGGAAAGGAGCTCAAGCTGAGACAACTCTACTCCCACCCAAGAGCGGGCCACACAAATGGAAAAACTTGTATGAATTTAAGACATTAGAAAATGGAAAGATCTCCTATTTTCTTGGGAAAGTAGAAGAAACACAGCAAAAATGGCAATCTCACTGAAAGCAATCTACATATTCAGTGTAAATGTCCATTAAAAATTATAGTAACATTCCTCACAGAACTCACCTACAGATTTCATGTAAATGTTTACTAAAATCATAACAAAATTTCTCATAGAACTCAAAAGAACAATCCTCAACTTTATAAGAAAAAAACTCAGATAGTCTAAACAATTTTAAAATCCTATATACTTAAGGAACCTAAAACTTATAAAACCATAGTATTGAAATTAATCTACCTTGGATATAAATTTATATGCCTACAAACTAAAGATTTTTGACCAAGATGCAAAATTGTAAAATGGAAAAGAAGCATATTTAACCTCCTTTTACCGTCCTGAAGCTGTAGCTTTCTGAGGTTAGTTTCCTTTTTGAAAACCTGCCAGGCAGCTTCTGCTCCACATGGCAGGGGGTTAAGACACAGGCTCTCTAGGCCTCAGGCAAGCAGGCGTAGCTGTGTGGATTGTACCCTTACTTCTCGCATCTTGAGGGACTCTTTTTTGAGTCCGTGCGTAAACATATCCTGTTTACAAAATGCTTGCCCCATGGTAAAAAAATTTTTACCTTGCATCACTGTTGAATCCCCTCAAATCTGTCTCATGGTCGGGTTTACCATGGAGATGCTTGCTGAAAGGGTGCTTTGCCCACTGGCCACGGTGGTCCAAGTGCGTGGACAGGCCTGTCTTCCATGTGCAGCAATGTTCCTCAAACCTCCATGGTGTCCTCAGGCCTTACGGTCTGACGCCATCTATCCCAGCCGGTGGGATTCGAACTGGGGTCCCTGATAAACCTAGGGGAGAGGAACGAAAGGAGACAAGAGACACGAGAAATGACAGCAAGGCAGGATTTCTGATCCAGCCGTCTTGTTTATTCCCTCTCAGAGGCTGTAATATAGCAAACGGACAAAGCGGGGAAGGGAAGGGTGTCAGGAAAGTCAGGTCTGCTGGAATTCAGGTCCGGAGACATCCCTAGCTGATAAGTAAATACTGAGGGTCTGTGATTGTTGACTAACAAAGGAAAATGCTAACTGATTCCGGAGCCTGGCGCCTGCAGGTCTCTGCTAGGAGATAAGATGCCAGGTTGATTTCCTAGACCCTGCAGAGGGGATAGAGGTAAATATTTTTCTTAACTTGTGAGCTTAAGATGGCTGTAACCAAAATGCAGATCTCAAAATACAAGTCTTTGCTTCCGGCAGTGGCTTAACAGAATATAGCCCAACTGGAAGAGATGTTCAGAAAGAGAGTAGATAGGGCCATGGAGATGCCATGGAGCACCACCAGAGACAGAGCCATGGTATAGAACTCTACTCAGTAAGCCACAGTCACATGGCCATACACAGATTAATGGAGATGGTTTAGTTTAGGATATGAGAGTTAGCCAGAAGTACACGTACGATATTGACCAAACAGTATTGCAATGTATAGTTTCTGTGAGATTACTTCTGCTCTGGGCAGCCTTCCCCACACTGGATATTCTTTACCTGTAATGCTAGAGACTATTTGAACTATATAAATAGGTGGATTTTTACACAGATACCTATGTGTATTTGCTGAGGCTAGGGCACTTCCTTTAAGGTTAAATCAATTTGTGTTTCATGGATATCTTATCTAAATATCCTTAAAAGAATTTTATGACAAATTTCTGGTTATTTTGTTTATGACACAAAGGTTGATGTTCTGGAATCCAGTTCTTTTATATTAATATTAAAGTACTTATATTAATATTAAAGTTTTTCTCAATGTAGAACTTAAGATTTAGAGTAGTAGTTTTTAGAGTAGGGTGCTCACACAGTGTCTTAACACAATTATGCACACATGCCCAACACATAGGATTAAATAATGAATTAGATTCAAGCCCTCTAAAAACCTTTAGTATAAATTTGGGTATCGAGTAGTTCTATAGAAACAAATGTAAGGATGAATTACTCCAGTACTTGTGTCTAGAACTGTCTCTCCAATTTGACTACAGCTACAGGTACAAAAGACTCAGCCTACAGGAAGGAATGCACTGGAAAAGCTTACTGCGAACTAGCTAAAGAACTATGTAAAATAAATGTATGGATACTGTTGATTCAACTCTTATGAAAAAAATGTTTCTAGCCATAAATAAAGGACATTGAGCTTATAATTCCTAGAGAAGCTAAATAAGAAGGTGAATCCAAAGACAAACACATAGGCATCCTCCTGAATATTAACCTTCATCAGGCAATGAAAGGAGACAGAAACAGAGACCCACATTGGAGCACCGGACAGAAATCTCAAGGTCCAAATCAGGAGCAGAAGGAGACGAAGCACGAGCTAGGAACTCAGGACCACGAGGGGTGCACCCACACACTGAGACAATGGGGATGTTCTATCAGGAACTCACCAAGACCAGCTGGCCTGGGTCTGAAAAAGCATGGGATAAATTTGGACTAGCTGAACATAGCAGACAATGAGGAAGAATGGGGAACTCAAGAACAATCGCAGTGGGTTTTTGATCCTACTGCACTGTACTGGCTTTGGGGGAGCCTAGGCAGTTTGGATGCTCACCTTATGAGACCTGGATAGAGGTGGGCGGTCCTTGGGCTTCCCACAGGTCAGGGAACCCTGATTGCTCTTCGAGCAGATGAGAAAGGGTGACTTGATCGGGGGAGGGGGAGGGAAATGGGAGGCGGTGGTGGGGAGGAGGCAGAAATCCTTAATAAATAAATAAATTTTAAAAAATGAATAAAAAAAGAATTTGGGGACTGATAATGAGAAATTTTGCATATTCAAAAAATTAAGAAATTTAATGAAGCTAGCTGTTTGCATTTGGTGTTTATGGATATGGTAAAAATGGAGGGAATGACCTTGGACATCAAATTCCCCAGCTCTATAGGCATATAAACAGCCTAAAGTTTTCTCTATGTTCCCAAGGAAACAAATGATTCTACAGCTCTCATGGGGCTTAAATAACTGAAAACACAGCCCAAGTCATCATCATAATATTGATGTATCACAAAGTGATGTCCCATTCTCAACTGTCAGTCAAAGTGAGCTCCTGGTTGGAAAAGAGATTCTGTATCTTAGGAAGGAATGATGTGGAATAATCATATATAACTGAGGCAGTAGAACACTCAGATCCCTTAGTAGTGGATATTTCCTCACCTTTACATCCTAAAATAGTTCTTACCTGTTTTTTTTTTTCCCTGGGGAATTAATTCTCTCTTGTCTGTGGAGCTGACAAAGACCTTTGGTGAAAGAAATAACAATAAACACAAGGGGGGGCTGGAGAGATGGCTCAGAGGTTAAGAGTGCCTGCTCTTCCAAAGGTCCTGAGTTCAATTCCCAGCAACCACATGGTGGCTCACAACCATCTGTAATGGGGTCTGGTGCCCTCTTCTGGCCTGCAGGCAGACACACAGACAGAATATTGTATACATAATAAGTAAATAAATATTAAAAAAAAACAATCAACACAAGGGTAATGTCCTTAGGTGATCACCTGTCTGTACTTTAGATGGATGCCAGTATCAAGGTAAGCAGGCAATTGGAGGGCAGGGATAAAGTGTGACACATGAGGATGCATTGCTAAAGAACTTGATGAGTCTTCTAATTCTTATAATTGGAAGTCTGCAATATATGTGTGAAAATGGTTTTATTGGTATGGGATATAAAATAGAAAGAACTAGATCATACTGAGTTATTGACATAAGCCTAGTGCATAAAGAATCTAGATTTCTTATTTCGGCTCAATTTTAAAAGGCGCCTATGGTCTATTTGATTATTTGCTTGAACGTATGTTATAGGACAGTCTACTCTGAAGGAGTTTGAAATGTCTGGCGTGCCTCTGCTTTCTACATGAAAGAATGAAGGGAATGATCAAATGGGAAGATTATAGTGGTTTATCACAGAAGGCACAATTCTCTACAGTGGACGTGACTAGAAGACTTTCTTCACGAACCCTGTAAGGAGCTGATTTATGGGAAGACCATGAATACATACAAATATCTACCAGAGTGTATAGGGACGCACAGACTGAAATTGCATATCTTCACTGCAATAGGGTAGACTGGATCCTACAGTGGAAAGGTCCATGTGGCAGCACCAAATCGCAGAGACAAGGGGGGATAATCACCTTGATAGACAGTGTATGCAAAAAAAAATTTTCATAAGGGTTTGATTCTGGCTAATTAATCATAATGCCTTCAAAAGTGAGGTAGACAGGAAATCTGCTATGTTCTTGCTCAGTCTCTATAAGAAGAAAAATCAGAGGACAAATGGTTGGGACTTTCAAGGTGTGTGATTTGTCCATTAGTCAGAAAGACATCCAGGGAAGGAACGCAGATGGAGATCTCGTGGGGACATGGCTGCCAGTCCTAACCTGATGGCACTGTGTGATTGTATAATGAGAAACAGACTGCTCGGTTCCGGACTCTGCCCCCAGAGAGCTCAGACCTGTGTGATGATTTATACACAAGTCCCCATGTGATGCCTAACAAAACTTAATATGGTACCAGGCATCCCTTAGGGGCCATTGACCCTTGTCCTCACATGCCTATGAGATCCTAGTGCCCTGCACCTGAGGTAAGAAGAGGATAATGGTGACCCTGCTGTGAGGTGTTAACCACTTGTTTTTTGTTCGTAACTTTCTCATTGCTCTGGGACCAGGATGAATTGATCGTGCATAACTATATAATAAGAAAGAGAAACAGGAGAGGGGAGTAAAACAATGTTTTGCCTAGCTGTTGTTCCATAGATAACTGTAATACACACCTTTAATATCCATCCTGGTAAACCTGTCCTTCTCCGCTCAGCATGTTTGCTCTATGTTTCTATTAACAGTGAGAATTTGAATAGAGTCTACGTCTTAGGTCTTTCCCAGTGGAGTCAAACAACATAAAAATCCTGGTCATTGCTGTCATTGTCACTGAAGATCCAGCCTGCCTTCATCTTAGGTGTAAATACAAACTAGGTTCATTCCTGTTTATGATTAAACCTGTTTCTCTGACACACCTGTAACCTTAAGTACAAATGGTTCTGTACTGACTGTCCCAGGATTGGGAATAACACCTCTGATTGAGAAGGGTTGTAAGTGCTACCTTATGGCTGTTATCCCACCTTGTAACCTCGTCTTTGTCCTGGAGGACTTTGGGACTAATGCATTATGCTTCTATTCTGCTCTGTATCCCCCCCCCCCCGTATTTTATCCATCAAATCCTCCATTTAGAATCCTCTCTCCAGATAAGAAAGTCATTAGATTTTTACTTCATTATCCAACTTTATTCTTCTAGGGTCCCTGTGATGGAGTAGATGGCAGTCAATGCAGCAGCAAGGCAACCTCAGCCAGCTTCATCCTTTCTAGGACTGAAGCTCCTGGACAGCCATTTCACATGCAAAACTCAGGCCTTGCTTTTTTTGAAGCTCTGTGGTCTCCTCCCGAGAAAGGCAGACAGGATTACCCTGTTGACAGGCTTCCTGCTGAGAAAGGCAGACAGACAGGTTGAAAGTTTTAAAAAATTGCTTTTTTCTGTTTCTTTATTTAAAGAACTTGCTAGGCAAGGATTGATCTCAGTTATCAACCACCTATATCTTGTAAGAAATTGTTGTAAGGAGGCCACTTGATCGTTCCTGGCTGCTCAGACCCCCAAAACCACACAGAAACTGTATTAATTAAATCACTGCTTGGCTCTAGCTTCTTATTGGCTAAATCATACATATAAATTTAACCCACGCCAAATGTTGCCATGTGGCGTGGCGTACCAGGTAAAGTTCCAGCATCTGTCTCTGGCAAGGCTATGTGGCTTCTCCTTGACTTTGCCTCTTTCTCCCAGCATTCAGTTTAGCTTCCCCGTCTATCTAAGTTCTGCCCTATCAGCAGGCCAAGGCAGTTTCTTTATTCATCAGTAGTATTCACAGCATGAAGAGGGGAATCCCACATCAGGAACTGATTGGATGTTTCCAGATGAGACAGAAAAGCCGTTCAAGGTTCATGTAAATTATGTAAGGATCTGAGAAAGTAATTTAAGGTATGAGAAAATGAGAGTTAAAGATGACACGTGATGTTAATTAGGACTTCAGAGTTCAGAGTTTTAACATATTAACCAGTGGAGAAGCTGGCAGCAGCATTTCCAGTGGGCCATTCGAGAATAACGAATCATAGACAATAAACACAGTACTACATTTTTATGTTTATAAGCACAAGCAACCTTCTGGAAAACCAGTGCCATGGCTCCCAGATGTTGGCACCTACTTGACACCTGAATTATTTATTTAAAGGTACAGTTTGACAATCACTACTGGTCAGCAGGAGCTAAGAAATTAGGGTGATTAAGAAGGGAGCTGCATCTCTGAGGTGAAGTCTTCTGGAAAGTGTTTCCTCAGAGTCAGCACACAGAGAGCCAAAGCTGTCATGTCACTGAAGGGTTCATGGAGAATTGTTGAGACTTGGCAGAGTATGTTAGTGCTAGCGTCACCACAGGAACCCAGGAAAGGTAACTGGTAGCCAAGTGTAGCAAAAGACCCCAGCAATTTAGATATGCCAGAATCATAGGATGACCCCAAGAACAACAGCAGCCATGGAGTGTAGGAGCAGGGCCTGCTTGTTTGTCCTGGCCACCTGGCTAGCTTAAGCCCAAAATAACCACACAGAAACCATATTATTTAAATCACTGCTTGGCCCATTAGCTCTGGCTTCTTATTGACTAACTCTTACATCTTAATTTAACCCATCTCCATTAATCTGTGTATCCCCATGTGGCAGTGGCCTACCAGCAAAGATTCAGCAAGTCTTACTCTGGCAGCAGATCTATGGCATCTCTGACTCTGCCCTTCTTTTCCCAGCATTCAGTTCTGTCTTCCCCACTTACCTAAGTTCTGCCCTATCAACAGGCCAAGGCAGTTTCTTTATTCGTTAATGGTAATCACAGCACACAGAGGGGACTCCCACGTTACCTCCCCTTTTCTGTTTAAATAAAAGGAAGGTTTTAACTTTAACAAAGTAAAATTACATATAACAAAACAGTTATCAAACAAGAATTACAGTTACAATATTTATATCTACTTTATCTTTTATCATAACTAAGGAAATGTACAACTATAAATTCTTCACCTCCATCAAAGACTCCAGAAGGATATAATATTACCTAAGTAAACAGGAAGTGCTTGTAAACAACTTCCAAAAGTTTTGAATTGACAGAGACATCTCGCTGCCTGGACTGTCACCCAAAGTTCTTCTGTATCATTGGGGCATCTATCTTCAGCCCACAGGCCCATAGTATCCAACAGACTTTTCCATGAAGCAGGAAATTTCAAAGACAGATCTGCCTATATTGGCAGTTTGCCAGTCACTATTTTCTGTGTCCTGCAGAATGTCTGGTAGACTCTTTAGCAGGAACCCCGAAGGGCCATGTCATCGTTAGGCAGGTACTGCATGTCCAGTTCAGCAGTTCAGGCAAGAGGAGTTTCTTTCTGTCAGTTAATAACTCTTCCCATGGCCAGCCCCATTTATAGGGCCAATAATAGCATTATTTTTTTTCTCCTATCTACCTGCCTTCTAATCCCCCTCAAAAGAGGACTCCAGGATGGCAGTAAACAGGACGCTGCTCCAACCACACCTCTCGCTGAGCCTGAGCCCTCCCACTCCCAGCTCTCCCCTCTCCCACGTCGCTCCAGGCCTTCAGGAAGCAGCCATGTTAGAGCAGGAGCCCCATTATCCAAGGAGTCTAAAATGTGTGGTTGATGGCTTCACCCAGCTCCTGGCATAAGACCCCTCCCCAGGAAGGTCAGGATTACTCCCCAGGGCTATTTAAACTGCCCCCCAGAGAGTAAACACATGGTCTCTGGGTTTTGCAAGGTCTCCTCTCTCCTCCTCGACATCTTTTCATGGGATCACCTGGGAGTAAGGGCATTTTATGAAACATGGAAATCATTAATTTGGTTTGATTAGGATTATCTGTGTCAGCAGAGAGGTTCGTCTAAGACAAAATACCTAACAGTGCCCTAGATTTTTCTTGAAATAAGAAAAAAATTAACTTATTTTTGGTTAATGAAAGCCTACAATTGAAAGACTTTTACTGTTTTTTAAGAAACTGAACTTTTAAAGTGTTTGGCCTTTCTAAGTTTGTAAAATGTTTTCTATTATGATGGGGTGAACAAGAAAAGTTTTGTGAATTACAGTAATGTGCGTGGTGGTTAAACTGACAATGTGTCAGTTTTGCTGCCTAGTATTATATGAACTTGAAACCAACTAGAATCATCAGACATGAAGGAGCCACAATTGAGAAAAATGCCTCCAAAGATCTGGCTGAAGGCCGGCCCGCATGGCATTTCTTTTAACTAGTGACTGATGTGGGGCCCCGCTCATCGTGTTTGACTGGGGTGGGTTGGTCCTGGTTTTATATTACCTGCTGATCACGGTGTCCAGATGAGAAGCCTCCCCATGACTTCTGCATCAGCCCCTGCTCCGAATTCCTGCTTGAGCCCCAGCCCTGACCTCTTTTGGTGATGAAAAGATATGTGCAAATGTGAGCATACTAAACTTGTTCCTCCTCAAGCGGCTTTTGCTCATGGTGTCCCATATCTCAAATACTTATTACCATCACCACAACTGTCACCATAACTAAGACACCTGACTTTACTCCATGCCCCTTGACAGTTGTTCCTCTGCTAACATCATCCATCAGTGACATCTTACATAAACTTTTATGGCTTTTGGGTGTGGATTGAAGAAAGTGACTTTCAAGGAAATGTCTAGGTTTCCAGGGTGACTTAGGAATTTCTGAGGCATCTAAACCCATGACTAAGCAAAAGCTGGGCAATCAGCTTCTGTCGCAGATGGCCACCATTGGATGACATGGCGTTTGTGATACAATCTCACAAATCCCTTGTAATATGCATGCATCATACTGTTTGTTTCATTGGCAAGTTCTAACTAGAACTGTTAATATTTGTAACATGGATGGGGCCTGCTTGTTGGGGTTTCTGTCCTGCCCAGTTCCCACAGCTGTTTAACCCCAAAGAAAATCACACAGAGATTTCCATAAGTTATAATGCTGATTGGCCCATTAGCTCAGGCTACTTATTAGCTCTTATAGCTTATATTAACCCATTGTTCTGATCTATGTTAGCCACACGACTCAGTACCTTTCTCGGCAGGGCAGCTCATATCCTGCTTCTTTGGAGTCTGGGCAGGAGTGGGAAGAATCATCTTTCTCCTTCCCAGCATTCTCCTGTTCTCATTGCATCATTTCTACCTCCTGTCTGGTTTTCCCACCTATACTTCCTGCCTGGCCAATCAGCATTTATTTGAAACATGATTGACAGAATACAGACAATTCTCCCACACCAAATATTAATGAAAATTGTTTCGTACTAATGCTGAGTGTCCCATATCTCAAAAACTTATTACCTAAGTTTTTTACAGATTTCGGGTATTTTTAGATTCAGAAATAATTTCATAGTTCATCATATTTAGAGAGGTTAACTGATTGGGGCCGTGTTTCGTCAGAGACTTCATTGATGTTTTTCTTGCACCTCATGCACGTAGCCTGAGAAAGGTTTTCTACAGTATTTTGCCACATCCACATTTTCAGTACAATCCATCACATGAGGTGTAGAATTTTGTAGTTTTGGAATATATCAATACTCTAAAAGCTACATATTTTAAACTCAGATTTCAGATTAGAAAAATCCTTAAGATGTTTAATGTTACTATTTTGGCAAAGTTCAATTATGGGGAACGTGTAGAGATTGGGCAAAGATTGTAATCTCTGTTCCATGTAACACTTTAGAGTCCAGAACCTTTCAGTGTTGGGCTGTCTCCTCTAGGTTCTTATGATCGATTCTTTCACCAGTAATTAAAAATAGAAGAGGAAGAAAGATTATATCAGGACCATCATGGCCAAGAATTCCAGTGTGTTAGGGGATTTCTCTTTCATGACATCAGCAAACCACAGAATAATGTTGGAGAAGGTAAGGTCAGTAGGGTTTCCAGTATAATTAGGATTTCAATAAGTCATAGAGTTACCTTTCGTGTGTTAGCTCTGTACATCATCAAATGCCACAGTTTGTCCAGTCAGTCGCTGGGGTCCACAGCTCTGGATTTCTGGAAGACATCCGCAAGCAGGAATTCGTCCAGGACTCGTCGTCTTCAGTGTCTGGGGCGTGGTTCTTTACTGCAGGGATCACCCATATGTTCAGTCTCCTGTTCCCACGTCAGGCTCAGAACAGACCTGGGTCTGAGTCATCCACATGGGAGGTGGGTCATAAAATTAACTGAAAACTGCATCCTCGAGCTTGTAAGGGAAGAGCAACGCATTTCCATCACTAATTCTTGAGAACTTGAGGGGCCGTTGACGTTTTCTGAGACTTGAGTTATCTGCAGCACAGATGCTACCTGACGATTCTCCCGGTCACATGATCACCAGGGGCGCCATCCTCACACGCCTGACACCGCGGAAGAAACTCATGTGCGTTTCTCGAGAAATCACGTGAACGCGCCAACAGTGCAAACAGACGTGAAAACAAACATGCTTCTTTCACGGAAAGCTTTGTGTGTTTCTGTGAGGGAAACTCAGGGACGAATACATGCGTGTGCTATGAGGAGTTGGACAGGGATTCCCAGGCCCTGTGGCAGGGGTCATTTGCATAAATGTGAATGAGATCGCTGCATACGCATGTGGCTGCGGAGGCTCATTTGCGTATGCTAATCAGCAAGACCTTTATGATGATGGGGTTATGGTATGATAGTTTATGTGCATGTTTATGTCAATGAACCTGTAATTTATGCAGATTTATTATAATCTATGTGCATGATTAAGCAGAAATCACAAAACTCCCCATAGCCACCAAATGCTCATTTGCATATAGGTAAATCGGGCAGTCAATTTATGCACGTAATTATCTAACTACAGCTCGACCCCAGGTTGGGTGATGTGGCCCTCATTTGTATATATGTAAATCGGGCTGTAATGTATGCACAGACTCCAAAGCTTGAACAGGTGGGTGGCTGCTCATTTACACAGATGCTAATGTGACCGCTAATTTATGCAGCAAGGCCCCACCTCCTGAGGTTCCCTGGGGTCAAGGGTCAGGCTGGCGCCCCTCCTGCCACACACACGACAGGCTGAGCACACGTGATAGACTTGGATGTGACCCAGGGTAGGCGGGACTTCCTGCCCCACACACGCGTGACGGCACATGTCGCACTGGCTTCACATATGTAACGTCACATCACCCCAAAAATCCCATCCACGCCCAGAATGGAAATCACGGACTCCACACGGCAGGGCCCTCATCGCCAGTGTCGTTTTATTCCAGTGTTGGGGGGGATTAAATACGAGATCGTGTGCTTCACATGTGTTAAAATTTTCCTTTACCGTGGACGCCGGATGGGACTCGTGAGTTCATTTCTTCCAGGTCCCACGTGGGGTCAAAATGAGAGGAAAATAAAATAATGATAAAGTGCAGATTTTGCATGTGTCCTGGCACTCGCACATGCATGTCGGGCAGTGCAGGATTCCACGCCATCTTCACGGAAACACTGATTGGAACTGGCCGGGATGTGCGCGTGGGGCTCACACACGTGTGTCAGACCTGAGTCAAGACTGTAGCACATGCGTGTATCACAAGCCGGACAGCGGGGTTCACATGGGTGGGGTTTTCACAAGCGTGTGTCTTCGCGCTCGACAGTGAGTGCGTGTCCTTCATGTGTGGTGGGTGTGCGAGGCCCGCATCCTTCATTTGTGTTCACGTGTGCTGGGGGGAGGGGATTCGTGATTATCACATGACCCCGGAGTTACAGAGGGGTCACACATGTGTCAAGTGACATCACAGCTGCAGCCACGGCTTCCACACCAGGTTGCTGAGCGACAGCTGCTGGGGCACCGCGGGGTCGAGTGTGCGTGTGTGCGCGGCCACCGCCTCCCCCACGGCCGCCAGGACCGCGTGGTATCGCGGCTCGGATTCCGGGGTCAGGGGGTGGCGCTCGCCGGGGTCACGTGTGAGGTCGAAGAGCAGTGGAGGGTCGTGGCGCGTGATGTGTTTGCCGAAGCAGGGGCACACGTGGGAGGAGAAGCAGCCATTGGTGCCCGGGTCGAAGTTGGGCGTGAAGTAGAAGACTTTCCAGAGGGCGGAGCCTGCGGGGAACACGCACGACACAGGTGACACACGCGGGACCTATTTCACACATGTGCCCTGTTTTACACACACAATCTGATGTCACGCACACACGCGTGTGCTCACCGTCCTGTGGCCGCCAGCGCACGGCATTGAGGTAAGCGTTGCAGTAGTGGAAGAGGAACTCGTGCTCCGACCACATGCGCGTCCCCCGCAGCAGCGGCATCAGGTCCCGACCGTCGATGATCCTGCGGGGACACACGTGTGCGATGCGGGAAGAAAGTCCCACCCCATTCATGCCCACCCACAGGAAGCCCCGCCCCCACTCACCTATCGGCAGGAAGCTCCGCCCCCGCCAGCGCCAGCACCGTGGGGAAGACGTCCATGTGGCTCGTGGGCTCCGCCAGCTCCAGGCCGTGGCCGAGCTCCCGCGGGAAGCGGATGACGCCAGGCACGCGGATGCCGCCCTCCCAGTTGGTGGCCTTGCCACCTGTGCCGCAGGACAGAGGGTCAATCACCTCATCCACCAATCACACGCAGTAACACACATGAAGTCATGTCAAGGACATACATGGGAAGCACACACAAACACGGAAATCACACAACACGCACACACGCCCCGCGTCCCCGACCTTTGTAGATCCCGTTGCTGCCACCGTGCATCTCGCCCTCCTCGCTCACTTCCTCCACGTGGGCGCCGTGGTCAGATGTGAAGTAGACGAGCGTGTCGTTCGCCAGGCCCAGGCGGTCGAGCGCGTCCAGGATCTGCCCTGTGGGGGAGGGGAGGGTGCAGTCATAGTGTGACATCACCACTTGATCACATACATGACATCACAAACACACGAACGGCATCATCACGTAACAACATGCATGACATCACACAAATACACACATGACATCATCATGTAATTGCACACGTGACATCATCACAATCACACACGTGACACCATCCCATGTCCTCCAGGCCCCGCCACACTCACCCACACTCCAGTCCAGCTCCTCGACTGCGTCCCCATAGACGCCATGGCGACTGCGACCGGCAAATTTCGGGGCCGCAAAATGCGCAGTGTGGACGTGGAGGAAGGAGAGGAACAGCAGGAAGGGTGCGTGCGTGTGTCTGCAGGCGGGAGGGGGTCTAGCCTCAAAACTCAGATATTACATGTGTCATACATGCATGATATATGTAATGCGACAAGGGACACAGATGCAGTCTAGGCTTGGACACCATGCATGAGTGCACTCACATGTCCCACCCTTAGACACGCGTGTACAAATTAAAACAAGCACACAGTGGTCTATCCTGCGACCCTAAGCATGACACGTTATACATGCATGATCCATGGAAGGTGACACAGGGCAGATAGGGTCTAACCTTGGAATCCATGCATGATATTAACATACACATGACACACACGACATGCAGCAGGGTTGGACATGCATGTGTGATTGGCAACATGCATCAACCATGTGGACCATGCGCAAGAAGTGCGACTTGTACGACGCCTGCAGCAGTCTAACCTGAGACTCCACTCCCAACCACAGAAAAGTGGTCTAACCCCAGACCTCACGCATTAACATAGCTCACATGTGCTATGCACATGCATGACATATGCGTGACCCCGCGCTCACCTCTCCAGGAAGCCCACAGCCTCTCGCGTGAGCCTCTGTGTGAGCTCCTCGTAGGACACCGGCCGCTGCACCACCTCGAACCCGGTCATGAGGACACAGTTCGCAGGGCGGAAATAGTGCAAGAAAGCGAAGAAGCCACCGGCCACGGTGACCGCGAGCAGCACGGGCGCCGCCATCACTGCCACGGGCACACGCACCAGCCCCAGGCGGTGCAGCAGCGCGAGTGTGAGCGCACACACAAGCAGCACCTGCACGGGCACACGCACCACCCAGCGCCTGGCGGAGTGGAACACGGAGCCCGAGCCCGGGATGCAGTCACGCAGGTTGGTCAGTGGGAAGCCGTGGAAGGACTCGAACCCGTGGCGCTGCGGGTGGTGGCAGAAGTCGTCCCGGTGGCGGCAGCTCACGCCCAGGTGCCACTTCCCTGCCAGTGGAGGGGGACACGCTCATCAGGGCGGGGCGATAGTCACATGTTGTTACGTGTCAATCAAATGTACTCATGGGTGCCAATGGTGATGTCGTGTCAATCACTGTTGTCATGTATGCAAATGCTGATGTCATAGGTCACATGTAAGTCGATGACATGACATCACGAGTGTGACAAGGTCGTCACGTGTAGATCGCATGTAGTCAAGGGTGCAAATGATTGACATCATGGGTTGTCAGGTGCCGATCACATGTCAATGACATGATGTCACGGATGTGTCATGTCACTTCACAGGTGAGAAAAGGGGTGGTCACGTGATGTCACAGGTCATCTCTGAGACATCATGCGTGCAAACAGCACCGATCATGTGACGTCACTCACCGACCAGGCCAGTGCGGTACCCGCGCTCCCGCAGCTGCTGCGCGAAGGTGACCTCGCTGGGGGGCAGCCCGCCCGAGGACGCCGTGAACAGGAACACGCCCAGGAGGTTGTGGGAGGCCATGCCTGGAGGGCGGATCCGGCCGGCTCAGACAGGTTGGCGTGGCTCGCCCCACAGCTCTGGGCCCCGCCAGCTCTGGGCCCCCCCCTCTGGGCCCCGCCCGCTCTGGGCCCCGCCCGCTCTGGGCCCCGCCCCCTTTGGGCCCCGCCCACTCTGGGCCCCGCCCACTCTGGGCCCCGCCCCACTCTAGGTGCCGCCCACTCTGGGCCCCGCCTCCTCTGGGCCCCGCCCACTCTGGGCCCCGCCTCCTCCGGGCCCCGCCTCCTCCGGGCCCCGCCCACTCCGGGCCCCGCCCACTCCGGGCCCCGCCCACTCTCACCCGAGCGCACTGCATAGCGCCCCGTGAAGAAGGCTGCGCGGCTCGGTGTGCACAGGGGCGCGGCCGCCAGGTGCTGCGTCAGCTTCACGCCCTCGCGCGCCAGGCGGTCCACGCTGGGCGTCCTGGGGGGAGGGAGGGACACGCGTGGGCACGGGTGGCACACGCACGCGTCCCTCGTCCACGTCCGCACACGCGCGTGTCCCACCTGAGCGTGCTGTTCCCGTAGCAGCCCAGGTCCCCGATGCCCAGGTCGTCGGCCATGATGATGACGAAGTTGGGCCTCGTGGGGTCGCGGGCGCCGCACGCGCGGAGCAGCAGGAGGAGCGCGAGGGCCGGGAGCGGGGACATCGCCCTGGG
The DNA here is from genome assembly GCF_037038515.1 of Microtus pennsylvanicus. Lineage (NCBI taxonomy): Eukaryota > Metazoa > Chordata > Mammalia > Rodentia > Cricetidae > Microtus > Microtus pennsylvanicus. The sequence goes on from NC_134583.1 coordinate 41,503,888, forward strand.
GAGCCGGTGCGCACGCGTCATGCGTGCTTATGTCACGTCACGTGTGTAAGGAACGCTCACATGTTACATGTGTGCCTTCATGCGTGCTTACGTCATTCCTGCTTACATCACAAGCACCCACGTCACACAAACATACGCCCCCGTGTCCCTATCACACTCGGGTTTACGTTCGCGTTGGGCACCGCAGCTGGGGCTCCGTCGCTCGCCTACGATCCCGCCGCCCCCTCCCGCTCCTGGAGCCCCCGCGCGGGTTACGTACGAGTTCGTCGTCGCCGTTTGTCCGTCCGGAGCCGTGGGCGCCGCGGCCGGGGCTCCGTGGCTCGTGCAGGAGTTCGCGCGTTAATCGATCGACTCCTCGGGGCGCCGCGGGATCGTCCGCTACCCCCCGGAGCCCTAATCCGCCGCTTCCGCCTCCGCTTCTTGTGCCGTCCGGGGCCACGCGGGTAGCGTACGAGTTCGCTGCGCGCTCGCTGACCGAATGCGCGACCGCCGCGGCACCGGCGCTGTTTGTTTTGGCCCCGGGTGGGGGCCCCGCCCCCCTGAGCGCCCGCGGGTGTCAGTCATCGCCGGGGGAGGGGGCGGGGTCTGCGGGGGCGGAGGTCACGGCCGCGCTGACCCCGCGGCGGAGGACTCAGCACAGCACCCGGGGCGGGCGAAAAATATGTAAACACGGCGGTGCCGGTGACGTCAGCGCGGTGTGGTCACGTGAGCTCCAGACCCCGCCCCCTTTTCCCGCCCACGGACCGCGTAGGAGGCCGCGGGCCTGTAGAAACAGTCACTTCCGGTTTCACGGGCCAGCGCTTCCGGTGCGACGGCGGCCGTCAGTCACGGTGACCGGGCGGGACTTCCGGGAGTCCAGGAACGGGGGTACTGAGCCCAGCACCCGGGGGGACTGAGTCCTAAGCACCCAGGTCCACGGCCGCATGGGAGGGGCGGGGCGACGGACACTTCCGAGAGGGCGGGATCACCGAGCATAGCACCCGGGGGTACTGAGCGCTGAGTCACTAGCACCGCGGCTGCCGGAGCCCTGAGTTCTGAGCCGCGAGCACTTCCGGGAGGGCGGGGGACCGAGCACGGCGCGATGAGCACTCGCGGGAATGAGGAGGACTCAGCGCTCAGCACCGCGGGCGGCTCAGGAATCCTGGGACTGAGCGCCAAGTCATCAGGACCCGCGGGTCAGGGGGTCAGAGGATGGGGTCGGGGGGCGTGGTGTCTGGGGGTCACGGGGTCACCTGACTCGGGATCAAATCAGGCGCGGGAGGCGGAGGCCGGGGACCGGAAGTACCGCCCCGGGGTCCAGAGTGACAGACGCGGCCCAGCCCCGTCGCTGACGTCACTCGTCCCCGCCCCAGGTGACGTCACCCTCGTCTGCCGCGGGAGTCACAGCCTCGGCCTCTCCCGTGACCGCATCCCTGCGGTGTTGACTGTCCCGGATCCCGGTGGGTGACCCTGCGGTGTTGACTGTCCCGGATCCCGGTGGGTGACCCTGCGGTGTTGACTGTCCCGGATCCCGGTGGGTGACCCTGCGGTGTTGACTGTCCCGGATCCCGGTGGGTGACCCTGCGGTGTTGACTGTCCCGGATCCCGGTGGGTGACTTCCCGTCTGCCCGACTCTCGGAAACATTGGTTCCGTTTCCAGAATTAAATCCTCGGGATCCAGTCTAACCCGCTGCAGTCTGTTTCCCTCCCCTGTGTTCCTCCACTGTAGAGCGCTGTGCCCACAGTTTTCTATCTCATCCTGTGACGCAGAATCTCCCAGTCGGGGCCTCACTCGGACCGGGCTCGCGGTGACTTTAGGTTGTTCGTGTGCGTTCTGAGCTCATTTCCCCCCAGCCTCATTAAATCTGTTAATTTTTTGAATATGCAAAAGTCCTGTGTTACCAGTCGTCAACCTGTTCTCCCCAGAGTGACCCCGTTATCCGCACGTGTATGTTCGTGGACCTCGCAGTGAGCGTCCCCGTGCGTCCCCTGCCGTAGCTGCAGGCAGTTGGAGAGCGAGCACACACCACATTTGATCCTGTGCAGTGTGCATCGATGTGTTAGGACACTGCCTAGGGGCCTGACTAAAGTTCTACACTGAGAAAAACGTTAATATTAACATAAGTGTATAGCACTGGATTCCAGACCTTTGTGTCATAAACAAAATAATCAGAAATTTGTCATAAAGTTTCCTTAAAGACATTTAGATATCTGTGAAATATAAATTGATTTAACCTTAAAAGAAGTGCCCTAGCCCCAGGAATACCCTTACTTATAGGGACCGTGTAAAAATCCAGTCTTCCTGGCAGAATACGTAGAGAATGTTCAGCCTTAACTGTAATTGTCATATCGAAAGAGCATGTACCGTCTATTTCAGTAACGTTCATTGAACTTGTAAAAATGGTTAAGAATGTCTTAGTCTATAGTTTGGGCTTCTCACTCCAGATTAAGAAAAGTTCCCGTTTTAAAATACCCTTGGCCGTCATGGAAATTCAAGTCAATACGACTCTAAGATTCCATGTTACAGCTGTCAGTTTGGCAAAGATCAAAGCACAAATAACATCTTGTGTTGGAGAGAACATGGAGAAGGTTAGGAATCTGTCTACCTCATCTACACAACCAATGCTTCATTACACCACAAGGACATTTGCTCAACTATTCTTAGTGTATTTATTTGTAATAGCCAGAACCAAAAACAACCTACATGTCCATCAGCTGAGGAATTGATAGGCAGGTGGGATACATGTTCACAATAGAGTATTACTCTTAGAAATGATGGCAACATGGAATCTGTAAGCAAGTGAATATGACTGAAGTTATCCTGAGTGAGGTAACCGAGACCCAGATAGACCAACACGGTCTATAATAATTTATAAGTGGATGTGAGCCGTAAAGAACCCTGATATTCTCAGGCTCAGGTAAGATAAGAACTCAGTGGTGGTGAACAGCACAGGGATCAGGTGGGGATAGAGGAGGAGAGCTCTGGAAAATGGAGGCATTCGGGGCTGAGGTAGGAATCTGCTGCAAGGGAACTCCCAGGGATCCACCAGGGAGACACGTAGCCGGAACTGGTCACTTCCTGTAACCAGGCAAATCTTGCAGTGGAGGGAACGGGACACCCACAGCCACAAATCCCTCAATCTGTAGTCGTTCCTGTGTCGTGTGGACACAAACTGTGCTGGGGCAAATATGGTGCAGAAATCGTGGAGTGGGAACCAAGGATCCACTGCAGCCTGAGACCCAGGAGAGTGAGGCCACCCCGCCACTCCCTGCAGCCTCAGGACCTCGTGGAACCAAAGAGGACTGGTGAAAAGTCAAATTAATGATGTCTAATGGTATTCTGCTATTCTCAGCTTTTTCCCTAGTCCAGCTATCATCAGGGAGACTTCGTCCAGCAATGGATGGAAACAGAATCACAATGAGGCTGAACTCGATGAATCCTTTGGAGGGGGGATAAGAATTATAGAAGCCATAGGAGTCAGGGACACCAAGAGAAAACCCACAGAGTCAGCTAACCCGGGCTCCTAGTGGCTCACAGAGAAGGCACTGACCCTAGGCCCTCTACATACATGCAGTAGTTGTGTAGTGTGGTGTTCCTATGTGATTCCTAACACTGGGATTGTGTCCACAGATGATTAGTCTTACTGTAACTTATTATGTCATGTTTTATTGATAACCATGACAGGCCTCTCCTTTTCTGAACACAGAGGAATGGGGATTGTTAGGAGAGGAGGGAAGGAAACCTGGGGTCAGGATGTAAAAAAGAAAGGAAAAAAGGAAGAAAGGAAGGAGGAATGGGAGGAAGGGAGAGCAAAATGCTGTTTCTTGACAGTAAAGATACAGTGAGCAGTTTTGTCAGCATCATTTTTGCAACAATGAAACATTTCCGCAGAGAAAAACAGTTGCTGTTTTGTCCACTGCCACCAGAGGGACTCGTTCACACATACTGTATGCTGCAGTTCCTTCCTACAGGAGAGAATTTAGCTCTGTTGAACACACCACACAATTATAAACAGATTGACACACCTTAAGTTTGTATCGGAAACTATGGTGGTAGAAAAAGTTTTTCTATTGTTTTACAGGGAATAAAAAGTAATTCTCAAAACCAGGAGGTGAATGAGCATGTCACAGCATAGGTGGACCTACTTTAGTGAACTACAGAAACAGAAGGGACATCCGAGACAGACCAGCACAAACTGCAGACACGAAATCTGTGAAAATGTGTGATCTGACGTTACACAAACCCCACTCCCCTCCTCAGCAAAGAAGAGTGGAGAAAATGCTGGGAAAACCATCCTAAAACAAGATTTCTGGCACCTGCTGAAAGTACCTTGGGTAAATATGTTACTTTGTTTTTTATTTCATTTCCTTTCTACGGTGTGTTTTCTATTTTTATGCTTGTGATTTTGAACATTCTATATTTGTGTTTTTATTGAATATATGCTATGAAAATGTGGTCTCCAAGGTTGGAACTCATTTCTATATACCCTCAATTTTAAATTGTACTGAAAGAATATTTTAGAAAAGTTTAATTCAGCAATGTTTTTGTTCTACAAATCAATACATCAACTTTGTGCTGGCTCTGAGGATGTTTTAAGGAACTACTTGCATTAGATCCACTTTGAGTATATTTACAAAATGATTATCAAGGTTCCCGGTTTATGTGGGTGCCCCATTTTCCTCAACACTTGTTAAAATCAGTTGTCCTGGGATGAAATGTTCTTACGTGCCATCGTCAGAAACCGACCGTGGTTTCACCTGGGTGTCTATCCCCAGGGATTCACCTGAGTGTCTATCCCCAGGGTTTCACCTGGGTGTCTGTCCATCCCCAGGGATTCACCTGAGTGTCTATCCCCAGGGTTTCACCTGGGTGTCTATCTATCCCCAGGGTTTTACCTGGGTGTCTATCTATCCCCAGGGTTTCACCTGGGTGTCTATCCCCAGGGTTTCACCTGGGTGTCTGTCCCCAGGGTTTCACCTGGGTGTCTATCTCCAGGGTTTTGTCTGGGTGTCTATCCCCAGGTTTTCTATTCAGAGCTAAAGCCCTGTGTCAACTCTTTCTCTTACATCATCGCATTTGCTCTTATAGGGAGAACACTGGATTTCCAATCATTGTGGGTGATGTTGGCTGTTGACTTTATGTAACTGGAGTTTCTACATTTATTACATAGCCGTTTTCCCTTTCAGATGCAGATATGATGAGTGGAAAGTATCAATGTCTTCAGGTGTTCAGTCAGCCTTGTACTTTTGGTGTAAGGCTAACTTGATTATTTTATATTATCTTGTATTTTAAATGTTGCTGGATATTATTTGCTAAAATTTGCGAAGGGATTATGATGCCATTAGAACTAGCCGTGGTCTGAAAGGAGTGGATTCAAGACAAACGAGGTAATTTAACAATTACAAATAATGCTGACACCTTCTGAAAAAAATGTAAGTACTGCACCGGGAAATTAGTAAGTTTGTTAGAGATACTGTCAGTAACTATGGTAATATTAATAATTTTCTATTTTTGGGAAAAAATCAACTTTATTTTCTCATCATTAAAAAACAAAAGTAGCCATCATTTTTTGCTGAGAAAATGCCTCTTTTGGTATTCACAATATCTAAGTTTCTGAAAAGGTACTCTGATAAAATCATCCCTAATGCATTCAGAAATCAGATCCACATGTGACCAGTCCTTTACAGAAGTAAATTGCAGTTGCCACAGTCTTTACTGTCTTTCTTAGAACACACTGTGACATGCGGATCACAAAGTCCAACATGCCGAAGTAAACATTACAGCATTATGAAAACAAAGATGTTCCTGTAAAATGCACAGACCCTACATGTAAAGAACTTGTGCACCTCAGTCGTGTTATTTTACATAATAAAAAAGTCATTCAAAGCATTTGCATACTTTTAAATTATAATATACATTTTTTGCTCTTTCGACTGCTTTTAAAAAATATCAAATATAAAAACTTCTCAGATGGAATTTCTGCAGAAATCTCTCCCAACAGTCCAGAGCCTGCATCTTGTTCTCAGAGTCAATTCTGTAACTACTGGGTGCTGCAGCGGATGACCACCACACAGCACCAGCCAGCGACATCCTCACGGCATGCCAGGCTCCCTTGTCATCCAGAAATTTCCAAGTTAAGTGGTTTTGGTCCCAAACGCATTAGTGTCTGCCCATCACAACATGAACTAGCACACCTGTGACTCCTGCCTGCAGCTAGGCTGTCATCTTGGTAGCATTATGGCTTTGTTTTTTCTTATTTCCTATCTGTAAATCGACAAATCAAGATTTCTTCTTTCTCTCTCTCTCTCTCTCTCTCTCTCTCTCTCTCTCTCTCTCTCATTTATGTTTTATTTTATTTTATTTATTTTGGTTTGTGTTTTTGTTTTGATTTTCGAGACAGGGTTTCTCTGTTGCTTTGGAGCCTGTCCTGGCACTAGCTCTTGTCGACTAGGCTGGCCTCAAACTCCCAGAGATCCACCTGCCACGCTGCCAGATATGGAACCAGTCCTTTAGAGTGCTTTCATCTTGGTGAGTTCAAAAGCCACCGCATAAACACACACAGGCACAGCCAGAGAAACATGATTTTTTTTTTTAATTAAGGGCCTGGGAAGATGGCGCAGTGGCTCTGAGGAAGTAGTTTGCATTCCCAGCACCTGTATGGCAGCTCATATGTGATTGTAAATCCAGTTCCTGGGTGATCTGACACCCTCACACCATTGCACATATAAAGTTAAATAAATCATAAAAAATTCTTCTCTCTGGCCGGGCAGTGATGGCGCATGCCTTTAATCCCAGCACTCTGGAGGCAGAGGCAGGCGGATCTCTGTGAGTTCGAGGTAGAAGGCTCACAGCACTAGTGGGGTAGAAAGTCCATAGAAGACACCATTATCTCCCACACTTTGTGGGACGGAGCTGGATGCACTTTCTGTAATGGTGACTCTGAAGCAGAATTCTCTGTTCACTGTTGTGCAGTGACTTCAAAGCAAAGGATGAAAAACCACAAAACATTAGTTAACTTCTCCTGTTCAGCAATGCAAACAAACATAAACAGGAGACCCCTGTGGTCAAAGACTACTTTCTGTGACTACAACCAGGACCAAGTTGGTAAGTCTTCGGTGTTCACCGATTGCCAAGACACATCACTAAGACAAATTAATAAGAACGGAGCCACACACATGGCCATGAATGAAGCAGCATTTCCAACACTGATCCAGACAACACTGCAACCACATCAGAGGCCGCAATGGGTGGACAGTTACGGCTGCACCTGCTCTGTCTTTTCAGAGATATCTGTCCAGCCCACGGGTTATGCTGGCTTTGGGGCTTTTTCTTCCTGCTGATTGTCTGAAATTCCTATAAAAATTACTTTTTGGCCTCCTATGACTTAATACTGAAATAACCTGTAGCTGACTACTTATTCAGCAAACCCTAGTTCTTTGCTATAGGAATTTAAGAGCTGTAATACAAACACTAATAAATACATGACAGATCTGAATCCACAGCTATCGCTTCACACTTTACTAAATTCTCATCTAACTAGTTCATCTATTCAAGCTTCATCCCATTCTGGCTTTTCTTTGCTTCCGCTGCTTATGGGCTGCTCAGTCACACATGTACTTCTGAAACTGGGCGACGTGAGCTGTAGCTCGGTCTTGTCTGTGGTCCAAGGACTCTAGCAGCAAGTTGCCCGGCCCGTCTGCAGGCAGGCAGTCCAGCTGGGGGCAAAGAGCTGCAGCCCTAAAGGGTGCCTGTTCTTCAGATTTCCTAATTAGCTCAAGCAGGTGGACTCCAGTTCCTGATAAGGAACTACTATCAATACTCTCAAACAGGCTTTGCACACAGAAGACATGTTGCATGAAATGAAGATGTGTAGGACAGATCAAATACATATCTATTTGTAGCTCAGGTATATTATCAAAAGTTACACAAATCTATCATCATTTGTCACTCTAGAGACTGAAAATCAAACTGCACCTGAAAGTGATGCCTCTTAGGGGAGCGAGTTCCCCACGTACGGTATATTCAAAGATCGTGTCCTTTGGAGCGCAGTAGTGGTAGCAGGGGCCAGAGCCACAATTCTGTCTGCACATAGGATGGATATACAGACTCATCTAGGAGCTGCCCACTGCAGTCTGTGGAAATAGGCTGCTAGCGAGTGAACATCTTCTCCCCCAGATGGCCGGCTGATGCCTCCATTCAATTCACCCAGCCTTTCCTGGGCCTCAGATAGAAGCACTGAGCAGCTTCTCTCTGGCTGCCCATTTCCAGGTGAAGCAGCTTTCTCCTCCTGTTCACTGTCACTGTAAACCAGAGCAAACAGCTCCTGCAGAGTAACAGCAGTGGTGTGTGGTGTGGTGTGGTGTGGTGTGGTGAGGTGTGGTGTGGTGAGGTGAGGTGAGGTGAGGTGAGGTGTGGTGTGGTGAGGTGTGGTGTGGTGAGGGGAGGTGAGGTGTGGTGTGGTGTGGTGAGGTGAGGTGAGGTGTGGTGTGGTGTGGTGTGGTGTGGTGTGGTGTATTGTGGTGTGGTGAGGTGTGGTGAGGTGTGGTGAGGTGTGATGTGGTGTGGTGTGGTGAGGTGAGGTGTGGTGAGGTGAGGTGTGGTGTGGTGAGGTGTGGTGAGGGGAGGTGAGGTGTGGTGTGGTGTGGTGTGGTGAGGTGTGGTGAGGTGTGGTGAGGTGTGATGTGGTGTGGTGTGGTGAGGTGAGGTGTGGTGAGGTGAGGTGTGGTGAGGTGTGGTGAGGTGAGGTGTGGTGAGGTGTGGTGTGGTGTGGTGTGGTGAGGTGTGGTGTGGTGTGGTGTGGTGAGGTGAGGTGTGGTGAGGTGTGGTGTGGTGTGGTGTGGTGTGGTGAGGTGTGGTGTGGTGTGGTGAGGTGTGGTGTGGTGAGGTGTGGTGTGGTGTGGTGTGGTGTGGTGAGGTGTGGTGTGGTGTGGTGTGGTGAGGTGTGGTGTGGTGTGGTGTGGTGTGGTGAGGTGTGGTGTGGTGTGGTGAGGTGTGGTGTGGTGAGGTGTGGTGAGGTGTGGTGTGGTGAGGTGAGGTGTGGTGAGGTGAGGTGTGGTGAGGTGTGGTGTGGTGTGGTGTGGTGTGGTGAGGTGTGGTGTGGTGTGGTGAGGTGTGGTGTGGTGAGGTGTGGTGAGGTGTGGTGTGGTGAGGTGAGGTGTGGTGAGGTGAGGTGTGGTGAGGTGAGGTGTGGTGAGGTGTGGTGTGGTGTGGTGAGGTGTGGTGTGGTGTGGTGTGGTGTGGTGAGGTGTGGTGAGGTGTGGTGAGGTGTGGTGAGGTGTGGTGTGGTGTGGTGAGGTGTGGTGAGGTGAGGTGTGGTGAGGTGAGGTGTGGTGAGGTGTGGTGAGGTGTGGTGAGGTGAGGTGTGGTGTGGTGTGGTGAGGTGTGGTGTGGTGTGGTGAGGTGAGGTGTGGTGTGGTGTGGTGAGGTGAGGTGAGGTGTGTGGTGTGGTGAGGTGTGGTGTGGTGAGGTGTGGTGAGGTGAGGTGTGGTGAGGTGAGGTGAGGTGTGGTGTGGTGAGGTGTGGTGTGGTGAGGTGTGGTGTGGTGAGGTGAGGTGTGGTGTGGTGTGGTGTGGTGAGGTGTGGTGTGGTGAGGTGTGGTGTGGTGAGGTGAGGTGTGGTGAGGTGAGGTGTGGTGAGGTGTGGTGTGGTGAGGTGTGGTGTGGTGTGGTGAGGTGTGGTGAGGTGTGGTGTATTGTGGTGTGGTGAGGTGTGGTGAGGTGAGGTGTGGTGTGGTGTGGTGTGGTGAGGTGAGGTGAGGTGTGGTGTGGTGTGGTGTGGTGTGGTGTATTGTGGTGTGGTGAGGTGTGGTGAGGTGAGGTGTGGTGTGGTGTGGTGTGGTGAGGTGTGGTGAGGTGTGGTGAGGTGAGGTGTGGTGTGGTGAGGTGTGGTGAGGTGTGGTGAGGTGAGGTGTGGTGAGGTGTGGTGAGGTGTGGTGAGGTGTGGTGAGGTGTGGTGAGGTGAGGTGTGGTGAGGTGAGGTGTGGTGTGGTGTGGTGTGGTGAGGTGTGGTGAGGTGTGGTGAGGTGAGGTGTGGTGAGGTGAGGTGAGGTGTGGTGTGGTGTGGTGTGGTGTGGTGTGGTGTATTGTGGTGTGGTGAGGTGTGGTGAGGTGAGGTGTGGTGTGGTGTGGTGTGGTGAGGTGTGGTGAGGTGTGGTGAGGTGAGGTGTGGTGAGGTGTGGTGTGGTGAGGTGTGGTGTATTGTGGTGTGGTGAGGTGTGGTGAGGTGAGGTGTGGTGTGGTGTGGTGTGGTGAGGTGTGGTGAGGTGAGGTGTGGTGAGGTGAGGTGTGGTGAGGTGTGGTGTGGTGTGGTGAGGTGTGGTGTGGTGTGGTGAGGTGTGGTGTGGTGAGGTGAGGTGTGGTGAGGTGAGGTGAGGTGTGGTGTGGTGTGGTGAGGTGTGGTGTGGTGAGGTGTTGTGTGGTGTGGTGAGGTGTGGTGTGGTGTGGTGTGGTGAGGTGTGGTGTGGTGAGGTGTGGTGAGGTGAGGTGTGGTGAGGTGTGGTGTGGTGTGGTGAGGTGTGGTGAAGTGTGGTGAGATACGCCAGCTAACATGTCATTCCCTTCCACATGTGCTCTGGGTTTGCTGAAGATGAAGTGCTATGGGCTTTTATTTGGGGTTGTTCAGCTTTTCTTGTACAGTGGGGAAATTTGCATCTTTTCCTCTTTTTATTTTTATTTTTGGTTTATTTGAAAATAGAAAATGTTAGTCTTTACTTTTGTTTTACAACCTATTTCTCAGAATTGTTATTTGTGCTGTTAGCCACAATAGGGGCATCTACAGTGTTCATGCCACGGGAAACTCCAGCTGCCTTATTCAGGTTTACGAATTTTGTTATCCTAAACCAAATCCTCTATCTCAATATTGACACAGTGCCTGCACTTTTTGCAAAGTCTGGTTCTCCTGTGAGGTAAATCACAGGAACACAATGACAGAAACTTGCTTGACTCTGCCCTCTTCAAAAACAACTGGAAGAGACTGGGAAGTTCCTGAGCTGCTGTCTCCTGGTCCTGCTACCCTGAGAAGAGCGGACGCTTGACATAATGACAGAACACACTGATGTCTGCACAGATTCTAGGGGCCCCAGGAGGCCCTGTCAATACTACAAGCCAATGTCTGGTTCTAAATTTTATTTCTTAATAAGCTTGTCTATTTCCCTTAAACTGGTCATTTAAATGTTTTACATTAATTTGCTTTAACTGCCCACAAGTTCTGGGATTCTTTCTCCACATATGGAATTGATTTAATTGCTTTTAATTTGTCAAATAAAGCATATTTCTCGGTATTTAACCAGTACCAAGGCGGGAAACTAAAGTGGCTCAGGACCATTCCTGTCGCCACTGTTGCATTGCTGCTAGTCACGAGTCTGCAACCATGACACCTAAAACAATTGAACGGATCTCATAACAGGTAACTAATAAATCAATATGGCAGACTGTATTGAAAATTTTAGTAACTTTTTTGCTAATACTATGAATTATGTTCTGCGAGGCTCATATGGTTATGGTGATACTTCAATTTATTGGATATTGGGACTCTGTTTTTTGCTTCATATTATATCATTAAGAAAGAATGCAGCCCTTTTAGGCATGATACAATCTTTACAGACTAATACGAACAATTGTTGACAGGATTAATGCCATTGAAAATCAAAAGTTACCTGAAAAAATTAATACTATTAAAAAGGGTAACATTAATTTGACAAACAAAATTGAATCCATATCTAAGGGTACTAAGAAATTATCTGAAAGAATTCATACTGTTGAATTTGACAATCAAAATTTGTTAAAAAGTTATGATAGGTTAGCAGATAGAATATCTCTCCAAGAAGGCAATCTGCATGCCATCTAAATAATGTCCTAGGATGAGATGTTATCTTTAAAGGAGAAACTTCAGACCCTGGAATCACATGGCAAAATGGAAACCAGAGGCCAGGTACCTCAATGAAATCACTATAAATATATACAGACCAGGAGATTCAGGCTTTACAAAAGACAATAGTAAAAACATTCGAAATGATTGAGGAACTTGTTGGAGCTGATGAGCAGGGAAAGAAGGCACAAGAACAGGCTTCAACATCACCAGTAGCTGTCAGAGATGACTTACCCAGGGTTTGTTCTTCCGACCCTGTAATCTGACAAAGCATCAAGTTCTAAAGGCCCAAAAGGATCCAAAGAAGGTAGATGGGTAACTATAGGAATGAATGATCTAAAATAGATTAAGCAAGCTGTCGTAACATGGCTTGCATTCTGCATTTGTTAAGGAGATGATAAAGACTTGGCCTTCTAGCATCAAAGCAACACCACAGAATTCTTTTCAGCAGTCCTGGATGATGGGCCCCAGTTGATGTTAAGATGTTTCAGGGGAAAAGCTCAAGTTTTAGAACAACAGGGAAAATCAAAAGGACTTGAGACTTCCCAAGATCAAATTCTTGGAGAGGACACTTACGCTGACCCACTGGATTCAGCTCTATATGATGAACAAATCTTCTCCCTATGCCACAAAGCAGCTTTAAATGCTTGGGAGAGGATTCAAGAATCAGGAAAATTAATTGAATCATATTCCAGGGTTAAACAGGGCCAGAGAGAACACTTTAATGACTTTTTACAAAGATTAACTAAGGCTGTACAAATAGGAGTAGCAGACCCAGATGCTAGATGAGTACTTTCTGAATCTCTGGCTTTTGAAAATGTCAACTTAGAATGCAAAAATATACTTTGGCCTTTTAAGGTTAGATCAGCACCTATGGATGAATGGATTCTGCATACAATGAACATGAGACATTTGACTATAATACTGAATCTTGGATGGGAGAAGCAATTTCCAAAGGAATGAGGAGACATCAAAATGCCAAATGTTTTAATTGTGGTATTGTAGGACATCTGAGAAGGGATTCTAGACAAGGAATTCCTAGGAATAATGTCTCCTCTGGGAATGGCAAGAATAGGAGGACTCAGCCTTCAAGTATATATAGAAGGTGTGGCAAAGGCCGACATTAGACCAATGAATGCAAATCAAGAAAAGACAGACAAGGTAACTTGATACCTTTGGGAAACTCCTTGACGGGCCCCTTGCAGGCCCCCAAGCCAAAAGAGGCCCAGTCATTTCCAGTCACTGTTGAGGACATGTCTCACCAGAAAAATTTAAAACTCCAGAACCTTCTGTAAAAGACCACACTGTTCTAGATGATGGCATAAACATGGAGGATAAGTCAAAAATTCCAATAGGAAGTAGGAAATGTATGTTCTGGAAGACTTCTCTAAATGATCAAAAGCCCAAGTTAAGAGTACGTATAAATGGCATTGTGATTGTTGGTTTGATAGACGCAGATGTATATGTGAATATCATTGCTCCAGAATCTTGGCATCCAAACTGGCCTCTTCAAGAGGCAGATGTTAAATTACTAGGAATTGGAATCATATCTCAAGTTAAACATAGCACGAGATGGGTTGATTGAATTGGGCCAGAAGGTCAGAGAAGGACTCTGAGGCCATATGTGGCTAATATTGCAGTAAATTTATGGAACACCCAGATTAACATTCTTGCAGTCCCTGGAACTCAAAATTGTGGGCAGGATATTATAAGGTACTGTACACAAAGGTCACCAGTCATTCAGGCTGTACAAGCCATAAAGGAATTAATAAACCTTTAGAGGTAACAACAGTCCTACCTTTAAAATGGTTAACTGAAAAGCCAATATGGGTTAAGTCCTGGCTTCTAGCTGAAGGAAAGTTGCAGGCTTTAGAACAGCTGGTACAGGAGCAACTAGATGCTCACCATATTGAAGAATCAACCAGCCCTTGGAATTCTCCTGAAATTGCTGTAAAAAAGAAATCTGGTAAATGGAGAATGGTGACAGATTTAAGAGCTGTCAACAAGGTAATTCAACCTATGAACCCTCTACAGTCTAGAATTCCTCTGCCTTCTCTGTTACTAAAATGATGGCCTCTTATAGTTATTTGTCTGAAAGATTGTTTCTTCACTATACCTTTACAAGAAAAGGATGGAGAAAAATTTGTATCCACAATGCCTACTTATAATAATTCTCAGCCTACTTGGAAATATCAATGGACTGTCCTCCCACAAGGAATGCTCAATTGCCACAGTCTGTACCAATATTTTGTAAGTCAACCTTTGGAAATGATATGTAAGCAATTTCCTAAGTCTATAATCTACCATTACATGGATGGCATTTTGGTATCTGATTCAAATGTAGGTACTTTAGAAAGAATTTTTGGAGAAGTAAAGAAAGTTTTGCCAAAATGGGAATTACAAATTGTTCCTGAAAAAATAAAGGAAAATCTGTCAATCACCTAGATTATAAAATAGGTTTGCAAAAAAAATAGAACACAAAAGGCACAAATTAAGAGAGACCAATTACGGACTCTTAATGACTTTCAAAGATTGTTAGGAGACATTTCCAGTCTACAACCAGCTTTTGGGATAACACCTGATCTGATAATTCATTTAAACCAAACCTTAGATGGTGATAAAGACTTGAATAGTCCCAGAGAATTAACAGCTAAAGCAGAAAAGGAATTGATGATTGTTGAGGAAAAATTACAGGAGGCACATGTAGATAGGGTGAATCTAAATCTTAATTGTATTCTAGTCATATTTCAGAATTTCCCCTACAAGAATTTTAATACAGACGAATGATATTATCTTAGAATGGATCTTTTTACCACATAAACCAAGGAAAATTAAAAACTTATGTGGAAAAAATCTCTGAATTAAATATAAAAGGTAAATTGTGACTTCATCAATTAGCATGTATAGACCCAGCAGAAATTATACTGCCTTTCACTACTGATGAAATAAAAACATTATGAGAAGACAATGAACCATGGTAAAGAGTTTGTGCTATTTTTTTTGAGAAATTAATAGCAATTATTTCAAAAGCTTAACCTCATACAGAGAACTTCTTGGATTCTTCCCCCAATTATACGTGATGCTCCAATAACTAGAGTCCATATATTTTATACTGATTCAAATAAATCAGGAAATGCAGGTTACAAATCAGAAGAATTGACTAAGGTGGCAAAAAGCCCTTATAATTCTGTCTAGAATTATATGCTATTCTCATGGTGCTAAGGGATTTGAAAGAACTTCTTAGTATAGTCACTGATTCACAATATGCAGAAAGAGTTGTCCTGCACATTTTAACCACTGAATTTATATCAGATGATACAGAATTGACTTCATTATTCATCCAGGTGCAAGACATAATCAGGAATAGGCTTTGTCCTATGTATTTAACACATCCAATCCCACACGGGTCTGCCAGGACCTCTAGCAGAAGGCAATGCAGAAATTGATCAATTATTGTTTATAAGTGTGTTGCAGGCCTTAGAATTTCATTTAAAAAAATCATGTCAATAGCAAAGGTTTAAAGAAAGAGTTTTCTATTGCATGGCAACAAGCTAAGGAGATTATAAAGACATACTCTACTTACTTTTTCTTTAACCAAACACCACTGCCTGCAGGGACTAACCCGAAGGCTACTCAAAGGAATAAAATCTGACAGATGGATGTGTTCTACTTTGCAGAATTTGGAAAATTAAAATATGTACACCACACCATTGACACTTATTCGGGTTTTCAATGGGTGACTGATTTAAGCTCAGAAAAGGCTGATTCAGGAATCACACATTTATTAGAAGTTACGGCCATCATGGGTATACCTGTGCAATACAGACAGATAATGGTCCAGCATGAGTCTCTAGGAAAATGAAACGGTGTTTTGCTTATTATAATATTAAGACTATTACAGGTATATCACACAATCCTACAAGTCAGTAAGTTGTAGAAAGATCAAAATAACTATAAAGGATATGTTAAACAAACAGGGATAAAAAATACCCACAGAAATGGATGACATAATGCCTTATCAACTGTGAATTTTCTTAATGCTAATGAGAAAGGGACAACAGTGGCAGAGACTCACTGGAAATTAGAAAACTTTTCTGAATTAAAACAGCGGGTTTGTTTCAAGGATGTGCTGGTCTCACAATGGAAGCCAGGAGATGTGTTGCATTGGGGAAGGGGTTATTTCCCCACTTAGTTGATATGATGTCATGATTCTGATAGCACTACTATAATACCTGTTTTGGGAACCAGCTGCTCAAGATGGTTCCAAATTTGTTAGGTGAAATGGTGCACATCTTTTACAATGTTCTGGCCCAAACTACAAATAGGTATCTCAGAAAAACCAGACCAAATACTCGGAGACTATTTGCAGTTATACTAGACAATAATCTTTTATCTTTGTGTAAAGATAAGAACAGAACCATGCCCCAACCCTTATGAGGTTTCCTTACCATCTGTATGGTTTTCACCATTGTGGATGACCTGTCATTTCTGTTTTTCAAGAGCTTTCTTCTTTTCAAGTTGAATCTTTACACAAAAATACACATCTTGAAAAATTCAAGAGGCCCTGGATGTTTGGATGCTGACAGAAGGAAAAATAACTATCCAATAAGGATGATCAAGAAACAGGAATATACGCACGCCTTTAATCCCAGCACTCGGGAGGCAGAGGCAGGCGGGTCTCTGTGAGTTCGAGACCAGCCTGGTCTACAAGAGCTAGTTCCAGGATAGACTCCAAAACCACAGAGAAACCCTGTCTCGAAAAACCACAAAAAAAAAAGAAACAGGAATATGAATTGTAAGGACAGATGATATGGAGTCAGACCCTGGCTCTGTCTCTCTCTAAATCCAAGAATGTTTTTAAAATAAAAATTTAAAGTTTCTATCTCGTGTCTGGAGCCATGATATGGGACATAAAGAAAAAAAGTTGAGAAAATGTTTTACTTTTCTTCATCCCTATTTTTGTCTCTATCATACTTTTCATTGAATATATATGTCTGTATATTTCTATATAAATGTTTAATTTTTCCACAGTGAACAATGAATTTTCCTGCAGTAATCTTTGAAGTGTCCAGGAACAACTCCACTTAGTTGATATGATGTCATGATTCTGATAGCACTACTATAATACCTGTTTTGGGAACCAGCTGCTCAAGATGGTTCCAAATTTGTTAGGTGAAATGGTGCACATCTTTTACAATGTTCTGGCCCAAACTACAAATAGGTATCTCAGAAAAACCAGACCAAATACTCGGAGACTATTTGCAGTTATACTAGACAATAATCTTGGAATTTAACCATCGTTTTACTTCACAGGATCCCATAGAAAGATCATCAGTCCCATGAGAGCGGGAAGTTTTTCTAAAATAGCCTTTAAGATATTAGCCCAGTGAGTCATGGTCTCTTATACTTTAAAAAGCAGCAGGAACCGTGTGCCCACTCTCTTACTTCTGGATCCTGTTCTGGCTAATAGTCTTTGTTCCTGTTTGTGCTCTGAGGACCATTGTTTAGGACAGTGATCTGTAAGTTTTTCCTCTTAAATAAAAAACCTTTTTATTATCCATTCTTCTGAACTGGTGTGGGATTGTTACAGCTTTAATTGGAGCCCAACGTTTTGGTTTTTATAATTCCGTGGACAATTCCGTGGCTCTGCTGCCCACTGCCAGCTTGGATTGCACCTGGCTTGGAGCAAGCGCTCCGTCAGCAGGCCATGGCCTGCACAGGGAAACCCCAATGGATTTCTTTTGGTTGACCTGGAAGGCTCTGGGCCTGCATTCAATAAGTGTTGAATACCAGTCAGGGACCAGGCAACAGTTCTGGAGGGCATGCAGTTTTGTGGATGTATCAGGGCCAGCTGTAATCACCTCATGAATTATATACTTTATGGCCACTGGGTCATGGTAGGCTCACTGGTGTTAGTACCAGGAGTAAGCTCAGTCGGCTGGATTGATGAGGATGGTGAGGATCCTGGACTTTGGGCAAGGATCTGACATGCCTCAAGCACTGACAAGTTACATAGTTTCCAGAAATGGATAAGCAGGACTGTCAAATTTTGCAAAGACAGGGTAAAATAGTTTTGAAAATTTTCCTGCCTCTGAAAATGGTCTGCCAGTTACACTAGGCCTTAGCCAAAGTTAGTTGCTTCAATGCTGCAAAATGAGACTTTGAGTGATTGCTCAGGTAGCCAGGAGCAAATTCAGCCCCAGAAGCCAACCCAGCCCTGGGACACTGGTGGATTAGGATTGAGCTAGTGACCAGATCCAGAGTCAGTGATCTCTACTGGAATAGGTACAGGGGAGTAACCGCTGAGTAAGTGAGTCAGAGACAGAGACTCCTGAGAGTCCAGACATGAATCTGAGACCTTCAAGGGAGTAGACCTAAGGCAGGACCCAGGTGGATCTGGGCATGAGTCTAGGACCACCCAGGAATTAGGTCTGAGCCAAGACCTCTGCCAGTCTGGGCATGAGTGAACCTGGGACCTCTGAGGGAATAGTCAGGAACCAGAAATGTTGGTGGGACCAGGCGTAAGTATGGGCCTCAGAGGGAGTAAGCCTGAGTCAGGATCTGTGTGGGTCTGGACATTGGTTTGGACATCAAAGGGAGTAGGCAGGAACCTGGAACCTCTGAGGGTCTGGCACCTCTGAGGGAGTAAACAGCTCCTCTGTGATTCTGGGCTCACCCAGGCCTGGGACCTCTGAGGCAGTAGACGGGAGCCAAAAAACTTTCCAGGTCCAACTCCGACCCAGGAACTTCTGCAGAAGGGGTTGTAGACCAGGATTTACAGAAACAGGGCAAAGATGGCAACCTAGGCCAAAGTAGGTCTGAGACAGCAAATTCTAAGGGAGTAGAGCAAAGCACAGGAGCACTGAGCTACCTCTAGGAACGCAGAGTAAACAATGGAGTAACTAGAACTGTGACACTGACTGTACCAGGAGGAACAACCATCTGAGCTTTGGATTCACAGGTACCTAGAAGGTTATTCAACAGAATCTCAGACAGCCCAACCACACCTATAGAGGAAAAGATGAGTAGACAAGGTAAGATCACATGCAACACCACAAAGAGCAATACAACACCAGTAAAACCTAAAGACTCTACAACAGCAAGACCTGAACAACCAAATATGGATGAAGCAGAAGAAAAGGACCTTAAAAAACTTCAAGAGACTATTTGAAACTCTAAAAGAGGAAATTTCCTTAAAGAAATGGAGGAAAAGACAAACAAAAAATTGGAATACATCATCAAATCACTTAAAGAAAACCAAGAAAAAGATATCAAACATATGAAAGAAACTATTCAAGACTTGAAAACTGAAAGAGAGGCAATAAAATACAAACTGAGGGAATTATAGAAACAGAAATCATGATAAAACAATCAGGAATGACAAATGAAAACTTGAACAGCAGAATAAAGGAGATGGAAGAGTGAATCTCAAGTGCTGATGATACCATAGAGGAAATAGACTCATCAGTTAAAGAAAACATTAAATTTAACAAGAGCTTAACCCAAAACATCCAGGAAATATGGGACACCATGAAATGGCCAAATCTAAGAATAATAGGTACAGAAGTAGGAGAAGAAGTTCAACTCAAAAGCACAGAAAATATATTTAACAAAATCATAGAAGAAAACTCTTCCAACCTAAGAAAAGATATGCCTACGAAGACACAAGAAGCTTACAGAACACCAAATAAAATAAAAATAAAAAGTCCACTTGCCACATAATAATCAAAACACTAAACATACAGAGTAAAGAAAGAATATTAAGAGCTGCAAAGGAAAAAGGCCAAGTACCATATAAAGGTAGACCTATCAGAATTACACCTGACTTCTCATTGGAGATGATGAAAGCCAGAAGGTCGTGGTCAAGCATTATGCAGACATTAAGAGACCACGGATGTCAGCACAGACTACTATACCCAGAAAAACTGTCAATCACCATAGAAGGACAAAACAAGATATTCCTGACAAATCTAGATTTCACCAATACCGAGTCACAAACCCATCCCTACACAAAGTACTAGAAGGAAAACTCCAACCCAAGGAAGTTGGCTACACTAACAAAAACACAGACGATTGATGGTCTCATAGCAGTAAATCCCAAAGAAGGGGGAAACACACAAATTAACATCATCAACAATGAAAACTAAATTAACAGGAGATAGAAATCACTGGTCATTAATATCCCTTAATGTAAATGGATTCAACTCACCTATAAAAAGGCACAGGTTAACAGATTGGATATGAAAACAGAATCCATCCTTCTTCATACAAGAAACATATCTCAACCTCAAAGACAGATATCATCTCAGAGTAAAGGGGTGGAAAATAATATACCAATCAAATGGAACTAAGAAACAAGCTGGTGTAGCTACTCTAATACCTAACAAAATTGACTGCAAGCTAAAAATCAGTCAAAAGAGACAAAGTAATTTCATATTAGTCACAGAAAAAAATTCATCAAGAGGAAATCTCAGTACTGAACATCTATGCCCCAAATACAAGGGCACCCTCATATGTCAAAGAAACACTTTTAAAGCTTAAATCATACATTAAACCCCACATACTAATAGTGGGAGACTTCAACACTCCCCTCTCACCACTGGACAGGTCAATCAGATGAAAAATGAACAGAAAAATAAGAGAACTAACATGTTATGACTCAAATGGAATTAATATTTCATGCAGACAGAAAAGAACATACCTTCTTCTCAACACATGGAACTTTCTCAAAAATTGACCACAACAAATACAAAAATTGTACCTTATCAGATCACCGTGGTTTAAAATTAGAAGTCAACAGCAATACTAATTCCAAAAAAACTCACAAACATATGGAAATTAAACAGTGCTCACAGAATCATCAATGGGTCAAGGGAGAAATAAAGGAGAAATTAAAGACTTCCTAAAACTCAATGAAAATGACCACACAACCTACCCAAATTTATGGGACACAATGAAAGCTGTGTTAAGAGAAAAGTTCATAACACTTAACATTTACATAAAGAAGCTGGAAAAATGTCACACTAGTGCATTAACGGCACATTTGATAATTTTAAACAAAAAGAAGCAAATTCACCTAAGAGAACTAGACAGCAGGAAATAATCAAAATGAGAGCTGAAATCAACAAAACAGAAACAAAGAAAACAATACAAAGAATCAATGAGACAAAGAGCTAATTCTTCGAGAAAATTAACAAAATAGACAATGCTTTTTCTAAACTAAACAAAAGGCAGAATGAGAATATCCAAATTAACTAAATCAGAAATGAAAAGGGGGACATAACAACAGACACAGAGGAAAAACAGAATTATCAAAAACCTGTACTCCACAAAATTGGAAAACTTAAGGAAATTGACCATTTTCTGTATAAATATCATTTACCAAAATTAAATCAAGACCAGATAAGCAAATTAAACAGACCTATAACTGCTGAAGAAATAGAAACAGTCATCAAAAGTCTCCCAACCAAAAAAGGTCCAGGGCCAGATGGTTTCAGCTCAGAATTCTACAAGACTTTTAAAGAAGAACTAATACCAATACTCCTCAAATTATTTCACACAATGGAAACAGAAGGAACATTGCCAAACTCTTTTTATGAGGCTACAATTACCCTGATACCCAAACCACAGAAAGACTTTACTAAGGAAGAGAATTACAGACCAATCTCACTCATGAAACATTGATGCAAAAATACTAAATAAAATACTGGCAAATCGAATCCAAGAACACATCAAAACCATCATCCACCATGACGAAGTCAGCTTCATCCCACAGATGCAGGGATGGTTCAACATATGAAAATCTGTCAACGTAACCCATCATATAAACAAGCTGAAAAATAAAAACCACATGATCATCTCATTAGATGCTGAAAAAGCTTTTGACAAAATACAACTTCCCTTCATGATAAAGGTCTTGGAGAGAGCAGGGATACAAGGAACATACCTAAACATAATGAAGTTAATGTACTGCAAGCCAACAGCCAACATTAAACTAAATGGAGAGAAACTCCCAGCGATCCCACTGAAATCAGGAACAAAACAAGGTTGTCCACTCTCTCCATATCTATTCAATATAGTTCTTGAGGTCCTAGCTAGAGGAATAAGACACCAAAAGGAGATCAAGGGAATATAAATTGGAAAAGAAGTCAAACTCTCACTGTTTGCTGATGATATTATAGTTTACATAAGTGATCCCAAAAATTCTACCAAGGAACATCTACAACTCATAAACACTTTCAGTAATGTAGCAGGATACAAGATTCACTAAAAAAAAAATCAGTAGCCCTGCTGTACACAGATGATAAAAGGGTGGGGGAAGAAATCAGAGAAACAACACCCTTCACAATAGCCATAAATAGCATAAAATATCTTGAAGTTACTCTAACCAAACAAGTGGAAGACTTGTATGACAAGAACTTTAAATATTTGAAGAAAGAAATTGAAGAAGACACCAGAAAGCGTAAAGATCTCCCATGCTCTTGGGTAGGCAGAATTAACATAGTAAAAATGGCAATCTTACCAAAATCAATCTACAGATTCAATGCAATGCCAACTAAAATCCCAGCAAAATTCTTCAAAGACCTCAAAAGAACGGTACTCAAATTTATATGAAAAAGCAAAACACCCAGGATAGCCAAAACAATCCTGTACAATAAAAGAACTTCTGGAGGCATCAGAATCCTTGACTTCAAACTCTAACACAGAGCTACAGTACTGAAAACAGCCTGGTATTGGCATAAGAACAGACAGGAGGACCAATGGAACTATTGAATAGACGACCCAGATATCAATTCTCACATCTCCGAACAACTTATTTTTGATAAAGAAGCAAAAAATATCAAATGGAAAAAAGAAAGCATATTTAACAAGTCGTGCTGGATTTCAACATATAGAAAATTGAGAATAGACCCATATCTATCGCCATGCACAAAACTCAAGTCCAAATGGATCAAAGACCTCAACACAAAGCCAGCCACACTGAACCTTATAGAAGAGAAAGTGAGAACTACACTTGAACACATTGGCACAGGGACCCACTTCCTAAATATAACCCCAGCAGCACAGACACTGAGAGAAGCAATTAATAAATGGGATCTCCTGAAACTGAAAAACTTCTGTAAAGCAAAGGACATGGTCAGCAAGACAAAATAACAGCCTACAGAATGGGAAAAGATCTTCACTAACCCCACATCAGACAGAGGTCTGATCTTCAAAATATACAAAGAACTCAAGAAATTGGTCACCAAAAGAACACATAATCCAATAAAAAAAAATATGGAGTACAGACCTAAACAGAGAATTGTCAACAATGTACTCTAAAATGGCTGAAAGACACTTAAGGAAATGTTCAACATCCTTAGTCATCAGAGAAATGCAAATTAAAAACAACTATGAAATTCCATCTTACACCTGTAAGAATGGCCAAGATCAAAACCACTGATGACAACTTATGCTGGAGAGGTTGTGGGGAAAAGGGGACACTTTTGCATTGCTGAAGGGAGTGCAAGCTGGTACAGCCCCTTTGGATGTCAGTGTGGTGATTTCTCAGAAAATTAGGAAACAACCTTCCTCAAGACCCAGCAATACCACTTTTGGGTATATATCCAAAGGATGCTCAACCATGCCACAAAGACATGTGCTGAACTATGTTCATAGCAGCTTTGTTTGTCATGGCCAGAACCTGGAAACAACCTAAATGCCCCTCAGCCGAAGAATGGATGAGGAAAATGTGGTTCATTTACACAGTGGAGTACTACACATCAGAAAAAAATAATGACATCTTGAAATTTGCAAATGGATGGAGCTAGAAAACACTACTTTGAGTGAGGTAACCCAGACACAGAAAGACAATTATCACATGTACTCACCCATAGGTGGCTTTTAAAAATAATGCAAACAAAACCAGCCTACAAACCACAATCCCAGAGAACTTAGACAACAATGAGGATACTAAGGGAGACTTACATAGATCTAATCTACATGGGAAGTAGAAAGTATAAAAAGACAAGATCTCCTGAGTAACTTGGAAGCATGAGGACCTTGGGGGAGGGTTGAAGGCAGGAAGGGAGAGGCAAGGAGGACAACAAAGAAAAATGTAGAGATCAATAAAAGTCAATAAAAAACAATAAAAATGTGCTGATTCTTTCAAAGCACAACATATAGTTACAAGGGGAACAGGCCTCAAACTACTAACAATGATTTCAACAGTTTAAAGAAACTTTCTTCTCTTTGGAGAGAAACGCATGTGTGTTTCTCAAAAATCTTATAAATGTGCTGATATTCAATAGAAAACTTAAAACAAACATGCTTCTTTCATAGAAACCTTCATGTGTTTCTTTGAGGAAAACTCATGGTTTTATTAAGAAGAAGCTAAATATACTTTCATGAAAATGTGCTGATTCTTTCAAATTAAAACATTTGGTACTAGAAAAGTTAAAAGAAATGTGTTTCTCTCACAGAAAGCTTTGTGCGTTTTTTTGAGAGAAGTTCACCATTTTATTAAGAAGATAAAGAAATCTCCAAAAAATATGCTGATTCTTGAAAATGCAACATGTTGTTATTAGGGGAACACTACTTTTACTACTAATAATGCTTTAAACAATTTAAAGAAACTTGCTTCACCTTAGAGAAAAATGCATATAGGTTTTTCAAGAAATAGTACACCTGTTTTAAAAGTGCATAGAAAACTTAAAAGAATCATGGTTTTCCACAGAAATCTTTGTTCATTTCTTTGAGGGATACTTGTGACTTTATTAACAAGATAAATAAACTTTCATAAAAATGTGCCAATTATTTCAAAGTACAGCATATAGATGCTAGAGGAACACACCTTATACTACTAAAAATGCTTGGAACAGATCAAATAAATTGCTTCTCTTCAGAAAGAAACATGAATGTTTTTCAAGAAAGCTTATAAATGTGCTTACCATACATAGAATGTTAGCCAAAATGTTCTTTCACAGAAATCTTCATGCATTTCTTTCGAGAATCTAAATACACTTTCAGAAGAATGTGCTGCTTCTAAAAAGCACAGCATATATTCACTAGGGGAACATTTTTTATAATACTGACAATGCTTTGAACAGATTAAAGAAATTGCTTCCCTTCGGAAAAAAACACATGTGCATTATTCAAGAAAGCATATATGTGCACTCGACACTGCCCTGCCCCACATTCTCCCTTTTGTCTGTGATGTCCTTGGGCTCCTAGGTATCCTTGTTTCAGTGCTGAGGAGTTGTTATCTCTATTTCTTTATGGCATAACAAACAAAAAGGTAGAGGAAATGAATAAATCTCATAAGATACCCACGAAAAACAAGAAAAAGCAATCAAGCAGGTAAGGGAAACTGTTCAAGACTTTAAAAATGAAATGGAGGTAATGAAGAAAACACAATCCAAGGGAAGGCTGGATACGGAAAATCTAGGTAAATGAAGAAAGACTACAGAAACAAGCATAACCAACAGAATATAAGAGATAGAAAAAAGAAACTCAGACACAGAAGACACTATATATATATAAACTCACTGATTAAAGAACAAAACAAATCCAACAAATTCTTAACACAAAACATCCAGGAAATCTGGGACACCGCGAAAAGACCAAACCTAAGAATAACAGGGGTAGAAGAAGGAAAAGAATTACAACTCAAAGGCCCAGAAAATATATTCAACAAAATTATAGAAGAAAACTTTCCCAACCTAAAGAAGGATATGTCTATGAAGGTACAAAAAATATACAGAACACCAAATAGACTGGATCAAAAGAAAACATCCCCTTGTCATATAATAATCAGAACACAAAACATACAGAATAAAAAAAAGAATATTAAGAGCTGCAAAGGAAAAAGGTCAAGTAACATATAAAGGGAAACCTATCAGAATTACACCTGACTTCTCTATGGAAACCATGAAAGCCAGAAGGTCCTGGATAGATGTGCTGCCCACACTAAGAGACCATGGATGCAAGCCCAGACTACTATACCCAGCAAAGCTTGCATTCACCATCGATGGAGAAAACAAGATATTCCAGGACAAAAATAGATTTAAACAATATGTTGCCTCAAATCCAGCCTTACAGAAAATACTAGAATGAAAATCACAAACCACGGAAGCCAACAAAACCCATAATAAGACAAGCATCTGACAACCCTCTACCAGCACAACTCAAAGAAGGGAAACACACAAACTCTACCACCAGAAAAATAACCGAAGTTAACAACCACTGGTCATTAATGTTACTTAATATCAATGGACTCAATTCGCCGATAAAAAGGCATAGGTTAAGAGAATGGATATGAAATCGGGATCCAACATTCTGCTGTTTACAAGAAACACACCTCAAACTCAAAGACAGACACTACCTCAGAGTAAAGGGGTGGGAAAAGGGTTTTCTTTTTTCTTTTTTTTTTTTTTTGGTTTTTCGAGACAGGGTTTCTCTGTGGCTTTGGAGCCTGTCCTGGAACTAGCTCTGTAGACCAGGCTGGTCTCAAACTCACAGAGATCCTCCTGCCTCTGCCTCCCGAGTGCTGGGATTAAAGGCGTTCGCCACCACCACCCGGCGGGAAAAGGTTTTTCAATCAAACAAAACTAAGAAGCAAGCACGTGTGGCCATACTAATATCTAATAAAATTGATTTCAAACTAAAATCAATCAGGAGAGATGGAGATGGACACTTTATACTCATAACAGGAACAATTCATCAGGATGAAGTCTCAATCCTGAATATCTATGCCCCTAATATAAAAGCACCCACTTATGTAAAAGAAACATTACTAGAACTCAAGGCACACATCAAACCCCACACACTAATAGTAGGAGACTTCAACACTCCTCTCACCAATGGACAGGTCAACGAGACAGAAATTTAACAGAGAAATAAGAGAACTAACAGATGTAATGAACCAAATGGACTTAACAGACATCTATAGAACATTCCACCCAAACAGAAAAGAATATACCCTTCTTCTCAGCATCTTATGGAACCTTCTCAAAAATTGATCACATACTCGATAACAAAGCAAACATCCATAGATACAAAGAAATTGTAGTAACCACTTCTGCACTATTGGATCACCATGGAATAAAGTTAGAATTTAACAATAATTCTAACCCCAGAAAGCCTACAAACTCATGGAAACTGAACAGTCAACTACTGAACCACCCCTGGGTCAAGGAAGAAATAAAGAAAGAAATTAAAGTCTTCCTTGAATTCAATGAAAATAAAGATACAACATACCCAAACCTATGAAACACTATGAAAGCAGTGCTAAGAGGAAAGTTCATAGCACTAAGTGCCCACATAAAGAAAACAGAGAAAGCACACATTAGAGACTTAACAGCACAGCTGAAAGCTCTAGGAAAAAGAAAGAAGCAGATTCACCCAGGAGGAGTGGAAGACTGGAAATAATCAAACTGAGGGCTGAAATCAACAAAATAGAAACACAGAAAACAGTCCAAGAATCAATGAAACAGAAAGCTGTTTCCTGGAGAAAATCAACAAGATTGACAAACCCTATCCAAACTAATCAAACGGCGGAGAGAGAATACACAAATTAACAAGATCAAAAATGAAAAGGGAGACATAACCACAGACACAGAGGAAATTCAGAGAATCATTAGATCTTACTACAAAAGCCTATATGCCACAAAATTGGAAAATGTGAAAGAAATGGACACTTTTTAGATAAGTACTATATACAAAAGTTAAACCAAGACCAGGTGAACAATATAAATAGACCTGTTAGTGGCAAAGAATTAGAAGCTGTTATCAAAAACCTCTCAACCAAAAAAGCCCAGGACCAGATGGTTTTAATGCAGAATTCTACCAGAACTTCCAAGAAGACCTAATACTTATACTCTGTAATGTGTTTCACATAATAAAAACAGAAGAGTCATTGCCAAACTTTTTACGAAGTTACCGTTACTGTGATACCAAAACCACACAAAGAATCAACCAATAAAGAGAATTACACACCAATCTCACTCATGAACATCAATGCAAAAATACTCAAAAAATGCTGGCAACCCGAACCCAAGAACACATCCAAAAAAATATACATTATGATCAAGTAGGTTTCATCCCAGAGATGCAAGGCTGGTTCAACATATGAAAATCTATCAATGTAATCATCATATAAATAAACTGAAAGAAAAAACCATATGATCATTTCATTAGATGCTGAAAAAGCATTTGACAAAATTCAACATCCATTTATAATAAAGGTCTTGGAGAGATTAGGGATACAAGGGTCATACCTAAATATAATAAAAGCTATTTATAGCAAGCCGACAGCTAACATTAAATTAAACGGAGAAAAACTCAAAGCCATTCCACTAAAATCAGGAACACGACAAGGCTGTCCACTCTCTCCATACCTCTTCAATATGGTGCTTGAAGTTCTAGCAATAACAATAAGACAACATAAGGGGATCAAGGGGATTCGTATTGAAAAGGAAGGAGTCAAATTTTTGTTATTTGCAGATGATATGATAGTGTACATAAGCGACCCCAAAAACTCTACCAAAGAACTCCTACAGCTGATAAATATCTTCAGTGATATGGCAGGATACAAGATCAACTCAAAAAAAAATCATTAGCCCTTCCATACACAAAGGATACAGAAGCAGAGAGGGAAATCAGAGAAACTTCACGTATCACAATAGCCACAAATAGCATAAGGTATCTTGGGGTTACACTAACCAAGGAAGTGAAAGATCTGTTTGACGAGAACTTTAAGTGTTTGAAGAAAGAAATTGAAGAGGATACCAGAAAATGGAAGGATCTCCCATGGTCTTGGATCGGGAGGATCAACATAGTAAAATTGGCAAGTGTAGCAAAAGCAATCTATAGATTCAATGCAATCCCCATCAAAATTCTAACAAAATTCTTCACAGACCTTGAGAGAACAATAATCAACATTATATGGAAAAAAAATAGGATAGCCAAAACAATCCTATAAAATAAAGGTACCTCCGCAGGCATTACCATCCCTGACTTCAAACTCTATTACAGAGCTACAGTAATGAAAACATCTTGGTATTGGCATAAAAACAGAGACGTTGACCAATGGAATTGAATAGAAGACCCGGATACTAACCCACAAACCTATGAACACCTGATTTTTGACAAAGGAGCTAAAATTATACAATGGAAGTAGGAAAAGCATCTTTAACAAATGGTGCTGGCAGAACTGGATATCAACCTGTAGAAGAATGAAAATAGATCCATATCTTTCACCATGCACAAAACTCAAGTCCAAATGGATTAAAGACCTCAATATAAATCTGACCACACTGAACCTGATAGAAGAGAAAGTAGGAAGTAGTCTACAAAACATGGGCACAGGAGACCACTTCCTACATATAACCCCAGTAGCACAGACAACAAAAAAGTGAATAGATAGGACCTCCTAAAACTGAGAAGCTTCTGTAATGCAAAGGACACAGTCATTACGACAAAAAGGCATCCTACTGAATGAGAGAAGATCTTCACCAACCCCGTATCAGACAAAGGTCTGATCTCCAAAATATATAAAGAACTCAAGAAACTAGACATTAAAACTCTACTTAACCCAATTAAAAAATGGGGTACTGAACTGAACAGAGAATTCTCAACAGAAGAAGTTCAAATGGCCAAAAACCACATAAGATCATGTCAACCTCCTTAGTAATCAGGGAAATGCAAATCAAAACAACTTTGAGATACCATCTTACACCTGTCAGAATAGCTAAAATCAAAAAAAAAAAAAAACAATGATAACCTATGCTGGAGAGCATGTGGAGGAAGGGGTACACTCATCCATTGCTGGTGGGAGTGCAAACTTGTGCAACCACTTTGGAAATCAGTGTGGCGGTTTCTCAGGAAACCTACCTCAGGACCCAGCAATACCACTCTTGGGAATATACCCAAGAGATGCCCAATCATACTACAGAGCTCCCAAGGTCCAAATGAAGAGCAGAAGGAGGGAGAAGATGAGCAAGGAAGTTAGGACTGCGAGGGGTTGGTCTACCCACTGAGACAGTGTGCCTGAGCTAATGGGAGCTCACCAAATCCAGCTGGACTCAGACTGAATGAGCATGTGATCAAACTGGACTCTCTGAATGTGGCTGACAATGGGGGCTGACTGAGAAGCCATTGATAATGGCACTGGGACTTGTTTCTACTGCATGTACTGGCTTTTGTGTCCCTAGTCTATCTGGATGCACACCTTCCTAGGCCTGGATGGAGGAGGGAGGGCCTTGGACTTCCCACAGGGCAGGATACCCTGCTGTCTCTTAAGACTGGAGGCGAGCAATGTGGGGGAGTGGGGGAGTGGAAGGGGAATGGGAAGAGGTGAGGAAGTGGAAATTTTTGAATGGAAAAATAAATAAATATATATATACATATACATAAAGCAAAAATAAAATAAATCTCTCCACTTGTAGAAAAAAAGAAAGAAAGAAAAAACTATCCACAGAAATCTTCATGTATTTCTTTGAGAGAAACGATTTTATTGAGAAGTTAATACACTCTCATTAAATGTGGTGATTCTCTCAAATTACAGCATATAGAGCGTATAGTTACTCCTTAAACATCTAACAATGCTTTGAACAGTTTAAGGAAACCGTCTTCTTTTTAGAGACAAACACATGTGTGTTTCTCAAGAAATCTTATAAATGGGCTATCAGTGCATAGAAATGTTAGAAGAAACCTACGTCTTTCACAGAAGCCTCCGGCATTTCTTTGACTCATGATTCTATTAAGAAGGTAAATGCACTCTCCATAAATGTGGTGATTCTTTCAAATTACAGCATATAGTTACTTGAGGAACACTCCTTATATGTCTAACAATGCTTTGAACAGTTTAAGGAAACTGTCTTCTTTTTAGAGACAAACACATGTGTGTTTCTAAAAAAAAAAAAAAAAAAGAGGGGGGGGAGAGAAAAGAAAAGAAAGTTCCAGGAAAATCCTGACCTTTAGGCTGAATTTCAACTAAGTGATAAGAAATGGTCCTTTTTTTAAAAGCTGTATTTATTTTTATTTTGTAGGTATGGATGTTTTGCTGTATTTTTGTCTGTGAACTGTGTGCATGCCTAGTGTCCAAAGAGGCAAGAAAGTCTTTGGATCCCCTAGAACTGGAGTTAGAGGTGGTTATGAACCTCCATGTGGGTGCTGGGAATAGAACCCAGGTTCTCTGGAAGATTGCCAGGCCACCCTTCTAGCCCAGGCCATGTTTGTATGTGAGTACTTACTAGGATGCAGAGGGACTGCTTAGGGAACTTCCTCTCTGGAACACACGCTGTGCAGTAGAGCACTGGATCAGAAAAGGCACAGATGTTCTTGTATTGATGCCTAGGACCAACATGGGTACATGAAGCATTTTCAAAATGAGAACTATAGCAATAGTAAACAGAACCCTGGTAACATTTTTCTTCCTCAAGAAGTCAAGGTGCATTTAATGTTGGTCTGTTAGTGAAGTCCTGTTGTCCCTGTCCCTACTTCAAGGAACATCACTGTTTTTCTCTGCTCCCAGCCTCCGGCTTCTACGTGTTCAGTCTGTCTGAGTCTTCAGCTATTGCTGTCCTCACTGATGCGAATGCAGGCTGAGAAGCATTACTGTACCTCTGGAAAATCTGATGTCATGAGTCTTGCTGGAATGGCTGTACTTATGTGATTTTCAAAGACGAGGATGAAGAGCTGTGGCAAGAAGACCCGTATGAGGTCATAAGGATGAAATTTGGTAATTGAGATGAGTTCTCCCTCACAGTTCTGGATCTATAAATATGACTAAGTTCATATTCCCAAGCAGTCTGCTCTGTATGATGGACTCCAAAATTCAGAAAAGTTTGATGTTATTTTGCACATAATAAAGCTTGATGCTTTTGAGTGCAGGAGATGAAAGAAGCCTTATTCATCTCTTCCATCAGAGCTGAGGCCCTTGCTGAGTGGTTTGTTACCTAGACTGTGTGAGTGAAATGGAGGGACCAGTTTTCTGTGCTGTGTTACCACATAGCGCTCATTCTGGGATAATTGTGGTTCGTGCTGTTTTCAGAACCTCAGCTTGATTTGCTCCCCCTCCTTTGGACTACATATTCCACCAGGAATAGGATTTCCTTCATCAGCCTCACATGGCTTGCATCTTTCTGGAAGCTGTAGTACTGAGTAGGTTTCCTGGTAATGACTCCCGCTTTCTCTGGGTAAAGCCCTGTGCAGATGTTGTTATATGTAAATCTGTATCCCATCGCTGAGGTACGTCAGAGCAGGAAGGCTGCCGTATTTATTTCCTCTATTTTATATTCTTCCTTCCTTTCTCATGTCTATATTCTCCTGGTCTTGATCTGCACAACTAAGGTATGTTGACTGTGCTGTGGGAAAGTTGTTTTACTGTTTGAGTCAGGTGTGTAGAGTTCCATATTGCAGCTTAAACTCCTGTCAGAGCCCCCCTTGTGGGACCTCAAGCGACAGAGCTCAGCATGCTGACTCCAGGGGAACAAGGGAAGGGCAGCGCTGGCCGTCTCCATTCTCTCTCCATTCTGCTGTTTCCTTTGAGATGTCCTTCCTGTGCAGGATTTGTTTCCTCCTCTTCCTCGTGTCCGCCCTTTCCTTGTTTGCTTTGACAGCAGAATGAAGTCATTCTTCCTTCTGTTTAAGGCTTTGTGAGATAGATAGGTTCTCACTCACTTGTCCAGTCAGGCCCAGAACTTACTGTGTAGGCTGGGCTCAGATCTCTGAGTGCTGCATTTATAGGTGTATGCCATCATCCCTGGAGAGGTGTGCTGGGATTGAGTCTAGGGCTCTGTGTGTGCTAAGTCTACACTGAGCTAACCTCCAGCCCTAGAGCTTTCTTCAGATGGTTAGCATTTCCTATTTTATTTTTAAGACATTTTTATCTATGAATGTGTGGATGCCCGAGAAGGTCAGAAGACAGTGTCGTATTATTCCTTAGAGCTGTGGTGAGAGGTCATCGTGAGCTGCCTGATGTGGGTGCTGGGGAACTGAACTCGGATCCTCTGGAAGAGCAGCAAGTGTTCTAAACCACTGCGGCAACTCTCCAGCCCCAACTTTACTGCTCAGCTGTCCCTCCACTCCATGTTAACTGCTCAGTTGTCCCTCTATTCCCATGTTAACTGCTCAGCCGTCCCTCCACCCCATGTTAACTGGTCAGTTGTCCCTCCTCCCCATGTTAACTGCTCAGTTGTCCCTCTATTCCCATGTTAACTGCTCAGCCGTCCCTCCACCCCATGTTAACTGGTCAGTTGTCCCTCCTCCCCATGTTAACTGCTCAGTTGTCCCTCTATTCCCATGTTAACTGCTCAGCCGTCCCTCCAGCCCTTCTTGTCTTTTGACTTTGTGAATGAGAGTCTCTCTCTGCTCTCAGGCTTACCTTAAACTTGCAGCAGTCTAGGCACGGCCTCCCCACCACTGGATTATATCTGTGTGCCACTGTGCCCAACATCTTACCTTTTCCTCCAGCCCATTTGGTTTTGTAATGTATAGTGTATTTACTTAACTTTTAGAATTAACATTATTTAATTTATTCTTTGTTTTGGTAAAATGGTATCTTTGTTTTGTTTTGCTTTTTTAAAATATAACAACTAATAGTTCTAGTGTCTTTATGCTATAATACAATAAAAAGAAAACTCTTCCATGTATGCTCTCAGTCTGCTTGCTATAGTGGGTAATTACAAATGTCACCAACTGGGAATGGAGAAATGGCTCAGCAGTTAAGAGGACTGGATGCTCTTCCAGACAATCCAGATTTAATTTCCAGCACCTACAAGGTGGCTCACAACTATCTGTAACTCCAGTTTCAGGGGGTCTGACACCCTCTTACATTCTTAATGCCTCCCTAGACAACAGGCATGAGAGGTATCATGACATGCATGAAGACAAAATCTCATACACATATAATTTATCTTTTAATTGCAAGTTGGTTAGAAGAGTATTGGTAACTGAAAAAGGTCACCGAGGAGCTTTCCCCTTGGTTATTCTCTCCTGGAATGATCGAGAGGTCCTGCCAGTCATTTGACACAGGCGCTGTGTTTTCAAATGACGACAGGGAAGAAGTCACTACATTCCTGTCTAAAAGTGTTGATTAATCTTAAAACTGACGGTTTTACCATATTCTGTAGTCATATTTGTCCATTCCCAAGAACAATGGTTTTAGATTTGGTAGAAGCTGCCCTGAGCTCAGGCTTTGATGCTGTGGAGGTGTGAGGTGAGCACCACAAGCTTGCATCCCTGTATATCTGTGGCTCAGCCTCTGTGAGAGGCAGTGTTTTCCCTGTGAGCAGGATACAGAGACAGTACTGTGAAGACCGATAGGGAATTGGAATCCTAGTGTAAAGTACTCAGCATGGAGTGGTACTGAGTGGGAGGGGTGGGAGGGGCTTTGGAGACAGGGTTTCTCTGTGTAGCCCTGTCTTTGAACTAGCTCTGTAGACCAGGCTGGCCTTGAAGTCACAGGGATTCTCCTGCCTCTGCCTCCTGAATGCTGGGAGTAAAGGCATGCACCACCACCAACAACAACAGCAAGTTTCCAAATTCTTAACGACACAGCCTGTTGTGAAACTGTGGAAGTTTCCATGGTATTGCGTAGTATTTAAGGACTTCCCCATTCAACACAGACTCTGTCGGATGCTGTAAAGGGCCAGGCCCTCCTAGAATTGTTCCCTGCTGTCCCCTCTGCCTGCCTGCTGTAGTCCGTCCATGTAATCTCTGTCTCTTTCTTTCCATGTAAGCTTCTGTGTTCGATCCTTTATCCCTGGAGTCTAGAGCAGTGCCTGGCATAGAACACTCTAAGTTTCTGTTGCATTTTGATAGAGGTGAAGTACATTCCCTGTGTTCAGGAAAATAGATACCCGAGACATAACTGCTTTCCTTAGTCTTATCTCTTGAAAGGATGAGCACATGGTGTTTGCTAAACATGCTAAATCATAAATTAGATTATGCATCAAAACCCTGAGACCGCAGCCTTAGCATCTTTACTCTGTAATCCACTGGACAGGTTTAAAGTCTGTATAATAAAGAATTGTATTTTTATTAACATGATTTGCTTTGACATTTTAGATATTTTTGAAGATTGTGCATCTCCCACCATCGCAGCCCAAACCCTCTTGGACAGAGCTGTGCAAAAGGGGAAAGAGGCATACAATTGTTCTTAACTATAAAGTAACTTGTATTATTTGATGTTCTAATATGTCAATATTTATCAATTTAAATCATTATTACTTACATCGTATCACTTTAAATAGTTTTTTAAGTAAAAGATTGAACTATCTTTGACACCTTTGTTCTTGAGCTTATAGTTGATGAATAAAACACAATAAGATGGTTTTAATTTTGAAAATGCACAATATATTTAACATGGTGGTGATAAGATGAGATTCATGCAGATTGAAATGGATTCTTCTATTTCTTTCCGTGATGCCAAAAATGATGGTGTGGTATGGGAGAATTGTCTGTATTTTGCAATCATGTTTTAAATAAACGCTGATTGGCCAATAGCCAGGCAGGGAGTATAGGCAGGGCAATGAGAACAGGAGTATTCTGGGAAGAAGGAAGCCCTTTTCCCAAGTCCTGCTCAGACCACCAAAGAAGCAGGATGTGACCTACCCCGCTGAAAAAGGTACTGAGCCATGTGGCTAATATAGATAAGAATAATGGGTTAATATATGTTATAAAAGCAAATACAAAGCCTCAGCTAATGGGCCAATCAGTTTACAATCTTATGGAGACTTCTGTGTGATTTTCTTTGGGGCTAAATGGCTATGGGAACTGGGCAGGACAGAAACCCCAACAAGCCTGGCCTTCATGTTACAAAATGGGGCCCACATGGACAATTGCATCCACATAAAGCCTGATAGAGCTTGGAAAGTAATTCTGGGCAGAAAAGAATAGAGTAAAAGCATGGCTTCTTGATAGCAGCAATTTCTCGGTTCTGCTCTGCATGCTAAAGACAAGCAAGTGCTCTTTTTAAGAGAGGCTTCCTTACTCAGCTTTAGCTGCAAAACCTTTCAGCTCTTTTAAGAGGTCCTGCCAAGAAACACTTAAATGATGTTAATGAAAAGCTGAATGCATGCTTTTTGGTTTTCAGCTGAAGCAGTAAAAAAATTGAGCTGTTTTAAATTCCGGCTTTTGGGCCATCCTGCCAGGGCAAACTCTGACTCTTTCAGGCAGGCAGTCTGATTATGGATCATTTGAATGTGGTCTATGAACAGACTGTTGCAGCTTGCTTGCTGGCAAGGACCTTGAAATGCCATAGAGTTGTGGCAATAAACGTAGCTACAGCCGGTACCTCCGCCATGGGGCTGAAATCTCAGAAAGCTAAGAAATGGGCTGGATCCAGTCGTCAAGCCAAGGCTTTAATCCTACCCATATTGCTTGGTAAATTAAAGACTCCTGTGATCAAAAAAAAAGAGAGAGATTCAAAGATGAAGAAAACCTCTAAATGGTTTACAGTGTGTTAAAAATATATGCAGGCTTGAAACTAAAAAGGTTAAAGACCTTAAAAAAGAAAGAGAGTAGTTGGGTGTAGTAGCATACACCTTTAATCCCAACACTTGGGAGAAAGAGGTAGATGGACCTCTGTGAGTTCAAGGTGTGGTAGCACACACCTTTAATCTCAAAGCTTGGGAGGCAGAGGCAGACAGACCTCTGTGAATTTAAGGTGTGGTGGCGGACACCTTTAATCTCAGCACTTGAGAAGCAGAGGCAAGTGGATCTCTGTGAGTTCAAAGATAGCCTGGTTTACAAAGGGAGTTCCAGGACAAAGACACACAGAGAACTTGTCTTAAAAAGCCAAAAGTTAAAAGTAAAGGTAAAAGAAATAGATGTTAAAATAAAGCTACATAAGATGGAAAACATACAGAGAATCTGGATACTGTATGTTATTATGCTTTCTTCGTATTGTTTGAATGCTGAGGAAGGAGCAACAGCTGCTAAGAGATATTTGTTTATAAATGCTGCTGAATTAATCCAAGATGGGTATTTTGAAAATACCTTGACTTCAAAAGTATAGTCAAAAGATATGTTACTTTGGAGAGGAGTTTTGCTTTTGTTTCCACAGGAAATGAGAGGCTGTGGATTAATTCTGAGCTAAGAAAAATCAGGTTTGATCAAGGAAGACCACCTGAGACATCTCCAGTAAGAACAGATGGCCTGGATGTCTGAGTTCTTCATCCAGAACAGGTTCAAGACTGCTGCCTGAGATGATCAAGCCTCACAGGATACTCCAGTCAGGACTTGATCATAACTCTAAATTTTCTTTAGGTCCCCATAAGATGATCAGTGCCCCCAACCAGCCAGAAGTAGCCTGGAATACTATGCCCACTTTCCCAAAAAATGGACTTTGTTTAATAAAAAAGAGGGGGAAGTGGTGTGGGAGAATTGTCTGTATTTTGTCAATCACATTGATTCAGGCAGGGAGTATAGGCAAGACAACCAGACAGGAAGTAGAGGTGGGGCAATGAGAACAGGAGTATTCTGGGAAGAAGGAAGCTCTTTCCCAAATCCTGCCCAGACCACCAAAGAAGCAGGACGTGACCCACCCCATGGAAAAAGGCTAACATAGATAAGAATAATGGGCCCACCACCCAGCTAGCTTAACCCCGAAATAACCACACAGAAATTGTATTAATTAAATTACTGCCTGACCCATTATCTCTGGCCTCTTATTGGCTAACTCTTACATCTTGATTTAACCCATTTCTAATAATCTATATTACCACTTGACTGTGGCTTACCAGCAGGAGTCTAACCAGCATCTGTCTTGGGCAGGAGAACCATGGTGTCTTGCCACTCTGCCCTTCTTCCCAGCATTCAGTTCTGTCTGCTCTGCCTACCTAAGCTGCTGCCCTATCAAAAGGCCAAGGCAGTTTCTTTAATAACCAATAAAAGCAACACAAATACAGAAGGACCTCCTACAATGGTGTCCTGGTATCAAATACAAACAGGCCTAAACTTTGACCCTAGGAAGAAAGATGGAGCCCTGTATGTGATTGGTTCCCTGGCTGAGATTTTGTTGAAGATTAGGACTATTGGTTTCTTTTTCCATATGTTGGAAGGTATTTGTGCAGTGTTTGTGTGATAGTGTGTGTTCATGTGGTTTGGAGGCTGGAATGAAGTGCCTTCCTCTATGGCTCCCCTTATTTTTTTTTATTTTTCTTACTTTTATGTGTATGGATATCATCTGCATGTGTGTCTGTGCACCATATGCATGCCTGGTGCCTGAAGAGCTAGAAGGTGTCAGACTCACTGAAGCAGGAGTTACGAATGGTTACAAGGTGCCATGTGAGTACTGAACTGACCCGGGGTCCTCTGGAAAAGGAGCCAGTACTCTCCACTGCTGAGCTCTCTCTCCAGCTGCTGTTTATTTATTTGTAGACAGTTCTCTCATTAGCTTGGAACTTACAGTTGCTAGACTGGCTACTGTGGCTGGTCCCCACAGGACTGGACAAGCCCTGGAGAGTCAGGTCCGGGATGCTGCAGCCCACTCTAACACAGCGGGTCTCTGCAGCCCATGAAAAGCCAGACCTGTGAAGAAGAGCTATCTCCTCCATGGGTGGCCTCACCTGGGACAGACAGGCCCTGGGGAGCAGGGCCAGGGATGCTGTGCCCCCATTTCTACACCTAGTCTCCATAGTCCGGCAAAGTTCATGTGGAGCCAGGCCTGGGGAACCTGAGTCCCCTATTTCACAGCTGGACACCACAGTCGTGGCGAGTCCCTGGGGATTCTTCCCCATGTAAAGCATCTTCCTCTTGCATGTTTGCTCTCCTCAAAAGAGGACAGGCCTTGGGCTCCAGTCCAGCTGTTTTCCCTCTTCCATGCCTGGCCTGTCACTATTCTTCCACATCTAGACTCCCCAGGGCCCTCCAGGGCAGAGAAGTTGCATGCTCTTCTATGGCTTGACTCCCATTGGCAGGACAAGCCTTGTTGAGCCAGGCTAGAGAAGATGTGACACACACAGCCCTTCCATTGTTGGCCAACACATGGCCAGAGAGTGCCTGGGGATCTGTGTCAGGTAACTGCACACCTCTCTTCCACATATCTCCTTACCAGAGGTGACCATGCCCTGAGAAGCCAGGCCATATAAACTGCAAAACCTCGTCCACAGATACCTCCCCACGGCCGGCCATACTCTGGAGTCCAGGTTGTGGAAATTGTGCCACCTCTTCCATGGCTCTCCTGAGCACCCTCTTCCATGGCTGGCCTCTCCAAGACCTGCAAACTTGTGGAATCTGCATCCCCTCTTCTACCTCTAGCCTCTCCATGGCCTGAAAGGCCAGGGACACTGTGCCTTTTCTTCCATAGATAGCCTCACCAGCACCTTCCAGACCAGGAAATCTGTGCCCTGTGACTGGACTCGCCTGGACAGGACAGTCCCTGGGGAGCCGGCCAGGGAAGTTGCACCCCCCTCTTCCCTGCCTGGCCTCCATTTGGCAGGCTATTCCTTCAGGAGCCTGAGCAGGGAGTTGGGACATACTCTTCCACAACTGGCCTTTGCTGGGCTAGACATGCCTTGGGGTTTCAGGCCTTTGAAGCTGTGCCTCCTCTTCCATGACTGGCCTGCAACCCCTCTTCTGAGACTGTCCTCCAAAGTCCAGTAAGCTCAGGGAATCTGCAATTCCTCTTCGATGACTGGCCAAGCCCTTGGAAGCTGCATTTCTCTCTTCTGTGGCTGATCTCTATAGGGTCAGACAGATCCTGGGAAGCTGCACCCCTCCCCCTTTTCCTTTGCTGGCGTCCACATGTGTTGACAGGTCCTGTGGAGTCAGGTCGGTGAGGCTTTGCCCCTTCTTCCATGGCTGGCCTCCACAGGACAAGACAGACCCGATGGAGCCAGGCCTGAGATGCTGTGCCTCCCTCTCCAATTGTTGACATTAGCAGGCCTAGACAGCCCCTGGGGTGACTGCTGGGGAAGCTGAGCCCACTCTTCCATGGCTATCTTCCTGAGGGCCTGTCAGGATGGTGAAGAGGTGCCCTGCTTCCATGGTCTGTATCCCCGGGAGGGACAGGGTCCAGAGCACCATGCAGGGGAAGATGTACTCTCCTCCTCTGTGGTGGCCTCTATAGGTCCAGACAGGAACTGGGGAGGCTAGCTGTGGAAGTTTCTCTCCCATACTCTCTGACTGGCCTTTCTATGACTAACCTCCCAAGGGCCAGCAATGCCCTTGGGAGCCAGGTGGAGGATCCTGCAGCCCACTTTTCCCTGGCTGGCTTCCCCAAGGCTGGCCATGTGCTGAGTAGTCAGGCTGGGATGCTGCATCCCCTCCCCCATGACTTCACTACCCAAGTCCAGTCAGGCCCTGGGGAGCCAGGCTGCAGATGCTATGTCTCCCCTTGTATGATTGGCCACTTCAGCCCCAGACAGGACCTGGGAGCCTTGCTGGGATGCTGTGCTCCACTCTTCCCTGGCTGGAATCCCTAGGGCTGGACATGCACTGAGTAGTCAGGCTGGGGAAGGTGTGATCCCTCTTCCATAGCTGCCCTGCACAGGGCTGGAGAGCCAGACTAGGGACGCTGCTCTCCCCTCTTTCACATATGACCTCTGCTGAGCCAGTCAGGCCCTGGGGAGCCATGCAGGGGATGCTGTGCTCCCCTCTTCTCTGGCTGGCTTCAGCAGTCCCTGGGTTGCCATGTCAGGGAAGCTGGACACCCTCATCCATGGCTGGTGTGTGCCCCGTCTCCATGACTGACCTCCAGAGTATGCCAGCTCAGGTAAGCTGCACCCCCCTCTTCCACATTTAGATCCCCCAGGACAGTACAGGCCCTATGAGCCTGGCTGGAGAAGCTGTGCCCGCCTCTTCCATGGCTGGCTCACCAAAACTGGCCATGCCCTGGGGTGCCAGGACAAGTAAGCTGCACCCTCCCCTTCCAAGGTTGACTTCCCCAGGCCCAGCCAAGCCGTGGGGAAACAGTCCACAGAAGATGTGCCAAACTATCCTCCCACGGGCCACATCGGGGCCAGCCATGCACTAGGGAGCTAGCCTAGGAAAGCTGCACCCCTCGTTCTTTGGCCAGCCCATTCAGGGCCAGATAGGCCCTGGGAGCCAAGCTTGGGATGCCGTGCTCCTCTGTCCCATGGCTGTCCTCTGCCGGGCCTCTATGTCCCTGGGGAGCCAAGCAAGTGAAGGTGCAGCCCCCTCTTTCTCAGCTGGTCTCTGCAGTGCCAGTTAGACCCCGGGAGCCAGGCCAACGAAGCTGCAGCCCCCTCTTTCACAGCTGGCCTAAGCAGGGCCAAACATGCCTTTGGGGTAAAGCCAGGTGTGCCACGGTTTGCGCAAGCATGGCTAGCTTCTGCGGGGACGGACAGTAAGGCTGGAGAAACCGCACCCCCTTTCTTTCACAACTGGCCTCTGTAGGACCGGACATGCCTGGAACACTGTGTGCCCCTCCTCCACAGTGGACCACAGCAGGTTCAGACAGCTCCTGGGAAGCAAAGTCGGGGAGGGCAGACCCTGGGGAGTCAATCCGGGAGTGTCCACAGATGGCCTCTGCTGGGAGGGAAAGGCCTAGGGAGCACCTCACTCTTCCATGACTGGGCTTTGCATGGCCGTATAGGTCCTGGGGAGCAAGGCTAGGGAAGCTGAGCCCCCTATTCCATGGCTGGCATATACCCCCTCCTTTATGACTTGCATTGCCAGGACCTGTAAGACCAGGAAGCTGGGCCCCCTCTTCAAAGGCTTGCCTCCCAGGGCAGAACAGCTCCTGGGGAGACATCCCTGTGCCAGCCTCTTCCATGACTGGCCTCTCCAGGAAAGCGCAGGCCCTGGGGAGCCAGGCCAGAGAGGCTGTATTCCCCTCTTCCTCAGTCGGCCCTCTCAGGGCAGGGTTGGCCCTAGGGATCCAGATGCTGTGCACATCTTCCACAGCTGGCTTCTGCAGTGGCACACAGAATATGGGGAGCCAGGTGGGGAAAGCTGTACCACCGTCTTCCATAGCTGGCCCCTAAAAGCTTGTCGAGGCCTGGGGATCTATGCCGAGGAAGCTGTGTCTTGACCTCCCCAGGACAGGCTGGGCCCTGTGCTGCCAGGCTGTGTAAGCTGTACCCCATTTTCAATGACTGACCTATGCCCACTGTTCCACAATTGGCCACAAGCTTGGTAAACCTGCATCCACTGTCCCTGTCTATCCTCCATAGTGGATCCTGCCAGGCTGGGGATTTGTACCCCCTCGTCCATGGCTGTCCTCTCCAGAACAGGCCTGGGAAGCTGAGCCCACTCATCCATGACTGAACTCAACAGACTATGTCAGGCTATGGAAAGTACAAACCTCTCTTTCGTGTCTGGCCTCTGCAGGGCCTGACAGGCTTGGAGGGCCAGGCCGGGCATGCCGAGCTCCCCTGTTCCATAGATGATCTCTGCAGGACTGGAAACATCCTCAGGAGTCAGGTCACACGAGCTGTGCCCCCGACTTCCATTTATGGCCTCCAAAGGGCTTGACTGTGCCTGTAAAGCCAGGCTGGGAATGATTCATGCCCCTCTTTCATGCCTAGCATCTGCAGGCCTGGACGAGCTCTGGGGAGACAAGCAGGGAAAGCTCTACCCAGCTTGTCCTTGGCCTCCTCAGCATTAGTCAGGTCTGGGGAACCAGGCTGGGGACGTTGGGCTCACCTCCTCTACAGATGGCCTCCACAGGAAAGGACAGGCCCTGGGATGCCAGGACAGGGATGCTGTGCTCTCCTCTTCCCTTTCACAATGGGTCCCCTCAGGGCCATACAGGGCAGGGTAGCTTGACCTCCATCTTTCATGGCTGGCATCTGCAGGTCCAGACAGGCCTTGGGGAGCCAGTCAGGGGAAGCCGCAACACCTCACCCATGGATCACCTCTGGAAGGCTGGACAGGCACTGGGCAGCAAAGCTGAGGTGGCTGTGCCCCCACTACCATGCCTGGCATAGACAGGTCAGGACAGGCCACAGGGGAGCCAGGCCAGGGAGGCTGCAGCCCTATCTACCATGGATAGCCTGTGTAACACTGAACAGACTGTAGGGAGTCCGGCCAGGGAAGCAGCACCACCCTCTTCCACAGCTGCCCTCCTCAAAAGCAGACAACAACGGGGAGCCTGGCTGGGGAAACTGTGCCCCCCTTTTCCACAGATCACCTCTGTCATGCCTTATAGGCCCCGAGGAGCCATGATAGGACACCTGCACCCCCCTCTACTATGTCTGGGGTCAGCAGGGCCAGACGGGTCCTGGGGAGCCAGACCAGGGATACTACACCCCGTCTTCCAATGCTTGCCTCCACAGGGCCTGCCAAGCTGGGGAAGGTGCATACTCTCTTCCATGGTGGGCCTCCCCAAGACATGCCCTGGAGAGTGAGACACGGGAAACTGTCACCTCTTTCACAGCTGGCCTTACCGGGCTTGACCAACCCCTGGGATACCATGCCATATCAGCTGAACCACACCCTACGGCTTCCCCAGGACCGGACAGGCCCTAGTGAGTCAGGCTGGAAAATCCATGACCTGTCTTCCATAGCTGAGCTGCACAGAGCCACACAGACTCTGGGGATTTAGGCCAGTGAAGATGCACCCCCTCTTGCTCAGCTCACCTCCGCAGGGTTGGACAAGCCCTGGGGAGCTAGGCCGTGGCAGCTGTGCCCCTCTTCCGTGACAGGCCTATACCCCCTCTTCCATTACTAGCATCACCAGGAACTTCAAAATTGGGGAAGCTGTGCCTCTTCATCCACAGCTAGCCTCCTAGCAAGCCCGAGAAGCTGTGCCCCCTCTTTGATGGCTAACCTCCCAGGACAAGCCAGTGACTGGGGAGCCAGGCAAAGGAAGCTGCACCCCACTCTTCCATGGCTGTCCTCTGTGGAGCAAGACAGGCTCTGGAGAACCCGGTCAGGGAAGCTGTGCCCTGGGGTTTCAGGCCAGTTAAGCTGTGACCCCTCTTCTTCTGCTGGGTTCCCCAGGGCAAACAATGGACTAGGGGACCAGGTGGGGAAAGCTGTGCCTCCCACTTCCACAACTGCCTGTGGAAGCTGCCTCCTCCTCCACATCCAGCGTCCTCAGCGTCTTGC
Source organism: Microtus pennsylvanicus (assembly GCF_037038515.1). Classification (NCBI taxonomy): domain Eukaryota; kingdom Metazoa; phylum Chordata; class Mammalia; order Rodentia; family Cricetidae; genus Microtus; species Microtus pennsylvanicus. The sequence continues at coordinate 41,547,734 of NC_134583.1, forward strand.
AGACTGGGGAAGCTGAGCCTGCTCTTCTCCAGCTGGAGTCATCAGGGTCACCACGACCTGGGGTGCCAGCCCATGTAATGTGCACCCGACTCTTCCATGTCTTGCCTCTCCAGTGGCAGTCACATCCTGTGGGATCAGGCCAGAGCAGCTGTACCCCTCTTCCACAGCTGACCAATGCTGGGCCAGGCATTCCCTGGAGAACCTGAATGTGGACGCTGCAGCCCCGTCTTCCACGGCTGTCCTTTGCAGAGCCAAACAGGCCCTGGGGAGCCAAGTGGGGAGCTGTGTTTCCCTCTTCCACGGTTGACCTTCACAGGGTCACACAAACCTTGGGAGCCAAGCTTGGTCGGCTGTTCCCACCTTTTCCATGGCTGGCATCACCTATGCTGGCAATGCCATGGAATCTGCGTCCCTTCTTCCATGAATGGCCTGAGCCCCCTCTTCCACTACTAACCTCCCCACAGCCTGCAAGCTCATGGAAGCTGCACTCTCTCTTCCATAGCTAGCCTCCTCAGGGCCTGCCAAGCCAGAGAAGGTGTGCCCCATCTTCTGCAGCTTGCCTCCCCAAGACAGGACAGGCTCTGGGAAGCCAGGTGGGGTAAGCCGCACACCTTTTCCTTTCTGGAATTCCCTGGACTAGTTATGCCTTTGGGTGCAAGGTCATGGCTGCTGCAGCCCCTCTTCCACTACTCCTCCCCATAGGGCAGGCAAAGCCCTGGGAGCTGTGCCCTCATCAGGACAGGCCAAGTCAGGTAAGGTATACCCCCTTTCCACTATAGGCCTCACCGGGGCTGGACAGTTCCTGGGGATTCATGATGGGGCAATTGCACCTCCCTCTTCCATAGGACTGCATTGGTCCTGAGGGTTCACACACTCCCCCTTCCACAACCGGCATCCTGAAGGACCTATAAAACCAAGGAAGCTGCACCATCTTCTATGGCTAGGCTCCCCATCCACCTCTTCCATGGCTGGCGTCCCCAGGACAGGACAGGACCTGGGGAGTCTGTCCAGGCAAGTTGTTTTCCTCTCTTCCACATTTGGCCTCTGCAGAGCTGGACAGGCCACGGGGAGCCAGGCCAGGGAAGGTGCACACACTATTCCTTATCTGGCCTCACCAGGGCCAGCCAAACCCTGGGGTGTCAGGCCATGTAAGCTGCAACCCCCTCTTCCAAGGCTGTCATTCCCAGGGCTGGTCATTCCCTGGGGAGTCAGGCCAGGGAATCTGCACAACCCTCTTCCATTTCTGCACTATGCGGTGCTGGACAGGCCATGGGTAGTCAGTCAGTGGATGCTGCGACCTCGTCTTCCATGACTGGCCTCTGTTGGGCCAGACAGGCCATGGGAAACAAGTGGGGGAAGTTGCAACATCTTCTTCTGCAGATGGCCTCTAGATAGATGCTGGGGAGACAGTTGTGTAAGGTGTGTCTCCTCTTCCATGGTTGGCTTCTTCAGTGCCAGACAGGCCCTGGGAAGCCAGGCTGGGGAAATCGCTGCCTCTCTTCCACGACTGTCCTTCATGGGGCTGGTAGGCCCTGGGAAGCCTGACCAGGAAAACTGTGCTTCCTTTTCCACAGCTGTCTTCCACAGTGATTGGCAGTCTCTGGTGAGCATGCCCGAGAAGCTGTGTATACCACTTCTGTGACTGTCCCCCTCAGGTGCGTACAGCAATGGAGAGTCTAGCTGGGGAATCCACACCCCACCTTCAATAACTGGCCTAGGCAGTGCTGGGAGGCCCCGGGGAGCCAGACTGAGGATGCTGAAGTGTCACCCTAGTCTGTGGCTGTCACCACAGATCTGGACATTCCCTAAAGCCATGCTGGAGAAGCTGTACCCCCCAATTTTATGAATTTCCTCCCAAAGAGAGCCTAGGCCGTAGGGTACAAAGCCAGGGGAGCTGTGCTACCTCTTCCATGACTGTCCTCTGCCCCATCTTCAACAAATGATCTCCCCAGCGCCTGCCATGTCAAGGACCATATAGCCGCTACTTCCATGACTGTGTGCTCCTCTCTTCCTAACAGGACCTGGGAAGCCAGTTCAGAGAAGCCAACAACTGATCCTTGCAGACTGAGACAGGCCTTAGGAAGCCTGTCTTGGAAAGCTGTGCCCCCCTCTTACAGAGCTGGCCTCTTCAGGTGCAAACAGGAATAGGGAACCTGGCAGGGGATCTATGTCCCCTCTTCCACAGATGGCCTATGACTTGCCATACATGGTCTGGGGAGCCATGCTGGGGCAGGAGCACTTCCCTCTTCTGTGGCTGGATTCTACAGGGCTGGAGGGTCCTGCGGAGCCAGGCCAGAAAGTTGCATCCACCTCTGCCAAGGCTGGCCTCTGAAGGTTCAAACATGCACTGGGGAGACAGGCAGGGGGAGCTGCAGACCCCTTTTCCATGGCTGAGCTCCACAATGCCATACAAACCTGGGGGTCCCAGAGTGGGAACACTGTGCCCACCTCTTCCAAGGTCGGCCTCTGCAGGTCCAGACAGGCCATGGGTAGTCTGTTGGAAAAAGTCGCATCCCCAATTTCACTTCTGGCCTCCATAGGTCAGACAATTCCTGGGAAGCCAAGACATGGAAATATCACCCCCTCTTCCATGGCTGTCCTGTCCTCCCTCTTCCAGTACTGGCATCCCCAAGACCTGCAAGACTGGGTAAGCTGTGACCCTCTTCATCATGTAGTATTCCCAAGGACTACCAGGCAAGGCAATGTGTGTCCCCACTTTAACGACTAAACTCCCAGGACAGGACAGACCCTGGGGATCCAGGCCAGCGAATCTGTGCCCTCCTCTACCATGGCTGGCCTCCCCAAGATAGGATGGGCACTGCAGAGTTAGGACAAGTAGGTTGTACAACTCTCTTCCACAGCTGTCCTTCACATGGCCCAATAGGCCCTGGGGAATCAGTCTGTGAACCTGCACCATTCTTACATGGCTGGACTCCTCAGGGAGAGTCAGGCCCTTGTGAGCTAGGCTGGGGGAGCTGTGCCTCTTCTTCAATGTCTGGCCTCTGTTCTCTCTTCTACAGAGGAGCGTAGCCCCATCAGTGCTGACCATAGAGTCTGTGGGTAGAGATGAGGACAATGACAGCCCACTTTAGTGCTGATTATACTGTCTGAGGGTAGACATGGGTCAGTATAGTGACAGCCCCATCAGTGCTGACCATAGTGTCTGTGCGTAGAGTTTTTAATTTTCTACTCAGTTTATGTGGTGAAAAGATACATTCAAAGATAATATCTTCCCTATGCATTAAAATTTCTGTAGGGGGAATTCTGGAAGGCAATACGGCTAGAATGCAATTAAGATTTGGATCCACCTGTTCCACATGTCCCTTCTGTAATTTTCTTCAACAAAAGTTAATTCTTTCTCTGCTTCAGCTGTTAATTCCCTGGGACTATTTAAGTCTTGGTCGCTATCTAAGGTTTGGTTTAAATGAACTGTTAGATCAGGTGTTATCCCAACAGTGGGTTGTAGATTGGAAATGTCTCCTATAAATCTTTAAAAATAATTAAGAGTCTGTAATTGATCTCTCCTAATTTGAGCTTTTTTGTGTTCTAATTCTCTGTAAATCTATTTTATAACCTAGGTAATTGATAGAATCTCCTCTTTGTATTTTTTCAGGAGCAATTTGTAATCCCCATATAGGCAAAACTTTCTTCTTCAAACATTCTTTCTAATGTATCTGCATTTGAATCAGATAGCAAAATGTCACCCATGTGATGGTGAATTATAGTTAGGGAATCGTGTGCATTATTTCCAGTTTACAGTGTCTTCACAGGGAAGACGGTCCATTGATATCTCCTAGTGGTGAGAATTATTATAAGTAGGCACTGTGAAGACAGTTTTTCTGTCCTATTTTTGTAAGGGAATAGTGAAGAAACAATCTTTTAAATCAATAACTATAAGAGGCTATCCTTTAAGCAACAGGGAAGTCAAAGAAATTCCAGATTGTAGTGGTTTTATAGGTTGAATACCTTGTTGACAGTTCTTAGCTCTGTCACCATTCTCCATTTTCAAGATTTCTTTTTAACAACAAATAGAGCAGAATTCCAAGGGCTGGTTGATTCTTCAATATGGTGAGCATCTAGTTGCTCCTGTACCAGCTGATCTAAAGCCTTTAGTTTCTCTTCTGTTAAAGGCTTAACCCATTTAGGTATCTCAGTTAACCATATTAAAGGTAGAGCTGTTGGCATCTCTGAAAGTTTATTAGTAGTTTTTTTACTTGTATAGCCTGAATGGCTAGTGATCATTTTTATAGTAACCTATATCCTTCCCAGAAACATGAGTTTCTGGGACTGCAGGAATGTTAATCTGGGTATTCCATTGCTGCATCAGGTCATGACCCCATAAGTTCACTGTGATATTAGCCACATATGGCCTCAGCCTTCCTCTGTCCTTCTGGCCCTGTGCATTCATCCTATCTCATGCTTTGATTCACTTGAGATAGGGTTCCAATTCCGAGGAATTAAATGAACATCTGCCTCTTGAAGAGGTCAATCCAGATGCCAAGATTCTGGATTAGTTATAGTAACATCCGCACCCATGTCCAGTAATTCCTCAATTACAGTGTCATTTATAGAAGTCTGCCAGAATACATGTTTCCTATGTCTATTGAAATTTTTGATTCTTCCTCCATGTTTAATCCATAATTCAGAACAGTGTGGTGTTTTACAGGAGGCACTGGACTTTTAATTTTCCTGGTGAGACATGTCCTCCACAGTGACTGGTAATGACTGGACCATGTTTGGCCTGGAGGCCTGCAAGAGGTCTCCCCAGTGAGTTTCCTGATATTATGTTGCCTTGTCTGTCTTTTGTTGCTCTGCATCTCATTAGTTTAATGTCAGCCTTTGCCTCATCTTCTACATAATCCAGAAGTTTGAGACCTTCTGTTTTTGCCATTCTCAGAGGAGACATTATTTCTGGTAATGCCTTGTCTACAATCCCTTCTCAGATGTCCTACAATACCACAATTAAAACATTTGGCATCTTGATGTCTCCTCATATCTTTGGAAATTGCTTCTCCTACCCAATATTCAGTATTATAGTCAAATGTCTCAGTGTTCATTGTATACAGAATCCATTCATCCATAGGTGCTGATCTAACCTTTAAAGGCCCAAGTATCTTTTTGCATTCTAAGTTGGCATTTTCAAAAGCCATAAATTCAATAAGTACTTATCTAGCTTCTCGGTCCGTTACTCCTATTTGTTAATCTTTATAAAAAGTCACTAAAGGGTTATCTTTGGCCTTGTTTAACTCTAATGTATGATCCAACTATTTTTTTCCTCGTTCTTGAATCCTGTCCCAAGCATTTTAGTCTGCTGTGTGACATAGGGACAAGGTGTGTTCATCATAAAGAGCTTGATCCTGTGGGTCAGTATAAGTGCCCTCACCAAGAACTTGGTCTTGGGAAGCCTCAAATCCTTTTGCTTTTCCCTGTTGTTCTAAATTTTTGTCTCTTCTCACAAACAGCATTTCCACAGTAGTTGTGGCCTGTCTTCCAGGACCACTGAGACTAATTGAAATCAGTCATATAGGGTAACCTTATTTCTGGAAGTCCATGTCCTTACCATCTCCCTATATAGTGACTGCAAGCCATAAGATACTACTGCTTGCTTAATTTCTTTTTTTTCTAATATTTATTTATTATGTATACAATATTCTGTCTGTGTATCTACCTGAAGGCCAGAAGAGGGCACCAGACCCCATTACAGATGGTTGTGAGCCACCATGTGGTTGCTGGGAATTGAACTCAGGACCTTTGGAAGAGCAGGCAATGCTCTTAACCTCTGAGCCATCTCTCCAGCCCCCGCTTAATTTCTTTTAAATCATTCATACCTATATGTTTCCATATACATTCTTTGGATCATTTTGGGCATTTAGAACTTGATGGTTTGTCAGGGGTGATTACAGGGTGGGAAGCTAAAACTCTTGGTAGGTCATCTCTGACTCTAACAGGTACTACTGATGTTAAATTCTTTCCTTGTACGTTCTCTTCCTGCTCATCAAGTCCAATAATATCCTCGATCATTTCAAATTTTTTGCCATTGTCTTTTGAAAAGCCTGACTCTCTTGACCTGTGAGTATTTCTAATGATCTGAGTCACTTAAGTCTCCGGTCCTCATTCTGCACATATGATTCCAAGGTATGAAATTTTCCATTAAAGATAACTTCTCACCCTTGGATATAATTTGGATGGCGTGCAGATTGCCTTCCTGGAGAGATACTCTATCTGCTAATTTATAACTTTTTAGCACATTTTGATTGTCAAATTCAACAGTATGAATTCTTTCAGATAATTTCTCAGTACCCTTTGACATGGATTGAATTTTGTCTGCAAAATTAATGTTATCCTTTTCAATGGTATTAATTTTTTCAACTAACTTTTGATTTTCGATGGTATTAACTCTGTCAGTTAGCTGTTCATTATTAGTCTGTAAAGACTGTATCATTTCTAAAAATGCCTGATTCTTGGCACTGTTACCAAACCATTTTCTTAAGGATACAATTCAAACAAAGCTAAGTCCCAATATCCAATAAACGGATATATCAGAAAAACCATATAAGCCTTGCAGAAAACCCTCCATAGTGTAGGGGAAAAGGTTATCAAATTCCTGGATGGTAATATTTTCTGCCATTATATAACTTTCAAATATATTTATTTATTAATCAAATAAAGTTACCTTCGTTATGAGATCAGTGAATTGCTATAGGTGTAATAATTCTTATTAGCCAGCAGGTGTCGTGGTTGCAGCAATGTACTGGACCGACATGACCAGTGGCAGTGAGTACTGCTTGGTTCCACATCGGCGACTACTTAAATACTAACAAATACGCCTTGCTTGACAAATCAAGAGCAATTAAATCAATTCTGTACATGGAGTTTTTTGGTGGCCAGAATATCAAGGAACCAGGTTTGCAGTGAGGGAACACAAACCAGAAGCTGCACGAGTCACCATGCGGCAGGGAAAGTGGTAGCGGGGGAAGTACGCACAAGCCTGGGAAATTGCCAAGTCTCCACGCAGTAGCTCTGCTGCGCAGGTGAAATCAAGCCAGGCAGGCAGGGGTGGGAGAATTTCTGGGCCACGCCCCTTTTGGATCTTGGGGGCTGGTCCCAGTAGGTACAGAGTTGGGATTCACGTGGGCTGCAGATGTTGATGCAGTAGTCAGTCACACTAGCTCAGAATGGAGTGTAATAAAGGGTTCTTTATTTAGAGGTAGACTCACAGATCATAGTCCTCTGCATGAACGGGGTAAAAGAATGAGATCCAGCAGCTGAAAGAGAGAATTCAAGCTTTACAGCTGCATTTATAGTATAAGAGACCAATCCCAAGTGGGCTGGTATCTTAGAGGCCATTGGCTGAAGGAGTTCCCACAGAACTCCCTTTAGTCTTTTCTTCCTCAATTCTTTCCTGCGTGCCTCTCTTCCTGTTTCCTATCCTTCATATTTTTATCCCATTCCACTTGTTTTCCTTTCTGCCTTTCTTCTGTTTCTTTGACTTACTTTATTTTTCTTCTATTTTCTTTATTTCTATTTTCATTTTAAAGTGGCTTCTTGTAAGATTTGAGTTCAAGGAAAAACTTTGGGCAAGGGAAAAACATTCATATTACAAGCACACAGTGTTGGGAGTGCTGTGGTATAGTATACACAGTTTAACCTTCTTGTGTAACAAGTGGATGTGCAGCAATAATTAGAAGTTTACGTCTTTCCTCATGGTGGAAAGGAAGAGCAGAGACTTCCACGCACAAATAGAATGCTATTTAAAAGCAGCAAACTGGAAAAAGATTCATGTGTGTATGTTTGGTGCCTATGAGGCTTACCTAGAAAACCTATGTCCTGCAACAGAGGTCTCAATTTTATGATGGTGGCACAGGATTCCCAGGAGAACTGCCATGATAGGTTTGAAAGACTTCTAGGGATCATCTTCATAACAAGTCAGCCCTCTTTGGGAAGATGGTCTTTATTCATAGGTAGAAGTAAGGTTTGCACAGGCCTAACTATAATCCATAATAAGGGACTTGCTCCTAAAGTATATGAAAAGACGAGGGAGCCTGAATTCTTCATTAGACCCTATAGAGGAAGCCAAGCTTCAAAAGCAACACATGTTATAAAAGAGTGTGCTGTATGTGTTATTCCTACTGGGATAAAAAAAATAATTTAAAATTCAAAATGGGCAATTTCCCAGAAAAGCAGAGATAACTATAGGTCATATTTTTAAGTGGCAGTGAACCTATGTATGAGTATTTGTGAGAATGGGTATAATTTCACATGTAGTGTGATCATGTGTTGGAGAATGTTTGAGTGTGTGTCTCCTTGTATGTGCTGGGAGAATTATTCACATATTGCTCCATTGATGTGCATCTTGCTCATGTGTGTAAAGTTTTATACAGAAAACAGGATGAAAAGAACTTGTTTTTGTTTTTGTTTTGGAGTGGGAATGAGATGAGTAAGAATGAAGCCAAACAGTGGAAACTAAAGTATGTGAATTCTGCATCAGTTCTCATCCATGTCCTCAGCTGGCAAACAGATGCCTTCATCTGCATAATGTTTATATTTTGGCTATGATAGGAAGTTGTGTGGTAGAAGTAGAATAGTTACAACTCACAAACAGAATTGTGTATTTTTGGTCCTTCCATAGGGGTGAGTGTGTACCTGACTGGCAGCCAGCTGGATCCCCTGGAAAGGGAGCACAGGCACCCTCCATTCCCCTAAACGTTCTGGCCATTCAGTGGAGGCTTCTCCCTAGCTACTGTCTTTCTCTTTTTATCCCATCCCAGCTTGCCCCCCAAAAACCCCTTTCTATCTATGGGGTCATAGGATCCCCCAACTCAGCCTGCTTCAGGGCTGAGGGTCTGAGGACAAAGTGGTAAGTGCAACTGCACAGGAGTTTCTTTGTCCCACTGAGCCTGTACTCAGCAAGGCCACCCTTTTGTCTGCAAGGTACCTGGCCAGCAAGTGGACCTGATCCTGTACCAGAAGTTCCATCCCTCAGGAGGGGTGAGTGCCCTACTGGCTGGTAGGATGCCCTGGGAACGGAGCACAGGCACCCCTCAATCCCCTAAACTGTCTGACCATTCAGGGAGCTTCTCCCCTGGCTATTGCCTTTCTCTATTTATCCCATCCTAGCTTGCCCCCCAAACACTTCTTTCCATCTGCAGGGTCTTTAGATCCACCACCACAGCCTACTCCAGGGTGGAGAGAATCTGAGAGACTCCAGTGCTGAGGAGACCTAAGAGAGGGCAGACCAAGAAAACCCCCCAAGTACACAGGTAGCTATAGCAAAGATCGGACCAAGCGGCCAAGACTCTCCTAACAGCATTTGAAGGAAGAGATGGGCAGGCACTGCTGAGAAGTCAAGAACAATGGCACGGGGTTTTAATCCTACTGCACGTACTGGCTTTGTGGGAGCCTAGGCAGTTTGGATGCTCACTTTACTAGACCTGGATGGAGGTGGGTGGTCCTTGGACTTCCCACTGGGCAGGGAACCCTGATAGCTCTATGGGCTGACAAGGGAGGGGAACTTGATTGGGGGAGGGGGAGGGAAATGGGAGGAGGTGGCGGGGAAGAGACAGAAATCTTTAATAAATAAATAAACTGAAAAAATAATTCAGAAACCTTTTCCACATAAGGTTTTAATTTTTTACTTGGTTTTTGTGGTTTAAAAAAAATCCATTCTAAGATAATATCAAATAAATGGATGTATCATATAAGCGTTGCATAATATCTTCTACAGTATAAGCAAAAGGTTATTAAATTCCTGGATGGTGATATTGGCTGCAATTATTTAACTTTCAAATTTATTTATATTTGCATTAATCAAATAAGCTTACATTCATTATGAAATTTCAGTAAATTGTGTAGGTGTAATAATCTTTATTGGCCAGAAGGTGTCACTGTTGCAGCCGCAGAGCAGAGAGATGGGCCAGCATGAACAATCCAGCTTGGTTCAACATTGGCACCTGCTTAAACATTGACATATATACTTTGCTTGACAAATTAAGAGCAATTAAATTGATTCCGTACACTGAGAGAGCTTTTTGGTGGCTAGAATATCAAGACACCCACAGCTTGCAAGCAGGGAACACAAACTGGAAGCTGTACAGGCTGTCTTGCTGCAGGGAAAGCAAGGTCGGGGAGAGTGTTCATGAGACTGGGAGATTGCCCAAGTGTGGTAGCTCTGCTGTGGTGAGGTTCTGGAAGAAAAAACACTTAGTAGGTAAAATCAAGTCAGACAGATGAGGGTGGTAGAACTTCTGGGCCACAGACCTTTGGGCCATGGACCTTTTGAGCTGGTCCAGGTATGCGTGGAATTGGGATTCATGTGAGTGACAGATGTACACTATGAAGTAGTCCCACACTAGATCAGAACTGAGTATAATAAAAGGTTCTTTATTGAGGGGTAGACTCATAGATAGCAGGGAACAGGAATTGAGAGGTAAAGAATGAGACAGAGAGAGAGCCTATGCAAGCTGTACGTCTACATTTATGGTACAAGAGACCATGCCTAAGTGGGCTGGAATCTTAAAGGCTATATCCCACAGCACTCTTTGTTTCTGTCTCCTCTCCCCGAACCACACACACACACACACACACACACACACACACACACACACACACACACTGTGCGTTTTAACTTACCGTAGACAGATTTGTAAGTTTGTTGCAAAATGGGAGTTAAGAAGGAGACCTAACTGGAGGGAACAAAGCAAAAGAGTAGGCCAGCCGCAACAAGCACACACTCCACCCACACTCCCCATTGGCTGATGCTTCCCTCAGCTCCCTCCTACACACACTCCACCCACACTCCCCATTGGCTGATGCTTCCCTCAGCTCCCTCCTGCACACACTCCACCCACACTCCCCATTGGCTGATGCTTCTCTCAGCTGCCTCCTGCACACACTCCACCCACACTCCCCATTGGCTGATGCTTCTCTCAGCTGCCTCCCGAAGCATTCTTTGTCTAGAGCCAGGACTCAAAATTTTCCAATCTCTAAGCTTTCTTTTTCCTCAGCTTAAGTTTTACTAGTATTTGGGTATCTTTTAGGTATGACTTGTATTAGACTGTTGTTTCATGCTGTCCTATTTGAATTAAAACCTGGTTCTAGAGTTAGGAGAGGGCTCCCCCTCCTCTAGACCCAAGCGTGCTTGTTAAAGTTTTCTTCCAAAATCTGTGCTGCACCATTAAGCACATTGCTTACAAACCCCATTCAAGTGCTCAACCTCCTGAAAAGGCCAGAGTTCAGGCTAGCAGCACAAACCAGAAAGTCACCGTGTCTTAACCGCATGGGTTGTTTTGCTGCTAGTGCTGAATCAGGAAGACCTTTCTTAAAAGAGCCACGACCCCCCCCCCTGCTCACTGTCAGCTGAATCAGGAAGACCTTTCTTAAAAGAGCCACGACCCCCCCTGCTCACTGTCAGCAAACAGACCCCACCCCAAAAAATGCAACTAAACTTTTTTGTGTCTAGAATTCCTTTCCAAGTTCTCTCAGGTTTTATAAAATTTTAGCTGGCATACGTTGGAGGTTGGGAGAGAAAAGGGAAGGTGATTGGAATTCCCCTCTGTATACTGTGACTATCATTGGTTAATAAAGAAGCTACTTTGGCCAATGGCTCAACACAATATAGCCAGGCTGAAAGAGATATAGAGAGAGATTAGGCAGAGTCAGAGAGAAGCCACATAGCCACTGCTGTGGACAGACGCCTACACTGGAGCCCGCAGAAATTTCGCAGGTAGGCCATGACCTCATGGTGGTGCACAGATTAATGGAGATTGGTTAGTTTAGGATATAAGAGTAAGCCAGAAATATGCTTAAGCTATTGGCCAAGCAGTATTGCAAATAATATAATTTCTATGTGACTATTTCATGGTAGGGCAGCCGGGAATGATTAATGGCCTCCAATGACATTAGTAGACAGTGATCAAAGTGTTTGTAGAATAACTAAGTAAATGACTACATATTTTAGGGCCCAGCATCATGTTGCAAACCAGGCTGATACATTTAGCAGAGTGAACACAGGTTCTGGGCTCCCAGAGGTCTTTTCTTCTTCTCATTTCCTCATGACATAGTCACAGGTTAGTGGCAACGGCCGATCTTTCTCCAGTCTCCACACATTTCTCTTGAAGTGGCATTTGTAGGATAGATTGTTGCAGGAGAACCTTCGGCTCCTCCAGCCTATAGCCGCTGAGATACCAGCCCATTGGGGTGTGGTCTCTCTCCCTTTAAAAAAGCGGCTACTTCCCTTCTCACCCCTTTTCGCTTCCTGCTCCATTTCCGGCAATTAGACTCCTTCCTAATCGCACAGAGGGCTGTTGTCTGGGACGGTTATCTGTAAGTTTTTTCCCCTTTAAATAAATATCACCCTATTAATCATAATTCCAAACTGGTGTGGCATTGTTTGCTACTTATGCCTTCACTTGGAGCCCCACGTTGGGCGCCATTCTGTAGTAATAGGAGTGGCGGGGCTGCGTCCCCAGCACCCAGGCCGCCTGGCTAGCTTATGCCCCGAAATAACAACACACAAACTGTATTCATTTAAACACTGCTTGGCCCATTAGCTCTAGCCCTTACTGGCTAATTCTGATATCCCGATCAACCCATCTCTAATAAATTGTGTAGCACCGGTCTTACCGGGAAAGATTCAGCGTGTCTGACCTGGCAGCTTGCTTCATCACGTGCCTCTGCCTCAGAGAGCAGAGCTATCGCGTCTGCCCGGGAGAGAGGAGCATGGTATCTCTGAGCTCACTTCCTCTTCCTCCCAGCATTCTGTTCTGTTTACTCCACCCACCTATGTTCTAACCTATCAAGGGCAAGCAGTTTCTTTATTTAATTAACCAATGACCTTCCTCCATCAATAGATATATGACCTAATCTAGCCAGATGTAACAGGGAGTTTCCTACGGGAAAATGTTACTTAGAAATATAGAGACTTTTCCTTTCTCTGGACTATATAATACTTTATTGTTTCAACTTGAGCTATGCCAATCATCTTACCTAGAACCTAACATCAAAGTCAGAATTCTGAGAAAGGCAAGCAGAAAAACAGAAAGATAGAAGATCTTGATCCTTATCAACATGGCTAACAGTTCGTTAACTACCCCTGGAGTTGTCCTGGCCAGGGACTTGTGATTGAACATTCAGAGTTAAAATGTTCTGATCCTTCAAGATGAAAATCTCCCAGTAGGAGGTTCATGAATGGATTTTATGTGTGTATGGGGAGAGGGGAACTGTGTTCTTTTTCCTTCGTGAAAAGCCTGTGGATGTCAGGCATAGTACACACACACTTAATCCCAGCTCTCAGGAGGTAGAGGTAGGTGGATCTCTAAGTTTGAAACCAACCTGGTCTAAATAGCAAGTTCCATGCCAGCCAGGACTATGTAATGAGACCCTGTCTCAAAAAAGAAAGGGAGGGAGGGAGGGAGGGAGGGAGGGAGGGAGGGAGGGAGGGAGGAAGCTGTGTGATGTGTAAGGAGAAGAAGGCCTCTTTCTGTTTGTGGAAAAGCCCATGCAAGCTCTCTGTTTTCTGACAGGGCACAAGTGACAACCAAACACACCCAGAACACGTGGGGACTCAGACCGTGCTGCATACAAAGCAAATAACCATGCTATGTAAATTTACTTAGCAATTATTTTCTCTTTTGATTTCTCAAACTCCATTTTTATAGTACCTACTATTAATTACTATTATTTTATTATCATAGAGAAAAGATCTTCCTATATAGACCAGGCTGTCCTCAGAACTTGCTGTTTAGACTAGGTTGGCCTCTGCTTCCTGGATGCTGTGATTAAAGGTGTGTGCCACCACATCCAGCCTCATACTGACTTTGATAGTCTCAAATTAGGACAATAGAAATAGCAGCTAGTAAGTCAAGTGAAGTCAGTAAGACAGAGAGTATGAAAATACTTTATTTTGACTGCATTTTCAGCCTGAAGTGAGAATTCTCTACTGTGGTACCTGGTGTTTCACACTCCTGATCCTTTCTGGGGCTCTCTTATCCAACTGGCCTGATTTTGTTATTTTTCCCTTCAGTAAACACTTTCTACACTCTCTCTAGTTGGTTTCTTCTGAATAGTCTTTTTTCTCAGTGTAAAATAGTATGGCCCTTGAATAGAAATGTCGGAGTCTAAGTTTGCAATTGAATTTTTTTTAAAAAAAAATTGGAATAGTTTCAGAAAAGGAATGAGGTGAAAATATTTTTAATTCATCTTAGAACTTAGAACTTTGTTCAGATTTTTTTTCAAGATGATGTTGCTTATTACCTCGTTGGATAGTTTGAGATATGATTATGATGCCTTATTTGTTTATTTAGTTAGTTTCAAGATAGGGTCTCATTGTCTAGCCCTAGCTAGATCTCACTATATAAATACCAGGGTGGTCTTTAATTCATACAGATCTGTAAAAGCCTGACCATCATTCTTTTGGGGGCTGGATTATACAGGCCCATATTCCCACACTGTATGGCAGTCAGAATTCTAAGACCTACAAGGCACAGTTTGCACCTGCACAAGAAGGTGGTCACCTAGCCTTTGATAGTCAAACAACCTGATGTCATCCTAAGCAAGTGGTCAAGATATGCTAACGCCATACTGCTTCTTCTGTTGCAATGTAGGCGGTCGCCTGGGGAAGAGGTGTTTTTTGGTCTATGTGGCACTATAAGCACGGCATGCACATGACCTAAGTCATTCCCCTGCTACCTAGCAAACAGAATGCTAATGAACTTCCCCCTCAGTTTACACTTTGATATAAAAGCTGTTTGGAGAACAAACGTGGGTGATTTTTCAGGTTGTGAAGTCAGGATTTCATGAAGGATCCCTGAAAACTCCCTCTCAATACAGTCCTGTGAGTTGTGTTTCCATTTTCACACCTCCACTCTGTATGAGAAACAGTTTATATCCGGGCTGCTCCCTGACATCATTCATGGCCTATCTTTCGATTTTTATGTAACATAATAGCATCCCAGTTAATTTGTGCTGTTCAAGTGTGCACAGAGAAGACAGGTTCTTTCAGCTCCGTAGCAAGCTGCAGTTTGACCGCTGTTCTTGCTTCTGTCCTAAGATGCTGTGCTCTTTCTATAAGCAGCAGTGAAAACAGGTGATTATCTCCTGTAGCAGGTGGAGTGACTCATCCTCCTGAATGTCTTAGAGGATTTTATTTGTGAGGAGAGTGCAGGGAGAGGAATGCTCTAGCAATGTGTCAGGTTGTACACATTCTGGCCCGAGTACAATGAGGAGCAATTTCAAAAACTTGAAAGCAACACCCCACTTCTCAGGCTTTAAAAACCACATTATTCATAACATGGCCGTGATTCACACGAACAGAACAAATAGAAGTATCAAAAATAGATTCTGTAGATCAATCTGTAGCAAAAATATCTTCTTAGCTGTGAGTTGGCTATAATTATAGGAAAGGCATTCCATTTGAGTCCTCCACTTTGACTAAACAATCTTTTAAAAATGCTTTTAAAACTTCTTTATGTCGGGGGCTGGAGAGATGGCTCAGAGGTTAAGAGCACTGACTGTTCTTCTAGAGGTCCTGAGTTCAATTCCCAGCAACCACATGGTGGCTCACAACCATTTATAATGAGATCTGGTGCCCTCTTCTGGCATGCAGGCAAACATGCAAGCAGAACACTATGTACACAATAAATAAATAAAATCTAAAAAAAAAAAGACAAAAACAAAACAAAAAACGTCTTTATGTCTACAGGTATTTTGCCTGCGTATATATATATATCTGTGCACCACTTGCATGCCTCGTGCCTGGGGAGGCCAGAAGAGGGCACCAGGTACCCCGGAACTGGCATTACAGATGGGCTGTGAGCTACCATGTGGGTGCTGGTAATTGATCCCAGGTCCTTTGGAAGAGCAGTCAGAGTTAACTGTTGAGCCAACTCTCCAACTCCCACTAAATAAGCTTTATTCTTCTCTCATTGACCATAATCATAGGTTACTCTACAGGTCAATATATTTGAAAAGGAGTTTGTTTGTTCTCCCTCCGTGGGGCTCTGTTTGTTTGTTTTGATGCTGGGGTTGAACCCAGGAAATCATGCATGCTAATTACCGACAAAAGGTTTTAATATGATGTACTTTGGGTTTTTTTTTGTATGATCCTTTTGAAATGAGATAACTTAAACACACTTTATATATTAATTGTACTTTTTTAATCGGCCTCCTTGAGCATCCTTCATTTTTACGCTGTTTATTGAACCACTACTACTTTCAGGAATGATTATAATAACCTGCAGACTGGGTTGAAAGGCCATCACACTTGATGGAATTTGAATTCCTGTCAAAGCTATTATTTGTTTCAAATATGAGCAATATGGTTTCAGTCCTTTTACCAGGCCATGTTCTCCCTTTCTATTGATTTCCTGCCTCTATAAGAGCAATAAATCTTTTTAGGGAGTAGTTAACAGGAAAAGGCAGTCCCACCTTGATAACTACTACTATGGTATAGATACATATACAATA
The DNA here is from genome assembly GCF_037038515.1 of Microtus pennsylvanicus. Classification (NCBI taxonomy): domain Eukaryota; kingdom Metazoa; phylum Chordata; class Mammalia; order Rodentia; family Cricetidae; genus Microtus; species Microtus pennsylvanicus. The sequence continues at coordinate 41,564,195 of NC_134583.1, forward strand.
TCACGGGCATAATATTCAAGAAACTGTGTTAGGACTTTGAGAATCTAAAGTTGGCAATTTCATCTCTCATAATGCAAAGAAATGTAAAGTATTTATACATTATAAAGACAATGTTAAATATAAGGTCATTTATTATTTTACTAAAAAGGAATCCAGATAAAGACGAGCTCCAGAGTTGATATTCAGGCTCACGATGCCTCTGGCCTTCCTGACTAGCTGTCATCAATGGGTTGATAGTTTACATTCAGAGTTACATATGAATGTCCACAACAGCTGTATTACCTATAAAACGATTCTGTTCTTGAACAGTCACATCCAAAGGCAGAAAAACAGCAGGTTTTCTTCAACTGCACCTTCTCACTGAGGAATAAATGCTTCCTCAAAACCCTCTAGGTTCCCTCCTTCATTTCTGATTGCTTCAGATTGTATCATGTGCCTGTACCTTAGCTGAAGAAAAGTGTGCAAGTTTTGTTTATTCTTAGGTGGGCAATTAATAGTGTCTACCACAAAGAATAATACAAGATCACTGGCTGTGGAGGTAAATTAGAGAATCCTAGCATTTAGTAGGCTGAGGCAAGGGGATCATAAGTTCCAGACTTGCCTGGGCTATACAGAAGGACCCTGTCTCAAAAAGAGAAATCACAGTCCTCTTTCATGAAAATTTTTTAGCTGGGCATGGCAACACATACCTTAATCTCAGCACTCAGGAGGCAGAGGTAGGTAGATCTCTGTGAGTACCTGGGCAGCCAGGGCTTCGTAGATAGACCCTGTCTCAAAAACAAAAAGAAAAGAAGGAAGGGAAATTAAATTTAAAGAAAGATTTTTGCAAATGAGTTGAGAATACTTTTAAGTGTAGGTTCAATTCCCCATGTTTGGGGGAGTGGAATCTCTGAAGGCAAACATATGATGCAAGAACTTGATAAATAAGAAAGAAGCTTCAGAGAAGAATGAAGCCAGGCACACATTGATGTAGAACGAAAGCTTCACTGGATACATCTGAGTCCTTTCTCTTTGGAGTGGAGGCTGAATTTTCATTCAGCCAGGAAGATAGAGAAGAAGAAAGGAGAAAGGGGGCAAAAGGGGAGGCACCAAACTTTAAAACATCTGAGGTCAGAATTATATTATACTAGCTGTCTAGGTGAAGCACCAGGGAGAAATTTATTCATAAAGTTCTGGAGGAAATACAAAGTAGTTAGAATCCTCGGATGTTACTCTGAAGGCTATTTCAGGAAAGAAAAAAAAAGAGCCACTCTCACTTTTGTTTGCAAAAGCATTTGAGAAATAGTTTCTTGTTACTGTTTTTGTGTGGTAGGACTCTGGGTTACTTTAGGGGAATTCTATCTAACCTGACAAGCTCCTTGAAAACAACTTCAATTTCTCCCTTTTCTTCTTCCTACTCCTCCTCCTCTTCTTGTTCCTCTTCCTCCTCTTCTTCTCCTTCTCCCTCTCCTCTTCTTTTGAGACAGTGTCTTCTGATGGAATGTAGCCCCAACTGAAATTAATTGTGTAAGAACCATCAGACTTGGCTGGTTTTGTTTTATATAAGGATTTGCCAGGTAGTCCAGGCTGGTCTCAAACTCTCCATCATCCAGTATCAGCCACTGGAGTGGTGGGATTGGAGACGTGGGCCATTCATGTGATTTCAAAACATTTTTAAAACTCAAATATCTATGTTATGACTCAGTATTTACCTTTTCATTTTAGGTATACATTAAAAATCCTGCCACTTGCCTTGTGATGTGGCATATGCCTTTAATACCAGCATTCCAGAGGCAGAGGCAGGCAGATCTCTGTGAGTTGGAGGTCAACCTGGTCTACAGAGTGAGTTCCAAGACAGTCAAGGCTACAAAGAAAAACCCTGTCTCTAAAAAGCAAAAACAAAAACAAAACAAAAAATCCTGTCACTTGGTTGAGAGGAACTGCAGGGAAGTAATTCTTATTTTTTATTTTGTATTTCTTTATTATTGATTTATTGATTTGGTGCTAGGGTTGAACCCAAGACTTTAAGCATGCTTTTTTTTTTTAAAGTGCTTTCTATAGCCCTGAGCTATTCCTGACCCCAAAGAGTACATTTTGGTAGAGAAGGTTCTAAGATACAATCGTGTCCTTGGTAGGTCAGAATAGATGACACTTTCAAAATTTCTTTTCTCTCCAAATTTATTTTTGGTCATCCTGTATTTGAAAAAGTTCTTGTTTGGCCTTGCCATTAAATGTGTATAAGATACTATACATAGACCTTTTTTTATGAACTTTAGAAGATTTTGATATGTTTTTTCTTAATTCTTTTCAATCTTTTCAAAGTGTTTTGAACATGAACTTATGTAGCTCAGGCTGGCCTCAAACCCACCTATGTAGCTGACTATGATCTTAAGCTCCTGCTTCCGCTTTCACCTGGTAGAATCACAAATGTGGGTTTTGATGTCTTTATTGCAGAACAGAAATATCTTTTTTAGATCTTCTCCCACAGGATGTTGAAGAATGGCTGAATTCATGCAGACGCCAAATTCTCTAATCCAATGGTTCTTAACTCTTTCATCACCCGAGTAGACTTTATTTAGAACTCTCTTCCCTCCTTTGATACAAGGTTTCATATGCAGTCTAACTTTGATTTGTAGCTCCAGCTGGCCTTGAACTTAGATCCTTCTACCTCTACCTTCCAAGTGCTATGATAATGGGAGTGTACCACTGTGCATGGCCCTAGGAGTTTCTAGGGAACCTAAAGAGAAAATTTAGGGAAACATGTATGCTAGAAAAATCTTTCTACTATCAACCCATATCCCCACCTCTTGCTTTGTTTTGAGGCAGGATCTCACTCTGTATCTTAAACTTAGCTGGAATTCACTCCGCAGCTCATGCTAGGACCTGCCAGAAGTCTCCTGCCTTGACTTCCTGAGGACTGGGATTACAGCTGTGAGGCACTAGAGGAGAATAACTGGATTTACTAGAGATGCAGGATCCTCTATTAGCAGCTAACATTAATAGGATATACTTGTTAAAATAAATGGATCTGTATCAAAATACTATTATTAACTAAATTTCATGCTTTACTCAATTTATTATGTTTCTGTCTGATAATCTTTGTTTTCAGAAATCCCATTTAGATGAAAACTTACACTTGTGTCCACATTATCCTTAGTTCATATTTTCTTGTGGCATTCAAATTCTTATTGGACCATGAATCAGGTTGGCAATTTGCAGAAAAATGGAAATGCTTAGAATGTCTAGTTTAAGGGAGGTTCACTCAAGCATACCCACAGCTCCTGCTTTTTAAAAGCGAATGGATCTTTTAAAGATTCCTTCCGCAGATTTAAAATCTTGTTGAGGCTCCACTCTAGTGTGTGACATCTTCCGAAGGGGCAATGTGAGCAGTCGTTACTTATCTGTAATATGAGGGTTTGGTTTATATAACATCTAAATCCATTTCTATCACATAGAAAATGGTCATCACCTGAGAACAAGGGCACTCAACAGAAGATCAAGGGCCAATGGGCACCAGGGAATTAGAAGGGAAGTAACAGGGGTTCAAATAAAAAAGCCAGGAATTCATTTCATGCTATGTGGATTTTGCAAGTCATTTCCTCCGGTTGGGCTCCAGTTTCCTCACCCACAAAATGGAGAAGACCTGTTTCTGGTAGTTATGAAACTCCACGGAGCAATGGTGTGGAATGTATATAGGAAGATGCCGAGCAAGGAATTGCACTCAAAGATAGAGCAGAACTAAGGAAGGCGCAGTAACGTTAGGGGCTACCAAGGTGTACCTAGCTAAACCTTTGCACAACCCAACCCCACCCACGCCTGCTCGGCCCTTCCACCTCGGTTCCGGCTCCACCTCCGTCCCACCGTCCTTCCCCCTCCTCCCTCCCGCGGCCACCCGGGCCTGGGTCCCCACCCCCACCCTCCCCACCCCCGCCAGCGCGAAGGTCGGGCGCGCTCCCGCGCTGCCACCTCACTCAGCGTCCGCCTGCTCGCCGCTTCTTCTGATTGGCTCAGCTTGGCAGTGACGTAAGCCTTCCTTACGTACTCCTCCCCCTCCCTGTCACCCACCCGGAACTCGGTCCGCCTCCTCCTGGCTGCTCCAGACGCCTGTGGAAGCCGCACGGGAGGAGCCGGGAGAGCTGGGAAACCAGGAAGGCACTGGCGGCGGCGCGCGCGCGCACGTACGCACGTCAGCCCGGCCGGCGGACGGCAGGCGCGCGCCCATCTCGCCCCGCCCCGCGCCGCGCCAGAGGCTCGCGCACTCAGGGGTTCGGCTGCGGCGGCGGCGGCTGCCGTGGGAGTCCGTGCGCTGCGCTGCGCTCCCCGCCGCGTTTGCGGCGCCCGCTCGCCGCCTTCCTCCTCTCGGCCCTCGGCCTCGGCGCCGGACCCCGGCAGCCTCCGCCCGGCCCTGCGGGGGCCGAGAGGACTCGGCGGCTGCCCTTCCGCTCGACCCTCTGGGAGAGGTCTGTGTGCCGCGGCGGCGGCGGCGGCTCCTCCTCCGGCTCCATTATGTCCGCGGGCGGAGACTTCGGGAATCCGCTGAGGAAATTCAAGCTGGTGTTCCTGGGAGAGCAGAGCGGTGAGTGCGCGGCTCCCCGCACCGCCCCGCCCCGGTGCGGCCCTGGAGCACGGAGGCTCCCCGCCGGCCTACCCGGCCCTCACCCCGCCCAGCCTCCGGTCCGACGTCCCTTTCTTCCCCGGCTTTCTGGTGCCCCACCCTTATTCCTTGCTCCTTTTCCGGGTCCCACTCCGGGAAGCCCCCCACTCTGGGAATGGGCCCCTCTTCAAGCTTGGCTGGAAGAGGGTGGGATCTGGGCGTTGTTTTCCCCTGAGGCTTGTGCGGGTCTCCCGGAAGGTGGGAAGTGGTGGCCGTACAAAATAAGCAATTTCCTCCCAATTTTCCCTAAATGAGGAATTTGTTAGGGTTAGAGAGTTAATATATTCAACTCGAGGCGACTTGAAAAGAGGTGGCCTTATCAGTGACGGGTTTTGTCCCTTGGTTGGGACTAGTTGGAAAACCTAAATTTTCTTTTGGTTTTCATCATTGACAATTCTTTTGGCATTGTTGATGCCTTTCCAGATGCTATGTCATGATCAGTTTACTTCGATTTTTTCTCCCCTCACTTCCATTTTTCTCGTTTCAACATGAAACAACATTTGAGTATCTTCATATGATACAAGCAAGAATTAACGGGTGAAATGTTAATTATTCATTTTTCTTCAGTATTTTCCAACTACGTGTTTATGATGCATATGAGAAAGACTTAAAATCATGACCATCTTTGTTTTGTAGGGTAGTAGTAAAGACCCATCATTTAGCTCTCTAAATTAGATTGGAATACCACTTGAGCTAACTGATTGTTTTATACCTATTATTTCGTAGGGTCTTGTGAGTGAAATTGTAATGTCATTTACCTAGTCGAGGTTCTGCTGTCGCTGTACTCCCTATTAGATTCAAGGTCCTAATTTTGTGATGGTTGTCATTAAGATTACCTGGACAATAATTCAGAGAGCATAATCTTTTTTTCCCTCCACATTTTTTCATGACAACTATTAAAATTCAGACACTGTGGGATTAGTTCCAAGTTATCAAGCATTGAATACCTCCTAGGTATCTTAGATGAGGTTATGGAAAACATTATTTCGAGTAGAAACTGATAAAATATTTTTAGGTTTTATTATTAGCATGAACTATTTATTCCTATTGGGAAGTTAACACTGGTTGTAATTTTGTCTTCAGCTGAACCTGAGAAATAATTTTTCTTGTTGCATGTTTAGATTTATCTTCCTTACAACCTTGTAGGGTGGAATGGTTATGTCTCCCTCCTGTTTGCTTATGGATATTTAAGTGTAGACATTTCCAGGCCAGCAAAATGGCTCAGTGAGTAAAACAGGTTCTCACCACACTTAACAACCTAAATTCAAAGAAGAACCAACTCCCAAAAGTTGTCCTCTGATCTTCATTAGCATCCACCTACAGTAAAAAAAACCCATAAATATAAAAGTGAAACCTTTAAAATAAAATATGTTTTCTTAGATGAGTAACTTGATGAAGTCTGTGAAGTTGATCCTGATCAGCTACTGTTATATGGCAGTTTCAGGACAGTGCCATACAGAAAATACATAAAAAGTTCATTGGTTATTATTAATAAATAGGCTTGAATGTACTTCTTGTGCAGTCTAGGGAGATGTTGACTGCCTCATATGGTGTATAGGACTACTTAGTTTTCACGAAATCTATTAATCTTTCTATTGAAGTTTTTAGCATGAGGAGAGAGCTTACCTTATAACTATATATAAGTTTCCTTTGAATTTCTTGAGAGTTTATATTGTAAATATTAGTTTTATGACTTCTAGTAGTTTCTTTTTCATTACTTTTTCTTTTTAAGATAGAGTTATATTCTGGCAGCCCAGACTAGCTTCAAACTTGGAATCCTCCTGCCTCAGCTTCTGAGTGCTGGGATTTCAGTGGTGAGCTACTGCACCCATTTTTATTTTCATTTCTTTTTTTCCTATTTTGAAATTAATTTCTTTTTGAGGCGGTCTCATGTAATAACGCTAGCTATAAACTATGTAACAAGATTTGCCTTGAATATCTGATGCTCCAGCCTTTACCCAAGGGCTGGGATTGTAGGTGTTTGCCACCATGGTTGGTTTTATGTGGTGTTAGATGAGCACTATACTGAGCTATATCCTCAGCTATTAGTAAATTAATTTTTTTAAGTTGGCAAGCAAAGTAATGTGTTTCATACAGCTTTTTCATAATCGTGTGTGTGTGTGTGTACAGAGAGAGATAAGTCTTACTGTGTAGCCCAAGTTGGCATTGAGGGTATGAGATCTTCTTGAATCAGCCTGTCAGTCAGGTTCTGTCATTTTTTACTTTAGATAAACTTATCAACTATTCTGTTTTATGCATTCCCAGCCTTCCCAGGTGACTACTAAATAATGCCTTTTTAGATTTAGCTATGTATTTATGTGTTTCTATAATCAGCACAGTTTTAGATGTACAGGAAATTGGTAAGATAGTACAGAAGATACCTGTGCATCCTCATCATGTCCAGAATACATTTGTGAAAATTATTGGCTCAATATTGATTTTTTTATTATTATCTAAAATTCATTAATTACTTGGGTTTCCATAATTTTAAAAAACTCAATATTCTTTTTCTGCTTTAACTTTCAAGATACAACATTACATTCGATTGTTTTATCTCCTTAGATTTAACCTGCTTGCTTTAGGATTATTTTTGCATGCTTTTTTCTGTTTAGAACTGAGGTTAATGACCTTTTGAGGTCATCATATCGCTAAGTAATGAATGCCATCCAGTAGTTTTGACACTGAAACATTGAGTTCTTTACAGTCAGTGCCTCTAGTTTTGTATGCATTACAGAGATCTGTAGAATTTATGTTACATTGATGTAACTTGCTATGAATTATTTATTTTTCAGTCTGCTAGAATTCACAAAAGATTATACTCTGAGGCATAGCCTTCTTTGTTTCCGAAATAGTATTCACCACATTTAGAATATTTTGTTTGTTTTGGCTATTTTCCAAAGCGGAACAGAATGCAGGTTCCATAAGATACAAATTGTTATCTTTTTATGCTCATTGAACTGTTGCCTAGTGTAGAACCAGTCTCATAGTAGCTGCTCAGAAATATTTGGTGACAGAATAATAATTAAATGTAATAGCAGTCAAAGCTAATTGCCTATATTTTTTGTTATGATAAAAAATCTACATTTTCCCCTCATAAAATTAATAGTTTAGTAATTACATTGCATACTTACATTATTTGATTATTTATAAGTATATACTACAGATGCTGGAGTTTGGATAGAGGAACTAGTAATTTAAAGGCTTAACCATTTCCCTGAAAAAAGCACCTATCTGCATATTACACCTTTTTTTCTTTTTGAGTTAAAAGGATTTTTTTGTTAAAGCTATTAATTTATTGGCTATTTGTATAATATATAGAAGTATGTCAAATATGCAGATGCTATAGTCGTGTAATTTTTATTTAGCTTTTCAAATGAAAGATACTCTGCTCAATAATGAAGATGAGTTGTTTCAGTACTTGACAGATCTAGTTAATGGCAATTTTCTCTTTATCTTAGTAGTATATGATAAAGGAATGTTAAACTACGGAATTCCTAAAGTTTCCTTCAGGAGACTCTTTCCTTATTATGAGGCTATTGTCTGTAGGTTCAGAGGGACTTCTAGAATTCTTAGTAAGTGGTTTATGATGGATTTTACTGCAAACGTAATTGTTATTGATTATTAGGAAATGATGACAAGGAGACTTGTATACCTAATACTGCTTTTTTTTCACTTCATATCACCTTTTTTCCGTCATCTTTTTGAACTACAATGTATTAGATAGGGAAAAAATGTCAGAGGCTAGTAACATTGAACACTGTAATAGTACAATAGAGGTCACCCTGTTGTGTTGGGTATTATGTATTCTTCTCTGAAAATTCCTTTTGGATAAGATCTGTTAAACCACTTAAAGTTTTTCAGTAAAGTACATAAATGTTTACTAAGCACTGCATTTTCCAGACTTTCAGAAAAACGTTAACATTTAATTAGTCTTCATAATAACACTATATACAATAAGTCCTGTCTATTTTTATTCTATAGATAAGGAAACTGAAACATAAAAAGATGTTGAGTAATTTGCCAAAGATCAGTGGCTGGTACCAACATAGGAAACTTGTACTTTGTGCTCTCAATTACTACTATCAAGTTTTAAGGTTTAAAAATAAGATACAGAAAATATTTCCATTAGGACTCGTAATTTGCAAAATGGAGCTGCAAGAAGGACAAAATGACAAATCCAGTAGCTCTCAAACTGATCTACTGACCCCAGAGATCTGACAAGAGTCTGCAAGGGGAGAATCTATAAGCCCCATAGGGGTCCAGAATATTAAGATATTATGTGCTTTTCTACTCTTACTACCTTATAAGTGTATAGTGTGGTTTCTGCGCGCCTACCTGATATGTGTCAGCAGCAACTGTAAGAATATAACCGTCTTCTCTTCGGTAAAACATTAAGGAGTTTTGCAAATAGTGTAAAACAGTGCCACCCTCACTAAATTTTTGTTTGTAAAATGATTGTTTTCATAAAAATTATGTTAACATGCAATAAGATTTATTACTATTTTTAGATTTACTAAGTCCTTTTAATTTTTCATAGTTAGATTTCAGTAAATACTAATGCAATCTACATAAACAGAATTCTTCAGTGTCCTCAGCAATTTTTAAGAACTACCAATCCAGCCACAAATGGTAGTACTTGCCTATAATCTCAGTATTTAGGAGGTAGAGGCAACAGGATCAAGAATTCCAGGTTTTATCGACAGAACCATCTTGCTGCCCCTACCTTATTTATGTCAAGGTTTCCCACTGAACCTAAAGTTTCCCAATTTCTCTAGACTGGATGGCCAGCAAGGTCCAGGAATCTTGCTGTCTATGCATTTACAGTGCTGGTATTACAGGCATACACCAATGTACCTGCCTTTTTTTTTTTTAATGTCCAACTCAGGTACTTAATGCGCAAGTGCTTTACTAAGCCATTTTCCTCGTCCCTAGATTGCTACTTCCTGGAGTTAGGAACAATGATGAATGCCTGTAATTCCAGCATGGGAGACTGAGACAAGATTGCTGCAAGTTTGAGGAAAACATGGATTAAATAATGAATTCAGGGCTGTTATGGACTATATAGTGAGACTGTCTCAAAAAGGGGATAGGCCCTGGAGAGATGTCACTTAAGAGTATTTGTCTTGCAGAGGACCTGGGCTTGATTCCTATCCTGGGTCACAACCGTCCATAAACGGAAGTTTCAGGGGAACCAGTGCCCTCTGACCCCTGGGCACTAGGCATGCACATGGTGAAACACACATAAAATATATCTAAAAAATTGTTACTTTTAAAAATGGTACCAAAAGGACTGGGTGTGGTGGTGTGTTCCTTTAATCCTGTCACTTAAAGAGGCAGAGGCAAGTGGATTTTGGTGAATTTGAGACCAGTATTGTCTAGAGTTTTAGGCCAACCAGGGCTACATATTAAAACTCTATCTCAAAAAAACAAAACAAGCCCTTTGGTGGTGGGGCACTCCTTTAATCCCAGCACTCGGGAGGCAGAGGCAGGCGGATCTCTGTGCGTTCGAGACCAGCCTGGTCTACAAGAGCTAGTTCCAGGAAAGGCTCCAAAACTACAGAGAAACCCTGTCTGAAAAAATTTTGAAAAAAAAGGGGAGGGATACATTTCATTGATAGAGCTCTTGCCTAGCATGTGGGATGACTTGGGACTTAAACTTTTTCTCAAGCGCCTTTGAGGGAATGACAAAAACAACAACAAAAACAGTTTTTAAAAACTGCTTTCTACTTGTTTTAATTCTTTTTTTATTAAAGGTATGTATCTATGTGTATCTGCATGCATTTGTGTACACGTGCGTGCATGGCCCACCGAGGTCAAAGAGGGCATTGGGTCCCCCTTAGAACTGAGGTTAAGAGACAGTTCTGAAGCCGGGCGGTGGTGACGCATGCCTTTAATCCCAGCACTCGGGAGGCAGAGGCAGGCGGATCTCTGTGAGTTCGAGACCAGCCTGGTCTACAGAGCTAGTTCCAGGACAGGCTCCAAAGCCACAGAGAAACCCTGTCTCGAGAAAAAACAACAACAACAAAAAAAAACAAAACAAAAAAAGACAGTTGTGAGCTACCACGTGAGTGGTACCTGAACTATACCTACCCATTTCCATTAGTCTGGAAACTGAAGTCAGATCCCTAAACTTACATACCAAGCACCTTATTAATGGAACTATCTCCCTAGTTTACAATCCCTCTCCCTCTCCCCAAGGACTCAAGTAGACCTGGATGACCTAAAAAAAAAAAAAATTAGAGGCTGACTCAACAATTAAGCACACTTGCTGTTCTTTTCAGTCCCTAATTTTCTTTGAAAAAATAAGCAGAAACAGAGAAACCAGGCATGCATATGCTATTATAATCCCAGAATCTAAGAGGTTGAGGCAGGTGGACCAGGCCAGCCTTGTCTACATAATAAATTTAGGTTGCAGCAGTTACCTCTATAGTATTGAGACTGCATAGCACTGTTTGAGCTAGAACTTACTATGTATGCTGGGCTGTCCTTAAATTTACAGAGATCTGCCTGCCTCTGCATTTTCAATGCTGAGATTTAAGGCATGCTTTTATTTTTATGTGTATAAATATTTTGTCTGCATGTATACCTGTAAACCATGGGCATGCCTGGTGCCCTCTGAATCCAGAAGAGGGTGTGGCTCTCCTGGCACTAAGTTGGGAACTGCCATGTGGGTAGTAGGAACCAAACCTTCATCCTCTAGAAAAGCAGCAAGTGCTCTTAACCACACTGAGCCATCTGTCCAGCTTTTAAGGTTTTGTGAATTCATTTCTCTTTTACTTTGTCTCCGTCCTGTCTGAAGTCCTCGAAACAACAACAACAAAAAATTACTGATATTTGGCTGTTTGCTTCTGTTTAAGAAATAAGCACTAAAATTTTAATTTTTTTACCTTAATATTAGATTTCACTTCTAGGTCCATTTGAGATTTTTTTTTTTTCAGTACAGATTCTAATGTTAGGTATTTAGTATTTAGTTCTTCTTGGCCATATTTCCTTTAGAATTACTTGCTATCTTTCTGGACAGAATAATCCTGGTTGACTTTCTATCTCTCTCCTGGTTCTCTCTCTCTCCTGGTTGACTGTGTGTGTGTGTGTGTGTGTGTGTGTGTGTGTGTGTGTGTGTGTGTGTGTGTGTGTCTGGCTGACAGGCCAGGGAGCCCCAGGAAACCACCTGCCTCTTCTTCCCCAATGCTGAGATTATAAGAAGATGCTTACATGGCTAGCCCCTCTTCCCCTTTAAACCTTGTTTTTGGGGATTAAACTCAGATCTTCTTGCTTGCCTGTGCAAGCATTTTACTGACTGAACTCTCTCCCCAGTCCACTATTATTATTTGTTTTTGTCAGTTTGGGTAGGTAAGCTGGAGCAAACACTTTTCTGTGCTATATTCTTGGCCCAGTAATGGATTTCTGTCTCTGTGTTTTTATGTCTCCCCATGTACACATCCCCCTTTCTCTTTATATAGCACAGGCTGATCTTTAACTTGGGATATTTTTGCCTTAGACTGCAAGTGTGAGCTACCATACCTGGGTTATGAATTTCTTGTTCATAACCATACTTTTTAGCTTATTGTGTAGAGAATAGCACTCAAAAATCTTTAATAAGCAAATTACTTTTTTTTAAGTAGTGAAAAACAAAATGAAGACCTACTCAGTGAAAAGGTAAAGCCAGAGGTTGGAGAGATGGTCCATGGTTAAGAGCACTATTCTCCAGAATACCCTAGTTTTAGTCCCGCACCCACACTAGCTCACAACCACCTCTAACGGCATTTCCATTTTCCAGGGGATTCAGCATCCTCTGGATTCTTCCGACACCAGGTAATGTAGGCAACACACCAATACACATAAAATAATATTTTCTTCTTTAAAAAAGAAAAGTTATGGCAGGTTTGGCTGCCCATACCTCTAATTTCTGAATTCACAAGCTTGAGGCCAGCCTGGTCTACAGTGTGAGATCTAAGTTGTTGGTTTTTTTTTTAAGTTAATTTGTGATTTAGCCATATGTTTTTGCATTCTTAAGATATTTTCCTCTGGGGCCGGAGAGGTGGCTCAGTGGTTACAAGCATTGGTTGCTCTTCCAGAGGGCCTGGGCTTCATTCTCATTGCCCACACAGTGGTTCACAACCATCTTTAATTCCAGTTCCATGAGATATTACACCTCTTCTGGCCTCTGAGGGCACAAGTACAGTCACATAAAATAATAAGTGAATAAATAGATATTTAAAATGTTTGCAACATATATAACACTTATAATTCTAGCATTTCTGGCTGAGGCATGAGAATTTCAAGTTCAGTGCCAGCTTTGGCTTATAGTGAACTTTTCCAAAATCGTTAACAATAACAGAAAACTCATACTCAAGATGAATTAACAAAGTTAAGAAAGGGGAATATTCAAATTCAGATAGGCTTTTAAGCCACCTCCTCTTTAAAGACAGTTTGGCCTGTAGCAGTTAAGTCTATAACAACAATCACAAAATAAAAATAATTCTTGGTGTTAGTGTAATGACCATGCAAACTATTGAATATAAACTATTGAATCTATCAAATCATTAAGAAACTGGAGAAATTGGTCTTTGTCTCTCTTTTTTTTTTTGTAACAGAAGTGCAGAGAATGGTGTCACACCCATGTGATCCCAACATTTCAGAGACTAAGTCAAATTTATCACCTGAGTAAACCCCAAATTTCTGGTCAGCCTGGGATATATGTACAGTCAGACCCTGACATCCGGAAGCTAAGGATGTAGTTCAGAATCGAGTCCTTTTTTTTTAATAAGTTATTTTTATCTTATGTGCGTTGGTGTTTTACCTGCATATACGTCTGTGTGAAGGTGTCAGATCCCCTGAAACTAGAGTTACAGACAGTCATGAGCTGCCATGTGGGTGCTGGGAATTAAACCCAGGTCCCCTTGAAGAACAACAGGTGCTCTTAACCTCTGAGCCATCTCTCCAGCCCCCAGAATAGAATTCTTGATCTGTTTTTGTTTTCTAGTGCCACAAAAAGCAACAAGAAAACAAAGACGACAGAGCATCGTTGTATTTAAGAAAACTAAACTCTGCCAGGCATGTCAGCACTAGGGAGGTAGAGATGGGTCAGCCAGAGCTACATAAAGAGACCTTGTCTCAAAAAAAAAGAAAAAGAAAAAAATACCAAAAATGGAAGCTAAATCTTAGCTCTGCCAGTGTGTGTGTGTGTGTGTGTGTGTGTGTGTTTTCTACCCCTTTGAATTTTAGTGCTTTGGGGTGAACCCTGGGGCCTGGCTCATGCTAAACACATAGCATACTACTGAACTCTATACCCATAGCCCCACAGATTATATTAGCATTAAGATAGGTCTTAAGGGTTTATTACAAATGATAAAAGATGATCCATTCCGTTTTATTACTTCTATCACAAGGAAAACATAAGGGATTTACAAGCTATATACCTTGAACTCCTAAGTGGACCAAAACACACTTTTTTAAAAAAAATTATTTTGCATCCCTAAATTCATGTTAAGGTTATAATTTGCAGTATCTTAACATGTAAGGAGTATTGGAGAAATGGTTAAGCTAAGATAATATTGGGGAAATTTAACCACCTTTGTTCTGAGGGGGAAAATAGACGGTCGTGATCATGTTGAAGCTTCTGTACACCAAGGAATGCCAAGGATTGGCAAAAAAAAAAAAAAAAAAAAAAAAAACAGGAGAAGGTCTGGAAAAGGATTAGAGCAGGTTTACCCTCAAAAGGAATCAACACTGCTAATACTTGAACCTCAGGTTTTCAGTCTCCAGAACTTGTGAATTTCTGTTTAAGCTACTTGTACTTCATTATGGCGTCTCTAGCAAATTACAATGTGTAATATTTTGCAACAAACCTAAAATCCATCTAACACTTACTGAAAAATCTAACAGTAGATATGTCTTCATTTACTATAAAACTACTAACATTTAAAAAAAAATTATGTGTATGGATGTTTTGCCTACATGTATGTCTGTGCACCATATATGTCTCTGGTGCTTGTGGAAACCGAAAGAGGGTATAGGGTTGCAGTTATTACAGTCATAGTCTGGGTGGCTGGAAATCAAACTAGAGTCAATTCTGAGCCACCATGTGGATGCTTCTAATTAAACCAGGGTCCTCTAGAAGAGCAACCAGTGCTCTTAGCCACTAAGCCATCTCTCCAACTTCACTACTAACATCTTTTGAGTAGTCAGAAGTCCTCCTCCTTTGTTAAACATTCAGTTTTGTTCTTATTTACAGGTGTTGGTATTTGTCTTCATATGTGATACTATTAACATTTGGTTATTTACTCATATCGTGTCCTATCATGAATGCCTAATGGTTTTAATTCATTTAATCCTTAAAATGAATTCTAAGAGCTTTACCGAGTGATTGGATTTTGGACTGAAGCAAGGAAATTGTAAGATATTCATGTAGTTTCTGGTGATGGCAAAATGTAAGGAGATGCTTAAAAGAGGAAGGGAGCATGTTGAGAGGGCTGAAGAGTAAGTAGTGCCAGAGTATTTACTGAATATGTGCAAGGCTTTGGGTTTGATCTGAGCATCACAAAGCAAAACTAGAGCCATTCTGAAAAAGTTTCCAATAGAAAAAGCTTTTGGCAACAAAATATTGACACAATATTGGTCTGAACCTACGGAATTAAAAATTTATGAGTCCATATTATTGCAGATTTTTAAGTAAAGGGAAAAGGAAAGTTTTATTCTTGTAAAAAAAAGACTTCTAATTAAGGGCTGGCAAGATGACTCGGGTCAAAAGCACTGACTGCCCTTCCAAAGGACCAAGGTTTAATTCCCAGTATCTACCCTGTGGTTCAACAATCTGTAATTCCAGTCCCAGAGATTAAACACCCTCTTCTGGTCTCTGAGGTTGTTGCGTGTATTTTGTATACTGGCATACTTGCAGGTAAAACATCCATACACGTAAAAGTAAACGAAAATTTAAAAAGAATTTTAATTAATAAGTAGAGTTAGAAATAAACAGAAGAATTTCCATTGGAACACTGCAGTAGTAGTGGCTATAGAAAAGGTTCCTTTGATGAAAGATAAAATTAGTGGACAGAAGTCTGAGAACAGAATGTTTATGTAAATTTAACCACTGCAATACATCATATATGGAAGACTTTGATGACTGAAGTTGTAGAGATGTTAGAGTGAGTTTGAGAGCATCTAAAGGAGGCTTTATTTTCCCAAGGTGACAAGTTCTTTGGGGGAGGGGATTTTTCAAGACAGGGTTTCCCTGTGTAGCTTTAGCTGTCTTGGAAGTCACTCTGTAGACCAGACTGTCCTCAAACTCTACCTGCTTCTACCTCCCGAGTGTTAGGATTAAAGGCGTGTACCACCATCACACAACTTGACAAATTCTTTTTTCAAGAGCTGATTCTACAGATTCAGGAATATCCCTTTGTAGACGAGAATTAAACAGATAATGCTCAGTAGAATCATCATTTATAATTAAATATTCACTATTTATTAGTTTTAGTTGGTATTCTTTGCTTCAGTATAACCTTTTTATTAGAATATCTTAAGTACACATTTTTACTTGATTCAGTGGTACAATAGCTACTATAATGATATTGGTAGGGGGTGGGATAGGAAGAAAAATACTACAGAATTTCATGTTAAATGTGCATCTTGTTTACATAGGAAGAAGTGTTTAAGCTAAAGGTAATTGATTGGTCACTTGGGATTTATTATGAAAGGCAATGGTTCTCAAATACCATTGATGAAGCTGACTGCATTAGATTCCTATTCAGAGTGTTTTTAGAACATAAATGCTAGGGCTGGATAGCTCAACAGTTAAGAGCATCCAGATTCTCTGTTCTCAACAGGCAAAACACCCACATACATCAAATAGGGGATTTTAAACATCTGACATCTCCAGGCTGGAGAGATGGTTTAGTGATTATGAGCACTAATTGTTCTTCCAAAGGAAGTTCAGTTGGGAATTACTGTCTGTAACTCTTAAGACTGGCAGCAAACAACTGTCTGTAACTCCAAGATCTTACACCCTCACACAGAAATACATACAGGCAAAACACCAATGCTAATAAAATAGATAATTTTTTTAAAAAATCTAAAATCTCTGAGTCACAAGCAGCCATGGTGTAGAGGATGGTCACCAGACTAACAGTGGCAGAGTGTTGGTGACTACCGGGGCACTTAGCCTAATTGGCAAGAGAACCATTTCCACCTTAGTGTGTGTTTGAGCACATGAGGGTATTGTGAAGAGTGAAGACTATGCTCTCCCTATTTTTGTTGATAGTGTGACTGCCCCTTGCCTGCTATGGCCCGTGTTAGGCTGCTATCTGCCAGCCAGGAAGCCCTGAAGGAGAAGACTGACTGGAGCAGCCTGTTCAGGGATAATGACAAAGTCCAGTTATACCACATCCTTACCTAGAGCTTTGCGGAGATGAACAGAAGTATAAACAAGTAGAAGACAGTTGTGGTCTCGGCCATGTTCATCAGCTTCATTGCTCTTATTCTGATGTGGAGAAAACATTGTGTAAGGCCCCATCCCTCCTACCTCTGATGGAGACTGGATGGCCATGTAGACCAAGCAGATGATGGACATGAAAATCAACCCCATTCAGGATTTCTCTGACAAGTGGGACTACAACAAGAACAAGTGGAAGAAGTGAGCCCTGCTGTTTGCCAGCCCCCTCCCCTCAGTTGGTATGCTGGAAACTGCTGTGTCCAGTGGTTCATGTTAATAAATGACCAGTTTGTATGGGGAGAAAATAAACTTTTACATAGAGAAACCCTGCCTCGAAAAAAACAGTCTGTCAATATTTTGTGTCAGGTGTGGTAGTGTGTGCCTTTAATCCCAGTACTAGCTTAGTATAGAGGGTTCCAGGGCTACGCGCCAAAAAACACTGTCTCAAAATAAATAATTGTTTTTAGAAATCTGAGATTGTAATACAATAACTCTAGAGTTGCCTGACCATTCATGGTCTTTTGTTTTGCCATGTGGATAGTTTGTCTTTTCTAATGAATAGTTTGTCTTTTCTAATTCTGTGAAGAATGTCATTTAAATTTGGATTGGGATTGCATTGAGTTCTATAGGTTGCTTTTGATAATTGGTCCATTTTCACAGTATTCTGCTAATCTAGGACTATAGAAGTCTTTGGTGCCTTGAATTTCTTTTTTCAGTGTCATAAAGTTTTCAGTGATGGTCTCTCACTTTTCTTCCTGAGGTTGATTACTAGGTACTTGAAATTTTGGGTGGGGTAAGATTATTCACTGCTCTTCCAGAGAACCTGGGTTCAACCCAGCAGCTACCCAGTGATAGCACAGGTGCAGCACCCTCTTCCTGCCTCCCTGGGTACCAGGCATGCGAGTGTTATACATCCATATATTCCGTTAAAATGCCCAAATATACATACATGCATAAGTACATATATGTGTGTGTATACATAAAGTTTGTTCTTTTAATTTTTTAAAATAAATCTAAAGAAATTAAAAATAAGAATTTATATAAGGTATTTTTCCTAGTTTCTTTCTCAATAAGTTTGTTATTGGTATGAAGAAAAGCTACACATCTCTGTGTTATTAGTATCTTACACTTTTACAGGAAGTGTCAGGTCTAAGAGTCATGTGGTGCTGGCACAGGCCTTCAGTCCCAGTACATAGTGAGTTCCAGAACAACCAGAACTCCACAGGGAAACCCTGTCCCCCCAAAAAACAAAACAAAAAGTCCAGCGTCTTTTAAGTATAGAATTGTGTCATCAGTTAGAGAACTTCTACCTTTCCTATTTTTATCCTTTTTATATAATCTTTCTCTTACTGCTCTAGGGTGGGTTTGTTTGGGTTGTTTTTGGTTTTTCAAGACAGGATTTTTCTATATGGGTCTGTCTGGCCTCGAACTCAAAGAGATCCACCTGCCTCTGCCACCCAGTGCTAGGATTAAAGGTGTGAGCCATCATCACCCAGCTGTCTAGTTTTTTAAAGTTTTTTTTAATTGTTTTTAATTGTATATGAGTACAGGCACCCACACGGGCCACTGGAGTTGGATCTCCCTGGAGCTAGACTTACAAGCAGTTATGAGCCATCTGATATGGTTACTAGGAATTAAACTCAGATCCTATGGAAGAGCAGTATATGCTCTTAATTGATGAGCCGTTTCTCCTGCCCAGGGTCTGTTTTTGAGACAGTCTTACTGTGTAGCCCTGACTGGCCTGAGATTTTCAGAAGAATTGCTGTTTTTTCTCATTCAATATAATACTTGCTATAGGTTTGTAATGCATTATTGTTTTGTAATATTCTCTATTCATTCCTAATTTCTTCAGGATTTCATCATGGAAGCATGTTTAACTTTGTCAGATTTTTTTCTGCAGCTAGGTAGATGGCTCGGCTATTAAAGGGCTCAAATATGAGAATCTGAGTTCAGTTTCTAGATGCACATAAAAACTGGACTGGGGTCAGGGGCAAGCTAAGAGCATTTGCTACTCTTGCAGAAGATGTGGGTTCAGTTTGCAGAATCCACATGAAGGTTCACAGCCATCTGTAACTCCAGTTCCAGAGGAGCCAACATCCATTCTGACCTCTGTTGGCACCAGGCGTTCAAACACCCATATTCATACAATAAAATAAATCTAATTTTTTTTAAGTTAAAAAAATCTGGATGTAATGCACACATGTAATCCCAGCACTGAGGAGGTAGAGGAAGAGATGGGAGGATCCCGGGACCTTAATGGCTAGCCAGCATAACCAAAAAAGCAAGTTCCAGGGTCAATGAAAAGTAGATCCTGCCTCAGAAAATAAGGTGATGGGGCTTAGCAGATAAAAGCACTAGCCATGAAATTGTTCCGGAATGTATATAAAAGTTGGATGGTATGAACACACACCCTGTTCCTGCAGTCAGGTGGGACATGTAGAGAAGAGGAACAGTAGGAAACTGACCTAAATAATGCAGCAACAGAAATAACAGGAGAGACCCAGCCTCAGACACAAGAGCCAGGAAAGAACTGGCTCTGAAAAGTCCCTTTACTTCTTTCTTTTCCTCCCTTCCTCTTGCTTGCTCTAGAACACACATATACTTATAAATAATCTTTAAATTAAACAAATGAAAATAAGGTAGAAAGTGATTGAGGAAGACACCACCTCTATTCTGTATGCATATTTGTTGGGGGACTTTGTGCAGGTCTGCAGCTGGTTTGATTATGGAGTGACAGCTTCTGGCTTTGATCTGTGTTTCCGATTGCTACCCTTTGTCTCCAGTACCTCCTGTTTGAAGTCTTGTCTCAGAGTTTCCTAGGGGTTCAAAGCCTATGCAGAGCTTGGTTGGGGCAAACTGGGGTGCCCTTTAACTGAGAATTTCAATTTGTCATTGTCCCTTTGGGGAGCTTAGATAAAAAGAGTTTGGAATACAAAAATTAGCTTGCTAAAGGTGTAAATTGGGTAACAATTTAAAAAAAGTTCTTTGTCCTGATACCCCTGCAACTGGAAAGGCTAAGATTCATCCTTAGAGTACCTTCTTTCCATGGACCCACATGAACCCATACCCAATATACGCGTGAATAAGAAGTACAAGCTAAGCTGGGCAAAGATGTATATTACCTTATTTCTCAACATTTGAGATTGTCTATTCTTTTACTTATAAAAATTACTTGCTAATTTTTTAAATTTAAAAAATACTTATGTGTATGAATGTTTCTGCCTGCATGTATTATGTATGTATGTATATCACATGTATGCCTGCTGCCTGCAGTGGTTAGAAGAGGGCATTCATTATTGGATCCCTTAGAATTTGGAGTTAGGGATAGTTGTGAACCACAATGTGAGTGGTGAAAACTAAACTTAGACCTTCTGTGAGAACAAAAGTGTTCTGACTGCTAAACTATCTCTCTAGCCCATTTGTTAATTTCCTTTGAGGACAAAGAAAGACGGAGGAGGGGGATATGCATGGAGATAGGGTCTTGCTATAGCCCTAGAACTTACTATGAAGACCATAGTGGCTTTGAATTTGCAATAATCCTCTTGCCTCTGCCTTCTGAGTTCTAGGGTTACAGATGTGCACCACCCATACAGACCAAAGGTTTTCCCTAAATAGAAGTTGGTAAAAAAAAATAATTTTTCCTCACTAATTCTGTAGAGTGAGAATAAGAATAAAAGTTTATAATATTAAAACATCTATGAAGGCGTAAGTCACAAACAATGCCACACCAATTTGGGTGATATTTATTTAAAGGGGAAAAACTTACAGATCACTGTCCCAGGCAACAGCCCTCTACGCGACCAGGAGTCTAGTCGCCGGCGGAGCAGGAAGTGAAGAGAGAGAGGAGAGGGAAGTGGCCGCTTTTTTAAAGGGAGAGAGACCACGCCCCAAGGGGCTGGTATCTCAGCGGCGATAGGCTGGAGGAGTGGGAGGACCTCCCGCAACACCTCCCCCTTCTGTTTAAATAAGAGAGTTCTAAACCTACTATGAAATTATATACAATAAGTACAAATATCCTATTCTGACTAGCTTAGGTCTTGTATAATAAATAACTTGGCCAAGTCATGAGAGAAAGTAACTACATTTATATAGTCTTCAACCCCATCAAAGATCTGAGAAGGGAAATAATGTTACCTGGGTAATTAGGAAGTTCAGTAAAACAACTTCCAAAACATGCAACAAATCACAGAGACAACTAGCTACCTAGGCAATCACCCAAAGTCACATTAGCAGCGTTGAAGCAACCAACTTTGGCTAAGGCCTAACATAACTGACACACCATTTTCAAAGGCAAGCAACTTTTCAAAACTATCTTACCCTGTCTTGGCAGGATAAGACAG
The DNA here is from genome assembly GCF_037038515.1 of Microtus pennsylvanicus. Classification (NCBI taxonomy): domain Eukaryota; kingdom Metazoa; phylum Chordata; class Mammalia; order Rodentia; family Cricetidae; genus Microtus; species Microtus pennsylvanicus. The sequence continues at coordinate 41,585,595 of NC_134583.1, forward strand.
CCCTGTTTTATCCATTGATGCACGCTCTGTATCTTTGTCAGTGGTTGAGGTATGGGCATTTCTTTGCCCCAAGGCCAGTTCTGCCAAAAGGAAAGGCTCCAGGTGGAGTGTCTTTGGTGCTCAACATTCTCTCGGGAATAGAGTGGTGTTGCCAGGAGCAATTGTGTCTCACTACCACAAAACTCTGAGTTAGATTAAAGGCCATTTTCTACAGCTCTTTGAAGAAGTTGAAGATTATCTATCTATACTGAGTATAATCTCTATATATCTAAAGAACCTGATTAGTCTAATTATAAATGACAAATTTAGATGACTATTAGTCTATATAATTCTCAATATCTATCTAACTTAAAGACTAAGACAATAAACGACTGTGAAACAAATGAGGACAATGACCTCCAAATATAAACAATGTACAAATATACATTGCAGTAGGTAAATATATATCAATACACAAACATTATATAAGTATCTTAATCAGAGGTAGAAATGTACACTGCAATATGGTAAATATATACAATATATATATATATATATCAATACAATATATGTCAATACATAAGAAATGTTTTAAACAGAGGTAGAAACATGAATGCATACAATAGTCAATACAATTTAACTTTGTATCAATATACAACAATCTATATCAATATATTTGTCTAACAACAGTAACTCACAATTACAAATCTATTATCCCATCATCCCTCTTTTTTTTTTTTTCAAAATGATCCCTGAGCTTATAAAATTCCTCCCCCAACCCCCAATCGTATACTAATTATAATCAACCCCTAAATGATGTCCCTAAACCCAAGGGCAAACTTTACTGGGAGAGGGGACGTCGTCCTCTAAAATTACTTCCAGCTGTCATAGGGGCGACGTTCTTTCTGGGGGATCCTGTGAAAGTAAAATGATGGTTAAATTTCAAGATCAATGTCTTTTAAAATTGCCAATAGTCTCTGAGTATTTTGTGCAGGTCTGGCCAAAATGTTGTATAAGATGTGCACCATTTCAGCTAACCAAGTTGGAACTGTCTTGTGCAGCTGGTACCCAAAGCAGGTCTTGTAGTAGCGCTGTCAGTATCATGACGTCATATCAACCAGGTGGAGTTGTTGTTATGGGGCCCCATCTTCTTCCTGGAAACTTCAAATGTCACTTCAGGAAAAACTCATTGTTCATTGTGAAAAACTTAAACATTAATCATATAGACATATATAGACATATATAGACATATTCACTGAAAGGCATGATAGATATGTTCAATGAAAAGTATGATAGATATGAAGAAAAGCAAAGATGTTTTCTAAACTCATATTTCTTTCTGTCCCATATCATGGCTCTTGACATGAGACAGAAACTCCAGAAACTCTGGGTTTTTCTCTTATTAACAGGCTTGGAATTGGAGAAGGACTGAGCCAGAGTCCAACTTCAAAACCAGCTTTATAAATTTAGAAATATGGTTTAATATTACTTACACAACCCTTTCAGTGTTCTTGATATTTCCTATTGGGCAGGTATTTTTCCATCTGTCAGTATCCAAATATCCAGGGTCCCTTGAATTTTTCAAAGATGAGTGTTTTCCTGTGGAGATAAGAACAGAACCCTGCCCCCATTCTATATGTTTTTCTTACCATCTGTATGAATATCATCATTGTAGATAAGTTGTCATTTCTCCTTTCCAAGAGGTTTCTCCTCTTCAAATCGAAACTTTATTAATTTTGATGGTATCCACAATTTTTCTTCTCCTGTGGAAACAAGAGCAAAACCCCTTCCCCAACGTAGCACATCTCCTGGCTTCCATTGAGAGGTCAGCACATCTTTGAAATAAATCGGTTGATTTAGTTCAGCAGACTTTTCCATTATCCAATGTCTCTCTGCTGCTGTCGTTCCTTTCTCATTAGCGTTAAGAAAATTCAAGGTTAATAAAGCATTATGTAATCTATTTCTGGGGGTATTTTCAGTCCCTTTCTGTTTGTTCAGCATATCCTTTATAGTACGATTTGATCTTTCTATAACTGCCTGACCTGTAGGATTGTTTGGTATACCTGTAATGTGTTTTATATTATAATAATCAAAAAAGCATTTCATTTTCTTAGATACATATGCTGGACCATTATCTGTCTTTATTTGTGCAGGTATACCCATGATGGCCATAACTTCCAATAAATGTGTGATTACTGAATCAGCCTTTTCTGAGCTCAGGGCAGTAGCCCATTGAAAACCTGAATACGTGTCTATGGTGTGGTGTACATATTTTAATTTACCAAATTCTATAAAGTGGAACACATCCATCTGCCAGATTTCATTTCTCTTAGTGCCCTTTGGGTTACTCCCTGCAGGCAACGGTGTTTGATTATAGAAAGAACAAGTAGGACATCTCTTTATAATGTCCTTAGCTTGTTGCCAAGTAATGGAAAATTCTTTCTTTAGGCCTTTACTATTGACATGATGCTTCTTATGAAATTCTGAAGCCTGCAACACACTTCCAATCAATAATTGATCAATCTCAGCATTGCCTTGGGCTAGAGGACCAGGCAGACCTGTATGGGACCGGATGTGTGTTATGTACATCGGACAAAGCCTGTTCCTGATTATGTCTTGTACCTGGATAAACAATGAAGTCAACTCTGTGTCATCTGGTATAAATTCAGCTGTCTCAATATGCAAGATAACTCTTTCTGCATATTGTGAATCTGTAACTATATTAAGAGGTTCTTTAAAATCCCTTAGCACCATAAGAATGGCATATAATTCTGCCTTCTGGACAGAATTATAAGGGCTTTGTTCCACCTTACTCAATTCATCTGACTTGTAACCTGCTTTCCCTGATTTATTTGCATCAGTATAGAAAGTACGGGCTCCAGTTATTGGAGCATCACGTACAATTCTAGGAAGAATCCAAGAAGTTCTTTTTATGAGGTTAAGTCTACCACTTTTGGGATAGTTGCTATTAATTTCTCCCAAAAAATTAGCACAAGCTCTTTGCCACGGTTCATTGTCTTCCCATAACTTTTTTATTTCTTCAGTAGTAAAAGGCACTATAATTTCTGCTGGGTCTATACCTGCTAGTTGACGAAGTCTCAGCTTACCTTTTATAATTAATTCAGAGACTTTTTCCACATAAGTTTTTAATTTTTTACTTGGTTTATTAGGTATAAATATCCACTCTAAAATAATATCTTCCCTCTGCATTAGAATCCCTGTAGGAGAAATTCTGGAAGGCAATATGACTAGGATGCAGCTAAGATTTGGGTTCACCCTATCCACATGTGCCTCCTGTAATTTTTCCTCAATCATTGTCAGTTCCTTTTCTGCTTCAGCTGTCAGTTCTCTTGGACTATTCAAATCTTTATCACCATCTAAGGTTTTGTTTAAATGAACTATTAGATCAGGTGTTATCCCAACAGCTGGTCGTAGACTGGAAATGTCTCCTAGCAATCTTTGGAAGTCATTAAGAGTCTTTAAGCGGTCTCTCCTGATTTGTGCCTTTTGCGTTTTAATTTTCTCTAACCCTATTCTGTAACCTAGGTAATTAATAGAGTTTCCTCTTTGAATCTTTTCAGGGGCAATTTGTAATCCCCACCTAGGCAAGACTTTCTTTACTTCTTCAAACATCCTTTCTAAAGTATCTTTATTTGAATCAGATAACAAGATGTCATCCATGTAATGATAAATGATGGACTTGGGGAATTGTTTACGAATTATTTCCAATGGCTTACTTACAAAATATTGGCACAGTGTAGGACTATTGAGCATACCCTGTGGGAGGACAGTCCACTGATATCTCTTATTAGGCTGAGAATTATTATAAGTAGGCACTGTGAAGGCAAATTTCTCTCTATCCTTTTCTTGTAACGGTATAGTGAAAAAACAATCTTTCAAATCAATAACTATAAGAGGCCATCCTTTTGGTAACAGAGAAGGCAAAGGAATTCCAGACTGTAGTGGGCCCATAGGTTGAATTACTTTGTTGACAGCTCTTAGATCTGTCACCATTCTCCATTTACCAGATTTCTTTTTTACAACAAACACAGGAGAATTCCAAGGGCTGGTTGATTCTTCAATATGGTGAGCATCTAGTTGCTCTTGCACCAGCTGTTCCAATGCCTGTAGTTTATCTTCAGCTAGAGGCCACTGTTTGATCCATATTGGCTTCTCAGTTAGCCATTTTAAAGGTAGGGCTGTTGGTACCTCTAAAGGTTTGGTATTTGCTGTATGTTCTTGTACAGCCTGAATGGCTGGTGACCTTTTTCCATAATACCTCATCATATCCTTCCCCGAATTATGAATTCCTGGAAATACAGGAATGTTAATCTGGGTATTCCATTGCTGTAGCAGGTCACAGCCCCATAAATTTATGGCAATATTGGCTATATATGGCCTTAGTCTTCCTATTTGCCCTTCGGGCCCTATGCATTCAACCCATCTTGTGCTTTGTTTTACACGAGATAGGGTTCCAATTCCTAGGAACTGAACATCTACCTCTTGAAGAGGCCAATTCGGATGCCAAGATTCTGGGGTAATGATACTTACATCCGCACCTGTGTCTAATAAGCCTTCAATAAAAGTGCCATTTATACAGACTCTTAGCTTTGGTCTTTGATCATTAATAGAAGTCTGCCAAAATATACGTTTACTCTGTCCTACTGGGTTTTTTGACTCATCCTCCACACGTAATTCATCATTTAGACCAGTATTACTTTTTACAGCAGAAATTGGAGCTTTTAATTTTCTTGGTAAGGCACGTTCTCCACTGTGACTGGGAATGACTGGGCCACTGTTGGCTTGGGGGCCTGCGAGAGGCCCCCCATGGAGTTTCCCGATGATATCGGATTGCCCCGTCTATCTGTTGTTGACCTACATTCGTTGGACCAATGCCTGCCTTTACCACATCTCCTACATATACCTGAAGGCCGAGGTCTCCTATTTTTGTCATTCCCAGAAGAGATATTATTCCTAGAAATTCTTTGCCTGCAATCCCTTTGCAAATGTCCTAATTTACCACAATTAAAACACCTGGCAGTTTGATGTCTCCTCATTGCTTTGGAAATCACTTCTCCTACCCAAGATTCATCATTATAGCTAAACGTCTCAACATCGTATGCTGAATCCATTCATCCATAGGTGCTGATCTAGACTTTAAAGGCCCAATTATCTTTTTGCATTCTATGTTTGCATTCTCAAAAGCTAGAGATTCAAGAAGTATTCGTCTAGATTCTGGGTCTGTTACCCCTATGTCCAGAGCCTTAATCAATCTTTGCAAAAAGTCAATAAAGGGTTCTCTCTGTCCCTGCCTAATTCTGGTATATGATTCAACCCTTTTTGCTGGATCTTGTATCCTATTCAAAGCATTTAAAGCTGCTTGGTGACATAGACACAGTACTTCATCGTCATAAAGAGCTTGGACCTGTGGATCAGCATATTCTCCTGCACCAAGAATTTGATCTTGGGAAACCTCAATACCTTTTGCTCTTCCTTGCTGTTCCATATGTTTGGATTCTTCTCTGAAATAAATTCCAAACATCAAGGAAGGTCCCTTATCTAAAACTGCAGACACTAACTGATGGAAATCATGGGGGATAGCTCTAGCATTAGAAGCCCAAGTCTTTATCATTTCCTTTACATATGCATTGTGCAAGCCAAAATTAACAACAGCTTGCTTAATTTCTTTCAGATCATTCATTGCTATTGGTGTCCATCTAGCTTCTCTGACTCCCTTTGAGCCTTTAGAAGTTGACGCTTTGTCAGAATCAAGTATAGGGTATGTCGCTAGAACCCTGGGTAAGCCAGTTCTAATAGCTGGTGGAGGCATTGTATCCTGTCCTTGTGCCTCCTTACTCTGTTCACCAGCTGCAATAATTTCTCCAATCTTTTCAAATCTTTTTATCATTGTCTCTCTTAAATCCTGAATCTCTTGACCTGTATATATTTCCAGTGATTTCACTGAGGTATCAATTTTTTGGTCCCCATTCTGCACCTGTGATTCCAAAGCTTTAATTTTTTCCTTCAAAGATATCATGTCCTCCTTAAACTTTTCTTGTATATCATGTAGATTCCCATCTTGGAGGTACATTCTGTCTGTTACCTTATCAAAACTTTGTGATAAACTCTGAAGGTCAAATTCAACAGCCTGAACCCTTTCAGGTAACTTTCTAATACCCTTGGATATGGAATCAATTTTGTCTGTCATAGTATCCACTTGTTCAGATAACTTCTGATTTTCAATAATTTTAATCCTGTCAATTAGTTGTTCATTATTAGTTCGTAAAGATTCTATCATTCTTAGGAGTGCCATATTTTTCTGTTCATTATTAGTATGTAAAGATTCAATCATTCTTAGGAGTGCCATATTCTTCCTTAATGATAGAATATGGAAAAGAAAACTGAAGCCTAGTAACAAGCAAATTAAGGTATTCCCATACTCATATAAACCTTGTATGATGTAATTCATTGTATTAGTAAATATAAAATTACTAATCCATTGTATTAGTGAAAACAAAGCAGTAAAATTTGCGTTAGAAACGAAAATTGCCATATTACCTATTGTCCAGCAGGTGGCGCTGTTGCAGAATCGCGATGAAAACATGGTCCTGTTTCAGTGCCTTAGTAGATGTTAAAAACTGGAAAACGCAAGTTTCTCAACAAAGTAAATGTAATTAAATCAATTCCAGAGACGGAACCAGAAACCCAGAATCCAGGGGTAGAGAAGAGCAATCTGGAAGCTGCTTATGCCTCCACGTGACAGAGTCACCCTGAGGGGTTGCAGCTTTCAGCAACCGCGTGCTCTGGTTCGTGCCACTTTAGAGCTGTGCTTGCAAGGGAGATTTAAAAACGACTCAGAAAAGAGCAAACCACGCGGGCAGAGACTACGCGGGCCTGTGGAGTTTAAATCCACAGGCAGCGGCTGAGGAAGCAAGGGCTCCCGCCAAGCCGAACTTGCGGCCACCAAGCCGAACTTGCGGCCGCCAAGCCGAACTTCTGGCCGCCAAGCCGAACTTCCGGCCGCCAAGCCGAACTCGCGGCTGCGAGCCGTGAGAGGTTCTAAAACCAAACGTTGGGTGCCAAATGAAGGCGTAAGTCACAAACAATGCCACACCAATTTGGGTGATATTTATTTAAAGGGGAAAAACTTACAGATCACTGTCCCAGGCAACAGCCCTCTACGCGACCAGGAGTCTAGTCGCCGGCGGAGCAGGAAGTGAAGAGAGAGAGGAGAGGGAAGTGGCCGCTTTTTTAAAGGGAGAGAGACCACGCCCCAAGGGGCTGGTATCTCAGCGGCGATAGGTTGGAGGAGTGGGAGGACCTCCCGCAACACATCTAATATGTGCAATATTATCATAGTTGTAAATTAAATACTGTTATGAGTGAGGGGTTGAGACAGGGTTTCTCTACATAGCCCTGACGCCCTAAAACTTATTCTGTAGATCAGTGTGGCCTCAAACTCAAAGATATCCACCTGTCTCTGCCCCTGGAGTGCTGGGAATGAAGGCATGTGCCACCATGTCTGGCCCCCAAAAAATAAAATAAAATTGGTCTCAGAGGGATAGTGATGTTTATTCAGCTGCCTAAAGATTTTTATCTATTTTCTGGACCTGGTTGAAAAATACAGGTTACTGTATTTTTCTGTCTTTAAACCAGTATCTGCTATCATACTGTCTGGACTCTTGATAGTTTATTATAGTCAGATTTAAAGTTGTTCATTGCTATCAGGATTGCTTTAACTATTCTAAATTATTTGTATTTCTAAGTAAACTTTAGCATTGATTTGGTACTCTTTTCAAAAGACTGTTATAATTGGGCTTGTGTGTGATTTGGGGGGTCATTTTAGCATTTAGTCTTCTTATTTATTTATTTATTTATTTATTATGTGCATATGTTTTGCTTGTGTGTATATCTGTGCACCAAATATGTGACTGGTGCTCACAGAGTCCAGAGGAGAAAAATGGAACCCTGGGACTGGAGGGTTCAACCATGTAGGTGCTGGAAATTGAACCTCCTCTTCAAGGGCAGCCATCTCTTCATTGAGTCGATTCTTCCTACCCTCCTACCCGCTGTATCATATATCCTTCCATTTATTTAGATTTTCTTGATTATTTTTGTTTGTTTTTCTCTGAGTGTTCTGTTGTATTGAGTGTTGTTAAGGATTCTTTATTTGGCTTGGTATGGTGATGCACACCTTTAATCCCAGCACTTAGAAGGCAGAGGCAAGCACATCTTTGAGTTCTAGGCCATCCTGTTGTACAGAGAACGTTCCAAGACAGCCAGAGCTATAGAGAGAGATCCAAAAAGGGTTGGGCAGTGGTGGCGCGCGCACGCATTTACTCCCCCAAACTCAGGAGGCTGCAGGGGCTGGTGGATCTTAGTGAGTTTGAGGTCATCTGGTTCACAGAGCAAGTTCAAGGATGGACAGAATATTAAACAGAGAAACCCTGTCTCTAAAAACCAAAATAACTAAATAAATAAGTCAAGATCTAGTCTCAAAAAATGTATTGAAATAAAAAGTCGGGGCTGGAAAACTGTCTCAGATTAAGATTACATGCTGTTTTTACAGACCGCTCACAACTACCATTAACTCCAGTTCCTGGTAGATTTGTTACCTCTGAGCTTTATAGGCAGCCACACCTGTGTGTATATCCCCCCACCCATGCACACATGATTTAAGGTAAAAATAAGTATTTTTTTTAAATAACAAAACTTATTTAAAATCATACCAAAATGTCACTGACAGTGGTTTTTAATCCTTGCCAAAAATATTTACATTTTGGGGAACATCTGAGTAGTTTATTTACCTGGTTCCTTTCTAACTTACAGAATTTATTACATTTGTTTTGTTATTTTTTTGAGACAGGGTCTTAGCCTACTAGCCCTGGCCTGGCTAGTCTGGAATTCACATTGTAGACTAAACTGGCCTTGAACTCACAGGTCTACCTGCCTCTTCCTGGGATTAAAGGTGTGTGCCGCTGAGCCTGACTTTTGTATTTGTTTTATATTAGAGTCCGTGAAGTGACTGAAGACATAGAAAGTAATTAGATGAGGTTCTTTTCTTGGAAACTCCCAGGACTTCACTGTTTCAGTCGTAGCGACACAGTGGCACATGCTTTGTAATCCAAGCGCTCCACAGACTGAGGCAAGAGAATGACAACAAATGTGAGGCCAATACAGGTCAGCCTGGGCTAATAGCAAAATTCAAAATGACATGTGTTTGTAATTTCCATACCAGTGACACAGGATATGCCAGACCATAGCTGATCTGAGCTTGAGATGAGTTTCAAAACAGCTTCACAGGCCATTTTAACAATCTTAAATTCTGAGGCCCTGATGACCATCTCAGGACTCTCTGTCCTTCAGTGCTTTTCACCTTCACTCCTGTGGGTCACGTTTTATTCATAAAACTTGAACATGGGTTGCTAGGAGTTTTTGTTTTGTTTGTTTCTTCCTCCCATTGTGTCTAAGTAATACTTGATTTTGTTTTTGTGAATTTGGAATATCAGTGATTGTTTTTTCTTACCGTCTCCTCATTTTCCTGAACTTTTAGCTAAATACTTTTTGCATGTGCCCTTAAGGTGAAAAGATCCTTTTTTTTTTTTAGTTTATTTCTTCTAAAAAGAAAACAATCTTTCATTTTGCATACCACTCCCAGTTCACACTCCCTCCTCTCCAGGTCTCATCCCCTCCACCTAACCCACAGACACACCCCATCCACTCCTCAGAGAGGGTAAGGCACATTATTTTGGGGAAGGTCCAAGGTCCTCTCTGCTGTATCTAGGCTGAGCAGGTTATTCATCCAAAGAGAATGGGTTCCCAAAAAATCCAGTACAAGCAATAGGAATAAATCCTGGTGCCACTGCCAGTGGCCCCTCAGTCTGCCCCAGCCATACAGCTGTCACCCACATTCAGAGGGACTAGTTTGGACCTATGCTGTTTCCTTCCCTGTCCAGCTGGAGATGGTGAGCTCCCATTAGCTCAGGTAAACTATTTCAGTGGGTGTCCCCATCATGGTCTTGACCTCTTTGCTCATATTCTCACTCCTCCCACTCTTCAACTGGACTTTGGGAGCTCAGCCCAGTGCTGCAATGCAGGTCTCTGCCTCTGTTTCCATCAGTTGCTGGATGAAGGTTCTATGGTGATATTTAAGATAATCATCAGTCTGACTACAGGGCAAGGCCAGTTTGGGCCCCCTTTCCTCTATTGCTTAGGGAGTTAGCTAGGGTCATCCTTGTGAATTCCTGGGAATTTCTCGAGTGCCACTTACTAGCCCCATAATGGCTCCCTCAATCAAAATACCTCTTTCCTTGTTCTCATCTCTGTCCTTCCTCCATCTCAACTATCCCATACCCTCAAGTTCTCCCCTTTTCCCCCTCCTCCCCTCATCTTCCCTTTCTATCCTCCCTCCTTCCCCCACGCTCCCAATTTTGTCAGGCGATGTTGTCCATGTCCCCTTTACAGGTGGGTCTATATGTTTTTCTTAGGGTTCACCTTGTTCCTTAGCTTCTCTAGGATCATGAACTATATGCTCAGTATCCTTTGCTTTACAGCTAGTATTCATTTATGAGTGAGTATATACCATGTTCATCTTTCTGGGTCTGGGTTACCTTACTCAGGATGGTGTTTTCTAGTTCCATTCATTTGCATGCAAAATTCAAGATGTCTTTTTTTTTTTTTTTTACCACTGAGTGGTACTCTTATGTGTAAATATGCAACATTTTCTTTATCCGTTCCTGGGTTGAGGAGCAACTAGGTTGTTTCCAGGTTTTGACTATTACAAATAATGCTGCTATGTACGTAGTTCAATAAGTGTCCTTATAGTATGATTGAACATCTTTTGGGTATATGCCCAAGAGTGATACTGCTGGGTCCTGAAGTAGGCTGATTCCCAATTTTCTGAGAAACCGCCATACTGATTTCTGAAGTGGTTGTACAAGTTTACATTCCCACCAGCAAAACCCTTACTCCACATCCTCTCCAGCATAAGCTATCATTGGTGGTTTTGATCTTAGCCATTCTGACTGGTGTAAGATGGTATCTCTCAGAGTTGTTTTGATTTGCAATTCCCTGATGGCTAAGGATGTTGAACATTTCCTGAAGTGTCTTTCAGCCATTTGAGATTCTTCTGTTGAACATTGTTTAGTTCTGTTCCCCATTTTTAAATTGAGTTATTTGGAAATTTGATGTCTAATTTCTTGAGTTCTTTACATATTTTGGAGATCAGTCCTCTGTCTAATGTGGAGTTGGTGAAGATCTTTTCCCATTCAGTAGGCTGCCTTTGTCTTACTGACCATGTCCTTTGCTTTACAGAAGCTTCTCCGTTTCAGGAGGTCCCATTTATTTATTGTTGCTCTCAGTGTCTGTGCTGCTGTTGCTATAGTTTAGGAAGTGGTCTCCTGTGCCCATGCATTGAAGACTCCTTCCCACTTTCTCTTCTATCAGGTTTAGTATGGTCGGATTTATATGGAGGTCTTTAATCCATTTGGACTTGAGATTTGTGCATGGGGATAAATAAGGATTTGTTTTCATTCTTCTACATGTTGACATCCAGTTATGCCACCACCATTTGTTGAAGATGCGTTCTTTTTATTGTATAATTTTAGCTTCTTTATCAAAAATCAGGTGTTTATAGGTGTGTGGATTAATATCTGGGTCTTCGATTCAATTCCCTTGGTCGACCTCTCTGTTTTTATGCCAATACCAAGCTGTTTTCATTACTGTAGCTCTATAATAGAACTCAGTCAGGTATGGTGATGCCTCCGGAAGTTCCTTTATTGTACAGGATTGTTTTGACTGTCCTGGGTTTTTTGTTTTTCCATATGAAGTTGAGTATTGTTCTTTCAGAGTCTGTGAAGAATTGTGTTGGGATTTTGATGGGGATTGCATTGGATCTATAGATTGCTTTTGGTAGGATTGCCATTTTTATTATGTTGATCCTACCTATCCAAGAGCAAGGGAGATCTTTTCATTTTCTGGTATCTTCAATTTTTTTCTTCAAAGACTTTAAAGTTTTTGTCGAACAGGTCTTTCACTTCTTTGATTAGGGTTACCCCAAGATATTTTATGTTATTTGTGGCTATTGTGAAGGGTGATGTTTCTCTGATTTCCTTAACAGCTTCTTTATCCTTTGTGTATAGGAGGGCTACTGATTTTTTTTTTTAGTTGCTCTTGTATCCTGCCACATTACTGAATGTATTTATCAAATGTAGAAGTTCCCTAGTGGAGGTTTTGGGGTCACTTATGTATATTATCATATCATCTGCAAATAATGAAAGTTTGACTTCTTCCTTTCCAATTTGAATCCCCTTGATCTCCTTTTGTTCTCTTATTGCTCTAGCCAGAACTTCAAGAACTATGTTGAATAGATGTGGAGAAAGTGGACAACCTTCTCTTGTTCCTGATTTTAGTGGGATCACTTTGAGTTTCTCTTCATTTAATTTGTATGTTGGTTGTTGGCTTGCTGTTTATTGTTTTTATTATGTGTAGATGCTATGTTCCTTGTGTCCCTGATCTCTTCAAGGCCTTTATCATAAAGGGGTGTTGGATTTTGTCAAATGCTTTTCAGCATCTAATGAGATGACCTTATGGGTTTGTTTGTTTGTTTCAGTTTATTTATGTGGTGAGTTACATTGATAGATTTTCAGATGTTGAATTGTCCCTGCATCTCTGGGAAGAAGCCGACTTGATCATGGTGGATGATTTTTTTTTTAGTGTGTTCTTGGATTTGGTTTGCCAGTATTTTATTATTTTTGCATCCTTGTTCATGAGAGATTGGTCTGTAATTCTCTTTCTTGGTTGAGTCTTTGTGTGGTTTGGTAGCAGGGTAACTGTAGCCTTATAAAGAGTTTGGCAATGTTCCTTCTCTTTCTATTTTGTGGAACACTTTGAGTATAGGTATTAGCTCTTTGAAGTTCTGGTAGAATTCTCCACTGAAACCATCTGGCCCTGGGCTCTGTTTTTTGTTTGGTAGGCATTTGATGACAGCTTCTATTTCCTTGCAGGTTATGGTCTATTTAAATTGCTCTCCTGGTCTTGATTTAATTTTGGTACATGGTGCCTATCCAGAAAATTGTCCATTTCTTTTCAGTTTTCCAATTTTATGGAATACAGGTTTTTGTAGTATGACCTAATGATTCTCTGGATTTCCTCAGTATCTGTTGTTATGTCCCCCTTTCCATTTCTTATTTTGTTAATTTAGATATTCTCTCTCTCTCTCTCTCTCTCTCTCTCTCTCTCTCTCTCTCTCTCTCTCTCTCTCTCTCTGCCTTTTGATTAGTTTGGATAAGGGTTTGTCTATCTTGTTGATTTTTCTCAAAGAACCAGCTCTGTTTCATTGATTCTTTATATTGTTTCCTTTGTTTCTTTTTTGTTGATTTCTGCCCTCAATTTGATTATTTCCTGTCTTCTACTCCTCCTGGGTGAGTCTGCTTGTTTTTGTTCTAGAGCTTTCAGGTGTGCTTTTTTATTTCTTTATTTCTTCTTTGACCCAGGGGTGGTTCAATAGAGCACTGTTTAATTTCTATGTGTTTGTGGGTTTTCTGAAATTAGTGTTGCTGTTGTATTCTAATTTTAAACCATGGCAATCCAATAAAATACAGAGGATTACTTCAAATTTTTTATATCTGTTGAGGTTTGCCTTGTTACCGAGTATGTGGTCAATTTTAGAGAAGGTTCCATTTGGTGCTGAGAAGAAGGTATATTCTTTTGTATTGGGTGGAATGTTCTGTAGATGTCTGTTAATTCCATTTGAGTCATGATATCTGTTCTCTTATTTCTCTATTAGGTTTCTGTCTGGTTGACCTGTCCATTGGTGAGAGTGGGATGTCGAAGTCTCCTACTATTAGTGTGTGGGGTCTGGTGTGTGATTTAAGCTTTACTAGTGCTTCTTTTACATATGGGGTGCTCTTGTGTTTGGGGCATAGATGTTCAGGATTGAGACTGCATCCTGATTGTTCCTGCTATGAGTATAAATTGTTCTTCTCCATCTCTTTTGATTGATTTTAGTTTGAAGTCTTTTTTAGATATTGAGACAGCTACACCCGCTTGTTTCTTACTTTGTCCGTTTGATTGGAAAATCTTTTCCCGACACTTTAATCTGAGGTAATGTCCATCTTTGAGGTTGAGGTGTGTTTCTTGTATACAGCAGAAGGCTGGATCCTGCTTTCATATCCGTTCTTTTAACCTATGTCTTTTTATGGGTGAATTGAGTCCATTGATATTAAGAGATATTAATGGCCAGTGATTGTTAATTCCTGTTATTTTTTTCAGTGGTAGTAAGTGTGTTTCTCTTCTTGGGGTTTTGTTGGTATGAGGTTATCTGTTGCCTGTGTTCCTGTGGGTGCAGTTAGCTTCCTTGGGTTGGGGTTTTGCTTCTAATATTTTCTGCAGGGCTGGATTTGTGGATAGGCATTGTTTAAATCTGGTTTTGTCATGGAATCTGTTATTGAGAAAGCCCTGTCAGCAAACTTTTGATAAAACCTTTGAATATATTTTCCATTTGATTACAGTTCTTTGAGCAGTGCCTGGGAACCTAGTGTATTTAATATATTACTTACTAAGGAAATCTCTATCTTTTTTATTTCAGTTGGAAAGACATCCTTAATCACCAGATTCATGTATGACAGTTTTGACAACACCTATCAGGTATTTTTGTTTTTCCAGATTATTAAATTTATCTCTTAATATTAAGAGGAATGGTTATGGTATTTTTTTAAGTTTTTATTTACATGCAGTCATAGATATAAAAGTGCTTTCCATGGGCAGTGGTGGTTTACGACTTTAATCACAGCAGGTGGATCTCGAGTTCCATTATAGCACGACCAAAAGCTACACAGAGAAACCCTGTCTTGAAAAATAAAAAAAAAGGAAAAGTGCTTTCAATAATGTGTAAACTATTATATAAACAACACAATGTGTAAATTATTATATAAATCTTGTCCGTAGTCCTAGCCTTACTCAGTTTGCTTCTTCCACAGCCTATTGAAAAATTATCTTTACTGTCATCTTGGAGGGAATTAGAAGTGATACTAATATATATATATATATATATATATATATATATTTATTTATTTATTTATTTATTTATTTGGTAGAGAAATCACAAGTCTGAGGTTCCTTTTTAGGAATTGATTTCAGTTTATAATGTCAGAGGATTCAGGCCATCCTGACAGGAAAGTTACAGTGGATTAATCAGTTCACTTGTCAGTGCATCAGAAGCAGGGAGGGACATGCCAGCATGCAGATGCCTTTTTCCTTTTTCCTCTTTTTCTTTTAAAATTATATTTACTCATTTTATTTTATGTGTGAGTGTTTTGCCTGCATGTATGTATGCATACCACGTGCATGCTTTGTGCCCATGGGATCAGAAGAGAGCATTGGATCCCCTGGAACTGGCATTATGGATGGTCGTGAACCACTATGTGAGTGCTGGGAAGTGAGCTTGCTTTCCTGCAAGAGAACTGTTCTTAACTGCTGAGCTGTCAACTTCAACCCCATGTCCCAATTATTTTTAATTTATCTTCCTATTTAATTTTAGACTTCTTAACTTGTTCACTTTTTTTCTAGTTTTTGCCTTTTAAAATTCTTGATTATTTAACCAGGCACACAGTGTACTGTGTTTGAACCACAGGAGATACTTAGCATTGAATGATAAAGAGAAAATTTTATTTCCCTTACTTTAATATATTACTTACATATTGGAAGAGTCATGTCCCTTTGAAAATCATACTTCTGAGTCTCTGTGGCATAAGAACAAGCCATTATATAGAAGTTTAGTCATGGTGATCTTTACATGAACAGTATTTCATAAAATTGCTTTGGGGCAAATAATAGTCATCCTGATTGAGAACATTAAGATATTCAGACAAAACTTTGTATTCAGATATTTGAATATTCTGGTACATTAAAAAAATCCCTATTGCCTTGTTCTCTAAAATGAGAAAAATTAGTGTGAGAATGAGTTATCTTTCATGAATGAGGATGAGAGTTGATCACATAAAGGGCCTGAATTAGTCTCCAACACAGAGCGAGTGCTTAGTACATGGAAGCAGGTTAACATTGGACATGTTTGTCACCACTTGAATAAAGTGTGGTTATGTGTATATTCATTATTCTTTTAAATTCATAAATCCTATCTTATCCTAAACTGTTGACTACCACCAAACTGCTATTCCTTACTAACTCTTTTGTTTTGTTTATAGGCGACAATTGGCATTGACTTCTTATCAAAGACAATGTACTTGGAGGATCGAACAGTGAGTAATATTTTCAGTGTGCAATTTTCCGCACACTGCAGGCTGGAAACCAGGATCACAGCTGTGGTCGCCATCAGAAGTGCTTAACAAAATCATCAAAATTGGATCTTGAGAAAAATTTATTACAAAGTTGTTTGGGGCACTCTGATTTCTTATTTCCGTTTCACATCCAAAGTCAAAATTTGTTTGTAAAATTCTGGTGTCCTTAGACTTACTTTGCTATCTTGATTTAGAAAAAAGGACAACACGTAGATTTATAAGAGAATTAAAAGGATTTTCATGAGAAATTAGAGCTACTAAAGACTCTGAGCACCCCTCAGGTCATTCAGGAAGGTTTCATAATTGTGAACTTAAAGACATGTCAGAACATGTAACAGGGTTAAATAGAGGAAAATATATATTTATCAGGTTTTGTATTTTCCTTGTTGTTGAATGTTCTTTTAAAAATTTATGTTTTGACCTACTCCTTGAAGAGATTCTTATCATTTAAACATTGAATAATATCACATTATCTCTGATATTTTTTCTTATTTCTGAATTATGTTTTTTTCTTTTGGATGTTTTCATATATAATATGAAACTATTAAAACTTGAGAGCTTAAACTGCTTTGTATGGATAAGAAAACTTATTTTTTTGTATAGATTGCAGAAATGTTTTCTTTTTTTTTTTTCCTTTTATTTTCTTTTTTTTTCTCCTCCCCTATTATCCACAGTGTTCTGGGCAGAAATGTATAGAAGAAACACACATAGTCACAGACCCAGGAAACATTGCATAGCTTTAGAGAAGCTATCAGATGAGCATTGCTTTCTTTACTCGGTCACCTGGTAGCTTGGGGTTCCTTCATTCTCTCTTTATTCTCAGTATTTGAACATCAGCGGTTTACTTTTTATCATTTAGAAGATACCGGGATTCAAAATTTCATGGAGGGGGAGCCCTGTTTCTGATCCTGTAAAGTCTCTCTCAGCGTACCTTCAGAACAAGCAGCTTTGTGCTGCTGCTCACTTTTCAGAAATGAGTTTACGTTGTTTTCATTCCTCTGCATTAAACCTCCACATGAGTTGTCTACCACTCATGTTTCAAAAATCATTTTTTTTTAAGTATCAGTTTTTTAGTTTAGTTCTGTTTTGTTTTTGTTTTTATTTTTTTTCCCATCCCACAGATCAGGCTGCAGCTGTGGGATACTGCGGGTCAGGAACGTTTCCGCAGCCTCATTCCCAGCTACATCCGAGACTCCGCTGCAGCCGTGGTAGTTTACGACATCACAAGTAGGTGTACTGCAGTGCTGACCTTTCTTACTGTTCTCGCTTGTTTGACTGATTTTGTTGTTAGGTGCGATTGCAATTGTGGGACACAGCAGGTCAAGAGCGGTTCAGGAGCTTGATTCCTAGCTACATTCGAGACTCCACTGTGGCAGTTGTTGTTTATGATATCACAAGTGAGTGGGGGGATTGCGCATTTCTGATCTCCTTCAACCCTTAGCTTAGCTGCATGCATGTTTGTCTTGTGCATGTAAAGTGTTTTATCGCAGACTAGCCAGGTCAGAAATACTTGCCTCTATGTCTGTGCCAGTGTGCTTTATGTCTCTGTGCCCGCGTTTCCACCTTCAGAAACTGTCTTTTGACTCTATTTATAAATCTTTCTCAAGGTGTATCCTCCTATCCATAAAGTATCCCGTAATTGTACTTTAAAGGTATTACTCATTAATCTATCTCAGATTTCAAAGATAATCTATATTTAAACCTCTTGCCAAATATTCTAGATTCTGTATGGCTTCTTTTGAGCCTTTTAAAAGAGTCTGCCTGCTAGTGTTTTCTCTGCTTCCCTCTTGCAGTCAATTTCTTAAATAGAGAAAAACAGAGAAGCACAATGTATATTTTTCTGTTAGTCATTTTTGCTTGAATATGTGGATTCTGTGGCTGGTTTTCTTTGTTGCTAACAAATTACACTTTCATTTCTCTCCAAGAAAAAATTTAAATGGGAAATGAAACAGTATTTTTTAAAGATCTATTTATTATGTATACAACATTCTGCGCTCCAGAAGAGGGCACCAGATCTCATTATAGGTGCTTGTGAGCCACCATATGGGTTCTGGGAATTGAACTAGGACCTCTAGAAGAGAAGCCACTGCTCTTAACCGCTGAACCATCTCTCCAGCCCCATAGTATTTTTTTTTCTTTTCTTCAAAACCTGAAGTGTTTTGGTCTTTAAGTGACTACAAAATTTCCCTGGAGCATTGGCAACAGCTGTCTGGTTGAAATTATCCTTGTAAAGTGTTTTATTATACATGTAAGGCAGTATTCAACATCATTCCATAGACTAGTCCATAATTTATAGGGAAAAAAGGATTATTTACAGCATCTTGGACTTAGGTAAAAATATGTCTAAGAGCTGATTTGAGCTAGTCATATTACTAGAAATTTCTGTATATTCACTCAGAAGTCATAGTTACTAAACAGTAACTACAGTGGCAATATTAAAAAGACTATATTCCACAATGTATTTTTCTTTCTCTCTCTCTCTTTTTTTTTTTTTGGTTTTTCGAGACAGGGTTTCTCTGTGGTTTTGGAGCCTCCTGGAACTAGCTCTGTAGACCAAGCTGGCCTCAAACTCACAGAGATCCACCTGCCTCTGCCTCCCAAGTACTGGGATTTAAGGCGTGCGCCACCATCGCCCAGCTTCTTTCTCCTTTTTTTTTTTTTTTAACTTTTGGATATGTGCTGTATGTAGTCTTCTCTTCAAGTTTTACTTTAGATTGTAACTTGTTTTTTTAAAAACTAGTTAATGTTCATCATAATGCGTTTGCTCGTTTTGTAGCTTTAAAGTATTTGTGTTTACTTTAACCAAAGCTTGTTATACCTTTCTTCTAAAATTCCACGAATTTGTTTAAAATAGTAGTAAATTTGTTACTTTAGCTGCTAAAAAACATATTGAAGTATTCTGGCTAGAATCCAATACTTAAAGAATGAATTCAGTTAGAAGTGAGCCTGATCCATCAAACTAATTAACTTAAGGTCACTTCACATCGACTCTAATACAAAACAAGTGCAAGCGTCAGGCTCCATGATTCACCTTCAATTCCAGGAGAAGGGGATAGAGCCAAGGGAAAGGGTTTTTAAAAACATGGTTAAAGTGATCACAAACTGAGTAAGCAATGCAAGCACAGTGGGATTGAAAGCCTTTATGAGTTCTCTGGGATGTGTCGGGACTTCTGGCTCACATACTTCTGAAATGCTTTCTTTGTCATGTGGTATGTATTAGAATAAGTGATCCAGAAGAGCATTGTGGCAGTGTGACACCATATTATCTGCTGAGCTGTCTTGATGTCAGAACACTGGTTTTTATAATTACATAGTGCTTTGCAGGAGTTTGGTTATTATCAAAAGAGCTTTTCTCTAAAATGAACTTTGAGGATTTTTTTTCTTCTTCAGACTCATTTACATCACTGACAGCTATAATCAGATAAAATGGAGTTACACTGTAGGCACATTAAAGATGGGGTCTTGATGTGCTGCCTCTCTTCCCTCTTTCAGGGTGTTTGTGGGAAGTGTTGTCCTTCACTGGGGGTGGCATTTTCAGTAACTAATCCTTCTGTCCACTCTCAATGCTAGATGTTAACTCATTCCAGCAAACTACAAAATGGATTGATGATGTCAGAACAGAAAGAGGAAGTGATGTCATCATCATGCTAGTAGGAAATAAGACAGATCTTGCTGATAAAAGGTATGAAATAACTGAATGCTTGGTTTCTATGTTAAACACCATGTTTGTTTACTAAAAAAAATTTTCCAGAAAAGGAGACATTTCACTTTGTACTCCTTTTTAGGGAGATAATCTGAATATAAGTATAAAGATTAAATTACATTTGTTTTGTCTAAACCCATAAACAGCACTTTTACAGAATTGTTAAACATGAAGACAGCAAATATTTTCTATTTTTTAAGGTTTAATAAGTGGAGCAATGATTTGTTAAAAAGTAACACCAAGTAACTTCTTATCTTTAAAAAGTATTCATAATAATTAGACACGCATATCCTTGTCTTCTTATAAACATATAATTTTATTATAATTGAGTGATGTGGTCTGTATGTGTTTGTGGGGTTCTGATTGTGTGGTTGTACCAGGCGTATGAACAGCTTGATTGTAGCACCTTAGTCAAAGGAGCAAAGCTCATTCCAGGCATGAGGGGCCAAGTGTATTGACCTTGGCTACAGAGCCCGTGTGAGTGGTCAGCACTGGTCAGTGCTCCGTTGTACATTCTCTCTGCTTAGTCTTGAGCACAGTTTTTAGTTAGTGAAGCTTTTACTATTTATTACTATTTACTATTTATTACTATTTACTACTTACTATGACTTTTACTGTTTACTACTTACTCGTTCATGAGTTGGATATTGAAATTTGGGTGATGAACTTGTGCTATTAAACTAAGATATTGCAGTGTAATCTATGTATAAAGAATTTTGATGTTAAGCCTACTTCTATCCAGTAGCAGAAATAGAATTGGTAGTATAATTGGAAAGAAAATGTTTTTGAGATAGGGTTTCTCTGTGTAGCTTTGGCTGTCTTAGAACTTACTCTTGTAGACCACCAGGCTAGCTCCAAACTTAGAAGTATCTGCTTGCTTCTGCCTCCTGAGTGCTGTGATTAAAGACATTAGCCACTACCACCTGCTTTGGTTTACATTTTTAACAATTGGTAAATCATTACAAAAATTATAGCAAAAAAAATTATAGCAGCAAATTAGCATGAAAGTTTTTACATAAAACTTAGAGTCACAAGGCTAAATGCATATGGTTTTAATATTTTTAGTGTTTTTTATTTATGTGTATATGTGTACCATGTGTATGCCTCCTTGTCTGTATATGCACTGCATGTGTTCAGGTGCCCACTCAGACCAAAAGATGGCATCAGACTAATTCATTGGAGTTAGAGACAGTTGTGAGCTGCCAGATATGGGTATTAGGAACCAAACCTGGCAAGAGCTTCAAGTTCTTTTAACCACCGAGCATCTCTCCATCCCCCTTGTGATTTGGTATTAAGGGGGTAAAGCAGGCCATTTTTAGGTTTTGTTTTGTAGGTGGTTTTTGTTGTTGGCAATACTGAATATAGTACATGCTAAACAAGTGTTCTACCACTGAGCCAGCTTCTTAAGATTTGCTTTGTTTTGGGTTTGTATTTGTGATATGGTCTTACTCTTAAGCCCAGGCCTAGAACTACATAGACTAGGCTGACCTTGAACTCAGGATCCTCCTGCCTCCTTCCTGAGAATTGGGATTATAGGTATAAGCCACCACGTGCAGCCCAATCACTAACTTTTTAAAAGTAAAAAGAAGAGCAGGCTAGCAATGGCTTAGTAGATAAAGGTACTTGGCATGAAACTGGATTACCTGAGTTTGATCCCTGGCGTCCACGTGGGAAAAGAAGAAACTGATTTCCACATGTATGCCACACGTGCACACAAATATTCTTTAAATGAAAAGATTGGGGCTGAAGGTATCGGTTGATAGAGTACTTGCCTAACATGCACAATAATTAGACACACATATACTTGTCTGCGTTTGAGTCCCCAACACTATTTATAGCCAGGTGTGATGAAGTATGCCTGTAATTCCAGAATTTGAAAGGTGAAGGCAGGAAGATCAGAAATTTAAAACATCTTGGGCTAGTAAATTCTAGGCCAGCCAAGGAAGGATACATGAGATTCTACCGCCAAACAAAAGTATCCAATGAGTTCAGCCATATAAAAACAAATCAGTAAAATAAATCTTAGTTTTATACAGCTAGGGAGATGGTTCTGTAGCACTTGCTAAAGGAAACTTCCACTAGTCTACACTGATGGCCCCATCTAAGTCTCCTGGCAGCAGTGAATGCATAGCCTGAACGGGCTGGGATCGGATTGGTGACTACCCTGGTCATCAGCAGAGAGCCTTTATCCATTGACTGATGGAGACAGGTTCAGAGACCCACAGCCAAACATTGGCCCAAGCTCGGGGAGTCCTGCTGAAGAGGGAGAAGAAGGATTGTAGGAGCCTGAGAGGATCAGGAACATCAGAGGAAAACCCATAGAAACAGCTAGCCTGGTTCACAGGAACTGAAGTGTCTGAACCATCAACCAGGGAACCTGCATGGGACCAACTTGGTCCCTCTGCATATATGTGACAGTTGTGTAGCTTGGTCTATTTGTAGGATTCCTAACAATGGGAGCAGGGGCTACCCCTGGTACTTTGGCTCTTGGGAACACCTTCCTCATGCTTGCCCAGCCTCAGTACAAGGGGGGTATTGTATTAGGCCGCTTGTTCATTCTCACCTGCCCAGAACTGAAATACCACACAGAAACTATTATTTGCAATACTGTTTGACCAATAGCTTAAGTGTATTTATGGCTAACATATCTTAAATTAACCCTTTTCTATTAGTTTATATTTTACCACGAAGTTTGTGGCCTCCTGGCAAGGTTCCACCTGGCAGCTCGTGTCTTTCCCCTCTGGCACCTACATGACATCTCCTCACTCTGCCTTCTTTCTCCCAGCATTTAGTTTAGTTTTCCCTGCCTAGCTCTGCTATGCCCTATCACAGGCCAATGCAGATTTTTTTATTCATTAACCAATAAAGGCAGCACATACACAGAAGGACTTCCTACGTCAGGGGAGGTGCTTTGTCTTATGGCAGCTTGATATGCCACGGGAGTCCTGCCCCTTTCTGAGCAAATACAGAGGAGGGGAGACTGTAGTCAGGGTATAAAATTAATATTTTTTTAAAAGAACACATGCTATGCAAGCATGAAGACCTGAATTCAGTTCCTAGCACTTAAGAAGTCATCTGTAGTCAGACCTTCTCATTAATCCAGAGCTGGGTGCACAGAGACAGAAGGATTGCTGGGACTGCCAGCCCTGTAGGGAGAGACCTGTTCAAGGGATAGGGATGCATACCTGTTCGCCTAGGTAGTCACAGCACCTGCACACACGGGTTGTTAAACTGGGGACTTAGTGTTGGGGCCCATGTGGGTCCAACACAGATTCCCTAACTGGACTGGAACGGAGTCGCGAGGAATAATCAGACACAGCTTACACGGTCATCATGGAAGGGCAAGATCTCTCGAAGATCCAAACACCTTACATCAATTGAGCGGGGAAAACGCATTAGGCTGTCTTCTAGGCAACCAGATGAATGGGCTCAAGTCACATCCGCAGCTACCTGTATGCTAGCAGCCATGAAAAGGAAGGACGCACCAAACCTCTTAACTCTTAAGTCATCAGTTCAGCCAACACCTCTTCTCAGGTGATCTACATTCTAACAAAAGAAACTAGGAGCAGCACATCCTGGCTATTGTTAAACAGAGACAGCCTGTCTGCAGAGTTACGTGATCAGCTCAGACCGCTCAGACCAGGCTTATGGCTCTTGTGCCGTACAGAAATATGGGCCTGCAGCTTAGCTAGGACATGCACAAGGCTCTGGCTCTGGCAGAGGCCGTGCATAATGAATGGCGTGGCCGCATTCCCACGTTAGGTCTTGTTTCCAGTTGAGGCAAGAGGATCAGAAGCCCAAGGTCATCCTGGGCTACAGGAGCCCCTGTCTTGTTTTAGTTTTTTGTTTGTTTTTGAGATAGGGTTTCCCCTTGTAGCCTTGGGTGTCCTGGAACTCACTCTGTAGACCAGGTTGGTCTCAATGTCAGAGATCCTCCTGCTTTTGATTCCCTAAGTGCTGTAATTTAAAAAAAAAAAAAAAAAAAAGCCGGGTAGTGCTGTTGCTGCACACCTTTGATCCCAGCACTCAGGAGGCTGGTGGATCTCAGTGAATTCGAGACCAGCCTGGGCTACCAGAGCTAGTTCCAGGACAGGCTCCAGAGCTACAGAGAAACCCTGTCTTGAAAAACCAAAAAAAAAAAAAAAAACAAGGTTCTGGAATTAAAGGCATATGCCACCACACCTGGTCTGAAACTCTGTCTTTGGTTTTGGTTTGGTTTGGTTTAAGTCATTAAGAGGCTGAAGAAATGGCTGAGGTTGAAAGTACTGGCTGTTCTTTCCAGAGGACCTGGGTTCAACTCCCAGGACTCCCATGACATCTTTAGCTATAGCACCAAGGGCTCCGTTGCTCTCTTCTGAACACCTTCATTAGGTACTGATCATGCATGTGGTGAGTAGTCATAGGCAGAACACCTAAACACATGAAACACAATTTTTAAAAAAAAAGAAAAATCCATTAAGCTGTATATAGTCATTGGTAGGGCTCTTGTCTATCCTGTTTAAGACTCCGTTCCCAGTATGGGGTGATGTTGTAGAAAGGCGCTTGTTTGTTTCTGCTGCCCAGCCCCAGAAAACCACACAGAAACTCTGTTATTTAAATCACTGCTTGGCCCATTAGCTCTAGCTTCTTGTTGGCTAACTCTTATATCTTAATTTAACCCATTTCTGTGTATCTCCATAAGGCTGTGGCTTACCCAGTAAGTTCCGGCATCTGTCTCTGGCAGGGCTACATGATTTCTCCCTGACTCCGTCCTTCTTTCTCACAGCATTCAGTTTAGTTCTTCTCCCCCCACCCCTACCCCATAGCTCTGTTTTACACTGTCAAGCCAAGCGAGTTTCTTTATTAACCAATGGTATTCACAGCATACAGAGGGGGATCCTACATCAGGGTAAGATATACAAACACAAACACGTACAACTCTTAAGTGCTACAGACAGTTAAGTTTTCAAACTAATGACCCAACATCAATAGAACTTTGTTTATAATCTTATGATTTCCTCTTTCAAAAAAAAGAATTTGTTGCCATGTATGGTGATGCACACCTTTGATCCTAGCACTTGGGAGGCAGAGGCAGGCAAGTCTCTGTGAGTTTGTGTTCGAGTTGAGGGAGTTCCAGGACTACAAAGAGAAACCCTGTCTCAAAAAAACAAATAATTTGTCTTTTAATTTTTTTTCTATAGGCAAGTGTCAATTGAAGAGGGAGAGAGGAAAGCCAAAGAGTTGAACGTTATGTTTATTGAAACCAGTGCAAAAGCAGGATACAATGTGAAACAAGTAAGTTTTCTCTGAGTATGAGTGTTTGCTCCTAAATCAAGAAAGTGTGAAATAATTGTGATTATGCTAATCTTTAAGGTTTTAGTTCACTTAGCAACAGCAACTAGAATTCAGAAAGTAATAAAAAAAATAACTTGCATAATTTTTGTAAAATGAGAAAATACCAAACTGTTGCAATATTTCTGAATCTAAAGCTTTGAACTTCCCGTAGTCTCTCTACATCCCTGTTGTCTTAAATACAGACTTTCCTTATTTAAGAATTTGAAAACTAGTATTTACTTGCTATAAAAGTACATTCTGATTACTTTATTCTTTATAAATTGCTGGTATTTATATTTTACAAAAGGAAACTGGGTAGTGGTGGTGCATGCCTTTAATCCCAGCACTCTGGAGGCAGAGGCATAACAGTGTGCCACTGGTGACATCCCCAAAGCATGGGGTGCAGGGGAACTGAGGGGTTCTCTGTCCCTGCAACTCTCAGTGGGAGCTGAGATTGTGCAAGTCTAGGTAACACAGCTGATGCTAGTTCGTGCATGCAAAGGCCATACTACGCCAAGAAGACAGCATTTCACAGCACTCCTCCCATTCTCCAGCACTCATATTCCTTCAGTTCCTTTTCTGAGATGTTCACCAGGTCTTCAGGCTGGAGGTGAGTTAGTGAGCACTCACACAATTATTCACAGCAGTTTGACCAGTTATTAGTCTCTGTATTATCAGCCATTGCAGAAAAGATTTTGTGACTAAAACTCAGAGCAGCATAAATAACGTATGGATAGAAACCTAAATATAACTATTTAGGCTGGACATGGTGGCACACACCCTTAATCCCATGACCATCATGATGGTAGCAGCCAGGCAGGCATGGTGCCGGAGCAGAAGCTCAGAGTTTACTTATCTGATCCTTGAGCAGGAGGCAGAGACAGAAAGAAATAGCTAATTGGGAATGGCTGGACTTTTGAAACCTCACAGCCCATACCAAGGGATAAGGCCATAACCCTTAATTCTTTCCAAACAGTTCTGCCAACTGCAGACCAAGCATCCAAATATATGAGTCTATGGGGCATTCTCATTCAAACCATCACACATATAAACAACTAAATACGTAATAAAGTTTGCTGAGTCGATTCAGAGTTGCTTACACATTTGTTGTGTCTTCAAAAAACCAACATTTTATTTTGTTGATTCTTCGGATTGTTTGTTGTTGGTCCCATTTCATTAATTTCTGCCCTGATCTTAATGATTTTTTTTCCTCTACTGATTTAGAGTTTGGCTTTCTTGTTCTTTCTCTGGAGCCTTAGAGGTGCATCATTAAGTTATTTGAGTCTCTCTGGTTTCTTAATGTAGGCACTTAGAGCTATAAACTTTCTTCTTAGAACTTCGTTTACTGTATCTCAAGGGTTTGGTGTGTTGTGTCTTCATTTGATTCTAGGAATGTTTTTTGTTTATTGTTTGAATTCTTCATTGTTCAGTTGTGTTGTTTGATCTCCATGACTTTGTGTGTATTCTATGGTTTCTATTGCTCTTTTCTTCAAGCTCGGGTATTCTGTCCCCTCCTTGATCCGTTCTATTACTGAGACTTTCCGCAGAGCTTTTTATTTGACTTTTACTATATTTTTCTAACATTTCAGATTGATTTTTCTTCAATATTTCTTTCTGTTGAAACCCTCCTTTATATCACCCATCGCTTCACCTATTTTGTTTGGGTGTTTTCATGTTGAACGTATTCTTACACTGAGTTCACTGGGGTTTCATCTAATTTCACTAGATGCCATTATTAAAGGGTTAATAATTTTTGGAGGAGTTCTATTGTCAGGATTTTTTAGTCTTAACCTCATTAGGGGTTTTACAAATAGTGTTATTTTGTTTCTTGGCTTTGTTTTCTATATTCTTTAGTTAAACTCCCCTATTCCTATGGACTTGGATATGCTAGAATAGAGTATATAATTCACAAGCTCAGGTGTAAAAATTCTATTTTTCCCTGAGTAGGAGTTGGACTTAGAAGCTGTAGCTGTTTGGTCACAGCGCTGTGCAGAAGTCTCACTCTCCAGTTCATGGTTTGTAGTTGCTGGCCTCAGTAACTGTTGAGGATTAACAGGTAGTATGGCGGAGACTTTGATTTTAGTTAGTAAGATTGGGAGAGACAAAGGGTGGGTAATGATAAGGATTACAAATTAGATCAATTTGGGGTTGGGGGTAAAAATTGAGATGGGCCAGGGCAGTAGTGGCTCACGCCTTTAATCCCAGCACCTGGGAGGCAGAGGCAGGCGGATCTCTGTGAGTTCAAGGACAGCCAGAGCTGTTACGCAGAGAAACCCTGTCTTGAAAAAGCAAAACAAACAAAAAAAATGAGGTGGGAATAAAATAGTTCCCTCACATCCCTACATGAACCTCTTCTGGTCCTACAGACCTGGTGCGTGGTCTCCCTTGTCCTATTACTGTGTCAGTATACATTCAGCGTTTAACGTTTTGGTGTATTAATGTTGGGTATGTATGTATTTATAAATTTTCTTGATGAATTTGACTTTTTTTCACTGTATAGTGTCTGTAATATGACAGTAATTATCCTCAAGGTCTTAATTTGCCTTCTTAATGCTGTCGTCTAAGGAGTAACCTAAGCTCTGTGCTCTACTTGCCGTCCTACGGTCATCATCTTGCTTTTCTTCTACAGCTTTTCCGACGCGTTGCTGCAGCTTTGCCTGGGATGGAAAGCACACAGGACAGAAGCAGAGAAGACAGTATCCTTTTTGTTTCTTACAGACAGTCTACTGTCTAGCTGAGCATGGTGGCTCACACCTTTAACCCCAGTACTTGGGAAGCAGAGGCAGGTAGGTCTCTGTGAGTTTGAGGCCAGCCTGGTCTGTACAGTGAATTCCAAGACAACCAGGTTTATATAGAGATACTCTTTCTCAAAAAAACAAATTTTACTGTTACTACTACTCTTTGGAGCCACACTTGGGTGGTTTATTATTTACTTGTTGCTGGGACAAGCCACCTGACAAAAGTAGGAAGGATAATGGAGGGTTGTGGGGAAGATACAGCAGCAGAGTCCTTCAAGATTGGGAGGCAGTCAGGAGGCTGAGGGGAAAGCTGGTGTTCTGCTCTTTTTCCTCTTTATTTAGTTCAGGACCCCAGCCTGTGAAATGATACCATCCATAGCCAGTAGGATCTTTCTCCCTCAGACCTCGTTTATCTTCTGGATGTTAAGGATTTGGTCAAGTTGCCAATCAAGATTAACTGTCGCAGTTGGCTGTTACCTTGAGTGTAGATATTGGTTTCTTAGGTGCACAGAAACTCAGAGGATTTCTTTTGCAAATTAGGCCTGGTTATCCAAATGGCCCTGGCTTCTTACTGTAATTCAGATTTTGTTGCTTGCTCACTTGCTCTTTTTTTCTGTCCTGTGGGGATGGGATGGAGTGGGTTTAGTGTTGTTTGTTTGGGGTTTGTTTGGTTGGGTTTTTTTGTTTGTTGGTTTTGTTTTTGTTTTTTGTCTTAAGAGAGTCTTGATTTCAGGCCAGCCCTAAACATCTGACCCTTCACCTTTTGAGTATAAAGTTTTTGAGTGTTTTTTTTTAACAGTTTTTTAAATTTTATTTATTTATTATGTATACACCTGCCAGGAGATGGCACAGGTTGTGAGCTGTGCTTGCTGGGAATTGAAAGCAGGAAGAATGGTCAGTATTCTTAACCTCTGAGCCTTTTTCCAACCCCTTGAGTATAAAGTTTATAGGCATGCACTGGCTAAGTATATCTTTATGTAGTCCTGGGGGTTTTACCAGGGCTTCCTGCTCTCTCTCTCTCTCTCTCTTTTTTTTTTTTTTAAAGATTGCTTGCCAGAAGAGGTCTACAGATTCTCCTGGAGCTGGAGTTACATATAGTTATGAGCCATCCATTGTGAGTGCTTAGAACTGAACTCAGAGTATCAAGCACCCCTAACTACTGGAACATATCTCCAGACTTTTTCACTTGCTTTTTATAAGCAAAAAACCTGAGCACCCCCAGTCTTGTGATGTTATATTTTGAATCCCTTTGACTTTGGGTTTTTCCAGAGTTGGCACAGGAAATAACTCAGAGTGGAGCTGTATTGTGGCCTCTTATTTTAGGTACAGGATATAACAAAATACATCTAATCATCAGTTATTTCTAAGAGTTTTGATTGGATGTTTTTACATGAAGACAAGTTTATTAAGCTGAAGACTTCATGACACTGTATTCAGTGATTTTCATTTCTAAATGCTTACTATTTTTTAAGTCTTCATTACTTTTAGTAATTAATAAATTCTACCAAGTTGGAATAACATATTTTCCCCTTATTTGAATTATTTTGTAGGATATGGTCAGACACAATATAATAGTTTTCTCGTTCATATAGAATAATTTTCTTAGAGTAGATTCCCATGAATAAGGCTTATGTTTCATTGAGTCTTGTTATATATAAGAGATGCATATGTCTAGAAAATAATGATTGACTAGGTTTTGAAGTCAAATAGATGTATGAGGGGCTTGCCAGGGATGTCAGTGTTCAGCAGAGTTAGAATTGTACTTTGCTTGTATATGACTCCTTAACTTTTGCTTTAGTGATTGACATTAAACTGGAAAAGCCTCAAGAGCAACCAGTTAGTGAAGGAGGCTGTTCCTGCTAATCTTCCCCTGGCATCTTCAACCCTTCTGCAGAAGCTCACTGCTTTGGCCCCCATATTCTTTCATTGACTACGGTGTGAATATTGGCTTGAACCTTTTCCCTTCAGTAATAACATTGCAATTCATCATTGCTGCCTGTTTCATGGAGATGATCTATTAGCTTCACAAGCACAAAAAAAGTCAGTGTCTTCATTATTTATATTTTTTAAAAGCCAAACAATTCAGCATATTCGTGATAACTCTGAGGATTAGATACATTTTCTTAACATTTTTTCCCTTTTTAATGTTATGACAATGTGCTTTAAAATGATGAGACTCAGCAGCGTGAGTGCGGCTTGTGAAGAAGCAGTGTGTTCACAGCAGAATTTGCCTTCCTTCTTTCTGTCTCCCAACTTTTCTTGCCTCTTCCTTCTCCCACCCCCTGTTCATACCCTCCCCAAACAAACAAGAGAGGTGGCAAACAGCAGTCCAGCCAAGCCCTTTGGAATTATCATTAGTTTTACAGATACCGTTAGCTCCAGGCCATGAGCCACAATGTACAAAATTATTCTTGAGCACTGATATAAAGTACTTAGACCTTCTTTGAGGTCAGAACTCAGCTATTACTATCACGATGAGCAGTGCTTAAATGAGGGAAGAGTTCTGTTGTGTCTTCAGAATGAGTCCTAATGAATTTACTGAGTGTTTACAGGCAAAGGAGCATAAAACATTTATGACCAGAGCAGGTGACCCTTTCACATAAACTTTACTAGACTCTGGGAGGAAAAGTAGCCAAGTACTTCAGAACTGTTTTTCAATATTTATTTTATCATGGAGAATTTACAAAAGTTCAAACAGTTCTTCCCAAATTTTTGAATTGTCAAAATATTGTCTTAAAAAATCAACACCTTTTAAAGCAATAACAGCTCTAAAGACCCAACATTTTAAAAATACTTAAAAAAGCATAAATTTACATTATAGTGACTTGTTTTCAGTCTCTCCTTTCCCTCTCACTGCCTCTAGAGGTTTGCAGGAAGACCACTTCCATAATCATCAAATGTGACCTCAAACATCCAGAGAGAGGGGTATTTGCTATTCTTTAAAAGTTCTTTTGTTGGCAAACTCTTAAAGCACTTGGGTTTCTTTTCATAAAAATGCTATGAAGACAAGGCATTGTAAAAACCAGTTTCCTTTAAGAACCAACAGAAAAATATAAATTGACAACTTGAAGAAAATTGCTGTATCTAGTAGAAAGTTTAACAACAAAAGAACCCTCACAGAATAGCAAATACCCCTCTCTGGACGTTTGAGGTCACATTTGATTATGGAAGTGGTTTTCCTGCAAGCCTCTAGAGGCAGACCAGAGAAGGCGTGCAGTGAGAGGGAAAGGAGAGACTGAAAACAAAAGCCACTGTAATGCAAATTGATGCCTTATTTTTTAGGATTTTTAAAATGTTGGGTCTTTAGAGCTGTTTTTGCTTTTTATTAGATCTATATAAATAAGTTAACTAGCAGTTTAGTTTTGTATTTAAGCTACAATTAATCTTTTTTTCTTTGGTGGTATTTATTTCTTTGCCTTTTTTTAAACTTTGAATTTGTAGGTGTTTTGTTGAGTATTTAGAGCTTCATCACCATGGCCAATATGTATTTCCCTTGAAACGTTGCAAACAAATAATACTAGGAGTGCACCCTTTTAATCTTTACTAGTTATTGTGAGATTGCTGTGTAAGTTAATAAACACATTTGTAAATACATTGTTTGCAGGGAAAACATTTTGAGTTCTAGCTCAAAAGAAGCCTACTGAGTTTATATTGTAAGCATTACTTAACACAGTATAAAGATGAAAGACAACAAAAATAACTTCATACTTCCTCACCTCCTCATTGCAACAAAATCCTTAACTTGGAAAACCTGACTCCTTCTCTTCCTTTTCCTCCTCTTCCTCTCAATTACTGCCACCTTGTAGTACTTGGAGAGCACTTGGATTATGGATCTGAATAGAGAAATACCTTGAGATAATCATTAGCCCACATACCCTGTAACGTATATTCAAATATGGGATGGAGTTGTAAAGTGCTTTTATAATACATGTTATTGTTAAAAGCAAGGATTGACTCTTCTGTTTTATTTTGACATGGCATGTCCTGAAATAAATATCAGTTCAATATGACAGATGGTTCACATTCTTTATTTGAAGGAACTGTGATTCCTGAAAAGGAGGGTGCTGGCTTCTTGAACCTCCATATTCTCCTAGGAGTTGCTAGGGTGAGTGCACTAACCTCCCCTTCTGCAGCCCCACGATGGAAGACAATCAGCCGTGATAGGGAGTCAAGCAGAAACTCAGTTTATTACTGTGAGCATCAGCTTATATAGCTTAAGTGACATCATATGATGTGGGGTACCTCCAGCCAATGAGAGACAGCCAAGCCCTCCCTCCCTCTGGCTGGAGGGGCATCTACCTAATTTTTGCTCTGTCATCCTCATTCAAACTCGAGCCAGATGTTTTTTTCTGTCCTATAGGCCTCGAGGCCCAGAGGTAATTTTGGCCCGACAGGGCACGATTGTCTTCATACACTGTTGCATTTGATTCTTTTTGTTATCTTTGAAAGTAACCAGTATGCTGTTTTTTCATATTACTGTTTTTTATTTGGCTTGGGATTCTTGAGCTGAAGTAGTAAAGTGTTCATCCTCTAGATTTTTTTTAAATGTAATTTTGCTGCTAAATATATAAATAAGACACAAAAGAAAACAGTTATTGACTTGGTTTCCCATTCCTGCCAGTGTGCTGAAGACTCGTGCTTCTTCCCTCCTAGAGCTACAAAAATGCACTTGAAGTAAAATAAGTGTGTAGGTGAAGAGCAAGACCAGATGGGTTGGTTGGAAACAGGGAGTTGGAAATCTTTTCAAAAGTGTAAAAGAGGGGTTGCAATTTGAGAGACAGCCCTTACTGATGGACCATATGTCAAACAAGGTCTGATACAGTTACAACTGAGCAAAAATATGATGTCAGATGATAGCAGAAAACATCTCTTGTCTGGTAATGTTAGTATAATCTGTTGTGTTTTCAGTCACATAAAAGTAGAGGACATACAATTATGTATAATTCGTGATAAATGCCTATATTGCTATTTAACTGTTATTTTTAAGTGTAGTTCTGCTTATCAAAAAAGATTACAAAATATTACACCAGCCAGACCCTTATACATATGTGGTTACTATGTCCATAATACTCTTTTGTGTTTAAGCTTGTGGTGTTCTGTTACCAGCAAGGAGAATACTGTATCACACACAGACTTTATAGCCTTGCTTTGTGTCATGTCATTTATCCTTTATAATGTTGACATGGTGAGGACTGACTTTTATTTTTAAGGTAGTTTTAGCTGACAAGATGCAGTACTTAGAGCCTGGGGCAGTAGGGTTGGGAGTTCAAGTCTGGCAGGGTCAGGCTGGGGGCAGGGTGGCACATAACCTTCAAGCAAGGCTTCTAACTGCATCTAGCCCTAGTTTGTTTTGTTTGGGACAGGGTTTCTCAAAGCTTTGGAGCTTTTCCTGGAACTTGCTCTCTAGACCAACCTGGCCTTGAACTCACAGAGATTCTCCAGTCTCTGCTTCCCAAAGTGCTGGGATTAAAGGCGTGCGCCACCACTGCCCTGCCCACTGCTTAAACTTTAATTTAAACTTTAGCCAGGTATGGTGGCACATGCCTTTAATCTCAGCATTCAGGAGGCAGAAGCAAGTTGATCCTGAGTTCAAGGGACAGCCTGGTCTACAGAGTTCAGCACAGCTAGAGTCACACAGAGAAACCCTGTCTCAAAGGGCTAAAAATAAATAAGCTTTACTGGAACTCAGGAATACTTTGAAACCATTAAGGTACAATTGAACACTTAAAATAGTTCTTTTTGTTTTTCAAGACAGGGTTTCCCAGTAGCTATGAAACCAGTCCTGGAACTTACTCTGTAGACCAGGCTGGCCTTTAACTCACAGAGATCCTCCTGCCTCTGCCTCCCAGTTCTACCACTGCCTGGATGACAACACTAAAGCAGTTCTTAGGACCTCACAGTCTGAAGTATTTACTCTCTGGCCATTTGTAGAACAAAGGAAATCCCTGTCTTTGTTAGCCACATCTAACTCTCCTGTCCCGTTAACAAAAATATAGAAGCCACGGGCCAGAGAACTTAGTGCACTACAGTTGCCGTGAGAAAGAGGAGTGGATGAACACAGGTAAGGAACTGCAATGAAAGGTCCTGTGGTTTATGGAACTCTTCAGTGCAAGAATTGCCCCCTCTGCTCAACCTGATAGATGGTTGTAGTTGGATTTTTCTTTGGGCCACCAGCTCCCAAATAACAACACAAAGACTTATGAAAGCTTGGCCGTGGCTTAGGCTTGTCCCACTAGCTTTAACAACTTAAATTAACGTAGTTCTGTCTCATACCACCCATCCTGCTTCTTCCATGTCTCCTCTTAGTCATGACAACTCTGTTTTTTTCCAGAGTTCTCTCTCTGCCCTGAAGGCCCACCTATACTAACTGCCTAACTTTTAGCCATTCAGGTTTTTATTACAATGGTCACAGCAATACACTTTGACACAGTGTACAGATATCCCACAACATAGAGTCATTCTCAATTCCGGAATCTAGCATCCAGGCCTGGCTGCCCTGTGTTTTCCTATGGCTTTAAATCAGTTCTTGCAACTATTTCTGCTATTTGTCAGCTTCCAGAAGCCTGATGCAGGTTCTATGTGTCTGTGGCCACCAGGTTTCTATGACAAGAATTAATTGGTTCTACTTAGGTGGGGAAGCTACTGTGGAAACAGTTCTAATGCTTGGTAACTAAGAAGATATCCCAGTCAGCAGAGTCCTTGTCACACAAACATCAGGATCCAGCACTCAAGTAAAAAGCTGAGTGCCACAGCATGAACCTTTAATCTCAGCCATGGGAAGGCAGAGGCAAGGGGATCCCTGAGGATTACGGGCCAGTCAGTTTAGCAAACCCATGAGAAATCTCAAAAATAAGGTGAAGATTGATAAAGACTCTCTGGCTGTTGACCTCTGACCTGGTGTGTGCACACAAATATTCCAACATCAGAGGTCTCAGTGCCATCTCTGGATTATCCATTAACTCAGAGCATAGAACAGAAACCCTGGCATAGCCTCTCCTTTGAGTCTTCAGATAAGGCCAGCTTCCATCTGCCATGTTATGGGTAGGGAAAGCAAGGTCTAGAAATGAGTTGTCCAAAATTGTTCAGCTCACGTGCTGTTACCAATTCCATCTAACTTCATAATACATTTTATCAGACCCATTTTATCAGTGGGTCACAGAGATGTCCTGATGAAACCTCCCCTGGAGGAACAAAGCAAGCAGAGCCAGTTCTGGGACCAGTCACGTCTTTATTAGTATCTGCAGCAGGGCCAACGGAGCCCTTCTCATCTACAGGGAACTTTAGTGGATACTCTGCCCACTGGGGCCAGGGATTTTAGCTTTTCTATTGGCAACTGGGACAGGGTAGTGGAAGAGTCTGGAACCAGGAACAAATGGAGAGATGGCTTGCCACCTACAAGGCAGGCACATGAGTTCCCCATGCTGGTGCCAAAGTGGGCCAGAGTAAAGGAAGAGAAAAAGCTGCAGATGGTAACAGTCACAGCAATAGAACTGAGCTCATGGGATCAGAAAGGCATTTCCTAATGAAAACAACTTGGTGTGTGGAGTAAGGATATGTGCTAGTACTAACAAAACAGGCAAGATATTCATGATAGTTGAAATCATAAAACTTTCCTCCATAAAGAGCTCCATCACCTTTATCAAGCAAGCTCCTTAGCCTGGAGGACACTACAGTCCAAACCCTGCCTCAGTACCAAGCCAACTGTGTTGATTCTTTGGACGTAAGGATGTTCTCTGCCCTTTCTTGCTGCCAGCAGCACCCAGCCTTACTCCTTGCATGTGTCCTAGTCAGACTGATAACTGTAGCTTTGTTGTTTTTTCTTGTGATAGCCATCCCTCAGACACTTGTAGCTAAATGAAGTCATGTTTGCTGTATCTAGAAGAAATAGATCTGTTTGTGATTTATGGGGGTGTCTGGCAATAGGGGTGAGGATTTCGGCCAAGTCTTGCCTGAGATGTTAGCTTCCTCTGAGAGGGAAGGAGGATAAGTGGTGGAGTGGGCCAGGCGTAGAGAGCTTAACAGAGGGAAAGGTCAGAATGAGGGTTTAAATGGGTAGTCCACGAAGAAAAGCATCTTTTGTGTTCTATGTTCAGGGCTCAGAACCAGCAAGGCGACCACATGAGAGAACCAAGAGCAGCACCTGTGGCAGCCCCAGCAAGCATGCCCATGGCCAAAGGGGCGCCCGCGCTGTAGCAAGGATCCTCCCTCACTATCACGTGTGTCACACTAGGGCCTGTAAGAAGAGCCAAAGGGTTAGTTAGGGTCAACCCCTGTGTCCCTAATCCAACCCCGCATTAAGGTATGGAACTGTAAACTCATTCTGCTCCCCAGTCAGAGGAGCTGAGACTTTGAGTGCACCGTGGGGCTGGGGGCTACAGGAAACCTCAGGATCCCTAGGGGATGGGCACCAGTAACCCAGACCTTGGGAATAGGAGGAGGTCATTGCCATTCCTGCAATAGCCACCTGGGGTCGCCAGCAGCACAGGAATGTCATTGCTGAGAAATCTGGCTGGGTGGATCGGGCCCTGGGGGGCTGGGAGATGAGAGAGGGAATAGTGATCCAGAGTCCTGCTAGTGGGATTTGGAAGATACGTGTGCCCTAAGAGCCTAGTGAAGCTTAGTCTTCTCTGGTGGGTCGTGGACAAGGTTTGGTGCAGGACTGTAATGGGCACTTACCTGCATAAGAAGGCCCATAGTAGCTGCGGACATATGTTGCCTCATGCGCGTTGGGGGGCACCACCTCATAGTAGTCTTGATACGGGCTGTAGACGCGTACCTGGGAAGTCCAGTCAGGTCAAATGCCCAGGAACTTCCTGGTCTGGGTTTGGTCCTGTAGCCACCCTCCTCCCCAGGCACCAGGAAGCTAAAGGAAAAGGTACTACCTCCCCCATAGAATCCATGACCCTTCTCTAAAACTCAGCCTTTACATCTCGCTCCCAATGACGCCTTTTCACTTACTCTGGCTTCCTACATGGCTCAAATTTTCCGTGGCTCCCAAATCTCCTTTATAGGTCCAACAACTCTACAGTTCCTCTCACTTGGAGAAGCCTGATTACTCTCCTAGCCACAGGAAGAGAACTATGGCCAAGCCGTAGGCAAGAATTAAAGGAGGACTGGGGCAAAGGAAAGGAAGAGTAGGGAGAAGAAGGAATTGAAGTAACATCCAGTTTCTACTACAGAGTGGGTCCCAAGGGAGATGTCCTTAGAGACAGCCAGTGCTGTCTGCATAGTACCCAGCGCTGTGGGCTGAGGCACAGGGAAGCTGGGAGTGCTGCCTGCCCCTTTAGGTTTCTTCCAACCTTCCAGAGCCTAGCTCAAAAATCAC
Organism: Microtus pennsylvanicus; assembly: GCF_037038515.1. NCBI lineage: Eukaryota > Metazoa > Chordata > Mammalia > Rodentia > Cricetidae > Microtus > Microtus pennsylvanicus. The sequence goes on from NC_134583.1 coordinate 41,622,948, forward strand.
CCTCTCCAGGAAGCCCTCCTGGGCTCTCTGTGTCATGATAGTTCCCTCCTTATCCTTTGTCTTCACCTTTCCAGCCTGCTCCTCAGATGTGGACCACTTCAGGACAAAGCCCTCAGCTTATATCACTAGCAGGGAATAGTGCCTGACAGGAGTCAGCAAATACATTCATGATTAGCAGTAACTGCCAAGCCTGACCTATGGGGTAGCAGACCTGAAGGGGATCACGGCCGCCTTGTCTCCTGGGACCTTCCCTTTTAGCCCCCTTGTGTCGCTCACACAAGAAGGCTTTACACCAGGATGGCAACTCTCTTTAGAAGTTCCAGCCTGTGGTGGTGGTGGTGCACGCCTTTAATCCCAGCACACGGGAGGCAGAAACAGGTGAGTTTGAGGCCAGAGGATAGCCAAGGCTACCCAAAAAAACCCTGTCTTGAAAAACAAAAACAGAAGAAAAGGTTTGTATGTGTCCAACTTTACTAACACATATGGACTGTGCTATTCCCCACCTCACAGCCCTGTTCTTGGTGGAAATGTCCTTGTCTAAATGCCAGCACTGTGCACTCGAGCCAAGAAGTCATGTGGGCACCTTGATTAAGGGGTTCCTTCTCCTTTTTACCCTTTTGTGTGTGGGGATGCATGTGTGCCTGTAGTCAGAGGTTGATGCAAGATGCCTTTCTTACTTTCCACTTTATTGTTGAGATAGGAACTTGGAACTTGCTGGTTAACCCGAACCGAACTGCCAGGCCAGCATTCTCCTATCTCAACCTCCCTGGCACTGAGATTGTACATAACATTGCTGTTGCTGTTTCTACATGGGTGCTGGGATCTAACTCAGGTTCTCATGCTTTCATGGCAACAGCTTTCCTGACGGAGGCGTCACTCCATTTTTGAAACAGGATTTTGAATGCAACCTAGTTTGGCCTTGAACTCACTGTATAGATGAGGGTGACAATGACCTTCTGTTCTTCCTACCTCTACATCCCGGGTACTGGGGTTACAGGAAGACACCACTAAGCCTGGCTATAGAACCTTTGCCCTTTGGGAAGAGGTGTTTGATACACAGCCCAAGCTACCTTTGAACTCACAATATTCCTGCTTTGGTTCCTGGGTATTGGGATTATAGGCATATACCACCAAACACAGAATTTTCTCTCCTGGGATGTTGCCTTTCACACCAGGTCTCAGAGTTTTACCTTCTCAATAGCTCTTCTGACAACCTGCGGGCCAATGCCGGGAGAGTAAGCCATTGGCTTTAACAACCTGGACACTAGAGTGATCTTGGTGGGGAGGGGTGTTTTTCAAAGGAATTGTTGGGGAGAAAAGTCAGACTCGAGAAGACTGAAGGATTCTTAAAGTGGACGGACGGGCAATCAACATTACATGTGCCTGCCCTGAAGCTTCAGTAAGCTGGCCTCTATAAGGATCCAGAGTGGGTGGAAAATACAACCTCATGCCTCTCCAGGGCCCCTGTCCCTACCCTCCAGCTCTGGGATGCCCAAAAGAAAACAGCACCTGGCAACAGGCAGGTCACCCCAGAAACAGCCTCTGTGGGCAGAGACGGTGCTGCCCAACCAGTGAGTGACATGTAAACAACCTCCTGGCCTCATCTAAAACTGTTGTGTACTTAGGTTTGTGGTCTTTCAATCCAGTTTTTAGGCCTTGTACTTGCGGTTCCAGGCCTCTCTGGTAAACTGAGCAACATTGATGAAGCTAAGTAACCTCTCGGAGCATGTTTCTCATTATCCTGGGAAACTCCAGAAAAACTACATCTATTGGTCAGGTACTTCAGGGCTCACTCAGTTCGGCATGCCACAATCACCAGAAGCCTCACCCAATCCCCAGAGCTGGGGATCAACCCAGAGCCTCACACATGCTAAGCATGTACTCCACCACTGAGACACAAACCTGACTCTAGGAGTATATATAGTTCAGTATTACAAACAGCACTTGGGAGGCTGAGACAGGTGGATCTCTGTGAGTTCGAGACCAGCCTGGTCTAAAGAGCAAGTTCCAGGACAGGCTCCAAAGCTACTGTCTTGAAAAACAAAAAACAAAAAAAGCAGTATTTACCTAACGTGTTACGCTCCAAGTTCAATTCCTGGCACCATAAAATATTTATATGCATTTATATTACAGTTCCTAGGCCCCACCCCAGACTTAGGAGGCACATAAAGGAAACCAACATTTGTTGCTGTCATGTAAGTCCCTAAGCAATTCTAAAACACAGCATCAATGAGCAAGAAAAGAGTGCAGCTGACCATATACTTCATGTCACATAGCACTAGACCAGGTAAAAAGAGTACAGCTGACCATATACTTCCACAAGCTCCCATGTCACATAGCACTAGACCAGGTGCTCTGCTAAGCCCTGGGGACAGAAAGAGTTGAGGCCCAGAACCTGTGAGCTGGTCTTCATTGCCGGCCTGACTGAACTCAGGAGACACACCTCTGGGCGTGTCTGTGCTATTTCCAGAGACCTAACTAAGGATGAGAGGGGACCCCCCCCCCCATTAAAGATGGGTTTGAGTTTCAGGCTAAACAGAAGGGAAATGAAAGAGCTGGACACTAGTATTTATTTCCCTTTCTCTGGCTGAATGTGAGCAAGCAGCCTCATTCACAGGTGAAGGAGTGTAATCCCAAACTATGAACCAGCATAAATCCCTCATTGCTTAAATTGCTTCTTGGGAGGTGTTTGGTCATGATAAGAAAAGTAAATAAGGGCTGGAGAGATGGCTCAGCAGTTAAGAGCAATGGCTGCTCTTCCAGAGGTCCTGAGTTTAACTCCCAGCAACCACATGGTGGCTCACAACCATCTGTAATGAGATCTGGTGCCCTCTTCTGGCCTGCAGGCAGACGTGCAGGTAGAACACTGCATACATAATAAAATCTTAGAGGAGGGGAGGGAAGAGGAGCGGGAGGAAGAAGAAAACTACTACATCCTGATTCCAAGAAACCTCCAGGCCAAGAACAGATCCACTCCCTTCCTAAGACTGTTCCCATCACTGAACACCCAGCCCTGTGCTGGGTTTCACTGGGCAGAACCATTTAGTCCTTTCCTTGGAGGAAGTTCCCGTTTCAGAGGGTCGAAGCAAACAGGAATAAAGTGACTCTGAGGCCAGGTAAAATGAAGCCAGTGCTAAGAACCAGTGACAGTGGACTATGCCCTGAGTGCCTGAAGTTCTGGGAAGGTGGCAGCCTTTGAGGCAGTTCTTCAAGGATGAGAAGAAGCTAAGGGTTTGGGCAACAGAGGACAGTGTGAGTATCAGTAGGTGAGAATTACAGCAGCTGCAGCGGAGGGCAGAGCAAAGCTGGAGGATGCCATAGGCCTTGAAAGGCAGCTGTGGTCCAGTGAGGAAAGGGGAGCCATTGATGTCCATGGACAGGAAAGGGATGAGACAGGTAACTTTGGAGGCTCATCCTGATGGCCAGAAAGGAGGCAGAATGACTGAGCTTGCACTTACCCAGATCCGCCTCTCAACCTTACAGGGGTTCCAAGAGAGGGTCGTACACCTGACCTTAGGACAAACCCGACGGCTCCTGGGTGGGACGGTGGCTCCAGCTGGGGCCTGCTCCAGCCACAGAAACCCAAGAAGGGAGAGGGAGGGAGATGTCAGATGCCCTTTACACCGTAAGAGACTAGGAGATGTTACCCCTGTGGGAGTCCTGAGCCAGCTGTTCATGTGCTGGGAGTGGGTCAGAGATGGAGTAAGGGGTGTCAGTTACTCACGAAAAAAGGAGCAATGGCCTCCTTCTAGCTCCCCCTCCCCCACCACCTGGTTTCAAGCACATGGGATCCCAGTCTCTTTACCCCACAGTTCTAGCTTCATCTGTGAGTATATCCTCCTTATGAGCCTCTTCCAAGAATAGGGGAGGGAGGCACATAACACAGGCCACTCCTGCATAGCCTCAGGGACAGAGAAGCCCACAGACACAGATGTGAACATACAGACAGACAGAAATACAAAAACAAACACAAGCACCAACCCTAAAAAAGCCAGGAAGCAAAGAGAGGGGACATGGAAGACGAGGTGAGGTGAGGTGAGGGGTAAGTACAGCAGGCAGGTGGACAGGCAGAGGAGAAGGACAGCATCTTAGAATCACAACCTGCAGAGCCGTCAGCCCTCATCTCCCTCCTGCTGTCTTCAGTATCACTGACTGGCCCTGCTGGGGGGGGGCTTTGGAGCTCAGAGGGTGGTTAGCCAACCTGGCTCCTTCCCTCTGATGATTCTTGGTCTTCCTTCTAGCTTCTCACAACCACCTCCCACTTGAAAACCCAAGGCAGCCCCCAATGGCTGACCTCAGTGTCAGGAAAAGGCTATTCCTCCAACTAGACTTCGAAACCCTTCACGACGTGACCCTGATGGGCTCAGAGGTCGTCTCTGTAATGCCACTCCCTCCATGGTAAACCTTCCAACCAGGCCAGATTCCAGCCCTTAACGTTTACAAACATGCACTCACGCATCTGTCTTCCCTACCAAGTCTCCAGTGACTTAAGATTGTGAGACTCTGAAAGAGCCATTTCCCCTTTCTAAACCTTGGTTTCCCTGTCTGTAAAGTGGGTTAATATACCAACTGCTGCCAACCCCAGTCCTTGTTGGAGGATGAAATGGCATAACTTGCCAGTGGACACTCTCCAGGTGAGAGAGCCCACAGGGAGCCTCGGGCAATGCTTCAAGCTCTCACCAACCACTAGGCACTCTCACCTGCATTCCTCAGTCTGTCAGCCAGCAAGACTTAACCCAGATCTGCAGCCTGCTGCAGGGAGACTGGCTCCAGCTAACTGGTCCCTGAGTATTCACTCTCCCTCCCTAGCAGCCTGCCATTTTGTGATTGTTTTTGAGACAGAGTCTGGCTCTCTGGTCCAGGCTGACCCCAACTTTGGAGTTGTCTTGTCTCTGCCTCCAAAGTGCTGGATCACAAGCACACACTGTTCCACCAGTTCCGGGACAGCTTTTTGAAAATACAAATCTGGCACTGTAGCGAAGGCTAAGTTAGCAAAGAACCTGACTTTCACCCCTAGAATCCATGTAAAAAGCAGGCATGGTGGCATGTGATGGCAAACACAGGAGGATCCCTGGGGCTTGTTGACTAGCCAGCCTAAGTAAACGGGTGAGCCTCAGGTCCCAGCAAGCCCTGTCACAAAATAAGGCGATGGCTGAGGGAGGCTTCAAGGCCAGCCTGGTCTACAGAGGGAGTCCCAGGACAGCTAGGGCTGTTACACAGAGAAACCCTGTCTCCAAAAATGAAAAACCAAAACAATAAAGGGATGGCGTTGAGGAAGGTTGCCCTCTGGTCTCTACACATCTGTGCACACCCACAAATACATGGGCACACCACACATATAAGTAAATTAGCAAAAAGACAGATGTGATCTGGTCAGCCCATTCTTTCCTTTTGCTTAAAGACTGTCAATGGTTTACTGGTGTTCTTAGCAGACACCAGTATTCTTAGGGCAAGGCATGGCTATTTATGCCTGTAATTCTAGCACTTGGAAAGCTGAGACAGAAGAATCACTACAAATTTGAGGTCAGTCTGGGCTGCATGAGTTCAAGGCCAGCCTGAGATTCAAAGTGATACTCTAAGTAAAAATAATAATAATAATAATAATGACCACCAATATTCTTAACACAAGGCACAGGCCTGAATCCCCAGCTGTCCTCCTCCCCCTCACACCATTCTCTGGGCGTCAGCCAATCTGACAATTAACTCTTTCAGGCCTTTGCACGTACTGGTCCCCTTGGAAAGCTGTTTCCTTCACCATAGCCCCACCTTTCACCCGATTTATATTTATCCTTCAAGTCTCATCTTCAAATGAATTCACATCTGGATCAGACCACCAAAAGGGTCACATACTGAATGCCTCTGCCAGAGCGGTAGCTAATATCACAATGGAATCATTAATTAATTAGTTGTCTTATATCTGGCTCCTTCTAGACTGAGTGCAGGAAGGTAGAGCCTACATCCCTTGGTTTACTTCCAGTCCCTGACCCCTGGCATGGTGCCCAACACACCGTAAGATGCATATCTGTTGTAGATGAATGAGCCTCAACCTTAACCATCTGCAGAGAGGGAACACTAACTCCTCTCTCCTCACAGGACCGTTCTGAGAGGTATGATAACACATGCATCCCTCTTTTCTAGCTTCTATGCAACCCTCCAGTGAGTCCTCCTGGAGGCTTCTCTCCCTCCCTCCTGCTGACTCCTCCCTTCTCCACAGGGTACTCCAGAGGGCTGAGTCTGCAGGAATCTCTCCATCCTAGACTGAACTGACAGGCAGAGACCGAGTCTGAGTGACCCATGATTCCATGGCATGTGGGATGGAGAGGAGAAGAGAGGGGCTCACCGGGGTGGAATTCGCCTCCAGCAGTGCTGTCTTCCATGCTCTGCAAAGCAAAACGCACCGAATCATGAGGAAAGATTTGCAGGGTAGACATATGGGGCTCCCACCTTGTAGATGCTCACCCCCAACCCGGCCGGCCCCCACCTCTCCCAACTCTCAGGGAGACAAAGCAATTGCTCTGCTGTCCTGGACACATGGATGGGCCCTGAGGTAAGCAACAACTGTTATTGGTTGAGTTTGGTTTTTTGTTTGTTTTTTGTTGTTTTTGTTTTTATGAGACAGGGTTTCTCTCTGTATCTTTGACTGTCCTGGAACTCTCTCTGTAGACCATGCTGACCTCAAGTGCATAGATCTGCCTGCCTCTGCTTCCCGAGTGCTAGGATTACAGGTGTGTACCACAACTACCTGGCGAGCTAATAACTCTTAGTCCAGCCTCTTCCCCTCATTTGTCCCAGTTGAGCTGGGGGGGCATCTTAGGCGCCTTCTGAGTCTTGCATGTCTGAGTGATGCTCTGCCTGCAGCCCATCTCCACATTCTGACTTGCACAGTTTCCCAAATCACGGCCCAAGCCTCCAGAATGCCCAGTGAATACCGGACAATTGGGCCTTTGTTGATTGTCATGGCATCTGGCTGGGGTGGACAAGGCAGCTCTATGCTATCTGCCCAGATCTTGATTGTCCCCCAAACACACACCCATCTCTTTCCTTCTTCTCTAGGCAGAGGCCCTGCTGTTCAGACTGAGGGTGGGAAGAGAAAGAATGTAAGGGGATGGAGATGGCCCTGAGGATAGATGGTCCTGAGGATGGATGGTCCTGAGGATGGATGATCCTGAGGATGGATGGTCCTGAGGATGGATGGTCCTGAGGATGGATGGTCCTGAGGATGGATGATCCTGAGGATGGATGGTCCTGAGGATGGATGGTCCTGAGGATGGATGGTCCTGAGGATGGATGGTCCTGAGGATGGATGGTCCTGAGGATGGATGGTCCTGAGGATGGATGGTCCTGAGGATGGATGGTCCTGAGGATGGATGGTCCTGAGGATGGATGGTCCTGAGGATGGATGGTCCTGAGGATGGATGGTCCTGAGGATGGATGGTCCTGAGGATGGATGGTCCTGAGGATGGATGGCCCTGAGGATGGATGATCCTGAGGATGGATGATCCTGAGGATGGATGGTCCTGAGGATGGATGATCCTGAGGATAGACGGCCCTGAGGATAGACGGCCCTGAGGATAGATGGCCCTGAGGATAGATGGTCCTGAGGATGGATGGTCCTGAGGATGGATGGTCCTGAGGATGGATGATCCTGAGGATGGATGGTCCTGAGGATGGATGGTCCTGAGGATGGATGGTCCTGAGGATGGATGGTCCTGAGGATAGATGGCCCTGAGGATAGATGGTCCTGAGGATGGATGATCCTGAGGATGGATGATCCTGAGGATGGATGATCCTGAGGATAAATGGTCCTGAGGATGGATGGTCCTGAGGATAGACGGCCCTGAGGATAGACGGTCCTGAGGATAGATGGTCCTGAGGATGGATGGTCCTGAGGATGGATGATCCTGAGGATAGATGATCCTGAGGATGGATGGCCCTGAGGATGGATGATCCTGAGGATGGATGATCCTGAGGATAGATGGTCCTGAGGATGGATGGTCCTGAGGATGGATGGTCCTGAGGATGGATGGTCCTGAGGATGGATGGTCCTGAGGATAGACGGCCCTGAGGATGGATGATCCTGAGGATGGATGGTCCTGAGGATGGATGATCTTGAGGATGGATGGTCCTGAGGATAGATGATCCTGAGGATGGATGATCCTGAGGATGGATGGCCCTGAGGATGGATGATCCTGGGGATGGATGGTCCTGAGGATGGATGGTCCTGAGGATGGATGGTCCTGAGGATGGATGGTCCTGAGGATGGATGATCCTGAGGATGGATGGCCCTGAGGATGGATGGCCCTGAGGATGGATGGTCCTGAGGATGGATGGTCCTGAGGATGGATGGTCCTGAGGATGGATGGTCCTGAGGATGGATGGTCCTGAGGATGGATGATCCTGAGGATAGATGGTCCTGAGGATGGATGGTCCTGAGGATGGATGGTCCTGAGGATGGATGGTCCTGAGGATGGTCCTGAGGATGGATGGCCCTGAGGACAGATGGTCCAGAGGATAGATGGCCTTGCTTGCACACTGCCGGTTGCTTTCTGATGGTAGGACTAGTCCTAGCCCTCAGCTCAGAGTTCCATGGCATCTCTTCGAAGAGGCTCTTTTGAGATGCCACTGGGTATGCATGCTTCTTTCAGTCAGCCCAGGTAAGGGATCACTTCACAGGCTGCCAAAAATCTGATGGTCAGGGGCCCAGCACTGGAAGCAGGTGTGCCTGTGTTTCTGAGTTCTCTGTGTATGTGCCAATTACCAGGAGTTATATCGCTGTCCTCTGCTCAGCCCATATGATAAAACCTTGTTACCTGGCCTTAATCTCCTTTCAGGTCAAAGATCCCACTCCACGCATCCCGTGAACCCACTCACATGGCATCATCCCGGGTCTCTGCACACAGGTGCAGGCGTGAACCCTCCCGTAGGTTCACTGTCAGCAGACCGTCTCGGCTCCTGCCCTCTGGGGGCTGCACATCTGAAAGAAGACACATATACATGAAGATTCCAGAAATAGGCCCTAGCTGTCCCTCCTCAGGAAACCACACCCAGTGATAGGGGCTCACTTCTTGGGGTCCTGTTTGCTGGTCATTGCTAACTTCTGATCCCACATACTTTTTTGCGACTCTGCTGCACCCTCCAGACCCTTCCAACCTTTTCGCATTACTGGCTTCCTAGAGCGTCTCTCAGTTACTGTATTTTACTATGGCTTCAGTCTTGGTTAAAGCATTAGATTCACTGTGTAACTCTAGGTCAGTTACATCACTTCTCTGAGCTCCCTTAATTCATCTTCGTCCACTCTCTAGTACCTGCAGGTATTTTATCTGGACTAACCAGGTAGGAACTCAACCAAGGACCAGTTTCTTAACTCATAGCTAACTGACCTGCAGTTGGCAAAGGCCCAGAAGTAGTGTTTGTGGGAGCTCTCTGGAAGCAACCAAAAACCTCCCAGTTGTAGTCCTCAGATACAGGAAAAACCATGACCATGGACAGAGTTCCACCAGAGAACTGTTTCTGCTCACCATGACACTCTTGGCCGACCTTTATGTCTCGGACATTGAAGTGGATAAGCACACGATCCTCCTCGTCCTGTGCCATCTCATCATGGTAGTAACCCAGCGTGCCGTCCAACCACAGAGCAAACCAATTCCTCTTCCAACGGCGGAGGATGGAGCCTGCAGGATATTCCAGGCCCACTGGGGAAGCTGAACTCTGACCTTACTGGGGCAAGATTCCCAGATAGGCTTCCCAAATCCCCTCAGCTCTGCCCCCATCACCATCACTTCTAAAATGAGGACAAGGCCTCTCCTGTATTCTCATCCCTGCCAGCCACTGCCCTGACACACAGTAGAGGCTCCACTGTGACAGGCTACTCATACCAACTTGTGAGAAAATCCTCTCCCTGCTGGAAGCCTCTGTTTTGCTTCTTATCTCTGGTTTGAGTTACAATCATTTGTCTCCATCTCCTGCACCACATGGGGGATCTGCATCTCCCCATGGGTCCTAAAACCCAACAGGACTGGTGTCTGCCAAACCAAATGAACTAAAAATGGACAAGAAAAAGGACCATGGGGGCTCCTAGCCCAAAGATCTCCAAGACAGCTCTTCTTCAGTTTACAGCTTTGTTTGGATAATGGGGGAGGGGGTGACTGGGGGGGCTACTGTGACTCTAGACATTTTACAACGAAAATGGTAACAGGATGTACAAAACATTAGAGGGCTTCTTAGTCAGGTGTGGAAGCTCACATCTATAGTTCCAGCACTTGATAACTGAAGGGAATTCAAGGCTAGTCTGGACTACTGAGTAAGACCCATCTCAGAGAAGATAAATAGAATTAGGCATGGTGATACATGCCTGTAATCCCAGCACTCAGGTAGTGGAGACAGGAGGTCAAGGGTATATTTGACCACATAGTGAGTTTGAGGCCAACTAGGGCTACACGAAACTTTGTATTCCCTCAATGCCTCACAACACCCCCAAAAGAAGGCTTCTTAGAGCTATGGCTCTGAAAACGAGGTGTGTCTAACTTTGTCTGGGCCTTGATCTGTGTCCCACCTGGGTTGGGGTGCTATGGACACACAAGGCTTAGTTTGTACCCCAAGGAATACGCAGCTTAGAGTCTAGGGCCAGTCTGGGCTGGGGAAGGGAGGTGGGAATAAGACAGGTGAGAACAGCGGTACTATCAGTCAGTGTGGGTCCTCAGCAGGGAGGTGGGAATAAGACAGGTGAGAACAGCGGTACTATCAGTGTGGGCGCTGAGCAGGGAGATGGGAATAAGACAGGTGAGAACAGAGGTACTATCAGTCAGTGTGGGCGCTGAGCAGGGAGGTGGGAATAAGACAGGTGAGAACAGCGGTACTATCAGTGTGGGCGCTGAGCAGGGAGGTGGGAATAAGACAGGTGAGAACAGCAGTACTATCAGTGTGGGCGCTGAGCAGGGAGGTGGGAATAAGACAGGTGAGAACAGCGGTACTATCAGTCAGTGTGGGCGCTGAGCAGGGAGGTGGGAATAAGACAGGTGAGAACAGCGGTACTATCAGTCAGTGTGGGCGCTGAGCAGGGAGGTGGGAATAAGACAGGTGAGAACAGCGGTACTATCAGTGTGGGCGCTGATGCAGGGAGGTGGGAATAAGACAGGTGAGAACAGCGGTACTACCAGTGTGGGCACTGAGCAGGGAGGTGGGAATAAGACAGGTGAGAACAGCGGTACTACCAGTGTGGGCGCTGAGCAGGGAGGTGGGAATAAGACAGGTGAGAACAGCGGTACTATCAGTGTGGGCGCTGAGCAGGGAGGTGGGAATAAGACAGGTGAGAACAGCGGTACTATCAGTGTGGGCGCTGATGCAGGGAGGTGGGAATAAGACAGGTGAGAACAGCGGTACTATCAGTCAGTGTGGGCGCTGAGCAGGGAGGTGGGAATAAGACAGGTGAGAACAGCGGTACTATCAGTGTGGGCGCTGAGCAGGGAGGTGGGAATAAGACAGGTGAGAACAGCAGTACTATCAGTGTGGGCGCTGATGCAGGGAGCCTCTAACCCAGCTTTAGTGATGCAGGGGCGGAGGGGGTTCCTCAAACGACAGCCAGGAATGGGAAGAGAAGACCAGAAGGTTCTGGTGTAGGGAGAAAGGTCTGCCATGATGTGTAGAGCAGTGTCTCTCCTTCCCACCGCGCCCCAGAATCAGGCACAAGGCAGACAAGGACTTGACCCAGCAACACTCACTCTGTCTCCACAGCCAGCCGCCCCTCACCAGGGCCATTTCTTCAAAAGGACTTTCCAGGGTGGAGTCGGGTGGGACCTGTCAGAAAAGCCAGGACACACAAACTTCACGATTCAGTGCAGCTCCTGAGAATGAAGCCCCCAGCCCTACCCTCCCTAGAACCATGCAAGCTTGTCTTTGTCAACATAGGCCAGGCACCTTCCGCCCACCCCACAAGGCTCTGCTCCTGTAGAGAATGGGCACACTGTCCCACTGGGGTCAGCGGGCAGCCACCCAATAGGACAGGGCGGGGGTGAGAGCCAGGCCTTGCTAAGTCCCTGCTCTATGAAAGAGACAAGTAAGGATGGAGTGAGGAATTCTAAAAGCTCATAAAGTGTTAGAAAATGGGACCAGCACAAAGTGTCCGAGTTAGGGCAATGAATTTCCATGATAGAAGAGCCTCCTTCACACTGGAACCCCACAGGGGCTGTGCCATTGAGCACTTCTCTGCCTTCATCCAGCTTCCCAACCATCCCTGCCTTCATTCCTGTTTTAGAACCAGAAACTGGGGCTCGCAGAAGTCCAGCCTACATAGACCTCCTTGACTACGAAGCAGTGGAGCCAGGATCCACACCCAGTCATTTCAGCTTCTCTTCAAGAGCTTTTAGAAGATGCTGTGCCAATAAGGTGTTGTGGCATAGCCTTTAATCCTAGCAACTGGGAGACAAAGGCAGGCAGAGCTCTGCGAATTATAAACTAACTTGGTCTACATAATGAGTTCCATGCCAGCCAAAGTTACTCTGTCTCAAAAAGCCAAAACCAACCAAATAAAAAACCACCGCACTCTATGCAGGATCAGGCCTACTCAGAATCAATACTGTGTGGGGAGGGGGGCATGCACGTTTAGTCTTTAAAGACAACCCCTGCCCTCGCGCACGCAGGTGATTCCAAAAGGGTTTGCCTGCCACTGCAAACCTCCCCAGACAGCCCTGTTAAGTGGAGACCTTTATTTTACAGGTGGTCGAATTGAGGTGGGAAGGGCAAGTGGCACACCCTTGTATGTGATGGAGCTTAGATTGGATGGAGTCCAGGTGCCTTTTAAAGAGGCGCCTCTGCCCTTCCCCCACCTGCGCAACTAGGGCTGGCACACCGAGAGTGGAAACCGTAGCCTCTTGTGTTTCTCCTCTAGCTCATTCCCCTCTCCAAGCTCTGACACAGACCTTACAGTCAGGAGCACACTGCCTCTCAAGTTCCCCGGATGCACCCACCTCTGCACACCTGTTGCCGAAACTGCTGCCACAAAGGCCCGCTACTGGATGAAGCTGCTCCCCTAGCCAGTCGCACCGGCGCTTTGCGTACCCCGGAGAGCGCGCGGCTTTGCACTCCCCAGGCTGTGCCGGGGGCCCAGCTGCCCTCAGGCCCCGCCCTCTAGTCCCAACTCAGTCCCAGGGAGGGGGCGTGGCATGGAAAAATTCAACGACCAAGACCAGCTGGGATTTGTAGTCTGCAGTCCTACGCAGAGCAGTGCAGGCTAGAGTACCCAGCAGGGGTAAGAGGCTACACATATACTTTTATTTTCTTCTTTTCTGTTTTGAAACAAGGATCTGCCCGTTTTTCCAGGCCTGCCCTTCAAATGGTCTGCCTGGGCAGCTGGGACTACAGGTGTGTACCACCACACCCAACTTAATTTTCTATTAACACATTTATTTGTTTGCTTACTTTTCATAAAATTCATTTCCCCTTTTGGTACTAGAGATGTATTCCAGGACCTGCTAAGTACTGACCTACACTCTGTCCTTGACATAAAGTACTTTCTCTTAAGAATGTGTGGGTGGCCGGGCAGTGGTGGCGCAGCCCTTAATCCAGCACTCAGGAGGTAGAGGCATGCAGATCTCTGAGTCTGAGGCCAGCCTGGTCTACAGAGTGAGTTCCAGGACAACCACAGATATACACAGAGAAACCCTGTTGTCAGTAAAGCACTTGCAAACATGACACGGAACTGAGTTTAGATCCCCAGAACCACATTTTACAAGTTGGCAGGGCAGTCCCAATGAGAAAGGGATGAGTGGATCCCCGGACTCACCAACCTTCCAGCCCCACCTGACCATGAATATTAAGCCACGTTGTCTCAAGAAAGGTGGGTGGCTGCCTCCACACACACATGTACACTCATTCACCCCACCTCCACATAAAAATATTAAAAAGAGGGGGAGAAATGTGTAGCTTGAAGCCTGGCCTGTAATCTTTAAGAGGAAGAGGCAGGAGGCCCCTCAAAGGTCAAGACCAGTCTGATCTGAGAGAGAGTTCCTGGACTGCATAATGAGACCTTGTCTCAAAAACAAGAAATTTTAAATGAAAATGAAAAGAATGTTCAGCTTAAAGTCTCATTTTGAGAAGAGAGTCAGAGAGATAGAGATGAAGAGACATGCCCCAAAGAGCTACAGCCAAGTATGATTGCTGCTGGACAAACTGCCTCTGTGATACTCAAGGGCAAGACTTTAGTTCAGCAGAAGCTGGGCCTGGTTGTACAGATCTATAATCCCCAGATTCCTGGGAGGCTGAGGAGCAGGAGGATCACAAGTTCAAGGCCAGCCTGAGCTACAGAATGAGTTCAAGGCCAATCTGGGCAACTTAGACTCCACTTCAAAATTTAGAAAAGAAAGAGGAGGAGGAGAAGACTGGAGATAAAGCTTGGTGGTAGACGGCTTGACTAGCATAGGTTGGACCTTAGGTTCCATCTCCAGTACTAAAGCAAAAACAAAAACAAGGCTAATTTCCATGGCCCATGGTGGTCTGTACTCAGAGCTACTCTGGAGTCTCAGTCTAGAGGATGCCTCAAGCCCAGGAGAACCCAGGAATCCAAGGCCAGCCTGGGCTACATAGAAAGATTTCTAATAATAATTATTATAACAAAGAAAAGAAAGTTTTCTGGGCCATCAAGAAGTGGTGATACACGCCTTTAATCCCAGCACTCCAGAGACAGAAGCAGGCGGCTCTCTGTGAGTTCGAGGCCAGCCTGGTCTACAGAGTGAGCTCCAGGACAGCCAGGGCAACCCTGTCTTGAAAAACCAAAAAGAAATAAAAAAGATGGCTTAACAGACAAAGGTGCCTGCACCAAGCCTGATTACCTGAGTTCTATCCCTAGACCCACAAAGTGGACGAGAGAACCAAATCTCACAAGTTCTCTCTGACCTCCACAAGTGCAGGGTTACACTGGTGCACACACACGAGCATATGCAGAGAGAGAGAGAGAGAGAGAGAGAGAGAGAGAGGGAGAGAGAGGTATTTAATCAAATGTCAGAGAAGCCCACACCACAATCATCAGAGACATTTCCAAATCAATTATATTCAGCAGCTTTGTGCTTCCCAAACTGTATATGAAGCTCTAATTTCTCTCAGTGAAAGAACTGTGTTGTTCTAGAAAACAAATACCCTCCTGAAGCCCAAAGGACTGAACACCCTTGTCCCAGTTTAAACCTTTGGCCATGTGTCCCATGAAAGAATCCAACCCCTTTACAGACTGAAGAACACAATACCCTCTGGAAACAAAATCAACTGGAAATTACACTTAAATCAAACAAAGACTGTGTGTCATGGTCCACATTTGGGAGGCTGACTTAGTGGGATTGGGAATCCCAGACTAGCCTTGACTACATAGTAAACTACATGGTAAAGCTATCCCGGGCTACATATTAGATTTCTCACAACCACCTCACACACAACATCTGTGAACAAATTAAATATATATATACACATATATGTATTTAGCAGAAAGAAGTCAGGCTCTGTCCTGGTTGGTTTTTTGGAGGGTTCTTGGGCAGCAGGAACCTGCCTTCTCAGTCTATCCCTGACTCCCAGTCTACTGGAAGAGACTGGAGGAAAAGGAATCAATGCAAGGGTGGCTTAGCCAGGAGAAAGTTTCCCTCTTAGCCCTAGATGTTCATAAAGGCTTCCCAGAGGAGGCTGGGGAGTCTTAAAGGCCAGTAGTATTTCCCCTGTGTGGACCTAAGAACCCTACATAAGTGCTGGTAGAAAATTTAGGGTCTTCAGTATGTTTAGATGAGTGGGGGATGGGGAAATGTGGATTGGAAGGGACAAAGCCGCCGCACTGCCAGGATATAACAAGGATTGGGTGGCAGCCTGAACGTTGTGGTATTGTGGCTACCTGGGTGAGATACTTTCAAGACAGGATGCTATGTTACAAGGTTACAAGGTTACAAGGTCCCAGGACACAGTGGTGTTGGATCAGGGGCTGGATTTGAGGAAGAGAAAGATTTTATCGCCTGGATCTGCCTCTCTAGGGTCACTACTTTGACTAGCTCAGTCCAAAATCCCCAGCTATGTGGAATTAGACAGGGAATGCCAGAGACCAGAGTTTCACCTGTTGGCCACCACCCCAACTCCCTTCTGTCCCAGAGAACTCCTCCTTACCGGAGTTGCAGGGCTCATAGTTTCTGTGGTCAGAGCAGCATTCCCAAGAAGGTTCCAACAGTAGGGCTCTGTTCTGCAGCCTCGGCGATAAGGAGATCAGGAAAGAGCTACCTGAAGGAAGAGGCAGGGAGGCTGCACTTGCCCTCAGGTCCAGTTCACTCCCCGGCTTTCCTGACTGGGATCTCCTCTGCCCCTCAGTTCCTGGGTAAGTCACCTGATGATTCCAAGGTAGTGTTGACCTAGGTCTCCAAAATAGAATTGGGAGGAGAGTGGGAGGGAGACGACGGGGATGAGGGTCAGGGCGGACTTTCTGCCCTAGGGTAAGGTGTTCATTCTGAGGCCTAGAAGACTGTGCCCATCACCCCAGCCTTGACCGTATAGCCAGGCTCCTTAAGCCTCCCTTCTTGGCTCCCAGGTCTCGTTAATCGTGACCGGAGCCACCCCAGAGCTCCAGCCCTTCCGTGCAATGTGATCCTCTTAGCCAGCGGCTTATCCCTCTCTTGGCAGTCCTAGGAACCACACCTTCCAAACCTCCCTGCTTTTCATCTCAGTGCTTTCAGCTCATTCTCTAGTCTCTTGATACTCCCAACCTACCCAATCCTAACTTTTCTGCTCCCTATAGCCGGGATGGAAAGAGGGAGGGAAAGAGAGGAATGGAAGAAAAAGGGGAGACAGGAGGTGGAGGGAAGGAGGAAAGAGTAGACAGAAACGGGGAGGAAGGGAGACAAAGAGCTATCCCTGGAAGCTTTGGCCGGTTAAATTGCTGAAACACTGTTATAATTGCTATTACTGTTTTTGATAATGAATTTAGTTCTCATTTAGACACTCCTTTTGAAGTTCGCTTTCCTGGACATTAAGGTTTGGGAGTAGGGTGATCTGACTCCCCATTAGCAGCTCCCTAGCTGCTCTGGTTGCCTTGAGAAAACAAAATAAAACAAACAAACAAAAACCTGAGTCAACAACCAGGAGGAGACCCCTTACGCCACTGCAAGCTGGTCTTGAAGTCTCCATAGTGGGCTTGAAAAAAGTGTGCAGGTTAACCGCTGAAGATGCCAGGTCCTGCAAGGGGATAAACTCAGACTGCTTCCCGTGGTTTGGATTACAAAGCTTGATGAACCGGCTGCCATGGTCTGTGTCCGCGTACGCGAGAGGGAAACACGCCCCCTGGTGGCCGTATGGGGATCCAAACATGAGGACTCTGACTGTATGAGGGGGTCACGCAGGCTCATCTCTTCTCTCGTGTTGCCCATGAAGCCGGATGGAAATCTTCCCCCAGTTTCTTAGCTACTGTCAGTAGGACATGTCAGCTAACATAAGGGAAGAAACAGCCAGGCCATGAAAGTGACAAGGCAGGCAGTTCTTTGGCAGCTGAAGAAGAGCAGCTGAACATTTCAAGAGTGGCCAGGGTAGGAAGAAGGGTGACAGAAACAAACTGAGACTGGGCAGGAGCAAAGGCTGTGACTGGCCCTGGAGTTGCAGAGAGCTGTGAAGTCTTCAGGGATAAGGACTCCTGGTGAATAGGCCTGCCGCAAAGCTGAAATGCTCTTCCTCCTCCTCTCCTAGATGGGCAACTAGGCATCTTCCACCAAGGTGGGAGGGAGGAGGTGGGATGGTACAAACATCTAAATTACACTCTCCATATTTGGCAACCAGAAGAAATGGGAAGGTCCTCTGCAGGAGTAGTCAACTCTTAACCACTGACATATCTCCCAGTTCCAAATCTGCTAATCTTTTAAAAGATTTTGTTTTTGTTTTGTTTTGTTTGTTTTTGTTTTTTGAGACAATTTCTCTGTGTAGCTTTGGCTGTCCTGAAATTTACTTTGTAGACCAGGCTGACCTCAAACTCACAAAGATCTACCTGCTTCTGCCTCCTGAGTGCTGGGATTAAAGGTGTTTATCATCCTCTCCCGACTTATATATTTATTTACTATATGTGTACCATGTGCATACATGAACCCAAAGAAGACAGAAGAGGGCATCATATCCCCTGGAACTGGAGTTACAGGGAGTTGTAAACTGCCTTTTGTGTGTTGGGAACTGGATCCATATTCTCTGCAAGAACAGTAACTGCTCTTAACTGCTGATCCATTTCTCCAGTTCTTTCTCTTCTCCTTTTTAAATATCAAGCTATTTGACTTTTGTTTAGCTACAAAAAGGCTTTTGTGGAAATTAAATATTATTTGTAGTGATGAGGTGAGCAGGCCTCTTTTAGAAGGAACAGCGGGCTGTGTTCCTGTTGCCCGGCTCCCGAACAACACACAAACTGTATTCATTTAAACACTGCTTGGCCCATTAGTCCTAGCCTCTTATTGGCTAACTCTCACATCTTGATTAACCCATTTCTAATAATCTGTGTAGCACCACGAGGTGGTGGCTTACCAGGAAAGATTCAGCATGTCTGACCTGGCGGCTGGCTCCATGGCTTCTGCCTCACTGCCTTCTTCCCAACATTCTGTTCTGTCTACTCTACCCACCTAATTTTCTGCCCTATTAAAAGGCCAAGGCAGTCTCTTTATTAACCAATGAAAGTAACACATAGACAGATGACCCACCTACATCAACAAACTATTCAAATTTCTGGAAAAATAATACTTAAATTGATGAAAATGAGAAACAGAAATTGGTCAGCTAGCTTTAGGGTAGAAGATCCCAAAAATAAACTATTTTTCTTTGGCAAAATCTGGAAATGCCCTTGGTTCTGTCAGCCTTCTGACCTTGCTGAAGAAATACTAGAAGGATTTAAGCCAAAATGTCTGCTTCTTCCCTGACCAGAGGTCAGGAATGCCAGAAGAGAAGTCTGACCTGTAATTCTCTCATACTCTTAATGAGCATCACTTCCTGTAAACTATATGTTCGGGCGTGGCTTGCCTTAGACCTGGACACCCCGTGAATGGGCCAGGGGTAATGTGTCTCCTCCGCCTCCATCTCATCAAGCCTAAGGTACCCTCAGTGGCACCTTGTTCCCTCAAATTCCTACCTATGAATCCATCCTAAAAATCCATCCTCCTGTGGTCCATGAATTTCATTCTTCAAAATCACAAGACAAGAACCTTGGAGCCAATGATTCAGTAGAAGTTTTAGGTGGCAGCCTGTGTGTGGAACTCTAGCTCCTGAGCGGAAGCCTCCTGATGTTGGAAACCCCCATCAAACTCAGGGACACACTACCTTCTCCCATATCAAAACAAACCAAAGGCCTTTAGTGTTTCAGGATTTGAATCAGCATCATGTAGACGCTCAGGGTAACTGAAGGTTACAGGATCTATAACCACCTAGAAGCAATCCTCTGGGAGCAGAGTTATGCTAATCTGGTGGGAAGATACACCCTAACCGTGGGAGACACCATTCCGTTGTCTGGGGTGCAGGACTGTCTAAAAAGAAGAAAGCAAATTAAGGACTAGCGTCCACTCTCTGCATCCTGACTGCACAGCATGTGACCAGCTCTCAGGCTCCCATTGCCATGCCTTCTCCACGTCCACCAAAAACAAGCCTTAAGTTACTTTTATCAGGCATTTTGCCAGAGCAGTAAGAAAAGTAACACACTTTCTTAATTCTAGCACACAGAGGCAGGGGAATCTCTGTGAGTTCAAGGCCAGCCTAGTCTACAGGCGCGGGGGGGGGGGGTAACCTACTTTGGTTTTATTTATTTATTTATTTATTTATTATGTATTCAGTGTTCTGCTTGCATGTATCCCGGCAGGCGAGAAGAGGGCACCAGATCTCATTACAGACGGCTGTGAGCCACCATGTGGTTGCTGGGAGTTGAACTCAGGACCTTTGGAAGAGCAGGCAGTGCTCTTAACCTCTGAGCCATCTCTCCAGCCCACCTACTTTGTTTTTATAGGAGTGTCCTGAGGGAAAAATTCATTCCATGTGAATGGTAAAACAATGACCTCCCAAAGCCATCTGGGAGGGTTCAGCCAGGCTTTCTGGAACAAAGTAAGTGTGACAGTTTCATATGTCAATCTGCCTGGGCTACAGTCACTACCCACACCAACCCTTCCATCAACTAGTTAACCAAACAGGAATCTCTGTGTGGTATAAGGGTTCTTTGTAAATTTTTGTAATCTGAACAATCACTTGAATTTACCTAAGGCTCTCAATCTTCCTAATGCTGGACAATACAGTTCCTCACATTGTGGTAACCTCAACCATAAAATTATTTCAGGAGAAAGAGAATTTCTGAATTCAAGATCAGCCTGGTCTACAGAGCGAGTTCCAAGACACAGAGAAACACTGTCTTAGAAAAACAAACAAAAACAAGCAAACAAAATTCATTACTATTTCATAACTGAAAATTTGCTACTGTTATGAATCGTAATATAATATGCGACACCCAAAGGGATCACAATTCATAGGCTGAAAACCATTGAAAAGGCTGGGTGAGGTGGTGGTGCACACCTTTAATTCCAGCATTGAGGAGGCAGAGGCAGGCAGATCTCTGAGAGTTCGAGGCCAACCTGGTCAACAGAGCAAATTCCTGAACAGCTAGGGCTGTTTGTTACACAGAGTAAACCTGTCTCAAAAAACCAAAAAAGAGAAAGAAAAAAAGAAAGGAAGGTAGGAAGGGAGGGAGGGAGGGAGGGAGGGAGGGAGGGAGGGAGGGAGAGAGAGAGAGAGAGAGAGAGAGAGAGAGAGAAAGAAAGAAAGAAAGAAAGAAAGAAAGAAAGAAAGAAAGAAAGAAAGAAAGAACCACTGAAAAGGAAAACGTTCCTTTGGCAGATTTCTCTGTGTAAACATCCTGGAACCAACTGTCCCAGAATCGGCTCTGTAGACCAGGATGGCCTCAAACTCAGAGATTCGCCCGCCTCTGCCTCCGAGTGCTGGGATTAAAGGCTTGCGCACCACCATCTGCAAGAAAATATTCTTAAATATTCTTGAATAAGGTGAGAGGCCCTCACACAGTCTGAGGCTCTGAGCTGAAAACTGAGGCGTCCCTGGAAAAGACAGAGTAGACTGACTCACATCTGGGCGCCTGCCTGAGATTTCTGCCTGCCAGCCTGCCCTCCAGACTGCAACCCCCCAACGTTAGCAAACCAATTCTTTGAAATAAGTCTCTTTATATGGGAAAGCATCGCCTACCATTCTGTTTCTCTGGAAAGCCATGGCTTCTATGAGAAAGAGGCAGACATCTTGCCACGAATTCCCCAGTTGAGTTTTTTAGAACACTATATTTGAGAGCGCAGGAGGGACTCCCTCCCTACAGCTTAAGAAGGGCAGTCATTAAGAGATTCAGAAGAGACAGAAGCTCCCCAGAAATGGAGGTGCAAGTTCTTTCTGAATTGCACATCTGGTCCGTCGGATGAGTGAAGAGCCAGTTCTAGAAGCTTACATGGAGTCAGTTCCCATCCTGCTGTGTTCGTCTGGGCTCTGCAGAAATGGAGAGGTTTTCTTCTGCACTTCCAGCCAGTGACCATGAGCCGTCACTTCAGAAAGATCAGTTGGCTTTGGGAAGAGAGCGTTCCCTGCAGCTTTGCCTCAAGGTCTCCAACGTGCTTTCTGGAGATCCACTTCAGTGTGCTTCAGGGCTTCCCTTCTGCGCCAAGCAGCAATTGTCCTGGAACTCACTCTGCAGACCAGGCTGGCCTCAAACTCAGAGATCCAGCTGCCTTTGTCGCCCAAGTCCTGGGATTAAAGGCGTTGCCACCACTGCCTTGCTATCATTCATATTTTCTCCAAGGGACGCTATCAAAGCTTTCTTCTTTTTCTTCCCCCTTTTTTCTTTTAAAGATGCATTTGTTTTTATTTCATGTGTTTGAGTGTGTTAGCCTGCTTGCTTGTATGTCTGTGTACCATGTACATGCTTGGTTTCTACAGAGTCCTGATGAAGGCATAGGATTTCTTGGAAGTGAAGTTAGAGACAGATGTGAGATGCCACAAGGGTACTGGAATTGAACCTGGGTCCTCTACAAAAGCAGCCAATGTTCTTAACAACTGAGATATCTCTCTAGCCCAGCCTGTTTTCACCTGAGGTTGGAATCCAGGGTCTCATGCCTGATGAGCAAGGGCTCCTTCTCTGGGCCAGCCCCAGTGGGGGTCTTTCTACCTTGGCCAGCATTCCTCTTGACTTGACCCAACAGTACCCCATGCTCTAGAATTCTGCAGGAAAGTTCTAAGTCTCATGTTGTTTGCTACAGGTTTTTTGTTTTGTTTTGCTTTGTTTTATTTTTTTGTTTTTGGAGCAAGGTCTTTCCGTAATAGCCCTGGTTGTCCTAGAACTCACTCTGTAGACCAGGTTGGTTTCAAACTCAAGAGACTGACTGCTTCTGCCTCCTGAGTGCTGAGAAGAAAACACACAGCACTTGACTCTTCTGTAATAGTTTTAACTTTGGATTTTGTTTTCCCTGTTAAGTTTTATTGACTTGACTTCATCTTCTAGGAGAAGGATCTTCAATAAAAGATCAGTGTGATCCTAACAGTTACGTTTCCTTTTCCCTGGTAGCACTGCAGTATGTGTGTTTGCAGTGCTCCTGGGGATAGGCAGAGATTTGGTCTCACATTGCTGAGTACTTCTGTGTAGCATTCCTGAGTACCAGCCTGGGGGTGTAGATCAGTAGGTAGAGTGTTCACCAAGCAAACACAAAATCCCAAACTCCTCAGCACCTCCTGTGTTCATCCACAGTATAGATCTATAGGAAGATGAAGCATCTCCATGGCAACCATGCCACCCAGAGCAGTCTGATGTCCCCAGATCCAACTGGGCCAAGACACACTGTGGAGGACATAAATGAAGTTCCATTCAGAGGCAAGCGCGTGCCCACCAGCCCAGGAGGCTGAGAATGGAGTAGGGCAGGGATAGAATGGATTCAGTACATACTTCACATAGATCAACCTTGTCCGTGGCGGATGCTTCTCGCTACCTAAGTGTCTCTGTCTATGGCCTCAAAGCCTCTTAGCCTCCCTCTTGCTGTCCTTGCAGGCAACAAAGATCTACCCGTTACTGGACCTCTTCATGTGTGTGTGTGTCCAGTGTCCAGGGCAAGGCACAGAGGAAGATCTTGCTGCTGTGTGTGTTTGAGGAGAGAA
Organism: Microtus pennsylvanicus; assembly: GCF_037038515.1. NCBI lineage: Eukaryota > Metazoa > Chordata > Mammalia > Rodentia > Cricetidae > Microtus > Microtus pennsylvanicus. Next base: position 41,646,096 of record NC_134583.1, read on the forward strand.
CAAATGAAGGATGAATGACAGCCACCCTGAGCCATCGTGAAGACACACTTCCTGTGGACTCAGCAGGAAGCAAGGCTCCTTTCCTACCTTGGGATGGTGGGTGGAGGAAAAGCCGGTGGCTGATCTGCACCGGACTCCCCATTCTTCTTCTGAATTGCCACCCCCACCAGGAGACTCTGAACATTGGTTAGCCTCCCAGTCTCCCTTCCTGTCCCACCTGTGGGTGAGAGGGCTCTCCAGCTCTAGGAACGCTGTGAGGATTGGTGTGAGGACAGATATAGGGCCTGGGGGTGAGGACTCAATGCCTTCTAGTGATTTTGTTTGTTTGGTTTGGTTTTGGTTTTGGTTTTTTCCCAAGATAGGATTTCTCTGTGTAGCTTCAGAGCCTGTCCTGAAACTTTCTCTGTAGAGCAAGCTAGCCTCAAACTCAAAGAGATCCACCTGCCTCTGCTTCCTAAGTACTGGGATCAAAGGAGTGTGCCACAACCACCCAGATGTTTTTTTAACAGGGACTTACCATGTAGCCCCAGCTGGCCCTTAGAACTCATCATATTCCTCCTGCTTCTGCGAGTATGGGTGAGTACTACCACATCCAGCTTGGTGGGTGGCCAGAAGAGGACATCAAATCCCTTGAAATATGAGGTTAAATTGGTTGTGAGGCTCTTGATGTGGGTGCTCAGAACTGAATCTGTGTCCTCTGTAAGAATAGAAAGCGATCTCATCTCCTGAGCCATCTCTCTGGCCTCTCAGCTGAGCGAATATTCCAGGATATTTGCAATCCTTCTGTTAACCAGGTGTTTGATTATTCCAGATTTAGTAAGAGCATTAAGAGTTTTTTTTTTTTTAAAAAAGTGTGGACACTTATTGAGAACCAAGTGCAGACAAACCTCCCGCCACTGCATGTGGACAGAGGTGGACATGTTTCTGGAACAGCACACACTTGCAGAGGATCCTGCACTGGGAAAACTGCAGGGCTCCTGACTGCCCGAGAGCAGAGTTCTGGCCCAAAGCATGCTGGATCTGGTGTCGGTCATCTTGGTACCTCCAAAGGCGACTGACCACGTCAGGAGAAGTTCAAATCCACTCAACAAGGTCCCTGTCGTCAGAGGTCGGAAGCCTTGGCTGCCTCTGGACAAAATCCTTACGACTGTTAGAATAGTGTCCAGTAAATGTGTCTGGTAGTGCCAGCGAGGTGGCTCAGGAGGTAAGGGCCTGGATTCAACCCCCAGAAACCAGTTCTCTCAGGCTGGCCTCTGGCCGCTGTGGGGCACACAGGCGTGAACTTGCCAGACCCGTCTTTGCCCACCTCAAACACAGATATAAAAGTGAGTGCAAACAAATAGGTTAAAAGAAAGAAACTGGTGAAGACCTACTAGAACTGATAAGAGAATTAGGCAAGAAAACTGAAAGAAATCTAAAACAAAAGGTTTTTGTTACTATTTTAAGAAGCGTAATAATAAATTTATTAAGGAAAAGTAAGAACTCCTGAGAGTAAAACTCCAAGGCAGAATACCCCCCACATTGGTTGGTTTGTTTGTTTTAAGAAATTTTGTGTTGAGGTGCAGCAGCGCATTTGATTGGAAGAGCAATCAGAGGGGGAGCTATGGGTTTCCAGGCGCACGATAACAAATAATCTCACAAAAGCTTAGCTTACTGTTTAGCCTATTCCTCAGGCTTATTATTACCTAGCTCTTACTTTTAAATTAGCCCATTTCGATTACTCTTTATTTTACCACGAGACTTGTGACTTGTTACCTCACTTTCTATGTGCTGCTTGTTTGGCAGCTGACTGGCGTCTCCCATACCCAACCCTTCCTCTTCCCTGTATTTTCAGTTTGGCTTTCTTGCTTAGCGTTATTCTGCCTTACTATACGCCAAGGCAGCTTCTTTATTAGCCAATGGGGATAAAACACATTCACAGCATACAGAGGTTCTCCCACAGCATGGAGGCTCCTGCAAAGGCTACACACATGTTGAAGATGTCAGGATTACTGAAGTTGTAGACTCCTGCTTGGAGAGGTGGAAATGTTGCAGATTGAGATCCAAATGCTCCTGACTATCTGGTCCTGCTAATGGCCACTTCCTCTCCATCTCTACCTCTGATCTGACATCCCTTTTGACCGTTAGGTAAAACCATCGGAACATATTAGTTTATCAGACTGCTGCCTTCCACCAGCCCAGCAGTTAAGGGTGTCATCAGATGGCATGTAAAACCCATTGCAGAGCTGTGCTTGGTGGTGCACACTGCCATCCCAGCACTGGGGAAGCACGCCTGGGCTCGTGAGACTGCCTCAAACACTTATGGCAGAGCTCTCTCTGCTTTGCTTCCTGTAGTAATAAGAGCGGCGGGCTGCGTCCCCAGCACCCCGGCCGTCCGCATGGCTAGCTTTACCCAAAGTAATTACACAGAAACTGTATTATTTTAAACACCGCTTGGCCCATTATATCCAGCCTTTTCTCGGTTAACTCTCACACCTGTAGCCCATTTCTTATCATCTGTGTAGCCCACGAGCTGGCTTACCAGGAATGATCTTAACCTGCGTCTGCCTGGAGTGGGAGAATCATGGCGACTCCTTGACTCAGCTTCTTTCTCCCAGCATTCTGTTCTGTTTACTCCACCCACCTATGTTTTAACCTATGAGGGCCAAGCAGTTTCTTTATTGCTTAACCAATGAAATCAACAGATAGAAAGATGACCCTCCTCCATCAGCTTCCCCCCAAAATATATTTGATAAATGAGCTGATTTATGACAGCCATTTTATGTGACTATAAACATTCACAGAACTATTTCCATGCAGAACATGTCACTCAAGGCAACCCGAATCTGTGTTTCTTGGACCCTGGTTATTCATATTTGCCTCTCTCATTTCCCTTCGGAGTGAAATCTGTATTTTGCATCAACACCCCTGTTTTCTGTGGGGAGTTATGTTCCAAGAACTCCCAACCCTAATTGTTCTCTATGCATACCTATGACAAGTTTAAATTAGACACAGTAAGACATTGGGAACAATGACTAATAAAAAATAGAATAATCATCACCATATTGTTTAGAAAGTATTTAAAGTATGAATTTTTAATTTCTATTTGGTGTGTGTGTATGTAAATATTTGTCTGAGACAGGGTTTCAGGCTGGTTCCAAACATGACCTTACACTTTTAGTCTTCCCTGCCTCTGCTTCCAAGTGCTCAGACTGTGGGATACATCACCACACTCCAAAGGGCTAGGGACAGAACCCAGAGTGTGGCAATGCTAGGCAAGCAGTCTGTCAGTGAACTACAATCACAGCCTCATTTTTTTTTAGCACATCATGAATAATTTGTTTCTGGAGTTTCCCATTTGGCATTTTCAGACTTTAGTTGACAGGTGGGGCAAGCACAGTGGGGGAGCAGGGACCACTGCATGAAAATCAGCTGTAGACTGCTTTCTCCCTTTTACTAACCCGTTCCCTCTCTTCTCATCTGGGGGCTTAGCACCCTAGGTCTGCTTGCTCTGAAATGGTGCCCAAGGCTAAGTGTCCAGGATGACTTTGCTAACACACGTGGTGCCTCAACCAAATGACTGTGTCCTCCCTGACCACATTGTCCAAACATGAGTTTCTTCATGTATAGCTAGATCCTGAGAATGCAAAAATCAGACATTGCTAGCCGTCCTTAAGGTGCAGGCCTACACTGGTGAGTATCTCTTTCTGCTTTCCTAACTAAACTGAAGTACAGAGTGGACCCACATTTACCTGGAGGTACCACCTGAGGCTGCAGCGACCAGCAGCTGTGGTTCCAGCACTGGGAGGCTGATCGCTTACACGCTGAGGCTGTAACTATGAGATGCAGTAATGGAGTTCAGAAACGTAAGAAAATTCTGAATGATCCTAGTTTCTGATCTTGCTACTTTTAGCAAAGTCCAATGAGAGAGAAAAAGACAGAAAATCAAGTTGGGGCTGGCTTTTCTGCTGTTTGCCTTGCTGAGGGGGGAACTCTGGGTATAACCTATAATCTGGATGACTGAGAGGCTTGTAATTTTGAGTTTGCAAAGTTGAAAGAGCCGTGGCTTTGGCACTGAACCAGGTCTAAGAGGTGACTGCTGAGTGGTAGCCTTAGCAGGAGACCTGTGAACCTGCAGCCAATGGAGGAGCCAAGGCTGCTGCTTTCCCACTCAGGCCTGCTCTTCCACATGCCTAAGAAATCCCTTGATACACCCCAGGAATGACTAGCAAGAAATCAGAGTCTGTGCTGGAGATAGCTCTGCAGAAGACCCAGGTTCAGTTCCCAGCACCCGAATGGCTGCTCACAATCTTTTGTAACTCTTGATCTGTTGCCCTCTTCTGATGGAGGAAGGTCATTGGTTAAATAAAAAGAAACTGCTTGGTCCTCATTGGTTAGAAGATAGGTGGGAGGAGTAAACAGAACAGAAGGCTGGGAGGAAGAGGAAGTGAGCTCAGACTCGACAGCTCTCCTCTCGGGGGCAGGCGCCTCAGAGAGAGACGCCTCTGAAAGACTTTGGGCACCAGGCACATATACAGTAAAGATACACACATTTCGGTGTAGTGCAAGACAGCTTGTTCGTTTCCCAGCAACCCAGACTCCCAAAATTATTATTTGCAGTACTTAATAGCTTCAGCGTATTTCTGGCTAACTCATATCCTAAACTAACCCATCTCTATTAATTTGTGTATCTCCACGTGGCTGTGGCTTACCGAGTAAAGTTCCATCTCCAGTGGGGCTACATGGCTTCTAACTGACTCCGCCTTCTTTCTCCCAGCATTCAGTTTAGTTTTCCCTGCCTACCTCTGTTCTACTAAGCCATTGGCCAAAACAGATTCTTTATTAACCAATGGTATTCACAGCATACAGAGGGGAATCCCACATCAAATCAGCAAAACATTCATATACATATAATAATAAAATAAATAAATATTAGAGAATTATTTGATGAATAATCTTAAAAATATAACTAAAAGATTTATTTTTTAAAATATGTATGTGTGCATGCATGGTCTTCTGTAAGATTAGTAAGTACACTCAACTACTGAGTCATATCTTTAACCCCTAAATAAATAAACAAACAAACAAACCGTTTCAGACAGGATCTCACTGTATCACCTTGGCTGGCCTGGAACTCAGAGATCCATCCACCTGCTTCTGCCTTCTGAGTGCTAGGGTTAAAATCATGCACCACCACCATACACTGTGAAAAAAAAATTAATTGCATTTATTTATTTGTTTGTTTGTTTATTTTGTGTGTGTGTACGTTTACATGCACACATATGTACCATGACAAGTTTGTGGAGATCAGAGGACAGCTGTGGGAGTTGGATCTTTTCTTCTACTGTGTGGATCCCAGGGATTCAACTCCGGTTCCCAGACATGGTAACAAACACCTTCATCCTCTCTGGTATCGAGCTGCCCTGCCCCACCCCCCCCCTTTTTTTTTTTTGGTTTTTCAAGACAGGTTTCTATGTGTAACAGCTCTGGCTGTCCTGAAACTCACTTTGTAGACCAGTCTCCTCAAACTCATTTGAGATCTGCCTGCCTCTGCCTCCCAAGTGCTGGGATAAAGACATGGGCCACACTGCCTGGCTTAGTTCACCTTCTAATGTCCTATATCAGTGTGCCCAAGTTGAGACCCCCAGAGGAACCACCACCAGGATCCAGTCAAGTCCAGAATGCAAAAGCAAGGTTTATTCAGCACGCTCTCCAGCCAGGCTGGGGGCTCGACCACTACTTGAAGTGTAGTAGAAAGAGACCCCCTCATCATTTGGGGTTGACATAATATAGGCAAAAACCACAAGCCAGGTTTACTCAGGGTCAAGGGGGTTAGTTTTGCTGAGAACAGGGTATGGACTCCTTCTGCATACCCTCTTCCTGCTTTATGCAGCTACTTCTGATTTGTGCCTGCCCTCCTGCCCTCCCCCCGAGCAGTTATTTTCTGCTCCTGTCTGGACCACAGAGCTGGGTGTTGACAGGGGGCTAGCTGCTAGGGACAGTTGGTATTTTCCCTGCTGACTCCTATGATGGTGCAAAGTGCTTGTGTCTTAACCAGAGCCTAATCAAGTGAAGCTTCTTAAAGTTTTCCTTGTCCTTACAATATAAAGCAACAGTGTTCAAGGCCCAGTTCCCAACTGTCTGGATCTGCTATAGATATGAGAGGAAAGGAGTCATGATTCCAGTGTTCTCAGAGAAACTATCCCAAGACAACTGCCCTCTCATCAACTCTGCCCTGGCCCTTTCATACAGTTCAAAAGACTCACATCCATGAAGCAACCCAGGCCACAGTCAAGTGCTAGTAACAACTCTGAGCATCTTTGAGATCATGCTTCAGTTTATGTGTTTACAGTAGTGCTATGAATAATTTAAAAGTGAATTCTAACATATGTACCCTCCAGTCATAAAATGGCATAAATCCTATCAGGCCTAAGTACACCTAATCCTGAGGAACTTCAGAAACAGCCAATATCAAGCAGGGCTTTGTGTTCTGTGTGCAGAAAGCTAATCTAGTTTAAAAGAAATGTGTTCCTCCTCTCTCGCCTTGAGCCTCAGTATCTGCTTTATTCCTGCCTGCCTACCAGTAGGAGGAAAAGTCCCAGGGAAGGCTGGGGATTGGCCCAGCTTCTGACCTGTGCTTGTTTTAATATTATATATTTAATATTTACTATTATATATATTAGAACTTTAAGACAACTCTGAGGCCTCTCAGCCTTAGTGCTTCCTCCCGCCTCCCAGGAATCTAACAACTATAAATGCAGGTACTGAAATTGTTCTCCAAATAGAGCTCTGCTCCTAGAATTGGGACAAGATAGCACACAGATGTTTTGACTCTGTCCCTGGAATGACCTCCATATGTTCCCTGTTACCTCACCTGATCTGGCAACCGCTCTCCAGCCCTGGCTCAGACCCCTTGTTATTAGAAGACCCCTGATTAAGCCAATCCTAATAATTGGAAAACTGCCCCCGAGTCCCCCCCCCCTTGTTTCTATGACTTTTTGCTTTAAAAATGGTTTATAACAGGCATTCAGGGTCCTTGGCATTGAATGCTGAGGGACCCTGCTGCGGCAGAATTAAAATCCTCTTGCTATTACATCAACTGTAGTGTGAGAGTGAATTCTTGGGGTGACTCCTCCACGGTAATTGGACTCTAGGGTCCAACATTTGGTGCGTTGGCCGGGAAACACGAATCGCCCCCAGACCCACTCCGGACCCAGTTGGAGGTACGAGCTCGCCCTTTCGTCTGTCTGTCTGTCTGTTTCTGTGTAATTGTGAGTCAAGTCAGTAATTTGAAAATTGTACCTGCACAGGGCTAGTGTCGGAACAGGACTGGCGGAGGGAGCAGACATGCCCTGAGACCCCTGGCCCTGGAAGACTCTCCAGGACATTTTGGGGAGGGGGTGACCCGGTCGCCCTTGTCCTCAGGAGGTATGAACTGCCTCCATCTCGGATTGTATTTTCAGTATTGCACCGTTCTGTTGCCGCACGGCTTTTGGCTTTGAGTCTGTGTCTGTCTTTTTGAATTTTTGTTCTTGTGTATCAGTTTGTCTTTGATAAAATGGGACAACAATTAATTACCCCTTTGACCCTGATTTTAGATCATTGGAAGGAGGCTGAAGATCGAGCTCATATCAATCTGTGGAAATCCAAAAGAAACGCCGGCAGGCGTTCTGTTCCTCGGAATGGCCCACTTTTGAGGTGGGCTGGCAGTGGGATGGGACACTAACTTGGATATTATCTTACAGGTCAAGGGAAAAGTCTTCCAAACCAGCCCTCATGTCCACCCAGACCAGGTTCCCTACATTGTTACCTGGGAGAGCTTGTCCAGAGACCCCCCCCACCATGATCAAGCCATTTGTCCCACCTGCAGGAACTCAGAGCCCAGTACCGGCTCCAGCCCTATCTGCTCCTCCTCCGAGCCCTATGTCTACCCTCTTCCTGTGCAGAAGCGAATGAAGCCAAGAACTCAGGCACCTCCGGTTCATCCAGATAATCAGGATGACCTTCTCCTCCTGGACTCCCTTCTGCCTCCTCCACCTCCCCCTTATCCCCATCTTCCTCCTCCTCCTCCTCCTCCTCCTCCTCCTCCTCCTCCAGAAGAAGAAGAAGAAGAAGAAGAAGAAGAAGAAGAAGAAGAAGAAGAAGAAGAAGAAGAACAAGAACAAGAAGAACAAGAAGAACAAGAAGAAGAACAAGAACAAGAAGAACAAGAACAAGAACAAGAAGAACAAGAACAAGAACAAGAAGAACAAGAAGAAGAAGAACAAGAAGAAGAACAAGAACAAGAAGAAGAACAAGAAGAACAAGAAGAAGAAGAAGAAGAACAAGAAGAAGAACAAGAACAAGAACAAGAAGAACAAGAACAAGAACAAGAAGAACAAGAACAAGAAGAACAAGAACAAGAAGAACAAGAAGAAGCACTCCCTGCTCCCATCCCTGAGGAACCCGCACAGGCCCCCAGCCCTGATACAACAGAGACCACTCCTGAAGACTCCAGCCCCCTGCTCTCGGGCAGGTTGCACCTGTGCCAAGATGGGCGGGGAGGGGACGGATGTCCACATTGGGGAGGGGGACCTCCCAAGTGTTTCCCCTTCGCTTGGTAGCAGACCAACTACAATACTAGCCTTTTTCTGCTTCTGATCTTTATAATTGGAAGACACACAACCCTTCCTTCTCTTGGAACCCTCAGGTTGTGACCGGGCTTATAGAATCTATTCTGGTTACCCATCAGCCCACTTGGGATGATTGTCAGCAGCTCATACAGGTGCTCCTCACCACAGAGGAAAAACATCACGTTTTTCTTTCTTTCTTTAATTTTCGAGACAAGGTTTCTCTGTAGCATCACGTTTTTCTTGAAACACGAAAGAATGTCCTAGGAGCTGACGGCTGGCCAACACAATTACTGAACGAGATAGAAGATGTCTTCCCTTTAACTCAGCCCAATTGGGACTTCAGTATTCCAGCTGGTAGGGAGCAGCTTCATCTTTACCTTCAGATTCTATTGGTGGGTCTGAAAAGGGCCGGCAAGCGCCTCACTAATTTGTCTAAGGTAAGAGCAATAGTACAAAGTTCTGATGAGACACCTGCAGGATTTTTAGAAAGGCTATTGGAAGGGTACAGGATGAACACCCCCTTTGATCCCATGGTAGCAGATCGCCAGATCGATGTAGTGATGTCTGTAAGACGCAAGTAGCCAATCTGGGGTACCTCTTGGAAGGTGGACAGAGATGGTTAACAGATAGTCTGAAACAGGCCATGGACCAAATTCCCCACCCACGGGGGCACGAGAAGTCCGAGAGTTCCTGGGGACTGCCGGTTTCTGTAGGCTATGGATACCGAGTTTCTCTGAGCTCCACTGTATCCGCTTATCAAGGCCATCGTCCCTTTCTCTTGGGGAGAGGACCAACAACAGGCTTTTGACAAAATAAAGAGGGTCCTCCTTTCAGCCCCCACTTTGAGTCTCCCTGATGTCACCAAACCATTCACCTTATACGTGGATGAGAGCAAAGGGCTAGCAAAGGGGGTGCTAACTCAGAGACGGGGGCCCTGGAAGAAGCCAGTGGCCTACATCTCCAAAAAGATGGACAATGTGGCAACAGGATGACCCCTTGCCTCGCTATGGGAGCCACAGTAGCCACCCCGGTCAAAGATGCAGATAAATTGACCCTGGGCCAACCACTGACTATAATAGCACCCCATGCCATGGAGACAGTTATTCACCAACCCCCTGATAGATGGCTCTCAAATGCCCGCATAACCTACTATAAGTCACTATTGCCCAACCCCGAATGTATCACCTTCAGGAATGCAACATCGCTGAACCCCGCCACCCTGCTCCCCAATCCGGAACCCACTGTTTGGGTACCTCATGACTGCCATCAGATATTGGTTGAATACCACAGGACCGGGGAGATTTGACTGATTGCTGGCTTCCTGACGCGGAGCATACCTGGATCACAGATGGCAGCAGTTTCCTCAAAGAAGGCGGGGCTGGCAGTGGTAGACAAGCTACCATATGGGCACAGGCACTGCCACCAGGGACCTCCGCCCAAAAAGCAGAGCTAATAGCCCTTACCAAGGCCCAAGAGCTAGCAAAAGGACAAAAAATAAACATCTATACAGACAGCCATTCTGCTCCAAATAGAGCTCCGTTCCTAGAATTGGGACAAGATGTTTTGACTCTGTCCCTGGAAAGGGGTCAGAATGGTCCCAGATGTTCCCTGTTACCTCACCTGATCTGGCAACCGCTCTCCAGCCCTGGCTCAGACCCCTTGTTATTAGAAGACCCCTGATTAAGCCAATCCTAATAATTGGAAAACTGCCCCTGAGTTCCCCCCCCCTTGTTTCTATGGCTTTTTGCCTTAAAAATGGTTTATAACAGGCATTCAGGGTCCTTGGCATTGAATGCTGAGGGACCCTGCTGCAGCAGAATTAAAATTCTCTTGCAGTGTGAGAATGTATTCTTGGGGTGACTCCTCCTCAGTAATTGGACTCTAAGGTCCAACATATGTATTTTTTTTCAAGACAGTTTCTCTGTAGCTTTTGGTGTTTGGTGCCTGTCCTGGAACTAGGTCTTGTAGACGAGGCTAGCCTCGAACTCACAGAGATCCTCCTGCCTCTGCCTCCTGAGTGCTGGGATTAAAGGTATGTGCCACCACCGCCCAGCCGTGTGCTTGTTTTCTGACCAGTAACAGATTCTGCTTCATGGGGAGGAGAGCACATGCGGATGGTGCTACAAAATAATTCTCCGCACATTTGAGAGACAGCAAAGCTTCAGGGAGCAGACTTTTATTCAAGAAGAAACTGTGTGGGCCTGCTTAAGATATAAGAAGCTCTTGGTACTGCCCTCAGCAACAAACTACCATAGTCAATGGGTCTATTGAGAAAACAAACAAATGAACAAACAAACAAAAGCTGGTGGTGGTGGCGCACACCTTTAATCCCAGCACTCGGGAGGCAGAGGCAGGAGGATCTCTGTGAGTCTGAGGCCAGCCTGGTCTACAGAGCTAGTTCCAGGACAGGGTCCAAAGCTACAGAGAAACCTGGTCTCAATAGGTTTTTATTTACCTTTTTGTTTTTAAAGGGTTTTTTTATGTGTATGGGTGTTTTCCCTGCGTGCATCTCTGTACACCACCAGTGTCAGGTGTCTAAGGAGGTCAGAAGAGGATAGTAGAGCCCCTGAAACTGGAGTTACAGACAAATGTGAACTGCCATTGAATGCCAGGAATTGAACCCTGAACCTCTGGAAGAACAGCCAATGACTTAATCACTGAGTCAATTCTCCAGTCCCAGGGTTTTTATTTTTATATGCAGGGTCCCCCACTCCTAGTATGGTGTGCTTTTTTGAGATTTTATTTAAACTGAGCATGGTAACACATGGCTTTAATTCCCCCAACTCAGGAGACAGAGGCAGCCTGACCTACAGAGTGAGTTCCAGGACAGTCAGGGATACATAATCTCAAAAAAAGGAAAAATAAACAAAATAAAACCCAACAACAGCAACAAAAATGATTTTGTTTATTTTTATTTTATGTGTAGAGGTGTTTTCCTATATCTATGCAGTATGTACATTCAGTGCCTGAGGAGGCTAGAAGAGGGCATCAGATCCCCTGGAATTGGAGTGAGAAAAGATTGTGAGCCACTGTGTAGGTGCTAGGAATTGAACCCTGGTCCTGTGGAAGAGCAGCCAGTGATGTCCTGAAACATATTGTTGGACCCTAGAGTCCAAACACCGAGGAGGAGTCGCCCCCAGAGAACACCCTTCACACCACAGCTGATGTAAAAGCATGAGGATTTTATTAATTCTGTCATGACGGGGGCCCTCAACATTCGGGAAGCCGAGAGACCTTTTTTTTAATATTTTTTTAATTTTTTGAGACAGAGTTTCTCCATAGCTTTTGGTTCCTGTCCTGGAACTAGCTCTTGTAGACCAGGCTGGCCTCAGACTCACAGAGATCCACCTGCCTCTGCCTACTGGGCAGAGTGCTGGGATTAAAGGCGTGCGCCACCACCACCCGGTGTGAGAGACCTTGAATAGCTGGTACAGGCTACTTTTAAAGGAAAAAAACCTACAGAAGCAAAGGGGGTGTCTGGGGGTTGTCCTTTGACTATTATGATTGGCTTATTCAAAAGGGCTATTACCAATAATTGGCTGGAGAGCTGTTGCAAGATCAGATGAGGTAAGGGGTCATCTTGACTCCATTTCACAGGGGACTGAATCAAAACATATGTGTATGGGTAATTGTTCAGGAACTGAGTACGTGCATGTGTAGCTGTTAGGTCCTTGGTTCCCAGGGGAGGAGGGGAAGCACTATGGCACGGAGGCTAAGAGGGTTCAGAATTGTCAGAAATGGCTTCAGAATTGTCTTAAAGTTTTACAATGTCTCTCCTTGGATCCTCTCATCTTATCTCTGGGAGGGAAGTAATACGGTTTCTGATTCTTTCATTTAAAGCTATAAATGCAACTGCCATTTTCAGGATTTTCAGGATTGTTTGAGGACTGGGCATGTAGTGTAGAACTTGGAAGCCATTTCTGTCAACTCTGAGGCCTCTTGGCAGTAATGACCCTCCTCCCCTGGGAACCAGACCTAACAGTTGCCCACACATGTACTGAAATGTTGGGAACTTTCCATCATCTTCCTGAGTCCTTGTGAATGTTCTCCAAATAGTACTCAGTTATTGAATAGGGGCAAGATAACCCTTAGGTGTTGACCCAGTTCTTGGTGTTTTGACTAGGCCTTGGGAAGGGGCAAAGTGACCCTCAGATGTTTTCCCTTACTTCATCTGATCTGGCAACCACTCTCCAGCCAATTATTGGTAATAGCCCTTTTGAATAAGCCAATCATAATAGTTAAAGAACAACCCCCAGGCACCCCTTCCTTCTGTGGTTTTTCCTTTAAAAATAGCCTGTACCAGACATTCAGGGTCTTCTGGCCTCCCGACTGCTGGGAGATCCTGTCATGACAGAATTAATAAAATCCTCATGCTTTTACATCAGCTATGGTGTGAGAGATGGTCTCTTGGGACGACTCCTCCTCAGTGATTGGACTCTAGGGTTCAACCCCCAGTACCGGATAAACTGGGAGTAGTGGTACACACTTGTAATTCCAGAACTTGGGGAATGAAGGAACTAAGGTCAGATATTCAAGGTAATTTTGGGTCCATCTTGGGCTGCACAATACTCTGTCTTAAAAAAGGGGGGGAAATGTTGCTTAAATTTGTGCTCAAAATGAGTGTAATTTTCTTTGTTTTTAATTTGGTCAATTTTATTCTTTGCCAATAGTAGTATGAAAATACCAGTGATTTCTGCTAGAAAGAGTCATAGTCACTGCTCATTAAGAGTGTTTTTTAATGTTTACTTTTATAATTTTTAATTAAATGTAGGTGTGTTTGTCTGCATGTAAGTAATGCACACAGTGCCAGAGCTCAGAGGCCAGAGGTGTTGGGTCCTCTGCAGCTGAAGTTATAGACAGTTGTGAATCACCTGACGTGGGTACTGTAAGGCGCCCCCCCCCCTCTGGCCTCCATCGTTGAAGGCCCCGCCCCTGCCAAGTCTGGCCCCACCCCTGCCAAGTCTTGACCACGCCCTCAGTCTGTTTAAACTGCTCCCCTGGAAGTTTCCTTGTGGTCGCCTTAGCAGCATCCGGGTTCCCCCTCAGGGACACCCAAGAGCACAAGAATCCCATTAAACCTGGATATTTTTAATTTGGCTTGTTGTGATTTATCTTGATTGGGATTTTTGCATTGGCAGACAGCTCACATTAGGAAAAATTCCTAACATCTTGGAGGTCCCACCGGATAGGGTGGCCTTTCTGTGTGGCCACGCATCGAAAGCCCCCTAGTCTACAATCTGAGCTCTCCACGCCACACTAAAACCGGCTGCTGGGCTACAGTGGCTGCGTCTTGGTGAGTCCCTTTTTCTTGTCTATGCTACAGGGCTTGGGGAACCACTCATACTTACTTTTGTCAATTATCGGACTCTTGTGGAAGCCCCGAGCTCGCATCAGGAGTTTGACCTCAGCAGCGGCTAGGCCTGCCAGACAGGGCCTAGCTGAGGTGGACTTTGTTTGCTCCAGGGATGCCTAGCATTCAATTTCCACGACCCCGTTAGGCCTTAGAGCTATTTTAGCAGACGCGCTGTAATAGACTTAGGCCACGAGGTTGGACACAGACTTTAAAATGGGCACTTGCAGTTCAAAGCCAGATCCGCTGCCGCCCCTGGGATATGGCTTACAAAATCTTTATAAATTGGGCCTGTCTGATTCAATCTGTCCCGAACGACTAATTTCCCTATGCACTAAGATTTGGTCTCAATACAATCTTGACAGTGGGATGTGTTGACCACCAGATGGGCAGAGCTTACATCTGTCCATGGTTTTTAGGCTCTGCGCTCCCACCCTCCCCTTAGTAGCCAGTGTCTCGCAGCACCAGCCTTGGTCGCTAAGGCTGCAATGCCTCCAAATTCCCAGTCATCTGGGAATTGGGACCCCGACAATTCCAGCTGGACCATGCAGCCAGAGGCACTGGCCCCTCCCCTACTCCCTCAAGCAAGCCCACACTACCCAATCTCCTCCACATTCCTCTTCCCTATCCTTGCCCACCCCTCCCTTCCCAAGTGGTAGGTTCAAGGTCAACTTCCACCTTACCCACCTTCCCCTTCCCCTTCCCCTCCCCCTCCTACCTCATCTCTCCCCACCCTTAGACCCCCTCTGCGCACTGGGCTAGCCTCATCCAATCCTTCCCAATCTCCTCACACCAGATCCCACCATAGCTCTGCCCTTCTCTGTCCTCCCAGGGAGGTGGCGGGAGTCGATGTCATTATGAAAGTTTTCTCTTCCAGAGCTCTCTCGGATAGGAAAGCAGCTAGGTTCCTTTTCTACTAACCCTTCTGCTTATATCAAAGAGTTTTGTTATTTGTCCCAGGCCTACGATCTTACCTGACATGACTATTACATCATCCAAGCTTCTACTCTCACCCTTGAGGAGTGAAGTAGAATTCAGGTAGCAGCTAGGCGGTATACAGACCAGACTCTTTGGTAGACAGCACAGTCCCTGTGGGGGAAGTGGCTGTGCCAGCCACAGAACCACACTGGGATTACCAACCTGGCCAAAGCCGCCAACAGAGGTGGGACATCGCGGTCCGTTGTCTCCTTCAGGGTATGGAAATGGTCTGGTCTTGGAAAAAGTAGTTAATTTTGACAAACTCTGAGACAAACACAGCTAGCAGATGAAAATCCAGCTGATTTTTAAATCAGTTACAAGAGACCATGGTCCAATATGCCAGGCTAGATCCAGCCTCCCCAGTGGAAGCCACAATCTTGGCTACCCACTTGATTTCTCAGTCAGCACCGGATATTAGGAAAAAGTTAAAAAAGGTTGAGGACGGTCCCCAAACCCCTATATGAAAATTTGTGAAAATGGCCTTTAAAAGTTTTAATGCCCGAGAAGAAACAGTTGAGTCTTCCTGACAGACGCGGCTATGACAGGCAGCTAACCTACAGCCCAGGTGGCTTTAGCAGCAGCCCTAAGGGCGCAGGAAGGGGACAAGGGAAGCCAACCACAAGGCTCAACCCTGATGGAGCCCAGCCTAAGTCAACCTCACAGGCAAGCTGTTTCAAGTGTGGCCTAAATGTGGCACGATATTGCACTATACCTACTCCAAGGTTATGCCCTATCTGCCAGCAACCTGGACACTGGAAATCACAATGTCCCCGTGTGGGCTTGTCCTCTATGCCGTGCCATGGAGGTCTGGCCTCACCAACATTGGCAAGTGAAACTGTGCCAGCCTTCAAACTTCTCAGCCTTGCAGAGGATTGACACTGCCCGACGTGGTATATACGTAACCCTATCCGAGCCTTGGGTAAAGCTGCAGGTAGCGGGTAAGTCCATTACTTTTATATTGGACACGGGAGCTACCTATTCTGTTCAAAGATCTCACTCAGGCCTTATGTTATGGGGGTAGACTGGACCCATTTCTCCCCACTTAAAACTTTGTCACTGCCCTGCATTCTTGCAAGACAATTTTCCTCTCATTCTTTCTTAGTGATACCTGCTTGCCCAGCACCTTTCCTGGGTCGAGATATCCTTAGCTGATTCAGGGCCACACTCACTTTAGCCCACACACACTCTCCTGAGTGACACTTTCTTCTCACTTTAATGGCGTCACAGGTTCCTACCCCAGACTGTTCTGTCCCTATACTCCCTTACCCAGTAGAGCCCCGAGTCTGGGACACCTCTACTCCTGTGATTGCTACTCACCACCAGCCAGTGCTAATTCGCCTTAAAGACCCTTCGTCCTTCCCTTCCAGACCCCAGATTCCCATTCCTGAAACCCACCACCGAGACCTTAAGCCTATGATCACCCATCTCCTGTCTCAAGGACTTTTAATTCCTATCAACTCACCTTGCAACACTCCAATTCTTCCTGTACTTCAGTCCTCTGGCGCTTACCACCTAGTTCAAGACCTCCACCTCATAAGTGAGGTGGTCATACAGTTCACCCTCTTGTTAACAACCTTTACAATCTCCTGTCTAATGTCCCTCCTACCACCCCTTACTTTACAGTTCTAGACCTAAAAGATGCCGTCTTCACTGTCCCTTTACACCCTGACTCATACTTCCTCTTTGCCTTCACCTGGAGGACCCTGACTCACGGTCCTCCAGACAGCTCACGTGGACTATTCTCCCTCAAGATTTTTAAAACAGTCCCCAATTCTTTGGCCAGGCTCTAGCTCAAGATCTCTCAAACTTTGACGCAGGTTCTGGCACACTCCTCCAGTACATGGACGACCTACTTCTCTGCAGTCCTACATTGTCTCTGTCCCAACAGGCCACCTCTGCGCTCCTGAACTTCCTCAGATCCCTGGGATATTGAGTGTTACCAATAAGGCTCAGCTGTGCTCTCCTACAGTGGAATATTTGGGTGTTCAACTTAGCCCAAGGTCTAAGACCCTCACCTCTGACAGGATCCAGGCGCTGTGAGATTTACAGTCTCTAACCACAGGGGCTCAGATCCTCTCATTTTGGGGTTTGTTGGGATTCTTTCACCATTGGATTCCTAACTTTTCCATTACAACCAAGCCTCTGTACCATGCAGCCAGAGAGATGCCCACGGGACCTCTCACCCACCTGGCCATCGTCCACCATCACTTCTCTCTACTGCAGGATGACCTTCTAACAGCCCCTGCCCTTGTTCTTCCAGACCCCACAAAGCCTATACAGATGAGCGGTCAGGAGTGGCCACGGGAGTTCTATCCCAACAGGCTGGGCCTTCGAATCGGGCTGTCACCTTTTTATCCAAACAGCTGAACTTCACCTTCTGTGGATGGCAACCATGCCTGAGAGCCCTGGCGGCAGCAGCTGGCCTCACATGGTAATCCTCACCACCCCCTCGGCTGCCAAGCTCCTGGGATACCCATGCTGGTACCATCTCTCCAGGTTCAAGCGGGCACCTACTCAGGACGCTTGGTCTGTCCAGCAGACAGGACCTTCCATCCTCCAGTTTTCCAGGATGCCACAATGAAGGGCCTACCTGCTCCTCATCCCGGCATGCTCACCTTGGTGATAACAATATTTTTTCCTAGACACCTGCCTTCTCACCTCCCCCAAGGAACAGAGCCTGACATCTCCGGGATGACAGTACATGGTATGCCTTTCCAGCCACACCTGCTGAGCATGGACCCAACAATACCCAGCTCTCCCCTTCCCCACATCGTCCCATGCCTGCAGACTTGAGTCAACGCCCCTTTTTCCTAAGAGAACCTAAATGTTAGTCAAAATGTAAGTCTCAGTCTCTGGCCTCCCTGCCCACCAAGTCTTGACCCCTCCCCGGAGAAGGGTCAACACAAGCCCACCAAAATCTTGACCACACCCTCAGTCCATTTAAACTGCTTCCCTGGATGTTTCCTTGGGGTCTCTTTTCCTGCCCCCTGATGGTCACTTTAGCGGCCTCCCAGTTTTCCCTCAGGGCCACCCGAGAGAGCAGGAATCCCATTAAACATGGATATTTTTTAATTTGTCTTGTTGTGATTTAGCTTGATTGAGATTTTTGCATCGGCAGAGAGCTCATGTTAGGAAACATTAGGAAAAACTCCTAACAGGTACTGGGAACTGATCTTAGGTCCTCTGGAAGAACAGCAAGTGCTCTTAACTGCTGAACCATCTTTATAGCCTTGTTTTATTTGTGAGATAGAATCTTAATGTGTTTCTAAGCTTGGCCTCAAACTTGTGAGCCTTCTCCTTCAGTCTCCCGAGTGTTGGCATTGCAGGTGTTCACTACCGCGTCCAACCTCACAGATCTCATTAGACGACACAGGTTCGTGGGATATCCTTCCTAGTGTTAGTGCTACTAAGACCATGGCCTCTGTTCCACTTGTTAAAATGACCCTGGGCTAGCCAGGTGGTGGTGGCGCACACCTTTAATCCCAGGACTTGGGAGGCAGAGTCTGGCAGATCTCTGTGAGTATGAGGTCAGCCTGGTCTACAGAACGAGTACCAAAAACAAACAAACAAACAAACAAAAAATGATCCTGAGCTGGCCTCTGAGTTGTTGGGCATCCTAACTGCCCATGACCCATATGCTCAGATGGATCTTTCTGAACACAGTTTAAGAGCAGCCACCCTAAGAGAGTCCTCCCTAAAGCCTTAGGTTGAACTCTGAATTCACTCCAGTGTCCCAAAGTCAAGGGCCTTTCTGTACTAGCCACAGAAAAAGGTCTCTGTATGTGCTCTTAGATCTTCTGAATTGGGTCATGAATATTTATTAAGCTCCTATTAGGGACTCTCGGGTTTCTGTCTTGATGTGGAACCAGGTGTATGTGTGTAAACATTTTATTCCTGGAAGGATATATAAGAAGTGTCTAGCCGGGCAGTGGTGGCACAAACCTGTGATCCCAACACTAGGAAAGCAGAAGCAAATGGATCTCTAGTTCAAGGCTAGCCTAGTCTACAGAGTGAGTTCCAGGATAGCCAGGGCAATACAGAGAAAGGCTGTTTTGAAAAAGCAAAATAAAACAAACAAAAATTGTGGGAAGACAATGCTGGCAGAGTTGTGCTAATTTTTAGGAGAGATTAATAGCAATTATCCCAAAAATGATAGAATTTGTTAGGTATTTCTTAAGACGAGCCTCTCTGCCAACACAAATAATTCCAATCAGACCAAATTAAGACACATTAAAAGATGTCCATGTTTAATGCAGTGCTCCAGGGGGGTCTGGGGAAAGCAGGGAGAGGGGAAGAAAGGAAAGGGGAGACCACGTGAAATCTGAAGACCACGTGTTCATTCTCTGGGGGGCTGTTTAAGTAGCCTGTGGGAGTGGTCTTGATCCTCCCAGGGAAGGGGACTTGAAACAGAGTTTCCTGCCCAGTATTCCAAAGATGGATGCCAGGCAAACAATCCAGACTGTTTGTATAAAGGGGTGTTAGGGAACTGGGGAGATGCTTTCAATCAAACAGAATTAACCTTATAAAGAGAATTACTTGGATCCTTCCCCCCATTTTACGTGACACACCAATAACTGGAGCCCATAATTCTATGCTGATGCAAATAAATCAGGAAAGGCGGGTTATAAATCAAAAGATTAAGTAAAGTGGAACAAAGCCCTTATAATTCTGTTCAAAAAGCAGAATTATATGCTATTCTCATGGTATTAAGGGACTTTAAAGAACCCCTCAATATAGTTACTGATTCGCAATATGCAGAAAGAGTTGTTTCATATACTGAAACTGCTGAATTTAAACCAGATGATACAGAATTGACTCCATTATTCATTCAAGTTTAAAATATAATCAGGAATAGGCTTTGTCCCATATACGTAACCTGGGTCTGTCAGGTCCTCTAGCACAAGGTAATACTGAAATGGATTGATTATTGATTGGAAATGTGCTGACGGTCTCAGAATTTCATAATAAACATGTCAATAGCAAAGGTTTAAAGAAAGAGTTTTCTATTACTTGGTAAGGAGCTAAGAAGATTATAAAGAGGTGTCCTACTTGTTCTTTCTATAACCAAACACTGCTCTCTGCAGGGATTAACCCAAAGGGCACTCAAAGGAATGAGATCTGGCAGATGGATGTGTTCCACTTTATAGGTTTTGGAAAATTGAAATATGTACACCACACCATTGACGCTTATTCAGGTTTTCAATGGACGACTGCTTTGATCTCAGAAATTCGGTAATCATGCATTTATTAGAAGTTATGGCCATCATGGGTATACCTGCACAAATAAAGACAGATAATGGTCCAGAATATGTCTCTAATAAAATGAAACAGTTTTTTGCTAATTATAATATAAAATATATTACAGGTATACCAAAAATTCTACAGGTCAGAAAGAAATATCAAATTGAACTATAAAGGATATGTTAAACAAACAGAAAGGGATGGAAAATACCCCCAGAACTAGATTGCATGATGCTTTATTTACCTTGAATTTTCTTAATGCTAATGAAAAAGGAACAACGGCAGCAGAGAGACATTGAATAATAGAAAAATCTCCTAAATTAAGTCAGCTGGTATATTTTAAGGATGTGTTGACCTCACAATGAAAACCAGGAGATGTGCTATGTTAGAGAAGGGCTTTCACTCTTGTTTTCACAGGAGAAGAAAAGCTATGGATGCCATCAAAATTATTAAAGATTCAGTTTGAAAAAGAGAAACCTCTTGAGAACAAGAAATGACAGGTCATTCACAGAGTTGAGAACCATACAGATGGCAAGGAAACCTCTTAAGTGTGGAGGCAGGGTTCTGTTCTTGTCTTTGCAGGAAAATACTCATCTTCAAAAAGTCAAGAGACCTTCGACATTTAGATGCCTAAAGAAGAAAAGACAACTATCCAGAAAGGATCACCAAGCAAAGAGAAATCTGACTTGTGGTACCATATCCTCTACAGGGTAAAATTTCATTCTCAGTATAATAAAAGCACAAATCACTTAAAAATCAAAGCTGGCTTTGGAGTGGAACAATGGCTACCCTTCTCTAAATCCAAGCATCTTTCTTTCTTTCTTTCTTTCTTTCTTTCTTTCTTTCTTTCTTTCTTTTGAGATAGGGTTTCTCTGTAGTTTTGGAGCCTGTCCTAAAACTAGCTCTTGTAGACCAGGCTGGCCTCAAACTCACAAAGATCCACCTGCCTCTGCCTCCCAAGTGCTGGTATTAAAGGCATGAACCATCACCACCTGGCAAAATTCAGAGTTTCTGTCTCATATCAGGAGCCATCTTGTATGGGACAGAAAGAAGAAAGAATTTAGAAAAAAATTTATTTTCCCTATAAATATTTTATCTCTATCATACCTTTCATTGAGTATATGTCTCTACAAATAATGAACAATAAATATTTCTGCAGTAATCTTTGAAGGTTCCAGGAAGAAGATGGAGCCCCACGACAATGATTCCACCTGGTGGATATGACATCACGATGTTGATAGCATTACTTTAAGAACAGTTTTGGGTACCAGCTGCTCAAGATGGTTTTAACTTGGCTAGCTGAAATGGTGCACATCATACAACATTCTGGCCAGAACTTCAAAAAAAAAGATCCTATCAACTACTCAGAGACTATTTGCAATTATACCAGACAGTATCTTCAAACTTAACCACCATTTTAGTTTTACAGGATCCCATAGAAAGAACATCACCCCCATGACAGCTGGAAATAATTCTAGAAGATGACGTCCCCTTTCCCAACTTAGTTTGTCCTCAGGGTTAGGGACATCAATTAAGGATTGATTAGAACTGGTATAGAGTTGGGGTTTGGGGTGTAAATTTTTTTGGCTCAGGGATCTCCTTTGAAAAGAATAAAAAAGAAATATAAATATGATAAGATATAAAGGTAGATTATTGAATCTACTTTTTAAAAGCAACTATTAGTTTTAAATATTTTACATTGACTTTACTTTTGTATATTGTATGCAAACTTTGTATATTGTTACAAATTTGAGATTAATTTTGTTAAAACATACTGCATATACATTTTAAATCTTGTTCAAGGTATTGTAGCTATAGAGCTCATTTAACAATGTAGTGCAAATTTCTAGTCCTTGAAAATTATTATTATCAACTGTTTAGGATAATAAAGAAATACAGGTTAGTATTAATCACCTAGTATAATCAAACTTGTAAACACACTAGGTATGTTTTCAAGGTCAAAAAAGATACAACTTAGACAGATAGGACATCTTCAAACACTTTAGAGATCTACAGAATGTGGCATTTAAGATGTTTTAATAACCTAGGTTCTTCTTTTTTATGACAATGAGACATGTCTTCTCCTGGAAGCACCAATCTACTTCAGAGAAGATAATGGGCACTGAGGAAACTCCACATTGAGTTTGCTTTCTCTGTGGTAAAAGTAAGTCGCTAGGCAAGAAAATGCCCTTGCCTCAACTGCTGACAGTAGGCTGTTCTAATTAGGTAAGCCTGTAGGCTGGAGATGGATGCTCCAACATTGCAGAGGAACCTTGGGTGACTGTCCAGGCAGCCAGCTGTTTCTGTCATACTCACATGTTTTAGAAGTTGCTTGTTTGTACTTCCTGCTTACTCAATTACTTCCTTCTTGGGTCTCTGAGGGAGTTGAAGATTAGATAGCTATATAACTATAGTTATAGTTTACCAGACACAGCAGGCAGCGGGGTAGTCAGGCTACAGTGATGCGGTTGCCATGCTGAGCCAGCCCGCTCCTGGCGCAGGGCGGAGGAAGCTCATCAGCGGGGCCACATGCTGAGTGCTCGCCACTCCCGGACCCCTGGGAAGGTCTGATACTGGGAACCCCCGCGGCCCTAACCGGGTCCTCCCCGAGTGGGGAGATGAGTTCCCAGAGAGCAGGGCTCTGGGCATGAGCAGTCTGGGCAGGAAAGGCCCCGAGCGGGCAGATGCCTCCATTGCCGGAGCTTGGAACAGACTCACGGCCAGCAGCCCGTACCAGCACCAGCACCATCATCATCATCACCACCACCACCACCACCACCACCACCACCACCACCACCATCACCGAACCGGTGAGCCAGCGCCGCGGGTTGGCCGGCTTGCGACGCTGCAACCCCCCGATACCACCAGGCCCTGCCCTACAGGGTGCTTACACCGGGCCCTTCATTCCCTAGAAAAGGGAAGGACCAGCCTCCACTGCTCAGAAGGCTGTCTATGGAGACCCCGGATAATAATAGAAAAAGGAAAATAAAAAGTTACTTTTCTGCATTCCTATGACCTTCTCCTTAGATCTTTAGATCACATTGCAGAGGAGAGCAATGACCTAGTAAGAAGAGTTCACATACATAAAAGGGCCATCACCCACGATAATGTTTATCCTTTATATATTTTATTAAAGTCACCTCTTAACCCATTTTCCCTGAAGTCTAGGGATTTTTGAAAATCATAAACTACTTCTGGCATTCATCTGTCCCCTGCCCTGTGTCTTGCCCATCACAGCCTCTCACTGCACTGAGGCCAGCCTTCCAGCCTGGACCACACTGCTGGAGCCTGCTAGGACCCTCTCTCTGACTCTCCAGAGTCGCTCGGCAGCCTTGGCCCCTCCTGTGTCTCTTGTCCTGTGTCTCTGCTCTGGTCGATCATCTCTGAGAGAACACACAAGCCTGTGTCTTCTAGTCTGTCACTCTCAGGAGAGGACAGAATGGTCTCAGTGTCCCTCTTCCAGCTTGTCTATGAACAAGGAGGGGACACACTGGTGTTTCCATTTCCTTGGCCCTGGTCTTATTTAAAAGCCATGGCTGGAATGCTCCCTCTCGCTGGGGAAGCATGGGCCTTAAGTTCCTATAAACAGGTACCGCTGCCTTTAAAAAAATATTCAGTTTAAACTTAGAGACTTCATTTTGGGGCCACCTCAAAGTCCTAGATGTTCTCCATGAGGGCTTGATGGCTGGCTGCTGAGCTGTCATACCACAGGTGACAGGTTGCTTGCTGTGTCTGACGCTGACTGATGTCCTTTTGTTACTGATCATGTTTCTACTGTTCCCCTACTAATGTTAAATATAAATAAAGGGAGGGCCTAGCCCACAGCTGTCGGGACATCCGCAAGGGAAAGATGAACCTCCTAGACTTTACCCCTCCGCTCAGTAGCAGTACAATACTGGCCTTTTTCAGCCTCCGACCTTTCCCTTCCTTCTCTCAGGACCCTCAGGCCCTGACTGCACTCACAGATCTGTTCTGATTATCCACCAGCCCACTTGGGACGACTACCAAAGGCTTTTACAGGTGCTCCTAACCACAGAGAAAAAAAAAGCATGTTTTCCTTAAAAACCCCCAAAAAATGTCCCAGGAGCTGACGCCTTCCCCTTGACTTGGCCCAACTGGGAACTCCAGCCGGTAGGAAACATTTCTGCCTCCATCACCAAATTTTATTGGCGAATCTCAAAGGGACTGGTAGACACCCCACCAATTTGACTAAGATAAGAGCAATAGTTCAAAGGTCTGATGAGAGAACAGAAAGACAGGGAGGACAAGCGAGATAAAAAAACACATAGCCATAAATTAAACAAGATCTTGGCCACAATAGTACATAATATAGAGCAATCAGGGCAGGACAGGGGAGACACAAGGTGGCCATGGATAGACTGAGACCAGTGTGCCCATTGCAAAGAGAGAGGACATTGGGTCAAGGACTGCCCAAAACGTCCAGCCGAACCCAAGAGAAAGCCAGTTAAGTTAATTTGGGCACAGGTCAAGTGACCCACTCTTTCCTCTTGGTGCTGGATTGCCTCTACCCTCTTGTCCAAAGTTGGGGTATGATGGAGGAAGGTCATTGGCTAATAAAGGAACTGTTAGAACATAGGTAGGAGGAGTAAACAGAACAGAATGCTGGGAGAAAGAGGAAGTGAGCTCAGACTCCACAGCTCTCCTCTCGGGAGCAGATGCCTCAGAGAGATGCCATGCTCCCAGCTCCCAGGCAGAAGCACGCAATGAAGCTCCCACCCAGGATGAACATAGGCTAGAATCTTCCCGGTAAGCGCACCTAGGGGCGCTACACAGATGATTAGAAATGGGCTAACTTAATATGTGAGAATTAGCCTAGAAGAGGCTAGATAGAAATGGGCCAAACGGTGATTAAATGAATACAGTTTGTGTGTTATTTCGGGCATAAGCTAGCCAGGCAGCCGGGGTCCTGGGGACGCAGCCCCGCCGCCCTTATTACTACAGGGGT
Organism: Microtus pennsylvanicus; assembly: GCF_037038515.1. Lineage (NCBI taxonomy): Eukaryota > Metazoa > Chordata > Mammalia > Rodentia > Cricetidae > Microtus > Microtus pennsylvanicus. The sequence continues at coordinate 41,671,222 of NC_134583.1, forward strand.
ACAAATTCACGTCCCAGAAAACAGAGCCTCGGTTGCTGACTGCACTGGCCAGGCTCTCCAAATTCTAACCTTGAGATTAGAAGATGAACATAGGCTGTTTGAACCGCCTTCCCCAGGGTTGTAGCTGCAAGGTCCGAGAGGGAATCAGGCCCCACATTCACAGACTTTTAACATTGGGCACAGGGGACCACAGACCAGTCCAAGATTTAAGGGAAGTTAATTGCCGCACCCTGGATCATATCCTGAGTGCTCTGCCTCTAACCCATGTTTGGTACTCAGTACTTGATTTACAGGTCGCTTTTTTTTCTGTCTGAGACTCAGCCCCCAGAGCCACCCGTTACGCGCCTTGGAAAGGAGGGATCCTGAAAGAGGTAATGATCCATTGCCAAGGGAAACCAAATGGCCAACAAGACAGCTAAGCAGGCTGCACTGAGCTCAGAAATATTACCCCTGGCAGAGGCACCACCCTCCTCAGAGGATTAATTCCAATATTCCACCCAGGATATAGAGACTATCCAGAAACTCAATGCAAACTTTGATGAACAACAGAGATCTTGGAGGTATCAGGGCAAAATTGTGTTGCCCAAGAAAGATGCTTTTGAGCTGGTCACCCAACCGCATCCATGGACTCATTTAGGACACAAAAAATAGATCTCTTATGAAAAAGACTGATTTTTACATTCCAGGTCTTAACTCCCTCATACAGCAGGTAACATCAATCTGCATCCCCTGCGCCAAGGTAAACGCAGGATGCCAGATTGCCCCAGAGGGCATATGAACTAGGGGAGACCAACCTGGTACTCACTGGGAAATGGACTTCACTGAGATAAAACCGGGAACGTACCCAAAGCTCCAGCACATGCATGGGTGATAATCAGGTTCCTGGTTCCCAGGGGAGGAGGGCCAGTGATGCTGAGACGCCCCAGTCTTTCAGGTGATAATCAGGTTCCTGGTTCCTGGGGAGGAGGGCCAGTGATGCTGAGACGCCCCAGCCTTTCAGGTGATAATCAGGTTCCTGGTTCCTGGGGAGGAGGGCCAGTGATGCTGAGACGCCCCAGCCTTTCAGGTGATAATCAGGTTCCTGGTTCCCAGGGGAGGAGGGCCAGTGATGCTGAGACGCCCCAGCCTTTCAGGTGATAATCAGGTTCCTGGTTCCCAGGGGAGGAGGGCCAGTGATGCTGAGACGCCCCAGCCTTTCAGGTGATAATCAGGTTCCTGGTTCCTGGGGAGGAGGGCCAGTGATGCTGAGACGCCCCAGTCTTTCAGGTGATAATCAGGTTCCTGGTTCCTGGGGAGGAGGGCCAGTGATGCTGAGACGCCCCAGCCTTTCAGGTGATAATCAGGTTCCTGGTTCCCAGGGGAGGAGGGCCAGTGATGCTGAGACGCCCCAGTCTTTCAGGTGATAATCAGGTTCCTGGTTCCTGGGGAGGAGGGCCAGTGATGCTGAGACGCCCCAGTCTTTCAGGTGATAATCAGGTTCCTGGTTCCTGGGGAGGAGGGCCAGTGATGCTGAGACGCCCCAGCCTTTCAGGTGATAATCAGGTTCCTGGTTCCCAGGGGAGGAGGGCCAGTGATGCTGAGACGCCCCAGTCTTTCAGGTGATAATCAGGTTCCTGGTTCCTGGGGAGGAGGGCCAGTGATGCTGAGACGCCCCAGCCTTTCAGGTGATAATCAGGTTCCTGGTTCCTGGGGAGGAGGGCCAGTGATGCTGAGACGCCCCAGCCTTTCAGGTGATAATCAGGTTCCTGGTTCCCAGGGGAGGAGGGCCAGTGATGCTGAGACGCCCCAGCCTTTCAGGTGATAATCAGGTTCCTGGTTCCCAGGGGAGGAGGGCCAGTGATGCTGAGACGCCCCAGCCTTTCAGGTGATAATCAGGTTCCTGGTTCCTGGGGAGGAGGGCCAGTGATGCTGAGACGCCCCAGCCTTTCAGGTGATAATCAGGTTCCTGGTTCCCAGGGGAGGAGGGCCAGTGATGCTGAGACGCCCCAGTCTTTCAGGTGATAATCAGGTTCCTGGTTCCTGGGGAGGAGGGCCAGTGATGCTGAGACGCCCCAGTCTTTCAGGTGATAATCAGGTTCCTGGTTCCTGGGGAGGAGGGCCAGTGATGCTGAGACGCCCCAGCCTTTCAGGTGATAATCAGGTTCCTGGTTCCCAGGGGAGGAGGGCCAGTGATGCTGAGACGCCCCAGTCTTTCAGGTGATAATCAGGTTCCTGGTTCCTGGGGAGGAGGGCCAGTGATGCTGAGACGCCCCAGCCTTTCAGGTGATAATCAGGTTCCTGGTTCCTGGGGAGGAGGGCCAGTGATGCTGAGACGCCCCAGCCTTTCAGGTGATAATCAGGTTCCTGGTTCCCAGGGGAGGAGGGCCAGTGATGCTGAGACGCCCCAGCCTTTCAGGTGATAATCAGGTTCCTGGTTCCCAGGGGAGGAGGGCCAGTGATGCTGAGACGCCCCAGCCTTTCAGGTGATAATCAGGTTCCTGGTTCCTGGGGAGGAGGGCCAGTGATGCTGAGACGCCCCAGCCTTTCAGGTGATAATCAGGTTCCTGGTTCCCAGGGGAGGAGGGCCAGTGATGCTGAGACGCCCCAGTCTTTCAGGTGATAATCAGGTTCCTGGTTCCTGGGGAGGAGGGCCAGTGATGCTGAGACGCCCCAGTCTTTCAGGTGATAATCAGGTTCCTGGTTCCCGGGGAGGAGGGCCAGTGATGCTGAGACGCCCCAGTCTTTCAGGTGATAATCAGGTTCCTGGTTCCTGGGGAGGAGGGCCAGTGATGCTGAGACGCCCCAGTCTTTCAGGTGATAATCAGGTTCCTGGTTCCTGGGGAGGAGGGCCAGTGATGCTGAGACGCCCCAGTCTTTCATGTGATTATCAGGTTCCTGGTTCCTGGGGAGGAGGGCCAGTGATGCTGAGACGCCCCAGTCTTTCAGGTGATAATCAGGTTCCTGGTTCCTGGGGAGGAGGGCCAGTGATGCTGAGACGCCCCAGTCTTTCAGGTGATAATCAGGTTCCTGGTTCCTGGGGAGGAGGGCCAGTGATGCTGAGACGCCCCAGTCTTTCAGGTGATAATCAGGTTCCTGGTTCCTGGGGAGGAGGGCCAGTGATGCTGAGACGCCCCAGTCTTTCAGGTGATAATCAGGTTCCTGGTTCCTGGGGAGGAGGGCCAGTGATGCTGAGACGCCCCAGCCTTTCAGGTGATAATCAGGTTCCTGGTTCCCAGGGGAGGAGGGCCAGTGATGCTGAGACGCCCCAGTCTTTCAGGTGATAATCAGGTTCCTGGTTCCTGGGGAGGAGGGCCAGTGATGCTGAGACGCCCCAGTCTTTCAGGTGATAATCAGGTTCCTGGTTCCTGGGGAGGAGGGCCAGTGATGCTGAGACGCCCCAGCCTTTCAGGTGATAATCAGGTTCCTGGTTCCTGGGGAGGAGGGCCAGTGATGCTGAGACGCCCCAGCCTTTCAGGTGATAATCAGGTTCCTGGTTCCTGGGGAGGAGGACCAGTGATGCTGAGACGCCCCAGCCTTTCAGGTGATAATCAGGTTCCTGGTTCCTGGGGAGGAGGGCCAGTGATGCTGAGACGCCCCAGCCTTTCAGGTGATAATCAGGTTCCTGGTTCCTGGGGAGGAGGGCCAGTGATGCTGAGACGCCCCAGCCTTTCAGGTGATAATCAGGTTCCTGGTTCCCAGGGGAGGAGGGCCAGTGATGCTGAGACGCCCCAGCCTTTCAGGTGATAATCAGGTTCCTGGTTCCCAGGGGAGGAGGGCCAGTGATGCTGAGACGCCCCAGCCTTTCAGGTGATAATCAGGTTCCTGGTTCCCAGGGGAGGAGGGCCAGTGATGCTGAGACGCCCCAGTCTTTCAGGTGATAATCAGGTTCCTGGTTCCCAGGGGAGGAGGGCCAGTGATGCTGAGACGCCCCAGCCTTTCAGGTGATAATCAGGTTCCTGGTTCCTGGGGAGGAGGACCAGTGATGCTGAGACGCCCCAGCCTTTCAGGTGATAATCAGGTTCCTGGTTCCTGGGGAGGAGGACCAGTGATGCTGAGACGCCCCAGCCTTTCAGGTGATAATCAGGTTCCTGGTTCCTGGGGAGGAGGGCCAGTGATGCTGAGACGCCCCAGCCTTTCAGGTGATAATCAGGTTCCTGGTTCCTGGGGAGGAGGACCAGTGATGCTGAGACGCCCCAGCCTTTCAGGTGATAATCAGGTTCCTGGTTCCTGGGGAGGAGGGCCAGTGATGCTGAGACGCCCCAGCCTTTCAGGTGATAATCAGGTTCCTGGTTCCTGGGGAGGAGGACCAGTGATGCTGAGACGCCCCAGCCTTTCAGGTGATAATCAGGTTCCTGGTTCCTGGGGAGGAGGGCCAGTGATGCTGAGACGCCCCAGCCTTTCAGGTGATAATCAGGTTCCTGGTTCCTGGGGAGGAGGACCAGTGATGCTGAGACGCCCCAGCCTTTCAGGTGATAATCAGGTTCCTGGTTCCTGGGGAGGAGGGCCAGTGATGCTGAGACGCCCCAGCCTTTCAGTGTGTAGTCACTGTACTTGTTTTTTAATAAGAACTGAATTTATTTATTTATTTTGGTTTTTCGAGACAGGGTTTCTCTGTAGCTTTGGATCCTGTGCTGGAACTAGCTCTTGTAGACCAGGCTGGCCTCGAACTCACAGAGATCCTCCTGCCTCTGCCTCCTGAGTGCTGGGATTAAAGGCGTGCGCCACCACCGCCCGACAGTCATTATACTTATCGTATACAGTTTTCTTTTTTATTTTATTTTTTGTTGATATTTATTGAGCTCTAAATTTTTCTCTGCTCCCCTCCCTGCCTCTCTCCTCCCCTTTCAAACCTCCCCCAAGGTCCCCATGCTCCCAATTTACTAAGGAGATCTTGTCTTTTTCTACTTTCTACTTCCCATGTAGATTAATTAGATCTATGTGAGTCTCTCTTAGTGTCCGCATTGTTGTCTAAGTTCTCTGGGATTGTGGTTTGTAGGCTGGCTTTCTTTGCTTTATGTTTAAAAACCACCTATGGGTTTTTCTGGGTCTGGGTTACCTCACTCAAAATAATGTTTTCTAGCTCCGTCTATTTTCCTGCAAAATTCAAGATGTCATTTTTTCTGCTGTGTAGTACTCCATTGTGTAAATGTACCACATTTTCCTTATCCATTCTTCAGCTGAGGGGCATTTAGGTTGTTTCCAGGTTCTGGCTATGACAAACAAAGCTACTATGAACATAGTTGAGCACATGTCCTTGTGGCATGGTTGAGCATCCTTTGGATATATACCCAAAAGTGGTATAGTTGGGTCTTGAGGAAGGTTGTTTCCTAATTTTCTGAGAAATCAACACACTGACATCCATAGGGGTTGTACCAGTTTACATTCCCACCAGCAATGCAGAAGTGTTCCCTTTTCCCCACAACCTTTCCAGCATAAGTTGTCATCAGTGTTTTTGATCTTGGCCATTCTTACAGGTATAAGATAGAATCTCAGAGTTGTTTTGATTTGCATTTCTCTGATGACTAAGAACATTTCCTTAAGTGTCTTTCAGCCATTTTAGATTCCTCTGTTGAGAGTTCTCTGTTTAGGTCTGTACTCCATTTTTTTAATTGGATTATGTGTTCTTTTGGTGTCCAATTTCTTGAGTTCTTTGTATATTTTTGAGATCAGACCTCTGTCTGATGTGGGGTTAGTGAAGATCTTTTCCCATTCTGTAGGCTGTTGTTTTGTCTTTTTGACCATGTCCTTTGCTTTTACAGAAGCTTTTCAGTTTCAGGAGGTCCCATTTATTAATTGTTTCTCTCAGTGTCTGTGCTGCTGGGGTTATATTTACAAGTGGTTCCCTGTGCCAATGAATTCAAGTGTACTTCCCTCTTTCTTTTCTATGAGGTTCAATGTGGTTGGCTTTATGTTGAGGTCTTTGATCCATCTGAACTTGAGTTTTGTGCATGGTGATAGATATGGGTCTATTTTCATTCTTCTATATGTTGATATCCAGTTATGCCAGCACTACTTGTTAAATATGCTTTTTTTTCCATTTGATATTTTTTGCTTCCTTGTCAAAAATCAGGTATTTGAAAATGTATGGATTGATATCCGGGTCTTCTATTCAGTTCCATTGGTCTTTCTGTCTGTTTTTATGACAATACCAGGCTGTTTTCAGTACTGTATATATGGTTTCCTTATATTAGATAGCCTTGAAATGTTGTGGCATTTCAATTGTATTTTAATAAATAAGACCTCCTGAAGAGTCAAACAGCCCCACTGGTCACACGCCTTTAATCCAAGTAACCTCACTAGTTGCCATAGACATCGGGTGGTGCACGCCTTGAATCCCACCACCAGTGGTGCATGCTTTTAATCTCAGGGGTGCACTCCTTTAATTCCAGCCCTAGAGAGAAATATAAGACTGGGGGTGGGGTGGAGAGACAGCTCTCAGACACAGTCTCTTTCTGAGATTCCAGGAGGCAGGATCACCATTTCAGTCTGAGGTTGAGGTAAGAGCCAGTGGCTGGCTTTTACTTTCTGGATCTTCAAGCTGAACCCTGAATTTCTCTCTCTGAATTTTTTTCAGGGATGTACACTTTATTGAAAACTTTAAATACTCTCCAGATGGGACATCACATCTTCAATCAGGCTTTCGTGTGGCCTCCACAGAAACTGGACTTTCAGAACGGAGAATACAGTACAGAGTGAGTTTGCAGAGAGAGGACCCCTCAAGATGCATGCTTTCCTGCCAGCTTATCAGCCTTGGCCACAGCCTCCTCAATGGGACCCACCATATAGAAAGTCACCTGCCAAAATCTGCTGGAATCTTTAATAGTCTCCGAGGGCACCAGCTTTCCTGTATGTCCTGTGAAGACCTCAGCAACCTGGAATGGCTGAGACAAGAAGCGCTGTATTTTTCTTGCCCGGGACACAGCCAACTTATCTTCCTCAGAAAGTTCATCCATACCCAAGATGGCAATGAAGTCCTGGAGAGATTTATAGTCCTGCAGGATCTTCTGCACCCCTCGCGCAACATCATAATGCTCACTGCCAACAAAATTTGGATGCATAATTCGAGAGGTGGAGTCCAGAGGATCCACAGCTGGGTAGATGCCCAGCTCAGCAATAGCACGAGACAGCACAGTAGTGGCATCCAAATGGGGCAGGATCAGACAAGTCATCAGCAGGCACATAGATAGCCTGCACAGAGGTGGCAGACCTCTTCTTGGTGGTGGTGATTCTTTCCTGCATTGTACCCATGTTGGTGGCTAGGGTGGGCTGGTAGCCTACAGAAGAAGGGATTCTGGGTGAAGCCGAAGATGGTGTCAATAAACAGCAAGACATCTTGACCTTCTTGGTCTCTGAAGTATTCAGCAACAGTAAGACATGTCAGAGCTACCCGGGCACGAGCACCAGGTGCTTCATCCATCTGACCATACACCAAAGCCACCTTGGAGGTGGTATCTTTTAGGTTGATAACACCAGATTCAGTCATTTCATGGTATAAATCGTTGCCCTCACAGGTCCTCTCACCAACACCAGCAAACACAGAGTAACCACCATGGGCTTTAGCGACAATGTTGATTAACTCCCTGATCGGTACTGTCTTTCCAACGCCAGCCCCACCGAAGAGTCCGATCTTGTCCCCCTTGGCATACAGGGCCAGCAGATCCACAACCTTCACACCAGTCACCAGGATTTCCTGTTCAACACTCATCTCTGTGAACTTGGGAGCTTCTGCATGAACGGCAGCAAATTGTTTGGTTTTGATTGAACCTCGCTCATCAGTAGATTCTCCATTGACGTTTGTGATTCGGCCCAAGGTCTCAGGACCAACGGGAATTTTGATTGGTGCACCTGAATCCAGTACTTTCTGGCCTCTAACCAAGCCTTCAGTACCATCCATAGCAATGATTCTGACCGTGCTCTCGCCCAAGTGCTGGGCCACCTCTAGAACCAGTCTGGTCTCCCTGCCCTGCACTTCCAGGGCATTTAGGATGGGTGGTAACCCTCATCGAGCTGGACGTCCACCACGGCGCCGATGACCACCAAGATTCGCAGCGCCAGCCTCGGCAACGGAGACATCTGTGCCGCAGAGTCTCTGGCCGGATGGACCACGCGGGCGCCGCTCACAGGTGAAGCTGCACAGGAGAAGCTGCACCTGGGGTAGCTGCGCAGAAGGGCTGAGTCCCCGTAAGGCCCCGGAGCCCACGCTCCCCACAAGACTCAACATGGTGGAGTCGGGGTAGAGACTGCTCTCTCTCTGAATTTTTATTAATCTTGCTTCAGTGACCCAGTTCTTTCAACAAGGCCATGCTTCCTAATTGTGCCACTCCCTGGGGGCCAAGTATTCAAACATATGAGTCTGTTGGGGCCATTCCTATTCTCTATTATTAGTATTAATTTATTTATCTAATTTTATGTACATTGGTATTTTGCCTGCATGTATCTCTATGTGAGAGTGTAAGATCTTGGAGTTACAGACAGCTGTTAGCTTCCATGTGGGTGCTGGAATTGAACCGGAGTCCTCTGGAAGAACAGTCAGTGCTTTTAATCCCTGAGCCATCTCTCCAGCCCCGCCATTCCTACTCAAACCACCACACTCGGCAAGCACTTCACCAACTAAATTACATTCCCAGCCTAAGAATGTAATTTGAAAGCACATCAAATTATCAAGTTGTCTGCCTCCTGCTCTAACACGATAAAGTACTTTGAAGTACTGTTTGGTGGTTGAAGACCAACCCCAGCTGCAGGCGAGACGCACTACTGCGCCCTTGTGGACATATTTGGTTACTGCTTCCAGTCATGTGTCTGTCAGTCAGAACAGGACTTTGTCCAGGTCTTTAACAGCTTCATTCTGTGACATTTAGAATTGCTCCTCCGGGGCAGTTTACCGGAGTCACAAGCCCGGATGTCTACCATGAATCCCCTCTGTGGCTGGTGGGTAGTTCTGACCATCAACCTGTTCTCATAAAGAGGAGATGGGTTAAATATGGGGAGGGGACTGGAGGGTCTTGTGAAGTTCCTAGATGCTGCTTTGGCATTCTCAGAACACGGCATCTCAGAAGACCTTGATGATTCTCACATGATTGATGTCCTAAAGTTCAGCTCAAATCCTGAGAAAGAGCTTGTGTGAAAGCCAGGAGGAATGGCCCTGGCATCCTGGACCCATCATTGTGGATAATCACAGGGAAAATACGTATCGGGTGGTGTGGGAAGCCTTGGACAGATGTTTTGCTGTTATTTGTGGGTTCTGTTTCTCTTTTGTTGTATGATAACATCTCACTTGAGTTATGTAGGCTAGTCTTGAACTCGCTATGTAACTCATGCAAGCTGGAACTTGAGATCCCCCCCTCCGCCTTTGCCTCCTGAGTAGGGACTGATGGGACTGATGACAAACATGGGCACACCCCCTCCCTACCTCTGCAGTCCTGAAGTTTCATGTACTGTGATTTATTTTTTGAAAAACTCACTGTGGAACAGAGTATAGCTCAACAGAAGAACATTTTCTTAGCATGTGCCAAGCCCTGCCTTCAGTTTCCAGATCAAGAAAGAAGGGAACAGTGAAAGCAAGTTCCTGGGCGCCGGAGGAGATCCACCTGCCGGTTTCTTGAGACTGTTATTTATTAGTAGGGTTTAGCCAGCAGATGGCGCTGGTAAGGCTGCCGCCTGGAGTCCTACTTCAGAGTCGGGTGCCCCTGGGAGATGCTGACACGCTTAGGGCTGGTTCACATCTGTTCTAGCGTCTGTGTCGTAGGGTCTCGTCTACCATGAGCCCTGTCACAGAGGTGCTGGTATAAAATAGACTGTAATAGGGAGAAATGCCCAAGCAGGGAAGTAGTGCGGGCGCAATTCCAGAAATTCTGCCACGCTGCAGCTCTGCGGCCAGGGGGAAGATCGCCCATTTCAGTAATGCTAAGACGGGGAAGGAAGGTATTTTGCTGACATGAAGGCCAGAGAAGGGAACTTTTAAATATGGGGGAGGCGGGGGAACGATTCTGTGAAGGTCACCTCAGAACTTCTACAGTGTGGAAAGTGGAAAGCCTCTTCCTCCCAGGGTTGGTTCAAAGGTGTGGGCTGTCAGTCTGCAGACATAACACAGACCTTCCAGGCCGCACTGTTGGGTCGTTCCTGGCTGCTCAGCCCCAAAATAACCACACAGAAACTGTATTAATTACAGTACTGCTTGGCCTTATACATATTTCTAACTCACTGTTATCTCTTCCCATTTCTATTATTTTATATTTCACCATGAGGCTTTCACCTACCGGCAAGGTTCCAGCAGGCAACTTGCATCTTTCCCCTCTGGCAGCTCCCCCGGGGTTCCTGACTCCACCTTCTTCCAGATTTAGTTTTGTTTTCCCTGCCTAGCTCTGTTCTGCCCTGCTATAGGCCCAAAGCAATTTCTTTATTAATCAATGGTAATCACAGCATACATCAGGTCAGTCCTTTTAATACTGGGGTGGGGGAGGGAAATCTTGTGTTAGTTGTGGCAGTGTATGAGTTCCACAGAAATATCATATCTCATCTACCAGAAGAGTCCTCCAATTGACTCAGGGGCACAGCTTGCCACTCAGGGCCTTCTTAGCTCTCTCCTGAGCCATAACCACCCAGAGGTTGCAAGGCAGCTGCCACAGACCTTGTCATCATGAGACATTGTGATGTTCTGAAACCTGGAAGACAGTATCTAGGAAATTCCCTTTTTTGTCTCTTTAGTCCAACTTTTGTTAGGAAGAGATGTCTTTCTTAAAATTCTGCCTCCTCCCTCCCTCCTCCTGACCCCAGCACATGTGATCCTTTATCTTTATGGTCAGACCATGCCTCAGTCACTTTCCTATTATTGTGGTAAAACACTATGACCAAGGAAATTTATAGAAGAAAGTGTTTAATTTGTTTCTTTTTGTTTTTTAAGACAGGGTTTCTCTGTATAGCTTTGGAGCCTATTCTGGAACTCACAGAGATCCACCTGCCTCTGCCTTCCAAGTTTTGGGATTAAAGGCGTGTGCCACCTTCTCCTGATGAAAACATTTAATTTTGGAGTCCGTGGCCATCATGGAGTCGGGGGAGCAGGGTAGGCACATGCTGGAGCAGTAGCTGGAGCTACTAGATCCACAGGCACAAGGCAGAGAGTGCTAACTGGGAATGGCTTAGCTTTTGGAACCTCAAAGTCCATCCCTGAGACACACCTCCTCCAACCAGGCCACACCTCCTAATCCTTTCCAAACAGTTGCACCAACTGGGAACCAAACATTCAAATACAGGCACCGAAGCAGGGCATTCTCATTCAAATCACAAGGGGGCATACATTAAATGAAATTCATGGGGAGGAGACCTATACAGGTCAGGTCAGGCTTGAGCCAATTGTGATTCATTGCTGTCTACAGAGAAAAAAGAGAATGCCTACTGAGAAGTGATAGGCTATCTGACAAGATATTCTTTCATCTCCCTGATACGTATTCATTATGGGGTATTTGGGAAATCCATGAAAGAATAAAGAGGCTGGGGAGGAAGTTCACTAAGACTGAATAAAAGCAGCTGGGTGGTACACACTTGTGACCCCACCACTCAGAGGAGGCTGTCCGATAGTCTGAACTTCAGGTTACAGCTACATAGAAAGCTCAAAGCCGGCTTGAACTATACACAACCTTTATCTCAAAAAATAAAAAAGGAGGAAAATGAAATTTCCTATTTCATATTTTACTACTTAAGATCCGATCATTGTCTCATCAGCCTTGCGCCTGTTTTATCCATCTTTGTATTCTACTGACCCCAACTCTCTAGGTTGCCCTGGTCTTTGAAGCCTGCCCTGAACTTGTTTGTTTGGTTTTATTTATTTATTTATTTATTTATTTATTTATTTATTTAGAGACAGGGTGTCTCTGTATAGTCCTGGCTGTCCTGGAACTTGTTCTGTAGACCAGATTGGTTTGAGAGATCCTCCTGCCTCTGCCTCCCAAGTGCTGGGATTAAAGGAGTGTGCAACCCCCACACCGCTGATGGCTCTCTCTTACATATCTTCTCTTATATTGTTTGCTTGCTTGCTTGTTTTCTGACTGTGAGAAAATTAATAAATGATAGCACGCACAACATATATATATATATATATATATATATATATATATATATATATATATATATATATATGTAAAGAACATGATGAACACTTGTGAGCTCAGCGCCCAGTCTGGAAAACAATGCTTTGAACCCTGTGTGCTTCCTCGTCACACCCATCCTCCATCAGAGCTGCTGCTGCGGCTTGTTTCAGTTTTCTGTGTTGTCTGGTCTGCAGGCTGCCTGCTGTGCAGCAGGTCTGAGCTGGGGCTGCTGTGCAGCTCTGCCTCCTGTGTGGGCTGGCTGAGTAACTTCACACTGAGACTAGATGCGCATCTGTTCCACATGTTCTCATCCAACTTGGATCAAGTCTCCCAGGGCATTTTCTTTCCATGGCAGCTCCGTGAGGAGGTGCCAGAGCCAAGTCAAACAGTGCAGCCCTTAAGGCCACTGCTCTTGCTAAGACTAGGAACATTCCACAGGCCAAAATAAGCCATATAGCCCAGCCCAGCTTTAGTGGGCTCCACTCCAGTCCTTTCTTAGTAGAGGGAGGTGTAGTGAATATTTGCTAAGCCATAATCAAGATGATCACAAATAGACACACTGTGAAATTATATACTGATGAAAAATTATTGAATGACCAAATAATAATAATAATATGATTCTCTCTCCCTGTCTCCCTCTCTCTCTGTTTCCCTCTCTCCCTTTCTCTCTCCCTCCAGGGTCTTATGTAACTGAGGATAGCTTACTTCCTCCTGCCGTCACCCTGAGAATGCTGGGGCTACACGTTTGTAGCTTATTTCATTTATGAGATATTGAATCCAGGGCTTTGTGTGTGCTCCACAAGCACACACTGTATCTACTGACTGAAATGTACTCCCTGACCCCTTCTTTTTTCTGACGTAAGGATGGAACCCAGGTTGATCCCCCTGACTCAGACTCATGATCCCCCTGTGCTAGATTGCAGTGTGCACTGTCATTCCCAGCTTAGCAATTGTCCCCACTGTCTCATGCTTCCCAGAGCATCAGTGTATGTGGTCCCTTCTTCTTTGTACTTTTATCATTTTGTGGTCCCCTCTTTGTCTTGTGTTTATCAACACAGACTTTTACATTAAGTCTCTTTCCAACTTACCCATTTTCACTTATAGTGAGCCCCAGCAATCTTCACCTGAAAAATAATTTTTGATGTAAAAACAATGATGATATAGATACAATGAAGATAAAAGGATCCACAGGGTCAAATAATAAAAGGATCACTAAGAGAGACTTACATAGATCTAATCTACATAGGAAGTAGAAAGTAGAAAAAGACAAGATCTCCTGAGTAAATTGGGAGCATGGGGACCTTGGGGGAGGGTGGAAGGGGGGAGGGGAGAGGCAGGGAGGAAAGCAGAGAAAAATGTAGAGCTCAATAAATATCAATAAAAAAAGATTTGGTAAATAGGCTTAGCTGAGCTGTGGCAAAACCGCCTTTAATTCCAGCACTCAGGAGGCAAAGGCAGGCAGATCAAGTTCCAGGACAGCCAGAGCTACACAGAGAAACCCTGTCTCAAACAAACAAACAAACAAACAATTAGTTAATTAATTAATTAATTAAATAAGCAATCCAGGGGAGATGGTGCAAAACAATAATAAATAAAAATAATAAAAGAACATTGGTCCACTTTGCTCTGGGAAGCATGAGATGGTGGGGACAGTTGTTAAGCCAACCACCAGTAAAATATGAAAATTTATAGCACAAGCCGGGCGGTGGTGGCGCACGCCTTTAATCCCAGCACTCGGGAGGAAGAGGCAGGAGGATCTCTGTGAGTTCGAGGCCAGCCTGGTCTACAAGAGCTAGTTCCAGGACAGGAACCAAAAAGCTATGGAGAAACCCTGTCTCGAAAATCAAAAAAAAAATTCATAGCACAAATTTAATAATAATGACATTTGCAACTTCTTTTGTCGAAATTTTCTCTCGGGACATCTTGGTAAAAGTGGTTTAGTTCCCATCAGTTTGTAGCGGTGAGTTCACCATGTACAGTTTAGCTCTCCATCTCATTTTCTCTGGTGATTATGTTCTGAGCATCAGTCGTATCCCACAGCTTAGAACAGGAAATGACACGACACTTTATTCCTTTTGCTGTTGTTTTACCACAGGTCTCAGGTAGCTCAGGATGGTCTTGAACTTCTGGTCCTCCACTTCCCAAGTTCTGGGATTGCACATGTGTCCCACCATGCCTATCTTCACTTTATTTCCCTTAAGTCAGATGAAGCCTGGGTGTTATTTGGGTTCCTTATAGCCCAGGGTTATTCAGAGCATTTGAAGGTCTTATGAAGAGAAGAACACCCATCTTCAGTGATGCAGTGTATTCTTTTTTTTTTTTTTTGAGACAGGGTTTCTCTGTGGTTTTGGAGCCTGTCCTAGAACTAGCTCTTGTAGACCAGGCTGGTCTCGAACTCACAGAGCTCTGCCTGCCTCTGCCTCCCAAGTGCAGCAATTAAAGGCGTGCGCCACCATCGCCCGGCAGATGCAGTGTATTCTTATCTAAGGTATCGTTGGCCCTCTTCATGTTTAGACTTTAACCCACACGCACACAAATCTCTGACCTGCCTAGTTCAAGAAGGTTCTTCTATCACTATTCTCAAAAACATTAGCTTTTTGTCTGCTGGGATGTTGTTCCCTGGCATACTGAAGACTGTCCCAAACTAACTTGGGTAAAAGACAGACATATTTCATTTTTCTTAATTCATTAAGTTTAGGACAAATATATTTCAAGTTTAGAAAAAAACCTCAGAGCTGGAAGAATTTGGTTGAAGAACATAGTTTTCCCCCTCCCTCTCTTCCTCCCTCCTTCTCTTTCTCCCTTTCTTCCTCCCTCCTTCTCTCTCTCCCTCTCTTTCTCCCTCCTTCTCTCTCTCCCTTTCTTCCTCCCTCCTTTTCTCTCTCCCTTTCTTCCTCCCTCCTTCTCTCTCCCTCTCTTCCTCCCTCCTTCTCTCTCTCTCCCTTTCTTCCTCCTTTTCTCTCTCCCTTTCTTTCTTCCTCCCATCTTCTTTTACTTTTTTTTTTATTTTCAAGACAGTGTTTCTCTATGTGCAGCTCTGACTGTCCTGGAATTCCCTTTGCAGACCAGACTGGCCTCGAACTCATAGAGATCCACCTGCCTCTGCCTCCCTAGTGCAGTTAAGGTGCTGGAAAGGTGGCTTGGTGGTTAAGAGCACTGGCAGCAGCTGCTCTCTCTTTGGGGTTTTTTGTTTTTTTTATTTTGTTTTTGTTTTTTGAGACAGAGTTTTTCTGTGTAACTTTAGAGCCTATCCTGGAACTCACTCTGTAGATCAGGCTGGCCTTGAACTCACAGAGATTCACCTACCTCTGCCTCCCAAGTACTGAAATTAAAAGCAAGCACCACCACCACCACCACCCAGCCTGGCTGCTCTTCTAAAGGACCCAGGTTTGCTGGTTGTAGTGGCACACACCTTTAATCCCAGTGCTCAGGAGGCAGGGCAGGTGGATATCTGAGTTCAAGGCCAGCCAGGTCTACACAGAGTGAGTTCCAATACAGTCAAGGTTGCACAGAGAAACCCTGTCTCAAAAAACAAAAAGCAAACCCCCAAGCCAAAAAATAAACAAACAAAAAAATGTGTAGCTGGGCAGGATAACACACACTTTAATCTCAGTACTAGAGAAGCAGAGTTCAAGGCCAACCTGGTCAACAAATTGAGTTCCAGGACATCCAGGGCTACACAGAGAGATCCTGACTCAAAAATAAGCAAACAAAGAGAATCTCACAAAACATGTACTTGTCTTCTGACCCAGTGCCCCATTTTTGATGCATTGGAGAATAATTTTCTAAGAGGTGAATACGGGTGAGGCATTCAAATCATTGCACCCCGTAATCACCCTACTGTGCATATATCTCAGAGAAACAAAACTTTAGGTACACACACACACACTAAAAACAACCCCCCAAACTACACATGACTGTGCATAGCAGCTTTATCTTTCATAATGCAAACAGCTGGTGTCCCTCCACTGACTGAAGTGACTGACACACGTGAGCGGTGGGTGCCTCTCGAGGGGATCGTTCTGAGTGAAGACAGGAAGGAGCATGTTATCACACCTACTTCATTCACTTTACAAAAATTAATTATTATTATTTGTGGTGTGTGCGCACAGGTGTGCACATGGATGTTAGAGTACAACTTCTGCGGTCAGTTCTCGTCTGTCTTTCAGTGTGCACCTTGTTAATGTTTTGAATAGTGCAAGCCAGTAGATGTCTAGCAGTGTTCACTGGTACCTGTGGAGACCAGATTTGGGAAACAGGGTTTCTCTGAGTAGCCTTAGTTGTCCTGGAACTCACTTTGTAGACCAGGCTGGCCTTGAACTCACTAAGATCTGTCTGCCTTTGCCTCCAGATTAAAGGTGAGAGTCACCAAGCTCAGCTTCTCTTTTCTGCTTCTGGGTGACCTTGACCTTTCGACCTTTCCTATTTAGCTTCTGGGAGCTAGAGTTACAGTGGTACACTACCAAGTCATCCCCTCTATGTCTCAAGGACACAGAGCTTGCACTGAGGTCGAAGGTAGAACATTTGGCTAACAAGTAAAAGGCCCTAGATTCAAGCCCCAATATTGAAAAAAATAAAAATCATAACTTTCTCTTATGATGTTATTAGGTTTAGGGAACACCTAAATCCAGGATGATCTCATTTCAAAATCCTATATAATCAGATCTGCCTAGACCCTTTTTCCAAATAAGGTTACACTCATGCTGGGTGGTGGTGGCACATGCCTTTAATCCCAGCACTTGGGAAGCAGAGGTAGGCTGATCTCTGTGAGTTTGAGGCCAGCCTGGGCTATAAGAGCAAGTTCCAGGACAGCCAGGGCTACACAGAGAAACCTTGTCTCAAAACAAACAAAAAACCAAATAAGGTTACATTCACAAATATATGGGTTACGATGTGGACATGGGTATGTTGTTGTTGTTTAGAGGGGGGGGTCACAATTCAAACCGTTTCAATTGGTATACATAGTTATTATTACATTTTATTTATTTTGTATGTGCGTGTGTCCACTTGAATACATTCTCTCTCTCTCTCTCTCTCTCTCTCTCTCTCTCTCTCTCTCTCTCTCTGTGTGTGTGTGTGTGTGTGTGTGTGTGTGTGTGTGTGTGTGTCGGTTAGAGGACAAGTTTCTGGAGTCAGTTCTCTCCCTCCAACATGTAAATTATTCCTGGGGCTTGAACTCAGATTGTTAGGCTTGGTAGCAGGAGCCTTTATCCACTAAGCCATCTTGCCAGCCAGACTTTTCTTTCTTTCTTTCTATTTATTTTGTATGAGTGTTTTGCCTGCATATATGAATGTTCACTGTGTATTATAAAACTGGAGTTAGGGACAGTTGTAAGCTGCCATGTGACTGCTGGGAACCAAACCTGGGTCTTCTGCTCTTAAGTATTGAAACATCTCTCCAGCCCTGGTATTACTTTAAAATGGTTGTGAGCCACCATGTGGTTGCTGGGAATTGAACTCAGGATCTCTGGAAGAGCAGTCAGTGCTCTTAACCTCTGAGCCATCTCTCCAGACCCCTACTTTTGAAAGTTTTGTATTTGAGCACCTTTATATGAAGGATTCCGCTAGGCTTTAACCCCAACCACTTCCTCCGAGTCTGGCTCTCGTCAGTGACAGTCAGCACTCTGTCAGCTCTCCATACCGTGTGCAGCACTTTGGTTACTCTGGTTACCTTCCGTCTATTCTGTAAGAGGGGAGTCTTCGGGGTTGACCACTTTTATGGATTAGGAAACAGGTGCCGGTGGGAAGCAACTTGACAGAGGTCACGTGGTTTAGGAGTGGCAGAAGAAGACCTCAGCCTGGTACGTCAAGGTTCTGCCCTCGTCTGCTGTCACTGTGGTAGGCGCATCTCTTGCTATGATGGCTTCCTAAAGGTCCACTTATCTTTTGCCTTTCACTTTATTTAATCTGTATTTTTGCACTTGAACTGTCTATATAGTCTGTGTACTTGTAGTGTTAATTGATTGATTGATTCATTAATTCAACCACAATTTATTGAACTAACTTGCAAGGAGCCCTGAGCTAGTTTGAGTTCCAGGTCACATGGATGATGAGACCCCCTTGGCCTCTGTCATGGAGGAAAGAGGGTAGATTGTGAAAATGTGAGGCGGTGTGAGAGCCCAGAGCAGACCCTAACCAAGGAGGACAGGGGTTCTTGATGTCTGGGTCAGGTCCTGAAGGATGACTAAGATTCATCTTTATTTGCTTACCATTGACTGTTGGGATGAAACACTGGAATGGGTATTCAGTGGTGTGTTATATACTTCAGGCACTCTGACAAACCGGCGCAGCCAGCTCATGCAACCGCTCTCAGCTTAAACGGCAGTTTTCCATTTGTCCATTATGGGGTCACTTACAAAATATTTTCATGCTTTTGCCACAAGAAGCTCTTTCAGAGCATTTTCTTTATATCCACGTATTTTCTCTTGGTGAGTCTCCTTAAAAATCTAAAAACTTAGCCAGACAGTGGCGGTGCACACCTTTAATCCCAGGACTCAGGAGGCAAAGGCAGGTGACTCTCTGTGAGCTCAGGGCCTTTCTGGTCTATAGACTGAGTTTCAGAACAGTCAAAGTTATATAAAGAAACAAACTAAAACATTATGTTTATCTCTCCCAAAAGCTTATTGCCAAATTTTATAAATGAAATGAGGTATGATGGAGAAGGGTCATCTTGTCTATCTGTTGCTTTCATTGGTTAATTAATAAAGAAACTGCTTGGCCTAATAGGTCAGAACATAGGTAGATGGGAAAGACAGAACAGAATGCTGGGAGGAAGAAGGCAGTGAGGCAGACGCCATAGCTCTCCTCTCCAAGATGGACACAGGTTAAGATCCTTCCTGGTAAGCCACCACCTCGTGGTGCTGCACACATTAATAGAAATGGGTTAATCAAGATGTGAGAGTTAGCCAGTAAGAGGCTAGAGCTAATGGGCCAAGCAGTGTTTAAAAGAATACAATTTGTGTGTTATTTCGGGTAAAGCTAGCCGTGCGGGAGCTGGGTGGCAGGAAGCAGCCGCAGCTCCCCTTTACAGAGGTGACTTTGAAAGTTACAGTCAGCCAAATTGCACTAGCTGAGGGTTTAAAAAAAAACTGCCATGGTTTCAACTGCAGCTCAGTCAATTTCTTTCTTGCTTTGGGTTTTTATTTTCTCTCCTATAGACGAAGAACAAATTCTAACTGTTCTTGATAAAAACCTGGGGTCAGATAGCAGGGGGTAAAAGCTGAGAGAGCAGAGAAACGATGCAGCCAGCCGCTAGAGAGACCTTTTACCTACCAAATCCGCAGACTGCATCTCCAAACTGCACTGAGTTCTTGTCTCCTGCCTTATATTTCTCTTTCTACCCAGCTGTATCCTTTCCTATCTCCACTTCCCTAGTGCTGGGATTAAAGGCGTGGGACTCCAGAGTCCTGGGATTAAATGTGTGTACCACCACTGCCTGGCCTCTAGAGACTTAACTCTACACTCTGATCTTCAGGCAAGCTTTATTTGTTAAAACACAAACAAAATATCAGAACAATAAAGTGTGTATATGAGGAATTGGAGAGACTCCTCAATGGTTAAGAGTATCTGCTGCTCTTTCAGGGGACCAGAGTATCCAAGAGAGGTGGCTCACATGGCCTGGAACTCCAGCTCTGTTGGGTCTGTGGGTATTTACCCTTCACTTCATGTGCACCTCTCTCTCTCTCTCTCTCTCTCTCTCTCTCTCTCTCTCTCTCTCACATACACACAACTTATTTTTTTAAAAGACATATTTGAGGAAGCACATACTGAAGGATTTAATAAAATAATAGCTATAGACACTAAAATAGCCACTGGCTCATTAATAAAGATCAGTTTTTCTAATCTTTAACGCCTCAGATAAACCTCACTGACTATGATTCTGCACTGTACAAAGCTTAATATCCATTTTCTTAGGTTTCCACACTAAATTATTATTGTTACTATTATTATTATGATTATTAACTATTACTATTATTACAGGGTTTCATGCTGATTTTGGTCTTTGAACCCCTAGTCTCATTGACTCCACCACCCACATGTGTAGTGCCAGCATGCTTGGCCTCAGACATTGTTTTTTCAAACTCTGGTCCTTGAGCGTGCCCCGTAGACCCTTCCACTGAACTGCAATCTGCACAGTGCCCAGAGCAGCTTTGGAAACAAACCTCACACCTGTACCAAAGCTTCCAGAGACGTTTTGAGAGATGGGTGTAAAAAGCCCATTATATTACTAGGACAAATTCATTACAGTTAAGTAAAAATTCATAAGAAAAGGGCAGCTCCACCAGCGCAAGGAATCCAATTAGGTCAAACCAAAATGCTCTCAGGTGGCCCAGCACAGTGGGGAGACAGGACAGCAAGGAGCCCATGCAGACCCCAAAACCATGTGTTTCTCCTCCAGGAGTCCATTTAAGTGCCCTGGCAGGTGGGGGGCAGGACCTGGCAAGCTGGGATTTGGAGTCCAGACCAATGCAACTCCCAGGACAGGGGGAGCTGGGGTGAATGCCAGGAGCTGGGGCTACGCTCCCAACTTTACAATTACAAAGCACAACATAAGTTGTCATCAGTGTTTTTGATCTTGGCCATTCTTACAGGTGTAAGATGGTATCTCAGAGTTGTTTTGATTTGCACTTCTCTGATGACTAAGGATGTTGAACATTTCCTTGAGTATCTTTCAGCCATTTTAGATTCCTCTGTTGAGAGTTCTCTGTTTAGGTCTGTACTCCATTTTTTTAATTGGATTATGTGTTCTTTTGGTGTCCAATTTCTTGAGTTCTTTGTATATTTTTGAGATCAGACCTCTGTCTGATGTGGGGTTAGTGAAGATCTTTTCCCATTCTGTAGGCTGTTGTTTTGTCTTTTTGACCATGTCCTTTGCTTTTACAGAAGCTTTTCAGTTTCAGGAGATCCCATTTATTAATTGTTTCTCTCAGTGTCTGCGCTGCTGGGGTTATATTTAGGAAGTGGTTTCCTGTGCCAATGCAGAGTTAATGAGCTGGAGGTCTTGAACCAGGCAATAGGTTCCATTAGGTTTTTTAACAGCAAGTATAAGAGTGTTAAAGGGAGAAGAGGTGGGACAAAGTAGCTTTTTTCTTTTTTTTAAAAAAAAATATTTATTTAATGTATTTATTGTGTATACAGTGTTTTGCCTGCATGTAAGTCTGCAGGCCAGAAGAGGGCACCAGATCTCATTATAGATGGTTGTGAGCCACCATGTGGTTACTGGGAATTGAACTCAGGACCTCTGGAAGAGCAGTCAGTGCTCTGAACCTCTGAGCCATCTCTCCAGCCCAGTAGTTTTTTTCTTAAAAGGTCAGAGATAATAGGTTTAAGTCCCCGAAGGCTCTGGAGAGAGAGGGTACTGAGCTTGGGTAATGTACTTAGTAGGATCTTGTAATTGGATAACAATGGGGAAATGGTGTTTAGCAACGGAGGGGTTTTGGGTGTCCCAGACTGGGGGTTCACCTAAGAGGCTGGTAGAGGAAAAGACACATTGGGGCTGGGAGGTTGGGAGGCTAGGAGAAGGAGGAGTGGAGTTGCTGGTGAGTCTGGGGTAAGGTGAATGGGAGCAAAGGAAATGGAAGCTCCTCCTTCTGCTAAAAAAAACAAAAAAACTTTTCCCATGAGGGTACTGGGCAGGTTGGCATGACTAAAAATGAATGAGTGAGATAAATATCCCTAAAAACACAGTTAAGTGGTGGGGTCTGCTGAGGTAGATAAGGCTGTCCCCCTGCCCCAACAATAGGGAAACTAGAAGGAGAGGTAGGCCACCAGAATTCCCTCAGTACCTGTAGAACTTTAAGACAATTCTGAGGCCATTTCTGGGCCCTCTCAGCCTCTGTGCCTTAGTGCCTCCCCCCCATAGGAACCAAGGACCTAACAACTACACATGCACGTACTGAAATGTTGGGAACTTCCATCTCGCTGAGTCCTTGTGAGTGTTCTCCAAATAGAGCTCCATTATTAGAATTGGAGCAAGATAACCCTTAAGATGTTTTGAGTCAGTCCCTGGGAATGGGGCAAAGTGACCCTCAGATGTTCCCTCTTACCTCACCTGATCTGGCAACTGCTCTCCAGCCAATTATTGGTAATAACCCTTTGAACAAGCCAATCATAATAGTTAAATAACAGCCCCCAGATCCACCCCCCCATTTCTGTGGCTTTTGCTTTAAAAGTAGCCTGTACCAGCTATTCGGGGTCTTTCTGGCTTCTTGACTGCTGAAAGACCCTGTCACGACAGAATTAATTAAATCCTTACGCTTTTACATCAACTGTGGTGTAAGGGTGGTCTCCTGGGGTGACTCCTCTCCGTGATCGGACTCCAGGGTCCAACATACTGAGTATGTGGCTCCGGTGTCCAAGAGAAAGGATATGAGTCATTATGATACCGTGATGTTTATCCATGGCTCCCTGTTACAGATGACGGTTGTGGTCGGGTCAAAGGAGCCCGGGCAGCCTCACTCATCCATGGCCAGACCTAGAAGGTCAACTTGGGAATTTTTTGGGTTTGATGTCTCTATGCCACGATGCGCAAGAGGACAATCGACTGCCCAATGTCCTTCCCTGTGCCATCTCGGACAAGGTCTCACAGGATGCTCGGGGCCCAGTGACCAGTTCTACCACATCTGAAACATGGGCTTGGTGTTTCTAGAGCCCCTGGAGGCAAGGGAGCAGCATAGACAGCACAGATTGGGTGGTCTGTCACCTCGGCCGGTCAGGAGGCTATGGCTAGCACATGACAGTGATTGTGGGCTTTGTAATTCCTCGCATGGTACACCTTAAAAGCCAACTCTAAGACTTCTGCCTGTGGGGGCAAGGGACCTTTCTCCAAATGCCTAATTTAGTCCTAATGTCAGACTTAAAAAAATGAGCCATGAGTAGCTGCCTGCCTCCCATGGTTTCTGGATCTAAGTTAGTATACTGTACCAGAGTTTTTGTGAGGCGTTCCAAAAATGCAGAAGGATTTTCCTTCTTATTTACTGGCTTGAGGGCAGCCTTACAGAGCCCTGCCAGGAGGCGAGTCAAAAACTGGACGCCAGCTAAAATCCCACCCAGAGTATTAAAATCCCAGTGTGGCTCCTGCTCTGGGACCGCCTCTGCCCTGGGAGGGTGGGAGGCAAGAGTTTGGGGAATCTCATCTGCATGTAGTCTGGCCTGCTCCCAAACTTGCCTGTGCTCTTTAGGAAGTAGGTTATTAGATAAGATCATATCGATGTCATGAAAGGTGGGAGTATAAGACCGGGTAAGATAGTGGAATTGTTTTATGAAAGTGGTAGAATTAGATGTATAGTGTAGTAATATGAGCGGCGGGGCTGTGTCCCCAACACCCCAGCCGCCTGCCCGGCTAGCTTTACCCGAAATAATTACACGGACACTGTATTCTTTTAAACACTGCTTGGCTCTTTTCTACCTGGCCTCTTCTAGGCTAACTCTCGCACCTGGACTAGCCCATTTCTTATCATCTGTATAGCACCGGTCTTACCGGGAAGATTCTAGGTCGGAGCTTCATCGTGTGTGTCTGCCCGGGAGCGGGGCATGGCGTCTCTCTGAGGCGTCTGCTCCCGAGAGGAGAGATGTCGAGTCTGAGCTCACTTCCTCTTCCTCCCCGCGTTCTGTTCTGTTTACTCCTCCCACCTATCCTCTAACCAATGAGGAACAAGCAGTTTCTTTTAATTTAACCAATGACCTTCCTCCATCATTTCCCCTTTTTCGGTTTAAACAAAAAAAAAAAGGCTTTAACTTTAACATAGCAAAATTACATATAACAAAACAGTTATTTTTTTTGTAAAAGTTACAATAATCTTTATCATAACTAAGGAAAACTATAACTATAACTAACTATTCTTAACTCCATCAAAGATTCCAGAAAGATACAATACTACATAAGCAAACAAGAAAAAAGCAACTTTTAAAACTCTAGAAATGACAGAGACATCTCACTGCCTGGACAGTCACCCAAAGTTCCTCTGTACCGTTGGGGCATCCATCTTCAGCCTTTAGGCCCATGGTATCCAGCAGACATTTCCATAAAGCAGGAAAATTCAAAGTCAGTTCAGTCACTATCTGTTGTGTCCTGCAGAATGTCTCGCAGACTCTTTCATGAATCAGGAACCCCTAAAGATCATCTCACCTTAGGCAAGTTCAGTAGTCCTCTCTCTGCGGGTTCTCTGTGTCCAGTTTATGCAATAGTCCAGGCAAGAGCAGTTTCTTGCCCAAATGGCTATCAAACTCCATAAGGATCCTCTTTGATGCCCATCTTCCTCTTGAAGTAGATTGGTGCTACCAGGAGCAGAGTGTCTCATTGTCATGAAAAGTCCTCAGTTATTAAAACATTAAAGGCAATATTCTGCAGTCTTTGAAAGATATGAAGAATGTCTATCTAACTGAAATGTATCTCTATATATCTAGAAAATCTAACTAACATGACTGCAAGCTTTACTATTATCGATGATTATCCATTAACAACCTATATTTCTTAATTATACAGTACATATTTAAATGAACTACACAATCACAATACCTTAATCAAAATCAGAAACACTTATACATATAACAAAATTGACCGTAAATCTCTATCAATAAAGCAAAATCTATACTAATGCAAATTATTCATATCTATATCATATCCCCCTTTAAATGTAAAAGAACATTTATAAACTATATTTGTGAACATGGGCGCAGTTTTTTCTCTCCAAACTGCTTCCTGCTGAATGGGGGCGTCGTTAATTAGGTCTTTCATGGTATAACCTGTGTGCTAGTTTCATCTCAGTTGGCAGTTGAGCGAAGCAATTTTCTGAAGATGTTCACAGCAACCCTTCAGGAGGACGTGGTCCATCATACCAAATCGGAATAGAAGAAATCCATAGAGTCTCATCCTCTGTGAAAACAAAAGAAGACTCTCTCCAAAGCATCATATCCTTAGACCCAAATTCTGAAATCGTAATACCCTTATATCCATTTTGGTTCCACTTGGCAGCCCATATAATGAAATGTCTCTCTGTACTTAGCTCCTTCACAGTCAAAAATTTTAAAGAAAACACAATGTACATAATCCAGACTCTCTGTGAATTTTCCATTTCTACGTGGCTTATTTTTACTCTATCACTTTACTTTATTCTGTCTCTTTAAAGACTTTACCTTTGTTTTTTAACATTAACTTTATTTTCTATATTCTTTTTCTTCTCTCTCCCAAGCCTACGTACTTTCATCCAACAGTGTGACTCATTTAGTGGTCTGAATCTGTCCTATTGTGAATCTGCAATTTTTTACTATCCAGGAGCACTTTTGATTTGCGCCTTTAAATCACTAGGTGCTTAAGAATCTAAGCTGTGACATTCCTAGGTTAACTTTTTGCTTTGTGAGAGCATATCTTTGACCTGGAATAACCCTATAGACCAGGCTGTCTTTGAACTCTCAGAGATCCTCCTGTCTCTGCCTCCCAGGCATTGGGATTAAAGGTGTTTGCTACTACACCTTGAACTCACAGAGATCTGTTTCTCTCTGCCTTTTAGGCACTGGGATTAAAGGCGTATGCTACCACACCTTGAAGTCACAGAGGTCTATCTCCCTCTGCCTCCCAAGTGTTGGGATTAAAGGTGTGTACCACGACACACAACAACTCGCTTCCTTTTTTTGTTTTTTGCTTTAAGAACTTCAACTTTCAGCTTGCATATATTTTTAACACACTTTAAACCATTCAGAAATTTTCTCTGTCTTTGAATCTCTCTTTACTGTATATCTCTCTTTTTCTGACCACATGAGTCTTTAATTTACCAAGCAATCTCAGTAGGACTAAAGGCGTGGCTTTGCCGGCTAGATGTAGCCCATTCCTTAGCTTTCCAGCCTCATGGCTGAGGTACTGGCTGTAGCCATGTTTATAGCCACACCTCTATGGTGTTTCAAGGTCCCTGCCAGCCAGCAAGCTACAACAGACAACACTCAAATCCTCTCTCGGTAGCCGGCCCTCCTGCCTCAAACAGTCAGAGTTTGCCCTGGCAGGATGGCCCAGAAAGCCGGCATTTTTAAACGGCGCAGCTTTTTTCCTGCTACAGCTGAAAACCGAAAAGCATGCGTTCAGCTTTTCATCAACACCGTTTAAGTGTTTCGTGGCAGGACCTCTTAATGAGTTGAAAGCTTTGCAGCTAAAGCTGAGTTAGGAAGACTCTTTTAGATGAGGCGTTTGCTTGCCTCTAGCAAGCAGAGCAGACCCAAGAAATTGCCACAAGAAACATGCTTTACTCTATTCTTTTCCAAGCTTTCTCAGGCTTTCTGTGGACTCAGTTAGCCACATGTCTGGGCGTCATTTGTAGTAATTAGGAGGGCGGCGGGGCTGCGTCCCCAACACCCCAGCCGCCTGCCCGGCTAGCTTTACCCGAAATAATTACACGGACACTGTATTCTTTTAAACACTGCTTGGCTCATTTCTACCTGGCCTCTTCTAGGCTAACTCTAGCACCTGGACTAGCCCATTTCTTATCATCTGTATAGCACCGGTCTTACCGGGAAGATTCTAGGTCGGAGCTTCATCGCGTGTGTCTGCCCGGGAGCGGGGCATGGCGTCTCTCTCTGAGGCGTCTGCTCCCAAGAGGAGAGATGTCAAGTCTGAGCTCACTTCCTCTTCCTCCCCGCGTTCTGTTCTGTTTACTCCTCCCACCTATCCTCTAACCAATGAGGAACAAGCAGTTTCTTTTAATTTAACCAATGACCTTCCTCCATCAGTATAGGACCCCAGTATTTGTCCTATATGGGAGAGTTCTGAGAGTGAGAAAGGAACATGTACCCTAATCAATCCATCTACGCTGGCCACGTCTCACAACAGGAGAACTTTAGCAGGCTTGGCTTGGTTAGGGTTAGGTTCCATAACAGAACCTGAGCGTGTGAGAGGAGGGATAAAGGTGGGTGCCAGAGCAGGGTAGCTGCTTCCACCAGGCAATGGAGAGGAAGAATGATTCTGTGGGGCTGCTGGAGCAGGTAGTGGGGGGAAGAGAGAGATGAAGAGCAAGTGGAGGGAGGTGGTGAGGCAAGGGGAGGTGAAGGAGCAGAAGGAGGAATGGCAGGGGCTGAAGAAGGGACAGGAGCAGAAACTGGTGGGATGGGGTAGCTTCCTGCTGAGGTTGAAAAGGCGGGGGTTCGTTAGCTGGGTCCAGAACGAAAGTGGAGGGTTCTACCAGTACAGGTGGCATAGCCAGGAGCATGTGAGCAGCTTGCAAGGACAGAGGACTTAGGCTTAGAGCCTAAATAGTAAAAGTCTTGGATGTAAGGAAACTCCTTCCATTTGCCTGTGCGCTGACAATAGTTATCGGGATCAAAGGTACCATTGGGCGGCCACTTTAGATTGCCATCTTAATTGTAACGAGGCCATCTATTTTAAACAAAGGCAGACAAGTGTGGGGATCTGTAGGTAGGGCATTAAGGCCTGGGGTTTCAGGGCCTCTAAAAGGCATCCCAGGGGGAGGCTGGATTGTTGAGTTTGGATGGCTTGTTACCCTCTGTTGGAACTGTGAAAACCTGAAACAGCGACACCACAAGGCCCACAGTAAGGCGTCTCTTGACTGTGGGTGGGGTATGAATCAGTGCAAGCTTCGCAAGACCCGTGGGCCATGAGTGAGAAGGTGGGTGACTCAGAACCCAGAGAGGCCAGAGGTCACTCCGAGCGACCTTTTATGGCAAGGGAAAAAAAAGAAAAGAAAAGAAATAGAAAAAAAGAGAAAGAAGAATCTGAGGAACCCTGGGCCCCCAGTCGAATGCACCACACAGAGTGTGCAGGGCTGGCGTGGGAGAACTGACCCCGGGTCAGTCCAGTCACAATTTTAACTACGGGAAGCAATCCACAGATGAATGTCAGCGAAGGGCACAACCTTAGCCTTGAAGACCATGGTTGGGGATAGTCTCCCCGTTTCTAGAAACACCAAAGTGTTGCCGGAGCTCAATGCTCAATTCCTCAGGTTAGGAGAAATGGTTAAGCTGAACAGAATAGGGAAACTCACCAATTGAAGCGGTGTTGTTCAGAGAAGTCACACTCAGGCATATGGAACACGTGGTTGTTGTGGAGAAGAATTTCCTGGTTCCAGATCACGACCATGGGAGAGGGGCACAGGGTGGGAGAGAGTCTTAGCACCAATGAAATCACCTGGTGCCAGTGAGACACAAACAAACCTGCTTAGGAGTTTATTAGAGGGGGTGCGTACAGGCCTGGGGGAGGATGGCGCATGCGCACAGGGGGTTGGCGTGACTACGTCATACGCAGATGATGCAGATGGGCCACTCATGCATGCGCACAAGGGTTTTAGCAGAGTCATGTGTATGTAACCCAAGGGCCCATCTGCACATGCCTGCCTTTAGAACCCAGAAGTGCAGCCTTCTCTGTGGTTGAATAATTACATGAGCTGTGTGACACTGTAAAGTATGAGGAGAAAGAAACTGAGAGTTCCTCACTCACTTTAAATTTTTTTAAAAAATATTTGTTTATTTATTTATTTATGATGTATACAATATTCTGTCTGTGTGTATGCCTGCAGGCCAGAAGAGGGCACAGATCTCATTACAGATGGTTGTGAGCCACCATGTGGTTGCTGAGAATTGAACTCAGGACCTTTGGAAGAGCAGGCAATGAATGCTCTTAACCTCTGAGCCATCTCTCCAGCCCCCCTCACTTTAAATTTTTAAAATAAACTATAATTGTGATGGTTAATTTGCCAGTTTGAGGGGATTTAGAATGACTATGGAAAACCAATCTCTAGGCCTGTCTGGGGATTATCTAGCGTAGGTTAACTGAAGTAAGAACACTAACCCTAAATGTGGGCGGTACCATGGAATAAAAAGGAGAAGGTGCTTCCTGGGCACAAGCATCTCCCTCCGATATGACCTGTTCCTGCTGCCAATCTGCGTGCATGACAACATGACAGCTCCAAGGAGGCTTTCATTGTCGAGTCAGAGGCATCTGGAAGAATCCAGAGCAGAGAGACAAAGTAATGGACTGACATGACCAGGATGAACTTGGCCATGAGAGGAGGCAGAGATGGGGAGAGGAAGAGGGAGGGAGTCAAGAGAGCAGGTAACTAACCAAAATAGCAGGGCCATAAGGAAATGAGAAGCTGGCAGGAGGGGAGCCCAAGGCTAAAGGGTAGGGTGAGAAGAGTTAGGGTGCCAGCATAAACTTTGCAACAGGTTCTTCTGATACGTGGCAAGCATGGAGGCCGGAATGTATTTTAGATTGCTAATAGGCACCACAGATAGCCATCAGAATGGAGTTCATTTGGACCTGACACTTATCTTTCCTGAGATTAAACTAAGTCAAACCCTTCCAGCCATGCTGTGGTGGTATATGAAAGACCCTCAGAAAGGACCTTTTCCTCCAATGAAGTCCCCAGAACCAGAACACTCCGAGTCCAGACCACAGGATGCAATTAGCAAGAGGTTTATTGAGTAAACACAGGTACCTGCGGGCAGCAAAGTCTTTCGGAGGACTTGCGCGCCTGCCAACTGGAGAGTGGGCTTTTTATAGGGAAGAGCAAAAAGCAAGTTTACAGAAGCAAAAGTGTGGTTATCAGAATGAGGCAGGGGGCATGACTGTTCCTATCTCATAGATATCCTGTTTTGCAGTCAACCTGCTTTGTTGATGTCCTATCTTATTGACATCTTGCCCTGCAGTCTTCCTATCTCATAGACATCCTGCTCTCTCAAGCACGTGGGATGTTCTTATGAGAGCAGGCTGGCTGCTGATCCGGAGAATTTTTTTAAAGCAAACAGGACGTTCCCCCGGGAGCATGCTAGCTGTGGGTTTTGAGGAGGGGGTCTGTAGGGTCTTTCAGTATACACAGAGGCTGGTGGATCTATGTGAATTCAAGGCCAGCATGGTCTACAGAGTGAGTTCCAGGAGAGCCAAGGCTACACAGAGAAATAAAACCACTCCTACCCATGCAAAAATAGAAATAAAAAGCAAATCCATAAACAAACAAAACAAAAATCCCTCCCTCCCTTCCTTCCTTAAATTGCTATTGTCAGGTGTTTTGTCTCAGCAACAAGAAAAGTAACTAATACTGTGGAAAACCACCATTTTTAAGTACTGCATCTACTGAGTTTACAGAGAGATTTGCCATCTTAAAGTAAGGTTCAGGAAACGAGGAGCCAAGGAAAGTTTCTAAGTGGGAGAAAGAGGTCGCTGTATTTGGAGATAGTATTTTTTTTTAATAGCCTTTCAGCTTTGAAAAAATGGTGTGTGCTCCCTTAAACAATTCGGGCAATATAAAATAAGAGTAACTTGAAACCTAACAAACCTTTTCCAAAGATAACCTCTGATATCCTTTTGGAGAATCTCTTTCCTAAAACCGTTATGATTTTACATCCTCAAACTTCAAATAAATTGAACCTGTCTAATCATGCTGTTTTTGTAACCAATTTGCCCTTCTGAGAGCAAACTGTGAAGAGCCTTCAGTGTCTAAAGATATTTATCCGATTTTATACGGCTGCTTAGCACTGCGTGGCATGTATACATCACCGTTTATTGAATCAGCCCTGACTGATGGACACCTACATCTTTCCCACCTCCTATTCAATAACCTTCTCCATAACCTTGGTCATTCTTTTCTAACATTTTCAGTCATTTTTGCAAATTAAATACCTATAAGTAATGTAAATGTAAACAAATGTCCTTTTTACATGGGAATTTAAGTTGCAGAATTGTCCTCTAATTTGCAGGGAAGCCTGTCAGGCGGCTGCTGTGTCAGTTCTGGAGAGACAGTGACAACGGGGATGGCGAGGAGAGTACAGAATTACAGATGATGCAGGCCATCTAGGCCCAAGCTAGTAATAGTCCTTCCCCGTTTCCTCTCTTTCACTTCTTTTTCTTAACATGGAGGAAGGACTGAGAACTACACGTCCCAGCATTTCGCAAGGACTACACTCCTGGGAACTGTAGTACCGGGTCTGAGAGGGGTTCGGAAGAAGAGGCAGGGCAGCTGTGTGAGGCATGCTGGGAGGTGTAGTCCCTCGGGCGGAAGCGAGTGCTTGTGTAGGTTGGAGACACAGAGAGTTTTGCTTCATGGAGATGAGGCTGAAGAAATATCCGACTTCCCTCTCAAGCGTTCTTTGAGTTTACAAAAGTCTCCCGTGGACCATCGGCTTCATTCCATTGTCTGTGACCCAAGAGGGTGCGGCCCCAGGGCCGCCGCGCGGTTGGAAGATTCAGGCCGCGCAGGGCCGCGGCAGAGCATGCCGGAAGTTGTAGTCCAGCAGCTCTGAGGCTGTGGGACGTGTCGGGACGGCGTGCGGGCTCCTCCTCCCCCGCCCTTCTCAGCGGTCCCCCGCCCCCTCCCTCAGCCTCCTCCTCTCTCGCCTGCAGCCGAGCGTCCCCTTCCCCCACCGTCGGGTTTCTCCGCGGCTACTGCAGCGGATTCAGAGCCCAGTAGCTGAGAAGGAGGAGGAGGCTCCCGTCCCTGCGCGCCATCCACCACCCTCCTGGACACGGACGAGGGAACGAGAGCGTCGCCGCGGTAGCCTCCGGAGAAGACAAGGGCACCGCCGCCTCAGCCGCCGCCACGGTTTTCGCTTGTCGCAGCTCGCCGGTGAGGAGACCCCCCCGCCCCGCACCCCTGGCCCGCTCCTGTGGAGCTTGGGCTAGTGGCTCCGGCGAGAATGAGGGTGGGGGCCGTGGGGCTCCCACGCCGGCCTTGGGGGGAGGGGACTGAAGTGGCGATGGAACGGCGGGCTGGTGGGGAGACTTGTCCGAGCGGGGGCTGGGGGTTGGGTGAGGGTGGGACCCCAGCAGGTCAAGGGAGCGTAGCGGGGGAGGAGG
This sequence comes from Microtus pennsylvanicus, assembly GCF_037038515.1. NCBI lineage: Eukaryota > Metazoa > Chordata > Mammalia > Rodentia > Cricetidae > Microtus > Microtus pennsylvanicus. Next base: position 41,703,073 of record NC_134583.1, read on the forward strand.
GCGACTTTACATGGAGAAGGGGTTCCCAGACCTGGGACGGGAGCAGGGTGTGTGTGGGGTACCGTGGTGGAATTTGGGATTGTCTTTGGGGCGAGGTGGAAGGTGAGACTGGAGGGGAGGGGTATCTCTTAATGGGGGAGGGGACTGAATGAAGGTGATGATTTGGGGTTGGCCTGAAGCAGTTGACAGCTCGGGGTCAGAGCTGGGGTGGGGGCTAAGGAGATCTTTTCAATGCGGAGTGGGATATAAATGTTGGCTAGGACTCCGCGGAGTGCTAATTTTGGAAGGTGGGATTTGGGGTAGACCTGGGGAAGGCTGATGGAGATGGTAGCAGCTGGGGATGAGGGGTTTGCCATGGGTTGAGACTTAAGCTTGAGGTGGGCTTCCGGGGATGGTAGAATTTGTGGATACTTAAGGAAATAGCTTGAGTTTGGAGAGAACAGAAGCGGTAGAATTTGGGGTTTTCTGGGGGTCGGCTGCTGGAGGTTGGAATATGGGCTGGGAGGGGCGAGACTTCCAACTACAGGAGACGGGTGGTAAACTGACAGGAGGGAGTAAATTGTACGTTGGGCCCCAAACAGGAAGGCAGGGATTGAAATTGGGGATGAGCCCTCAGTGAAAAAGGATTTAGGGTGAGTTTAGAGTCACTGGAGGAAGCAAGGTGGCTCCCCTGGGCATGAGTTGGAGGCAGAGCGTATGAGACTACCTACTCAGCTGAAAGAATACTGGAAGGGGGTGAGCCAGCTTAGGGGATGGTGTCTGAAAGAGAATGTCTCTGCCAGTTTTGCAGGATTTCCAGTCTGATGAGCTGGTTACCTGCGGTGTGGTGGCAGAGGGTGAATTTAAGACGTGGGAGAGCCAGTATTGTGGGATGGAGGATGCAGAGGGGCGGTGAGCAGTGCTGGGAAGGAGTGGACTGGCTTATGTAGGAAAGGGTGTCCTCTAAGACAACCAGAGGTATAGGAGCTAGAACACTTTAACGTGGTAAAGAGCATGGTTGCTTTGGTGAGAGACAATAATACTAAGGTCATTAGAAGGTCTTCCAAAACGGACAGAGAAGGAGGTACATTAAAGAGTCTCCTGGGGGATCCTATGCTGTCAGTTTGACCTTTTTGTTGAGTTTATGTTGGTATTGTCTGGAAATAACAGCCCAAGGGTAAGGTTTTGAGAGAACCTTCATTTTAAGGTAGAACTAATGGAGGGGATTGTCTTTCCATTTCTATGTCATAAAGAGAAACTTGGGGGTTGGGGGAACCCACTCTCTGAGTGAAGGTGCGGAAGGTGAAACTGTGCCTGCCCTCTCCTTTACCACCTCCCCGGTACACTGAAAGCTGGTTCTGGGCTTTGTCATTTAGACGGACTTTGATGAACTTGAGGCTGTTGAGGGTGCATTCTTGCTTGAGAACCGGTTAATGATATTGAAAGATAGGAAAACTGAATTTATTTTCTAGGCAGACAAGGTGCACATATGTAGAAAGAAGTTAGCAAGCCCCTCTTCCCCCCAATAAAATCGATTGCTTGATGACTCCATTTATTGGTGTCCTTGTTTGCAAGGCAATTAGGCCCATCATTGTATTGCAGACTAATAATCCTGACATGAGTCTTGGCATTACCACTTTATGTAAACACAGAGAAGACAGGAAATAGAGAAATGTAATAAATATTCATTTTGTACTGACGGGGTTGTTCATTTGATTCTCTTTTGACATTACTTGATAAGATTTAAAATAATTGGATTGTTTCTGTAGATTGAATTTTCTTCTAAAGGAATTCAACTAATCAGAATTCCGTCAGGTGTGGATAAATGAAGTGTATACAGCCATATTTTATTTTTAAGGGGATCATGTTGATGTAGGCGTGTTGCAGTAACTACAAAAACAATAACTCCATCTATTTAATCAGAGATTTGATTTAAAACTTGAGACAAGTTTATTCTTGTGGTAGAGTGCTGATGATGGAAGGTGGGGGAGTATAAAGAGAGGGGACATCTTTAGGGAAACAGCTGTCTGGATTTATGTGCACTAACTATGATATGTTAAATTTGAAGTGGTTGTTGATTAGAGAAAAAATGAGGAGAAATGAAAAGAAGATAAAATTGATACCAATACAATTTTTTTCGTTGTTAAAAAATTTTTAGCTACAAAACAAACCGTTTTCCTTGGGTTTCATAATTGAACACATAAAATGCCCATATAGAGTCAAAATTTGCCTCCCCTCATAGGTGGAGTGATGGAGGGGTAGACATACTTGGAATTGTGGGGGTTTTGTTGTTTATTCTTGTTTTGTTTTTTGAATGCTTTCTGTATCCTAATAAAACAACAGCAACAACAAAACAAAAACAAAAAAACCCAAGCTTAAGCAGTAAGAATGTAATCTAACCGGTGAGGGCATTTCTCCTCATAATTTTATTCTGGGGTCCAGACATTGCTTTTGTGAATTTGCTGACGGACTGGCTATTCATGTTAAAGCCCTAGTTTTTAAAGCTCAGAATGAAAAGTAGTCACCTGGGAGAATTGTGTTGGTGGATTTATTTTCCCTATAGTCATGAAGAGCCCATGAATTTAATCAGAAATTAAATTAATTTCACTTCAAATCCCAGTTTTGATTTCAGTCTTTGAAAGGGGACTGATTTCAGAAAAGTCATAAAACCCTTTTTATATTTAGTGGTAATTATTGCACAATACTGTGAATACATTGAAAATCTTGAATTAACTGTGGTAAAATGTCAAAACAAAACATTCATACTTCACAAAGGCTGTCAAAGGAGACAGACGAGTTCATGTCTTAAATACCTTGTGTATATATAAAATGTATGTCCACTATTTATATGATGCCTGCTCAGTGCGAGGGGAGATGGAGATGAGCTAAGAGCAGTTGTCAGGGAGCTTTCGTTGTCATGGGAAGGACAGACTGTTTTCAGTTTAGAAGTGAGGCAAAATGAATGTGGTGGCTGACGTGTGGATTCTGAAGCTCACTGCTGCTGGATGTGACCTTGGGCACAACGAGATTATCTGTAAAGTGAGGAAATAAAATTAACCTCATTAAGTTTGTTTTGTGGGTTAAATAGAATAAGAAAGCATTTAACACAATGTGTTATGTAGTGCATGTTAAAACAATATTAGTTTTCATTATCTTGGAGAGATGGGCAGAAGCTGGAACAGTGAATGTTCACCTGCCGCTGACTTACTTCTTAGTGTTATGACATTCTTTTGTTTAGAAAGAAGTTATTAGTTATAAATAAGTTATATTATTTTGAAATCATGATTTATCTACAGTTTGTATGTTTATAGTTTAGTTACTTTAAGCAGTTCATAAAAATATCAAAAAAAGAGCGGTTAGCTTCATAATCTAGCAAATAGCAGCTATGCTGTTAAAAGTAATAAAATGCTTTGTTTAAGGGCAATAAGTGACAGAGAATGAGTTATTTTCTAGAATTCTGATTCACCAACCTGGCCATATCTTTTTAAATTATGAAATGGCTCATATGTAATATATAAAGGTGTATTTAACACAAATCCACATTTAGAATATTAAGTTGAGCCAGGCATGGTGACACACACCTTTAATCCCAGCACTTGGAAGGCAGAGGCAGGCAGATCTCAGTGAGTTCGAGGCCAGCCTAGTCTACAAAGAGAGTTCCAGGATGGTCAAGACTGTTACACAGAGAAACCCTGTCTCGAAAAACCAAAAGAAAGGAAAAAGAAAAAGAAAGAAAAAGGACTACGAGATTTCTTCCTAGTGAATTTTTGGGACCCAGTGCCACATTAAGTGTTATTGAGAGCTAAAAATGCATTAAGGATTTTTTGAAGTGGGAGATATATGTTGTTTGTTTGCCATTATTCAGACAAATATAGCTCTTGGTTTTTTTGTAATAATTACAAAAAGTAATAGAGTGAGGACTATTTGTACACATTGAAGAGGGTATTAATACTTATTGTTGGGTTGATACATGAATTAAATAAGGACAAAGTACATAGACACAGTTTCCATTTAATATAGTAGCTATTATTGTTACTGATTTTTTTTAAAGATTTATTCATTTATAATGTACACAGTCTTCTGTCTGCATGTACACTTGTAGGCCAGAAGCGGGCACCAGATTTCATTATGAATGGTTGTGAGCCACCATGTGATTGCTGGGAATTGAACTCAGGACCTTTGGAAGAACAAGTCAAGTGCTCTTAACCACTGAGCCATCTCTCTAGACCCTTACTGATGTTTTTATTTTACTTTTGAATTGTTTCTTGAGACTGCCCTTTTGTTACTTAGTATTTTCTATCTCTTAACTGTTGAGATTGTATACATGTATCACCATATCCAGCTCAAAAAGTTAATTTTGTGTTGTTGTTGTTGCTGAATCCAGGGTGTCTCATATATGCAGGGCAAGCACTCTGATGAGCTTTATATCCAGACCAAACTTTTACGTTGATTTTTTTTTTTATTTTAAAAACTTATTTATTAATTATGTATACAGGGTTCTTCCTGCATGTATCCCTTCAGGCCAAAAGAGGTAACCAGATCTCATTACAGATGGTTGTGAGCCACCATGTGGTTGCTGGGAATTGAACTCAGAACCTCTGGAAGAGCAGGCAGTGCTCTTAACCTCTGAGCCATCTCTCCAGCCCTACTGTTGATCTTTTTAAAAATTTTGTTTTATTATGCTGAGCAGTGGTGGTGCATACCTTTAATCCCAGCTCTCGGGAGACAGAGACAGACGGATCTCTTTGAGTTCAAGGCCATCTTGCTCTATAGAGCAAGTGCCAGAGAAACCCTGTCTTGAACCCCTGCTCCCCCCGCCCCCCGAAAATTTATTGTTTGATCTTCTAGGTTTTCTGTTTAGCAGGGGACCATCGTCATCATCATTATCATCATCATTATTTGGTTTTTCAAGAAAAGGTTTCTCTGTATAACAGCTTATGACGTTTCTCCTTTTGCTCATCATTTTGGATTAAATGATATTCTTTAAGAAATCTTTGATAATAGTTAAGGTTGTCATAACAACAAAGTGCCCTACTTTGTACCCAGAGAACATCTAGTGCATGTCCTGACTTTAAGAAATTTAATTCTTAGCCGGGCGGTGGTGGCGCACGCCTTTAATCCCAGCACTTGGGAGGCAGAGGCAGGCGGATCTCTGTGAGTTCGAGAAATTTAATTCTTTTTTCGTTTTGGTTTGGTTTGGTTTGGTTTTTGAGACAGGGTTTCTTTGTAGCTTTGGAGCCTGTCCTGGAACTCGCTTTGTAGACCAGGCTGGCCTTGAACTCACAGAGATCCACCTGCCTCTGCCTCTCAAGTGCTGGGATTAAAGATGTGAACAACCACCACTCGGCTATTTCTCAGAATTCTTGAGGGTAGGAAGTCTAAGATCATGTTGCCAGCAGATTTGGCATCTGGAAAGGACTCTTTTCTTTGTTTTTAAGATGATTCTTTGTTGTTGTGTCCTCTGTAAGGGACCAAAGCTGTGTCTTCCTAGGGTTGACGAGCCAAAGAACTAGGTGTAGGAGGCTCCTTTTATACTGCTAGAAGCCCGTTTACAAGAGTGCAGCCTCATGACTTCATCACCCTCCCAGAACCCCTGCCTCTTCACATATATAAAAAAGGGGCTAAATCATCGGGAATTTTGAAGGGCACAAATACTTAAACTATAGCAGTGAGTGCATATTTATGTAAAACCATAAACTGAAAAGAGGTTGTGCTTGATATCAGGCACACAACTGTAATTCCAGGATTTGGAAAGTAGAGGCAGAAAGATGAGTTCAAGTTTGTCCTTGGTTTCATAGCAAGTTGGAGCCTGTTTAAAAAGTAAAAAACACATTTTTTTTCTAATCTTTTAGATATTTGCCTGGAATTCTTGTGTGCTTCTGAATTCAATCAATTGCCATGGCTTACTCTTTGTGGAGTATATAAAGAAAATTCAGCTTCCCGTGGTTATGTGCGTTAGGAAAGGAGGGAGTGCTGTAACCCCAGTACTTGAAAGGTTTAGTTTGAACTACACAGAAGACCCTGTATCGAAAACAGGCAAGCAAGTGAGCAAACAGCCCCAGAAATACTTTTTAATATATTTATTAAATAGTTGTAAATATTTTGATATTGTACAGAAACTGTAGTTTCTCTCTCTTTTTCTTTCTTTCCTTCCTTTCCTTCCTTCCTTTTTTAATTTTTTATGTTTTGATTTTTCAAGACAGGGTTTCTCTGTGTAGTAGACAAGTCTGGCCTCGAAATACAGAGATCCACTTGTCTCTGCCTCCTGAGTACTGGGACTAAAGGTGTGTGCACCACCGCCTGGCTTATGTGAGTATTTGATGAGGGTTTTCTTAGCTAATAGATGACTGCTTCTGGCTGTGTCATCACATATGAGGTAGTATGATTGCTTTCATGAGAACACAGTAAAGTTTTCTTGTATCTTTTTCTCCTTTCCTTTCCTTTCCTTTCCTTTCCTTTCCTTTCCTTTCCTTTCCTTTCCTTTTCTTTTCTTTTCTTTTCAAGACAGTACTTGATTTTGTTCCAGCTTGCCTGACTTAGAACTCACAGAGATCCATCTGCCTCTGTTTCTTAATTGCTTGGATTAAGGCATGAACCATTATTATCTATCCAGTCTGTCCTTTTTCTTTTAAGTGTGTGTGTGTGTGTGTGTGTGTGTGTGTACTGAACTCATTGTGAAGGTCAGAGTATAATTTTGGTGAGGTGTTTTTCTTCTAACATGTATATTCCCAGAGTCAAACTCAGGTTGTCAGGCTTGACAGCAAGCACCTTTACCTCCTAATCCATCTTGTACGTCTCTTTTTTATTTGTGCATTTATTTATTTATTGATTGATTGATTGATTGAGGCAGGGATTCATGAGATCTAGTTTGTCTTCAAATTTGCTGATCCTCCTGCCTCTGCCTCTCAGGTGCTGGGGTTATAGGCATGACCTTTTCTCTGGTGTCTCTTTTTAACAAGAGTGCTAATTTCATCATTAGTGTAAACTAAATGTCATCAAAATCTCATTATAAATAACCTAAACCGGGGCCTGGAGAGACGGCTCAGCGGTTAAGAGAACCTTCCAGAGGACCCAGGTTCAATTCCCAGCACCCACATGGCAACTCACAACTGTCTAAAAAATCCAATTCCAGGGGATCTGACACCTTCACACCAATACACATAAAAAAAGAAACATTAAATAAATAAAAAAATAATCTAAACCTAATGCCCCCAATGCCTCCAATTTCCAATCTAACTGCCATCTTATTGGGCTTCAGCATCTATTAAAGAGGGAGTTACACAATTCAGTCTGGGGCTGCAGAGTGATACCCTATCACATGTGGATTGTAGTATCTCAGGGATAGAACACTAGGACCTATGTTTGATTCTCAGCATGGGGCGGGAGGGTCAGGGGAATAAAAATGATCATTTATTTGATACTGACACTGATAATATTTTTATGTCATTTAAGTTTATTCATCAGAATAATTTTGCAAGTGAGTTTAAATTCCTTTTGTTGGGTTTTCTTGACGTGTGATATTCAAAATGATTTAATCTTTTTATAACTTTCTGTTTATTAGATGAGGATATAGTGATATGTAGCTATTGTGAAGATTAAATGAAATGAAGTAGTGCTTGGTACAGGACATGATTTTCTGTAAATCATAGTTCCATTAACTGTTAGTGTTTCCTTCAAAGTCACATACCGAAGCTCTAATCCCCAATGTGATGGAATTTGGTGCATGATTAGATCTTGATTGTAGAATGCTCATGATGGGGTTAGTGTCTTTATAAGATAGGAGCATGCCGCTCTCTCTGTTCTCAACTGTGTGAGGGTGCAAAGAGATGAGTGCCATCTGGAAGACAGGAAGCAAGTCCTCACCAGACATTGCATCTCCTGGCACCTTGTTTTTGGACTTTCCAGCTTCCAAACTTGTAAGAAATGTTCATAGTACCAGTTACATACGCAGACAGAGCTAAAACTGATGGCCTGTTTATGATCACTCTCACTGTGATTTCTTTTAAAGGTTGACACTTTATAGACTAAGCTGGCCTCAAACCCATAGAGATCTGCTGCTCCCGTCTTTTAAGAGTTAGGATTATAGACATTGATTTTGCTCACTTTGACTTTGAGGAACCCTTCTAGTAGGAATTAAGTGTAGAATTCATTTTCAAGTTTATGTGATATAAAAAAAACCCTTCACTTCATTCTTTTACCAAGTCACATTTTATAATTAACATTACGTTTATATGAAATTGTATTCCAAAATGCTATTGTTTACAAAAATATTTGTTGTTCATAAGCATTTAAAACTTTCAGCCCATCAGTGGTGGCACACACCTTTAATTCCAGCACTCAGGAGGCAGAGGCAGGCAGATCTCTGTGAGTTCAAGCCTGGTCTACAAGAGCTAGTTCCAGGACAGGCTCCAAAGCTACAGAGAAACCCTGTCTCGAATTAAAAAACAAACAAACAAAAAAAAACCCTTTCAGTGATGTCTTATTAATATAAGCTAGAAACTAAAATGGTCAAGGAGGGGCTGGAGAGATGGCTCAGTGGTTAAGAGCATTGCCTGCTCTTCCAAAGGTCATGAGTTCAATTCCCGGCAACCACATGGTGGCTCACAACCATCTGTAATGAGGTCTGCTGTCCTCTTCTGGTCTGCAAACACACACAGATTGAATATTGTATACATAATAAATAAATATTTTTAAAAATGGTCAAGGAAATAGTTCTTTTGTTTGGCATATGTGTGATCAGAGAAATTTAAATGTTGATACTATGATGGTCAGTGGTTAGTGAAAAAACAAATGTGGTGTGATTGTGTGTGTGTGTGTGTAGATGGAGCTGCGGGCCGCTTCCCGCCTGAGAGGGCTCCCGGCCACCGGCTAGCTTTACCCAAAATAATTGCACGGAAACTGTATTCTTTTAAACACTGCTTGGCCCATTAGCTCTAGTCTCTTATTGGCTAATTCTCTCACATCTTGATTAGCCCATTTCTAATATTCTGTCTAGCACCACGAGGTGGTGTTTACTGGGAAGGATCTTAACCTGAGTTCATCTTGAAGAGGAGAGCTATAGCGTCTGCCTAACTTCCCTTCTTCCCAGCATTCTGTTCTGTTTACTCCGCCTACCTAATTTTCTGTCCTATCAAAGGGCCAAGGCAGTTTCTTTATTAACCAATGAAAGTAACATATAGACATATGACCCTCCTCCATCATGTGTGTACTCATGGTGTGTGTGAGAGTGCATTTTCCTTTAAACAGCTTCACTGAGGTAAAACTGATATACAAGAAATGAGAAAAATTTTATGTAGTTTGCTAAGTTTTGCTACTTGGTCATAGCCATTAAACCATCACTACAATTCTGATGGTGAGCATTCTTGTCTCGTCTATAAGTTTCCTGATGGGTCTTTAAAATCATTCTGCTTTGTTCTGCCCCCAACTCAAGCAGCTGCTGATGTGTTTCTCTCTCTCTCTCTCTCTCTCTCTCTCTCTCTCTTCCTTTCCTTTTCTTTAATTTTACATCCTTCACCCTCTCTTCTGTTCCCACCCCGCAATCCACTCCTCTGTTTCTGTAGGAAAAGGGCAGGTCTCCTCTGAGTAGCAACAAAATATGGCATATGCTGATGTGTTTTCATTTTCTAAAACCACAGATTTAACAGTGGTTTTGAGGTCATATCAGCGAGCATTCAGCCTTAGTTTACTTGTAAAATGAGGATGCAACCCCCTGCTTAAAAGACCATGAGAAATATTGGGGAGCATGTACACTGAGAACTAGCATGGTGCTCAACATCTAGGAGACTCTCCAGCCCCAGGATCCAGTATTACCATTTTGTTTTTCCATTTGGTGGGCTGAGGATTTTAGGACTCTGTCTCGAGCTCATGCCGTCCTTTGAACCAACTTCTAGTGTTCTTGAAACAGGAGAGTTTAGATTAGATAGCTTGAGGCCCTGTGGGATTTTTGGTGCGCTTCCATGCCCAGTGCTCTGCATGCCGTTAGTTCAGAAAAGATGTTCTTCATAAATAAGCGAGAACTCCAATCAGATATTTAAGTGTATATGCCTAGATGTGAGTTTGGCATTATGATGAAGTTGCATAAGCAGTGAGCTTGTAGTCCAGGAGTTCTGTTTAGTTTCCATTCTGCCCCGAGTAAAGGATAAAGTCTATGACCATCACTCACTCTACAAATTGGTTTTAGACAGTGAACTTTACGTTTACTAGTTCTACATCCCTCATGACTGCTTTGTAGTGCTAGGACTTCATGAAAGATTCAGGTAGAATTTAGGTTTGGTAGCTCAGAATTATGTTTTAAAAAGTACTTTATTAGATACCACTAAGAGGTAGGATAAAGAAAGCAAAAATTCAGAAGAATGTTTATAATTTTAAAATCAGAGAACCTTTAACTCAGATCTTAGTTTTAGAAGCTCTGTGACTTTGGGTAAATGACTTAATTTCTCTTGAGTCCTAAATTCTTAACCTGTCAGTAAGATGTGTACGTTCTATCTCGGGGTTGTGAGAACTAGGAATGCTGTGTGTAGTGGTTGGCATAGAGCAGGTGCTAGTTTCATCCCTTCCATTTTCACAACTGGTGATTTGTGTGTTCAGTGAATCACATTTGCCTTGCCTTTCCCATGATGTAAAAAGACCATGATGTCTCAGGTCATTTATTTAAGTCTGAAGATACAGTCTGAGGTATGTGATGCTAGCACCAGAAAAGGATCTGTCTTTCTTTATATAATGGGAAGGCCTCTGCCATGCTTTTGTATTTTCTCATTAGTTCTCACTGCTCTAGCTTGAGGTACTTTGTATTGTGGGAGCCAAGGAAACCAGGGGCCATTTTCTTGTCTCTTCTGTGTTTATTTGGGCTGGAGGATTGTAAAGGTTTCCTAGTGAATAGAATGATTTACTCAATCAGATTCTTCTTCCTGGGCAAGCCCAGGAACTGATTGTTGAGAGAGAAAACAAAGCAGGGGAAAACTGGTGAGTTTTGCATATCAAGTCTTGGATTTTTGAGTTTGGTGGCAGGTGAGGAGTAATTGGTTCTTCATTTCCCCTTTCCCTCTAGAGTGTGTACCCCAGCACAAAGCAGCTTTAAGATGGGGTCTGCCTTGTCATTTCCTAGAAATGACTGCTCTGGTAACAGCTCGTTTGGTTTGCACCTCTTTGTGGCAGTGGGTGAAACAATAGGGACAACAAAGCCATTTATCTGGTAGCTGTAGCCTCAATGGGGTGTTTGTTTTAATAATGGTATAATTTGCAGGGCTCATAAATTGTGATTTTATTCTCATGGAAATAACTGCCTGATGGTATTTGGATTCTCTGGTCTCCTATTGTGGATAATTTCACTAACATTCTAGCTGACAATTCCCTTTATTCCAGATTGTTCAGTCTACTTGAGTAATTAGCCCAAATCAGAGCCAATTTTCTTTAGTTTGGGACTGGCAGGTGGTTACTAGGTATCTGGGATCTCCTGAAGAGGGATGAGGTTTTGCTCAGGGATTCAAGGCAGGTTCATTTTGATTATAGGAATTACCACCTCTCCCCAAGCCAGAATATCTGATAGATACTAAAAATTTAAATCACCTAAATATCTATTTTCCGTAATACCAAACAGCCTATTGTATTTAGAGTATCATATGTTTGTGCTTTAAATTTTTGGCTGTGTATTTTGACTGAGAAAATCCACAGAGGGCAAGAGATGATTAGAGCTACCATGTGCTAGACATTGTCCTAGGTGGTTTGCATATTATCTCTAAATTTTAATGAGAATCCTGAGAGAGGTAGTAGGTATTGTTTCCATTTTACCTATGCAAAAACCTTGAAAAAGAAAAGAGGAATTTAATTCAGAGAAGTAACTAAATTAAAATATTACAGCTAATTAGTGACAGGCTGTTTACCAATTTGAACATTCATGCTAGATTTTCAGTTAAAGTATAAGACATGCATTCAAGAAAATACATTCAAGTTTCTAATCAACTCTTAGATAATACAGCAGTTGGATCAGTAATATACATGAACTAGTACCTATTGTCAAGTTGGGAGCATAGGCTCCAGCCCTTCGCATCTATCCCAGCCCCCAGGCCTGATCTGGACTCCAAATCCCAGCAGGCCAGGTCCTGACCCCACCCCCAGGGTATTTAAATGAGCCCCCAAAAGATGAACACGTGGTCTCTCTTTATCTTCCTCCCGGTGGTCGTGTTCGTGGCCACCCAAGAGTGCAGAACTCCCATTAAACCTGGATATTTCTTAATTTGGCTTGTTTTGATTTGGCTTGATTGAAAATTTTGTGTCGGCAGGGAGTTCACGTTAGGAAACATTCCTAACACCTATCACCAGAATTATGCACCTGTTCTTTTTTATTATTTCATTTTAATAATATTTTGGTTTTTCGGTATAGGGTTTCTGTAATGGTAAAACAGCATAGTTTCCTGACAGGCGGCAGCGGGCCACTGAGGGTGGGTTATGGCAGTGGTGGGTGGGAAACCAGTTGGTCCCACCACCCGAGGCCTCAGTGGGTCCCTGGCAGGTGAGAGACAGAGACGGATAGGCACGCGATGCAGAGAAAGTGGGCATTTATTTTGTGGGTTATGGAAGGGAAAGGGGGGATGGGGAGAAGGGGGAAGAGCAGAGAGAGAGGCAGAGGGAGAAGGAAAGGGAGGAGTGAGGGAGAGGAGAGGAGAAGCTACCTCTTAGGGAGAGAGGAAAAAGAGAGCTGGAAGATCCCTTGCCTCGCCAGAAGAGGGGAGGAGTAGGCGGGCTTGTTTCTTAAAGGATGCGACAGACCATTACAGTTTCTCTGTGTAACAGCTCTGGTTGTCCTGGAACTCACTTTGTAAAGCAGGCTGGCCATGAGCTCACAGAAATCCACCTGCTTTTGCCTCCCAAGTATTGGGATAAAAGGTGTGTGCCACCACAGCCCAGAGCTCTTTTTTATTTTTAAGATCTAAAATGTATTATTATTATATGAAGTGTGTATGAGTCCAGCCATGTACTTGATAAAGTACACTGTGCAGGTCAGAGGACAACTTTCGGTAGTTGGCTCTTCCCTTCCACTGCGACAATCAGGCTTGCTTGACAGGCTTTTTATTTGCTGAGCCATCTATCATCCCATCATCATCATCATTATTGTTTTATTATTAAGACAAAGTTTTACGAAGGGTAGCCTTAAATTGCCTATCTTCTCAGTGCTAGACTATTGGGATCACTACACCTAGCAAGAATGCTATTTTCTGTTCGTTTGCTTTGTTTTTAGTGTTTTAATTTGTGTGTATATAAGGGGTGTGTGTATGTACTTCTGCATGTGTGTACAGAGGTCAGAAGTCAACACTGGTATCTTTTGCTCTCTTTTTTGTTTGCTTTTTGAGACAGGGTCCCTAGCTGTTCAAGAACTCACTGTGTAGACCAGGCTGGCCTCACACTCACAGAGATCTGCCTGCCTCTGCCTCCCGGATACTGGGGCAAAAGGCATGTGCCACCATGACTTGGCATAAGTCTTCCTTTTGTAAGAATTTTTTCTTTATGCCTATGATCAGCATTTCGGTGTTGTGACTAAAGGATCACTGGGACTCTGAAGGCATTGTGGACCATATATTTGAACTCTGGGCAAACCTGGGCTATGGAGTAAGATAAGACCCTGTCTCAACAACAACAGCAAAACCCACCATTCCCCCAAAGTGAAGATTTTCCATTTTACTAACTTGTTTCTTCAAAGAGTCAGTTTTTTTCTTGCTCATCTTTTTTTAAAGCCTAATTTTTTTAATATTTATTTATTTACTTATTTATTATGCATACAATATTCTGTCTGTGTGTATGCCTGCAGGCCAGAGGAGGGCACTAGACCCCATTACAGATGGTTGTGAGCCACCATGTGGTTGCTGGGAATTGAACTCAGGACCTTTGGAAGAGCAGGCAATGCTCTTAACCTCTGAGCCATCTCTCCAGCCCTCTTGCTCATCTTTGTATTTATTGTATTCAGCAGCAAGTCAAAGATGCTGGCTAACACTGCTCTCTGCCAGGAATTGTGCCAAATAAAATATTTGTCTTAATTCTTATTATGCACATTTTTTAGAAACCTGTGTTTCAGAAAAAGTAGTTTGCTCAGTCTTCCAGTTAATGAAGGTCTATGCAACAATCTGACTTTAGAGCCTAAATACTTAACCCTATAATTATATTTATATGAATATGAGTGTTGTTGAAGTTTAAATAAAATGCTGCAGGTCCCCAAGTGGCTGCAGCAGGCAGCGGGTCCCGAGAACAGCCAGTCCCAGGCAGGGATGGTGCAGTTCCCTGAGTGGCTGCAGTGGACCACAAGGGGCAGTGAGTCCCAGACAGGGAGCCATGTGGTGGGTGAGAGACCTCGAAGAGGCAGCCAGTCCCATGAGGGGAGATAGAAGGATGGGCACACCATGCAGAGTGAAGTTGGATATTTATTTATTGGGTTATGGGGAAATGGGAGAAGAGCAGAGAGAGAGAGAGAGAGAGAGAGAGAGAGAGAGAGAGAGAGAGAGAGAGAGAGAGAGAGAGAGAATGAGAATGAATGGAAGGGACTCAGGCTGTAAGCTGAAGATCAGCTTGCCTCAGCAGACAGGGGAGGGGGTGGGCATGGCTTGTCTCTTAAAGGGACAGGACAGACCATTACAGGTGTGACAGCATAAACTTGTAATCTCAGCATTTGGGTGCTGAGACAGGAGTACTGGACTGAATTAGATACTAGCTTATGATACATAGTGAGAGCTAGGGTTACATAGCAAGACCTTATCAAGAAAAAAAGGGAGGGAGGAAGGAAGGAAAGAAGCAATTTCCGTGATAGATGCTTGCTGTGTAGCTAAAGCTGGTCTTCAATTTATAATCCTCTGTCTTACAAGTGTTGAGCTTACAGGCCTGTGCCACCATGCTTACTAATTTTATATTTAACTTTTTTATTACTATTTATTTTGTGTGTGTGTGTTTGTGTGAATCCATGTGTCACAGAATTTATTTAAATGTCAGAACAACTTGCAGGAGACTGTTCTCTTTCCATCATGCAAATTGCAGAGACTGAACTCAGGTCATTGGGGGATGGAAGACACCTTGCCTTGCTGAGCCATCTTGCTGGCTCTTGAAATGTATTTTCTACCTATTATTTTTTATCCATTTTGTAGGTAAGAAAAAGTGAAATGAGGTAATTGTACAAAACCACAAAACCTGAGTGTAGAATCTGGACCCTAAATTCCAGGACTTCTGACTCCAAATCCTATAATTTTTTTTGTCCTACCATACTTTCCAGCTGTTGGCCAGAGTTTCACAACTCTCTGTCTCTGTCTCTCTCTGTCTCCCCACCCTCCTCTCTCTCTCTCTCTCTCTCTCTCTCTCTCTCTCTCTCTCTCTCTCTCTCTCTCTCTCTCTCTCTCTCTCAGTCCTGGCGGTCCTGGAACTCGAATTATAGACCAGGCTGGTCTCGAACTCACTGAGATCCACTTATCTCTGCCTCCCAAGTGCTGGGATTAAAGGCATGCGCCACCTCCGCTTGGCCTCACTTTCTGTTTTCTTAGAAATACATCATAATACTTGTTTATATGGAAAATCAGTTCTTTCATTTAGGCTAACTGAAGATAAGAATGAGCCTTTAAAAACTCTGGGCCAGGCTAAAGAGATGGCTCAGCAGTTAAGGACACTAGCTGCTTGCTCTATCAGAGGACCTGGGTTCAATTCCTATGTGCCTTTCTTTTTCAAGTTCAAGGCAAAAGTTTCCTGGTAGAGTAAACATAAGACCTACTTAAGGGTAAGGGTTAAGTGCCCCTGGAGCTTGAGTTACAGGCAGTTGTGAGCTTCCTGACCTGTATAGTGGGAACCAAACTTCGGCTTTCTGAAAGAGCTCTAAACTGCTGAGACTTTTCTGTGGCCTCCAAACTTGTTTTAAAATTAGCGTTAAAATAATAGAAAACATTTTAAATTTATGTTAATTTTTTTACTTCTTATTTTATGTCTTTTATGTCATGTATCTTTTTAATTTTTTTATGGTTTATTTAACTTTATTTTATGTGCATTGGTGTGAAGGTGTCAGAGCCCCTGGAACTGGATTTTCAGACAATTGAGTTGCCATGTGGGTGCTGGGAATTGAACCTGGGTCCTTGGGAAGAGCAGTCAATGCTCTTAACCACTGAGCCATCTCTCCAGCGCCTTATGTAATGTATCTTGATCCCATTCTTTTCCCCAACCCTTTGCACCTGCCCTCTTGCCCATCCACTCCCTCAAAATAAAACAAAATTTAAGTGAAAAAAGGGAAGAAAAGAAAAAAACTAAAAAAAAATAATTTTAAAAGGGAAAGAAATTAAAAATCTCATCATGGAAGTTCACTGTGACACAGTGAGTCACGCAATAAACCCCTTTATCCATATATCTTTATTTGCAAGTGTTCATTGCACAGAGTCATTGGTCTGGTTGAAGGCCTTGCTGGGATTCTTGGATATCCTCTTGTTGGCCTGTGTTGTGGAGATCCTGCAGCTTTGGGTTGTAAGAAAAGGGAGTGGAGAACTGATAGTGTAGCTTGATGATAGAAAACATGGTTAACCCACTAGGATCTGGGTTCAGCTTCTAGGACCTGTAAAAGAACCAGAAGGTACATTCTTCAGGGTTTTTTGGCATTTCATTCTTTATATTTAGAACCGTGACATATGTAGTTGTAAATAATACTGGAGAATGTAGTTTCTGGCAGAGTTGCTTGTGCCCATTTAAATTGTGGCAGACAGTGAGGGTGGGGGAATATCTACTTAGAGAGGAAAAATGGGTAGTATTAGCAGTCTTCCTGAGTCATTGTGAGCAGACAATGATTTTATAACTCTTTTTCCTTCGATTATTTTATTTAATTCTCACCAGAATCATTGAAGTAGATGTAATAGCCATTTTGTTAACTGAGAAACTGGATTTGAAGTATTAAATGTCTTGTTTAAAGTCACAAGGATATCTTAAATCTAAACTCGGTATCTTCTCTAAACCTTTTCTTCATGTTATCTCAACAAGACACCAGTTTTCTCACCCAACACAGAAGTTTGAGGTTTTATTATCTTCCTATCCTCGATCCCTAAGCTGGGCAAATATTATCACCTTAACATTTCTCAAATCTGTGCCTTTCTCTGTCCCCACAGCAGTTGCTTTGCTCACTCTTCAGCATCGCTTGCTTTTTTGGACAGCAGCTTCTGTTTTCCTTGGCTGACCGGATCACCCCTTCTCAGCCTGAGCCTGGCAAGTCACTTGCAGCCCCTGGTGTTCACCATTTGCTTTTCTCTTGCCAGATCTTTACTCATGCCTTTGTGTTTGTTCAAATGGCCCCTGTTCCTCTCTCACCTTAGCCTTACTTCCTCAGTAAAGCTGTTGCTGTCTTTTTCCAGGTAAGGTTTGCTGTTTCTCTTCATGCTTCTGTGTTCATGCTTGTCATTAGTAACACTTGTTGCACTGTATTGTTAATATGTTCCTCTTTTATCATCAGCACTCAGTGGAATGGGACAGACTGGTACTTGAATTCCAATCCTGAGTGTTTCTTATCACAATGACTCACTCTGTGTTAAGTATGTACATACTTCTCAAGAGTTTTCCCCAAAACCAAATTTGGACATCTGATCTTTCAGGAACTTTTTTCTTTAAGAGTGAAGAAGATGTTTGAAGATGATTTTTTGAACCAGTGGGCACTTTTGTGGCATCACTAACTCTTGTCATATGTTTATATTTAATACGAATATTTCATTAACACCCGTGAGGGTTCGTCTCTTTGAAAAGTCTGATTTGACCTTAGGGTGATCAAAATATGGGGAAATTATTTTTCTGATTTTGATTTGGGGGAATATACTTTGTTTCTTTACTCAAATACTGCTATAACTTGCCCATAATTTGGAAAATAAAGAACTGTTGAATGTTTGGTTTATTTTCACAATTACTTTAAGAGACAAAAACTTTGCTTCAATTTTTGGGGGAAAGGTAGGCAAATTATAAAAAAAAAAAGGCATTCCCTTAAAGATGGTTTTATTTTCAAGGATATTTACAAAGTACATAAAAATACAAAAAAAAGAGACTTCTGTTTACAGTAGGCACTATTTAGGGAAACATGATTAATAATATCTTAGTGGTGAGCATAAATTTAGTCTGGCCATTATAATTTCTGATCACTGAAGCTCTCTTACTGTGGGTTTAAACCATCTGTTTTGGTGTTAATCCTTTAAAACTCGACTGGTGGAAGTTAACATGATAAAAGATAATAAAAGTTGAAATACTACTGTCATTTGGTCTGGTTTACATTTCAGCTCATTACATTCAAAGTAAAGTGCCTTGGGCGGGGAGGAAAAGAGGAATTAATGCTGTCGTCAATGATTTTGATCTGTTTGAGCCCAGCACACCTGCCACTGGCTTGTGGAAGTTTCCCTCTATAGTTAAGAGCTCCTCGCTCATGTTACTACTTAACTGGATGCCACAGGAGCATGATGAAACACTGGAATCCTCTTAGTTGCATACCAGCTTTTAAAAAAATTCACCAGTGTTTAATGTGGTATTGTTTTTATTACAAACTGTACTCTTAGGCATTTGTCACAGAGAAATAGAAACACAAAAACCTGTGCATAAATGTTCATAACAGCTTTATCTGTAATAGAAAATTAGGATAGTCAGCTCACATAGCCTTCAGTGGGTGAATGGCTATATCCTATGATGGAATGCTACCCAGTAACAAAGGGAACCAAATCGAAGGGAGGCAGCTGGTTCAGCATCATTCTAGTATCTGATTAATGAAGAAGGCTCTGGATTGGATGCCTAGCAACACCCACCACCAAAAAGGAACAAACCAAGGATATATGCACTAACCTAAATGAATGTCTCAAGGACATTGTGCTTAGTAAGGTCAATCTCAAAAGATAATAAACTACATGATTGCATTTGTGTGTCATTCCTAAAATGACAAAATGATACAGGAACAGAGTAGGATGAGAAGGAAGAAAGGTGTGTCCATAAATACAATGATGTAGTATAAGGAAGTTTCCTTGTAATAGAACATGTGTCAGTGCCTTGTTTTTGGTTTTGGTTTTTTTCAAGACAGTTTCTCTGTGTAACAGACCTGGCTGTCCTGGAACTCACTTTGTAGACCAGGCTGCCCTCTAGCTCACAAAGATCCTTCTGCTTCTGCTTACCAAGTGCTGAAATTAAAGGCGAGTGTCACCAAATCTGGCTCCTCATGTACCTGGCTCCTCACGGTATCTTTAATTGTGGTAGTGATTACAATACATGGGATAAAGCTATACAGAGCTACACACACACACACACACACACACACACACACACAGTTACATAGAAAAATGGTCAAAGGAAATGAATAAAGTTCGTAGTCCATTTAATAGTACTCCACTGGTGTCATGTATCTAGACTTAGTATTACTTTACTATTTATGAAGCAAGGAAAAGAGTAGAAAGGGCTCTGCTTTTTCAAATGCTGGCAATTGAACCAAGGTCTTGTATAGGTTAATCAGGGACTCCACCACTAACCTATATCCCAGCCTTTCTCTGTACTAGTTGATGCAGCTTCCTTTGAATCTATAATGCTTTAAAAATAAAAAGATTTTCTTTAAAAGAATAATAGAGTTTGCCAGGCAGTGGTGATGCACGCCTATAATTCCAGCACTTGGGGGGCAGAGGCAGGTGGAGCTCTGAGTTTGAGGCCAGCCTGGTCTACTAGAAAGCTCCAGGATTTCTAGGGCTGTTACACAGGGAAACCCTGTCTCAGAAAACTGAGGGGGGAAAAGTAATAGAATTCAAACAACATCTAATTATCAATAGTATGTCAAACACTATGCAAGTATTACACATTCAACAATTAAATGATACTCACTGACCATACATACACACTGAGAAAATCTGAAACTTTTTAAATTATGAGTATCTCTAGCTTAATTACTTTAAAAATTAAGATACTTTTTGTTAAGGCTAATGTGTTAACTGTTTTCTCTAATATAGCAATTATTATTACCTAAATTTATTACTAACAAAATTAGGTGCATATATACCTAAGCACATGAACCATACCTAGTTTTGCATAGACGAGGTGTATGTGGTAGAAACATAGGCTGATCTAGCTAAGGCAATGACGTCACTTTTGCTCCTCTTACATACAGACCACCTCTTTCCACTCTGCTGTATATGACAAGGTTGGTAGCTCAGAGAGAAAAGTAGCAACCATACTAAGTTAAATGAAATCCACATTAGCCTGGGAATATAGCACGGTGGTAGAACACTTGCTTAGTATTCAATGCACAAGCACAAAACACAAAGCAGAAACCTCAGAGGAGTGCACTGTGTAGACCAGACTGGCCTGGAACTTGGAAAGATCCATCTGCTTCTGCCCTCCTGAATGCTGGTGTTAAAGGGGTGAGCCACTATACTGGACTTAAAATTTTAACCTTTAAATTTTAGGTACATAATTTTTTAGTACAAGTCATATTTGGATACAAAGGAGTGTTAGTTACCTTTTATCTAGCACCTGTCGGGACTATACACCTCTGTAGCTACTTTATGTACATTTTCTCTTGTCCATACTAAAGTTCTGCAAAGCTAAGTATTATCATTTTACACTTGAGGAACTACAGCCTGAAAAGGATAAAGAAATGCCCAAAATGCAGACACATTTGTGAAAGATTGAGTTAGAACTTCCTTGATTGTACTGGAAATTAAACTGTGGCCTCTGGCATGTTAGGCAAGTGTTTTACCATTGAACTATGTGCACAGACCATGTTTGTTAGTTTGCTTGCTTGTTTATTTACTGTTTTTGAGACAAGGTCTTGTTATGTAGGCTTGGTTTTCAGGATTTTCTGCTTCAAACTCCTGTGTGCTGGGATTACAGGCATGTGCCACAACACCCAGTGTTGGATGGAAGCCAGTTTTAGCTTTACCTTTTAGGTTTTTGTTGGTGTAAGGATGATAGATATAGGCAAACTTGGTAAGCTATTAAAAAAACTGTATAAGATAGGCCATCTACTGCCTTTCAAAGAAGAGACAGTGAGAGTGAGATCCATGTATTTAAAATTATGAAATCTATTTTCATTTATTTGTATGTCCCTTCTTTTCTAGAACAGACTAAGAAATCCTCTTCTATTAGCATGGGTGTAGGGTGTATAGGGCTTCTGGATTCAGACTGTTGCTGTGGATGGCACATGGCAGTTCTGAATGCTTCAGCCATGTGCATAATTGGAAATTCATTCATGGCAGCTACATCATGTAGCCAGATGGAATTTAAAATTGGCATGTTCATATTAAAAAACAAAGCGAAACCCTAATTTAAAAATATCAATTTGCAACCTTATGTTGCCATCGTAGAATTTTCTCCAATAAAGAATAGGGAATGTTTCATTAAATGTCTGTTAAATTGTTTGCACTTGTGTACTGCACAGATGTGCTCATCTGGATGAATTAAATGTCTGTTAAATTGTTTGCACTTGTTGTGTACTGCACAGATGTGCTCATCTGGATGAATGGCTTTTCTAAAATTGTGTGCCATGGAAGAAGAAAAGTGAGCTGTTAGGAGTTTGAAATGGCTGTTGAACAAAGGAATGCAGTTAAATTTTTGGTTTATGGATTGACTTTAACAGTTGATTTTGTAGTTGTCTTTCTAATTAAATGGTGGTATTATAGCTTTGAGAGATATAGACTAATAGAGAGTCATTTAAAATAGGTTGTGCTTAAAACTGCATCAGATAGGTCCTGTCCCATTACTTTTTTTCTAGCAACTTCCTGACTGATCTACCTACCTATTGTCTCACTTCTCCCAAGTATATCCTTTATTGCTTTTCTCTGAGCTTTGTTAGATACACATTTCAGCCCTCTTCCCTGCTTTAAATTTTTCTGAGAATTATTTTGTGTTTGGAGGATAAAATTTATCTCTTTTGGTTTGCCTTGCAAATTTCTTGCATGAATCAGGCTCTGTTTGCCTCACTGGTCCCAGGCCTGCCTGCCTTCCTTCCTTTCTTTCTTTTCTAAGCCTTCCTTATATGGTGTTCCAGCCACTCTAAACGAATTGCCACTTACTATCCAGATCATGACATTGTATCTATTTGAGACAACTTCCTATTTTTCTCATTTCTTAACCTTGTTTTTTGAGACAGGATCTCATTTAGCTGAGGCTGTCTTTGAACTCCAGATCTTCCTGCCTCCACTGGGACTACAAGTATGAGTTACCATAAGTATGAGTTTTGATTTTGTTCAAATTTTGAAAAATTTCTTTCAGAATTAGTTATGATTTAATTATGTGCAAAACCTAAAACAAGAAATAAACCACTGTCTTAATCAAATCAAACTTTGGTTTGGGAGAAGAACTGAGTACATGTTTTCTGGTTGCTTCTAATTGTGGTTCCTAACATTTCCCTCCAAAGTTGGAATGGTAGTTCATTATTACCCTGATTCTAGCCTGTGAAAGATACTAGTTTATGGAAATAAATCCTGGGTTGTATGTGAACAAACTTTGTGTCATTACTAAAAGGCATTTACTGCAGACCTACTATGGGATGATGCTGGCATCCAGAAATGAGTTAAGTGTAGCTCCTGCCAGACTACCTTCTCTATTGTACGGCAATGAGTGCATACAGACTAGACATAGCACTGTAAAATTTCTGTAGTGATCAAAACATTCTGTATTTGTGTTGTCTGATTGACAATCTCCTGTCGTGTGTGTTGTGGGATTTCCCTCTGTATGCTGTGAATACCTTTGGTTAATAAAGAAAATGCTTTGAGCCTATAGTAGAACAGGGCAAAACAGAGCTAGGTGACGGGGGGGGGGGGGCACTAAACTGAATGCTGGGAGAAAGAAGGCAGAGTTAGAGAGAAGCTGTGTAGCCCCGCCAGAGACAGATGCCAAAACTTTACCCAGTAAGCCACAGCCATGTGACAATACACAGATTACTAGAAATGGGTTAAATTAAGATGTAAGAGTTAGCCAATAAGAAGCTAGAGCTAATGGGCTAAGCAGTGATTTAATTAATACAGTTTCTGTATGATTATTTTGGTTCTGGGCAGCTGGGAACGAACAAGCAGGCTCGTATAACACGTGTGTAGCTCTTTAATACATGAAATATGAAAATGAGAATCAGGAACTGAAAGTTAATCTTATTTTGTTTCAATTAATTTAAATAGGCACACATAGCTAATGGCTGCTGTATTGGAAAGCAGGGTCAAATCAGGAGAGAGTAAGATATATAAGCTATATATAAAAGTGCATTTAAGTGTAATAGAAGAACTTGCTGTGCTGGTAAGACACTTAAAGCATGTGGGTTTGATCCCTGGCACTGACAATAAAAATGTGACAGGAGTTATGATAAGGAAAAAAATACTTTGGGTTTTCCCTAGGATTAGTCAGATATATTGGGTAGAAGGAAGAAGCAATTATAGTCACTTCTCAGAGTTGAGAGTTTCAATAAAAATGTTAGTTTGGGGACTGAAGAGATGGCTAAATAGCTTAGAGCACTGACTGCTCTTCCAAAGGTCCTGGGTTCAATTCCCAGCACCCACATGGCAGCTCACAGCTGTCTCCAGTTCTAGGGGATTCTATACCCTCACAGACATAAATGCATACATGCAGACAAAACACCAATGCACATAAAAAGTTGTTGGTTTTGTGAGTCTTAAAAGACAAGTGAGTATAATTGGCTGTCATATGTGCATGTGCCACATGCCTTTAATCCCAGCACTTGGGAAGACTCAGCAAGCAGATAAGCAGATCTTGGTGAGTTTAACACCAGCCTGATCTACAGAAAGAATTCCAGGTCAGCTAAGGCTACACAGAGAAACCCTGTCTCGGGGGGGGGGGGAGTATTTTTGGGTGGGCATGATGATTATACCTGTAATTCGAGCGCTTGTGAGGAGAAGGCAGGAGGGTCAGTTGTTCAAGGATATCATCCTCAGTTACATAGTGATTTAAAAAAAGAACAAAAGCCAGGGGATAGAGATAGCTCAGTAGTTAAGAGCACATATTACAGAGGACCTGAGTTGGATTCCCAGCACCCACATCAAGCAGATCATGACTGCCTATAATACTAGTTCCAGGGGAATCCAATGCTAATGGCTTTGGCAGATACCCATACATGTGCTTATACTTACACAGACGCACACATAATAAAAGTAAATCTTTTTGGGGTTTTGGGACAGGGTTTCTCAGAGTAGCACTGGAACCTGTCCTGAAACTGGCTTTGCAGACCAGGCTGGCCTCAAACTCACAGAGATCCGCCTGCCTCTGCCTCCTGAGTGCTGGGATTAAAGGCGTGCGCCACCACCGCCCGGCAATAAAGTAAATCTTAACACAAAATGAAGAGATGTATTTCTACTTACTGCATTTATAGGTTACCCCCTTTCTTTTGAGAATCAAGATTTAATAAAAACCCACTTCTCAAACTACATTATTTATCATAATATAACTTTATCTTTGATTCAGAAGGAAACAGGAATTTGTTTAAGTTTTCTGGTTACTACTATTAGAATATTAAAACTGATGGAAAACCTAGTGACTAAGAAATACCTTTTTGTGCTGGGTATGGTGATGTACAACCTTAATCCCAGCACTTGGGAGGCAGAGGCAGCCTAATGAGTTCCCGGACAACCAGAGAGCTATATAGTGAGATCCTGTCTCAAAAAAACAAAACAAAATTATGTTTTTTACTACTAATGATGGATATTTATTATTTTTAAAATTTCATGTATTTTGTATGTGTGTACTAATTTGCACATGGAAATCATAGAGGACAATTTTTAGGGGTTGAGTCTCTCCTTCCACCATCACATGTACTGACCCCCAATAAATAAGTGTAATCCAAATATTTGAAAACTTGGTCTGAACAACAACAAAACAAAACAAAACAAAAAAGCAACAAAAAGTGCTTGCTAGTGTCAGATTTTATGTCCTAAACATTTTAAAGTTATAGTTGGAGCTTAAGAGGTCAAAATTAGGTGAATGCCTTTCAGAGGGAAAGTTTTTAAACTCTTTTTTACTTTTATTTTCTGATAGATCAGGGCCATTTAACCCATGCAATAGGAATGAAGACCCTGGTAAGCAATGCTGACCATGCATTTTAAATCGTCCTAGTCTGTCTCTGAGACCTAGACTCCTTTCTTCTGTAACCAGTGCTTGTTTTTCATACCTTCTATCACCACAAGAGAACTCTTGCTCGCCCTGTTGCTTTCCGAGGTCGTTGACCTTTCCTCCTCTTGTCACTCTGTTAGTTACCGCTTTCAACAAGTGTTCACCCAGCCGGGCGGTAGTGGCGCATGCCTTTAATCCCAGCACTTCGGAGGCAGAGGCAGGCGGATCTCTGTGAGTTTGAGACCAGCCTGGTCTACAGAGCTAGTTCCAGGACAGGCTCCAAAACCACAGAGAAACCCTGTCTCGAAAAACCAAAAAAAAAAAAACAAAAACAAACGTTCACCCGGATGTGAATGTGCTTGAGAGAGAACAGAGGAGCAGTCCTAGAAGAGTCCCGATGATGAAGAAGGTGGTTTTATGTAGCACACGTTTGTAGGTGGGAGCTAGGATGAAGAAAGGGGAGGTCTGTACTCAGAGCAAACATGAAAACTCCTTAGAAATTCAAAATAGCTACCAACAAAGAGACTGTAGCAGTTACATCTAGCAATATTGAAATTGAGCTGGTAGAGGCTGGAGTCTTGATTAGGCTGGCGTGGGGTAGCTTCTTCCTGTGTAATGATCAAAAACTGTCTTTTATTTGCTTTATTTCTTTATTTTTAAGTGAATTTGACTTGGGCCTGAGTTCCAAAAGTAGATAATATAGGAACGGCTTAATTTACACATGTACATTTCTTTTAGAAGAATAGTTTTTATGAGCTGGGAGTGGTGTCACCTGCCTTTAATCCCAGCACCTTGGCCAGAGGCAGGCTAATCTCTGTGAGGTCAAAACCAGCCAGGTCTACAAAGTATATTTCTGGGCATCCAGGACTGTTACACAAAATAGTCTTGATGTTTCAACAATCTTTGTAATCTGCTACTTTTAGTATACTTGTATACTTTTTAGTATTCAAGGTGTCCTCCTCCAATGAGAATGTCTCTGGTTCTAAGCTTAGGTTATCAGGACTGGCCGAGGTAGTTATTTTGTCGGATTTCAGTCTATTTTGTGATGTGGTAAAGCACTTGAACTTTGTATTGCCAGTACCTGAGATTGAATTCAATTTCTGTTACTTGCTATGTGATCTTGAGCTAAACACTGGACCTTTCTAGGTTTAGACTTCTCATTTGTAAGGATTATAGGATTATGGTCATAGTTGGGTAGGATGAGATGTGTGCTCATGGAAAGTATTTAGTAAATGTTAACTGGTATCATTGTTATTCATTTACTCCTGTCATTACTGTACATGGCCAGTTTGTTTATTTATAAATTCTCTTATAAATGACAAAATTTACTATCTTAAGTATTTTTTATTTAAGTGCATGTGAGTGTTTTGCCTGCATGTATGTCTGTGCACTATGTTCATACAGTGCCTGTGGAGGCTAGAAGACAGCTTCAGATCCACTGGAACTGGAGTTGAAAATGATTGTTAGCCACCAAATGAGTGCTGGGAACTGAACCCTGGTCTTCTTCAAGAGTATTAAGTGTTCTTAACTGCTGAATCATCTCTTCAACCCCTTAAATATTATTTTTAAATTAATAACAATCAAATTGACTTTAGTGAAATTAATTTTAACATGCCAATAGTTGCCAATTCCATATAGTGTCAGGGATGAACCTGACTGGAGTAGCAAGGGAATGAAGAGTAGACAAATAGACCATCAGAAACCTGGCATCAGGTAGTCTAGGCTCTGAAGGAGAAATTGCAGTCCTCCCAGAAAGCCCAGCCACTAATTATGTAGAGTTGAACAAGGAGGCAGGGTTATTGCACACAGATGAACAAGGACGTAGGTTATTACATACAGATTAAACAGGTGGTGGAGTTTATGATGTACAGCTGAATAAAGGAGGCAGATTTAGCTAATCTCATTGAAGCAGTCTCTGTTGGGAGAGCAGTCTTCAGGCCATAAATACTTTAGGAGAGCGCTATGGTGGATATTTTCTACATATACTATCAACATTCACACTCAAACCAGAGGAAGGCTTTGCCGTTTTCCTATGTGTCTGAGACTTTAGATCCTTGACATGGGTTGGAGAGATAGCTCAGAGGTTAAGAGCACACTGACTGCTCTTTCAGAAGACCTAAATTCAGTTCCCAGAATCCACAGGGTGGCTCACACTCATTTGTAACTCCAGTCCCAGTGGACCACACTTCCCTTGTTCTCTTGTTGGCCACTGAGCACACACATAGTGTACAGACATTCAGGCAGACAAAACACTCAAACATATAAAATTAAAATAAATTGAGTTGTAGTGAGTGGACGGGGAAATCAATGTGTGGGGAAAGGAAGTGATCTGACAGGGAGAAAGCCACCCGCTAACTGGCCTTCATGGGCCTCAGTTTTTTTTGTTTTTTGTTTTTTGTTTTTTGTTTTTTTTTTGGTTTTTCAAGACAGGGTTTCTCTGTGGTTTTGGAGCCTGTCCTGGAACTAGCTCTTGTAGACCAGGCTGGTCTCGAACTTATAGAGATCCGCCTGCCTCTGCCTCCCGAGTGCTGGGATTAAAGGCGTGCGCCACCACCGCCTGGCAGGCCTCAGTTTTTTTTCCATGCAAATTTGCTTTACTAACTTCCCGTGTAGCCAAGGATTGCTGTGAATTCCTGACTCTCCCAGCTGTTTCCTAAACGTTGGGAATACCTGTGTTGCTAAGGATAGAACCTAGGGCTTCTTGCATGCTAAGCAAGCACTATACCAACTGAAGTACATCACCCCTTTTGTAGAGATCTTAATGAAATAAAGTCATATTAATAGTCAGTAAAGAACTGTAAGTGTTGAGTGTATGAGGTGAGTCTGCCTGTTGTATCAGGAGCAGGAAGGGAAGAATGTCTCTGCAGTTCATACACAGAAATGCAAGACTTGCACTTCTTGTTCGTTTTGAGACAGGTTTTGCAGTGTTGCCACAGCTATTCTAGTTCTTACTATGTAGCCCAGTTTGGACTTAAATTTAAAGTCTTGCCTCAGTTTTCTGAGTGCTGTGATTATAAATGTGACTTTGCACATTTTTCTTGATATATGCTTTGGTCATTTTAGAATGGTTCCAAGTAACATGTTAATTCTAAAATTTAATATTTACTG
Organism: Microtus pennsylvanicus; assembly: GCF_037038515.1. Classification (NCBI taxonomy): domain Eukaryota; kingdom Metazoa; phylum Chordata; class Mammalia; order Rodentia; family Cricetidae; genus Microtus; species Microtus pennsylvanicus. Next base: position 41,731,213 of record NC_134583.1, read on the forward strand.
CAGTTTGGCGTAAAACGAAAGATGATAAATACAACAAACAAGAAGAGTAAGATGAGCTAAATGGAAGGGAGTTAGGTATAGGATTTTATAGATGATGGCTATGTTCTTATATTTTCTTCTGTGTGGAAGGCATTATAAAGTTTTAGAAAGAATTAAGTGAAATTCTCTGAATTGAACTTAAAGGGGTCATTTGTTTTCTATAAAAAGGAATGGAGCCAGGCAGTGGTGACGTACGCCTTTAACCTAGCATTTGGGAGGGAGAAGCAGGTGGATCTCTGTGAGTTCAAGGCCTGCCTGGTTCACAGAGCAAGTTCCAGAACAGACTCCAAAGCTATGCAGAGAAACCCTGTCTCAAAAGACAAAACAAAACAAAAAGAAAAAGAGGGATGGAGTGGACATTGGTCTGACTCAGTGACAGATGATTACACCTTCATGTATGAGACCCTTGGTCTGACTCAGTGACAGCTTACACCTTCATGTGTGAGACCCTTGGTCTGACTCAGTGACAGATTACACCTTCATGTGTGAGACCCTTGGTCTGACTCAGTGACAGATTACACCTTCATGTGTGAGACCCTTGGTCTGACTCAGTGACAGATGATCACACCCTTCATGTGTGAGACCCTTGCTTGCTTTTCAGCACTGGAAAGGGGGGGGGAGGGACCATAAGATGTTGTAGGAGTTGAAAACAGAGAAAGTACAAAGAACAATGGTTTCAAGGTAAGAACTAACCAGGTTTTGAGGAACAGCAAAAAGACCTTTGATAGGACAAGAAGTAGACAAATACATAGGTATTTGGAATCATCTAATCTTAGGTTTAGTTTGACTTCCATCCGTTGATCTGATGTGTGATCTGGTCAGAATACCTACTTTTTTTAGTTTATGTAGTAGTATGAGCGGCGGGCTGCGTCCCCGCACCCGGCCGCCCGCTCGGCTAGCTTTACCCAAAATAATTACACTGAAACTGTATTCTTTTAAACACCGCTTGGCCCATTTATATGTAGCCTCTTCTAGGCTAGCTCTCGCACCTGGACTAGCCCATTTCTAATAATCTGCTGTAGCCCACGAGCTGGCTTACCACGAATGATCTTAACCTGCATCTGCCTGGAGTGGGAGAATCATGGCGACTCTCTGACTCAGCTTCTTTCTCCCAGCATTCCGTTCTGTTTACTCCGCCTACCTAAGGGTTGGCCTATCAAATGGGTCTAGGCAGTTTCTTTATTAATAAGAAATCACTCTCACATCAAGTTTAGCTTATCTGTAAATGAAGGCAATAAAAATGTCAGTTTTGAGAATAAAATAAGAGAACACGTGTAAAACACAATGGGATCTAGTATACAACTTTTTTAATTAAACCCATTTTTATGCCATACCTACCATTATTATTATTTTTTTTCATTTTTGGAGACAGGGTTTCTCTGTGTAGCCCTGGCTGTCCTGGAACTAACTCTGTAGACCATACTGGCCTCAAACTCAGAGATCTGCCTGCTTCTGATTCCTGTGTGCCGCCACCACCCAGCCGTACTGTCGTTGTTGACAGATTCACCCAGCCTTACTGTCGTTGACAGATTCACCCAGCCGTACTGTGGTTGTTGACAGATTCACCCAGCTGTACTGTCGTTGTTGACAGATTCACCCAGCCTTACTGTCGTTGTTGACAGATTCACCCAGCCTTACTGTCGTTATTGACAGCATTCATTCTGTCCTCAATTGTCATCTGTTTGACTTTCCTTATTTTAAATTTCATTTTAGTCAGCAAATTTTAAAAAAGATTTATTTTATTATTTTTGGTTATGTATCCTGTGTGTCTGTGTGCGGGTTGTGTGTGTGAGTGCCAGTGCTCAGGGAGCCACAAGTGTCAGATCTCTCTGGAGCTGGAATTTCAGGCAGTTGTGAGTGGGACTGAACTTAGGTCCTCAACAATAAGAGCAGTAAGTGTTTTTTAACCACTAAGTCATTGCTCTAGCCCTTGATAAGCCAATCTTATGTCCTTGTTTTGTGTCGGGGCTGAACTAGCCTTTCTCCCTGGGCTCACTTTTAAAGTGTTATAATCAAGAAAGGACATGAGGTACTAAAAAGAAAACAATTTAGAAGTTGATGAGTAGATATAAAAAATGAATATTTGGGATCCAGGTAATTGCAGCCCCTGATACGTTCTTTTATTATGAAAAGCAACTGAATGAACATTTCTGTCATCTTTGCTCATCATTGGATACTAGCTCTACTCAGACACTTCCCAGCTAGACTTCCTGCTGATCCAGAGCTGCTTGCCCTAGGAAAATCAGGAACCAAGTCCTCTATCCTTGTAAGACCATTTGCTTTCATAGCTGCAGATGCTGCCCTTAGCAATTGAAACACAACACAACTGGAATTATGTGTTCATCACCAGGTAACATTTGTGTACCAGCTTTCTAGCAAAGTGGGGTATTAGCTTTATACATAATGACGCGTCCAGCACAGGTAGGTGGTAAGCTGTACTGTGAAGATGCTTCTGGCTGATGGTCAGGTGGGGAGATAAGTTGCTAGTCCCGAGATACAGCTAGAAGAAGCAAGTGAACCTTGGCAGTAAGAACTCCATGTCCAATAGTGTTTTCATTTCTGGAGTGTTTAAGATCATTAATACAACTGATTTTTTTAAATATTTATTTATTTATTATGTATACAATGTTCTGTCTGTGTGTACGCCTGCAGGCCAGAAGAGGGCACCAGACCTCATTACAGTTGGTTGTGAGCCACCATGTGGTTGCTGGGAATTGAACTCAGGACCTTTGGAAGAGCCGGCAATGCTCTTAACCTCTGAGCCATCTCTCCAGCCCTACAACTGATTTTTTTAAATATGTAATTGGTACTGAAGATCAAACTTAGAGCTTTGTACATAATAGGAAAGCACTCTGTTACTGACCTATATCCCTCATTCTCTTTCTCTGTTTCTGTCTCTCTCTCTTTTCCCTACACCTCCCCCGAGAGAAAGCCTTGTTTCATAGTCCAGACTGACCTTAAACTCACTCATTTTCTGCCTAGGCCACTCTTGTGCTGGAATGACAGGTATTAGAGATTATACCACTCCCTTTTTATTTTTTTGACTAGTATGAGTTCCTTATGTAGCTCAGACATAATCAGTTGTATTAATGATCTTAAACACTCCAGAAATGAAAACACTATTGGACATGGAGTTCTTACTGCCAAGGTTCACTTGCTTCTTCTAGCTGTATCTCGGGACTAGCAACTTATCTCCCCACCTGACCATCAGCCAGAAGCATCTTCACAGTACAGCTTACCACCTACCTGTGCTGGACACGTCATTATGTATAAAGCTAATACCCCACTTTGCTAGAAAGCTGGTACACAAATGTTACCTGGTGATGAACACATAATTCCAGTTGTGTTGTGTTTCAATTGCTAAGGGCAGCATCTGCAGCTATGAAAGCAAATGGTCTTACAAGGATAGAGGACTTGGTTCCTGATTTTCCTAGGGCAAGCAGCTCTGGATCAGCAGGAAGTTTAGCTGGGAAGTGTCTGAGTAGAGCTAGTATCCAATGATGAGCAAAGATGACAGAAATGTTCATTCAGTTGCTTTTCATAATAAAAGAACGTATCAGGGGCTGCAATTACCTGGATCCCAAATATTCATTTTTTATATCTACTCATCAACTTCTAAATTGTTATCTTTCTACCTAAATTTAACAAGTCCTGGGATTATAGGTGTGTGCCACTGTAGGGGTTGGATCCAGAGATTGTTTAAATTTAGTGTCCATTTTAAGAAAGGAAATTAAGACCCAAAGAAGGATGGATTTTTTCCCCCCTAGGCAAAGTTTCTCTGTAGCTTTCGAACCTGTCCTGGAACTAGCTCTTGTAGACCACATTGGCCTTGAACTCACAAAGATCTGCCTACCTCTGCCTCCCAAGTGCAGCAATTAAAGGCATGCACCACCACCGCCTGGCTATGAGGTAGCACTTTAGCATTATTATTATTATTATTATTATTATTATCTGATAATTTGCTTTGTTACCACGAACAAATCACTTTTGCCCTTAAACCAAACGACAAAGCAAGTTAGTTATTTTTTTAATTCAGTTTTATTTTAGTTGTATGTTTGTGTGAATGCATGTGTATATGTGTGCTTGCATGCCTGCTGCTTATGGAGGCTAGAAGAGAAAATTGGTTCCTCTGGAGCTGGAGGTGCAGGTGATTGTGAACTCAGATCCTCTACAAGAGCAGTAAGCACTCTTATCTGCTGAGCCATCTCTTCATCCTCAGTCCTCTCTTATCGGTAAAATGAGGATATTTAACACTCATTATAAACTGTTTTGATAGCTGGGCACTTGGAAGGCAGAGGCAAGTAGATTCCTATGAATTCTATGCCAATTTAATCTAAAGAATTCTAGGTCAGCCAAGGGCTACAGAGAAACCCTATCTTGAAGAATAAAAAGAAAAATGGTTTGAGTAGTAAATTAAATGAAAGCTGCTTAGGTCATTTTAATAAGAGGAAGTCACTAAGAATGCTGATTAATTCAGTTATGTTCAGCAAACAGTGATTAAACACTTAGAGTGTGATGTTTTTTTCTTTCAACTCTTTTGGGGAGCCAGCTCCAAATGAATCACACTCGGAATCTTATTCTTAGTTATAACCATCCGGCCTTAGCTTGACTTGTTACTTGCCAGCTTTTACTTAATTTATATTATCCCATCTGCCCAAAACCTCTGGGCTTTTCCCATTCTCTTCTTTTTTTAAAAAAAAAGATTTATTTATTATGTATACAACATTCTGCCTCCGTGTATGCCCGCACGCCAGAAGAGGACACCAGATCTCATTACAGATTTGTGAGCCACCATGTGGTTGCTGGGAATTAAACTCAGGACCTCTGGAAGAGCAGCCAGTGCTCTTAACCACCGAGCCATCTCTCCACTCTCCCATTTTCTTTAAATCTTAGTCTTACTCCATGGGTTGCTATTTAGCTGCATGGCTGACCCTGATGTGCTCCTCCTTCTCTGGCTACCTCTCCGAACCCCTTCTCCCAGTTCTCTCCTTCTGAATATCTCTATCCCCGCCAGTCCTGCCTATCCTTTGTCCTGCCTCACTATTGGCCATTCAGAACTTTATTAGACCATCAGCTGATCTAGACAGGCGAAGTATCACAGCTTCACAGAGTTAAATAAATGCAACATAAACAAAAGTAACACACCTTAACATAATATTCTTCAACATACTTATTTTGTACCAGTTCAGTTTCTGAGCTCTTGTACATTATCTGTTTACCATGTCACATTCTTTCTGTATCTTAGTTTTAATTTTTTTAATGATTTATTTATTTTTATTTAATGTGCATTGGTGTTTTGCCTGTATATATTCTGTATAAGGGTGTTGGATCCCCTGGAACTGGAATTACAGACAGTTGTGATCCACTATGTGGGTGCTGAGAATTGAGCCCAGGTCCTCTGGAAGTCAGTGTTCTTAACCACTGAGCTATCTCTCCAGCCCCTATCTTTGTCTTATACTGAGGGTTTAATTAGTGTAGTATTTTTCCTCCATCACAAAATCTTTTCATAGTCAGATAACCAGGAGTAACTGTTTCCAAAAAATCTAATCCTTACTTTGATAAAACTTTAGAAATTAGCCAGACGGCGCACACCTTTAATCTCAGCACGCAGGGAGGAAGAGGAAGGGTCTCTGTGTTTGAGATATACAAAGCGAGTTCCAGAACAGCCAAAGATACACAGAGAAACCCTGTCTCAAAAAAAAAAAACAACCCACAAAAACTCCTAGAATATTAGTATGAACTTGTAATACTAAGAATGAATGCAGTTTGGATCTAGTCTGATTCGGATCTAGTCTGATTCTTGGCCCTGCTTCTCCTTAAAGGTACTGTAAGTAGTAGGAGCAGTGGGCTACATTCCTGGCACCTGGCCGCCCACATGGCTAGCTTTATACCCGAAATAATTACATGGAAACTGTATTCTTTTGAACACTGCCTGGCCCATTAGTTCCAGCCTCTTATTGGCTAATTCTCACATCTTGCTTTAACCCAACTAATAATGTGTGAAACACCACAAGCTGGCTTACCAGGAAAGATCTTAACTTGCTTCTCTCTGGAGTGGGGGAATCATGGCGACTACCTCTCTTGGCATTCTGTTCTGTTTATTCCACCTACCTAATTTTCTGTCCTATCAAAGGGCCAAGGCAGTTTCTTTATTTAACCAATGAAATCAACACAAAACAGAAGACTCCCACATCAAGGTACTTTGAGAGTTTCTATTTAGAGGGCAAATCTAGTCATATGGAGGTGGTGCACACCTTTAGTCCCAGTGCTTGGGAGGCAGAGACAGGTGGATCTCTGTGAGTTTGTGGCCAGCCTGGTCTACAGAGCAAGTTCCAGGACAGCCAAGACTACACTGAGAAAACCTGTCTTGAAAAACCAAAGTGGGGGAAATAGAGGGCAAATCTATGACTGTAGTTTTCAGAGAGTCTTGGCTTGGTTTTCTTTTGAGTGTTTGATCTTAGTGAATTACTTCCCCTTCTTAGGGTTTAGAACTCTTAGCAAGTCTTCTGCTTTTGTTTTTTATGCATACAATATTCTGTCTGTGTGTAAGTCTGCAGGCCAGAAGACATACTTCATTACAGATGGTTGTGAGCCACCATGTGGTGGCCGGGAATTGAACTCAGGACCTTTGGAAGAGCAGGCAATGCTCTTAACCACCGAGCCATCTCTCCAGGCCCCGCAAGTCTTCTGCTTTTAAGACTCACTTTCTTTTTACCGGTAAGGGCAGTCAGGCTGTTCAAAGGAACAACAAAAGCTGTCTGTAGTTCCTGGTGGTTTTATAATAATGGTGCAGAGAGATATTGCACCTGCTCATTGGAATTCATTTGTGAATGAAGAAGGCAGTATTTTACCAGGTCCACTGCTGGGCTGAATATCAAGATACAGTTCTGAAATGAAGGTTTATCAGCATGCATTTTGACTATTTCAATTTTTACCAGAATTGGCTGTAGCTCTGAAGAACTTGTAGGAGATGATGTTGCTGCTCTCTCCCCCCTCTCTCTTGTTGCCTGCATCTGCCAATCTATCATCCAAACCTTGCTCCACCCCCTCACCTCTCCTTCTTTCCTGAAAGAAAGAAATAAAAAGGAAAGGAAATATGACTGCTCTGTTCCTGAGGTATAGTGGAGGAGAAGATTTATTGTAGACATGTGGGAGGGCAGAACCAGAGTGAGGGACATATGGGAGAGTTCAGAGTGCACAGGCTGAGCTGTGCCATGTGAGGAGACGGGGAGGAGAGAGGTGAGAGGGGACCAGGCACAGCAGCCAGGAGGCCCAAAGAGAGTAGAGCAGAGAGGCCAGGTAACCAAAATGTTTGATTATACAGAAAAGGACAACTAGAGGAAGGGCAGCCCAGCCCCTGGACTGGAGAAGTTTAGGGTAGGGGGCTAGGTATGCCAGCCAGGAAGACCCTGTAACAGGTAGGGACTCAGGAATGCAGGGATGCAGCCAGGTCCACTTTGAAATGCTAAATATACCCTTCAGTCATTTACCCCAAGCTTGAAACTTAACCCATCCATCTTCCCTCCCTCCTTCCCCCTTCTCTTTCTCTGAGTCTCACATTGTTTACCAGGATGACATGGCACTTACTATGTGTAGCTCAGACTGGTCCTGAACTGTAGTAATCTTCCTGCATTAGCCTCTCTAGTGTTGGGAATCGTAGGTTCATCCTGCCCTTCGTTTTCCTATTTGGTTCTTTTCCCTGGTTCCTGATCTGATCTGTAAGTGTCTTATTATGAAATATAATCAGCCAACTGTGGTAAGTGGAAATTCAGTAATGGGTAAAGTAATATGGTGGTACAGAGAACTGGGTTGAAGTAGTGAAATAGTGTTGAACCTATAGACATATGGCTTCAAATCTCAACATTGCCTTATACTTGCTCTGACTTTGAGCCTTTGTTTATGTGTATAAACATATTTTTAAAGTAACAATTCCTTATTAATTCTTTGGGAATTTCACACCATACATCCTAATCCCTTTCATCTCCCAGTCCCTCCATAGCTGCCCCTTACCCCTGCAATGTCTCCCCCAATAAAGGATCTCCAAAATTAATTAAAAACAAACCAGAAAACCACCTCATTCCTCTGCCTCTGTGTGTGTGTGTGTGTCTTTGTGTTTGTGCTCTCCCATAAGGGGTGGGGCTGGCTCTCTTGTTGCAGTGTCCAACAAGGAGTAGAGCCGGCTATCCCAGGGTCAGTGACTGGCATGGCTGGCTCAGCATGACCCTTAAGATGTCAATACACATGGCTCCTATGGCCACACAGGCCATGGGACATCAACACAGACCTTAGCTGCAACAGGACTGTGGGAGCAGTCATGGCCATAGGTAGCATCCTGGGTTCGGATGTCACCTAGCCCTGGTGACAGCTCAGGCTACTCAGATCAGCATGGCTCCAGCAGCAGTACATCCATCAGACACCAACATGCCACATCCGTGTGGCCTTTGGTGGCAACATGGGCCACGGACATCAACGAAGACCCTGCAACCTGAGTCCAAATGTCACCATGGTCCTAGAGGGCAGTACAGGCCTCTCACGTCAACACAGGCTCAGTGGCAGCATGGCCCTGATGCCAATATGGCCCTGCTGGAGGCCCAGAACCCTGGGGTTGACATGGTCTTTGATGGTATCAGGAGCCATGAGCATTTGCACAGACTCTGACTGCAGTAGGGCCATGTACCCAGACATGGCTCTTAGCTGCAACCTGATGTCACCATGGCACCTTGTGGCTGCACAGGCCACTCAGATCTGTATGGCCCTGCTGTAGCATGACCCTCAGATACCACGGCCTCAGATGGCAGCCCAGACCCCCCGGTATTTGCATGGCCTTTAGTGATAATAGGAACCACGAACATCAGCACAGACCCTGGTTACAGTAGGGCCATGGACCCAGACATGACCCTTAACAGCAGCTCATTCCTGGATGTCAGTATGGCCCTGGGTGGCAGTGCAGACCCCAGGCATCCTTGTAGTCTTTGGTGGCAACGTGGGTCATAGATGTCAACTCAGACCCTGGCCGCAGTAGGTCCCCAATATGGTCTTTGGCAGCAGCCCAGGCCTAGGCATCATCCTGGTCTTAAGTGTCAAGCAGGCTGCCCACATCAGCCTGTTCCTGACTTTTGGATCCTCAGTTCTGCCTGTTTCCATAGCATATGAATTGTTCTGCTCCTTTTTCTCTCATTTCTCCACCATATATTTGCCCATCTTAATGGCAGTTTCTGGGTCACCAGGCAGGTCTGTAGATGTCTTTAGCCCTTTGTATCCTTCTGTATGGGAAAGTCTGGAGACAGGGTCTTGCTTTGAAGTTCAGGCTGGCCTTGAACTTGGAATCCTTCTGCTTCAGTCTCTCAAGTATTGATACCAGGTGTATACCATCACACCTGAGTTGAGGCATAGTTTCCCCTCTGAAAATGAGGCTGTAAATATTATTTTGCCTAAGGTTGTGGTGAGGATCAAATGAGAGAGTAAATAAAAGGAGATCAATTACTATGTCAGATCTCATTAAATATCCTCCCCTAGTTTTCTTCCCATCTCCCTGAGACGCATATGAACAGAAATCAGACGTTTATGCAAGTGACTGTGCTACTTTTATTTAGTTCTAAAAAGTAGCTAGAATTGACCACGTTGCTTGGGAATTGGAGGGTAAAGACTTGAGCAGATGTGTGTCTTCTTGGACCTAGACAAAGATTCTGATATGGCAACATAACACAGTCTTTGTCTCTTAAAAGAGGCCGAAGGAGGGAAAAGAAGGAACCTGAAAATAGAGGCTCCAAGATGTTGGTTTCCTCAGGGGACACATTCCAATGTCCCTAGTAGCTATAGGTTTCTTAGAGCATTCTGCTTTACTTTATGCTTTACATAAGAGTGGAACCTGGTGTTTGTAAACAGGAGAACTGACTTGAGAATAGTATATATTATGGAAGATTGTAGCTATCAGCCTTCCCCTTTTTATTTTCCATCTACTCATTAGGACGATCTTTCCCAAGATAAAATCTGCTCATCTCAGTTTGCTGCTCAGAAGTCCTCTTTGGCTTCCTGTTGCCTTCAGGTTGGAGTTCACATTCCTTCCCTGTTTGATCTCTGCTGTCCTTTCAGCCTCCTCTCCTCCTGCTCTTCCTTCCGTTTCTCAATCCTTCCATGCTGTGCTTTCTGTGGAGTGGGGTGAGAGCCCTCTCTTCTTAGATCCATTTAGAATTTCAAACATTAAAAAAAATTGTGTTATACCATTAGTGTCATTTTTCCTTCCCCTTCCCTTTCCTTCTAAGACAGGGTTTCTCTGTGTAACCCTGGCTGTCCTGGAATGCACTTTGTAGAACTGCTGGCCTCAAACTCACAGAGATCCACCTGCCTCTGCCTCCTGAGTACTAGAATTAAAGACGTGAGCTGCTGCCACCACCTGTCCTTCCTTTTAAAAAGATTTTTTTATTTGCTTATTTGTTTATTTGTGTGTGGGGTGTCCATGGAAGAAGCCAGAAGAGGGCATTGAATACCCTGGAACTGGAGTACAGATGGTTGTGTACCTGATGTGGGTGCTATGTACTGAATTTAGGTCCTTCTGATCTTCCTGCTTCCTGAGTGCTAGAATTATAGGCTTACACCACCATGCTGCACCAAAAGTGGTTTTTTTCCCAGCTGATTAATTTATTTATGCTTGAGTGTTCATAAACAGATGTTTGATGGTACTGTGTAATAGTGTATTATCTCCATCTCTTCTTTTTCAAGGGCTTGGAACCTGATAATAGAGGATAAAGTCGTTGGGCAGAACATCTGGATTATATACAGGGACTAAGTTTCATCTTAGACAGGGCATCTTTTGTGATGGCCTTGATTGTCCTTTTCTTTTAAGGATTATGATTTCAGTGAAGCATTTTGAGATGACTGCTGAAGAAACTAGGTCAAATCAAATATTATTTGTGAAATTAACTATTAATGAGGCAGGGAGAAAGTCAATTCTGCCTTTTTGTGTCTTAAACTTCCAAAGAGGTTAATTACAGGAAAGCTCTGGAGCCATGTCTTGTCTTGCAAGCAACCCTGTTTTAGTGTGATGTGCTTCCTGTGTGATGGTGTGTAGATACACGGTAGTCACTACTTGCATTTATTGCTTGAGCCTTTTTGTATTTTATCCAAAGTTATAGATTTAAATAGTATAGGTTTAAAATAGTATTTAAATTGTAACTTCCCTCCCCCCCGAGACAAGGTTTCTCTGTAGCTTTTTTGGAGCCTGTCCTAGAACTAGCTCTTGTAGACCAGGCTGGCCTCAAACTCAACAAAGATCTGCCTGCCTCTGCCTCTCAAGTGCTGGGATTAAAGGCGTGCGCCACCACCGCCCGGCTTAAATTCTAACTTTAAACAGCAAATCTTCCTATATGTTCCACTTACTTATCTGTGGTTGACTAACAGTATTGCTTCTGAAATCTGTGCCCTCGACCCCGGGCCGCTCTCTCTTCTGTCCATTATGTCCCAGCCACACTCAGCTTAGTTTCTGAGTTCATGCCAAGCTCTTTTCTGCTTGTCTTTGTTGTTTTCCCCTTGAAAGGTTTTCTTGCTGTTTTTCCTCCTCCACTACTGACTGCTCCTTGGTTATGACCGGCTTAAGTGCTGCTGCTTTGGACTGGCTGTTTTTCACTTAACCGTTCTTGAACAGACTTCCATCTGAGAGTTTATTATAAGCTGCAGTGACAGGGCATGCAAGTGTGTCTTACCCACACTTTCAGAGTGTGAAGTCTGTGAGGACGGGGTTAACAGTTGAGTAGTGCATAATGGCATTCTCCCTGTCTGTGCTGGCTAGGTCTATGTCAGTATCACATAATGGCATTCTCCCTGTCTGTGCTGGCTAGGTCTATGTCAATATCACACAAGCTGGAGTCATTTTGGAAGAATGAATTTCAAATGGGAAAATGTCCCCACTAGATTGGCCTCTGGGCAAGCCTGTGGTTTATTTTCTTGGTTGATGTGGGAGGGCCCAGCTCTGTGTGTGGTGGCCTGGCTGGGCTGGTGTTGTTTCAGGGGTCCTCTTGTCTCTGCTCCCTAGTTCTAGGGTTACAGGTCTGCACCACCACATTTAGCTTTACTTGTGGGTACTGAGGATTGGAACTCAAGTCCTTTTGCTTTCACATGAAAACATTTTAACTACCTCTGAGAGAAATCTTGTACCTATTAGCGCTCACTCCTTATTCCCACCGCCGTCCCTAACAGATATGTATGTTTAAGGGAAGTTGCCTATTTAGACTTGGGAAAGTTGTTGAACCTTCTTATGCTTCAGTTTTATCATCAAAAGAGGAAAGATGATAATACTTATTGGATTGTTGAATGTGTAATATGGGAGGAGGAAAAATTGTTAAGGATTTAAGGTCTGGTGTAGTGGCACATGTTTGTATTCCCAGCACTCTAGAGGCTGAGACAGGAGGAGTGGGGTAAGGTCAAAGCCAGCCTAGGTTACAGACTGAGTTGTGCCTAACAAGCATAAATAATAAATATCTGTTTCATGGCTTCATTACTGTGTTCAGTATTGTGATCGTTATTTTGTTCCATCTAGCATATGTGGCTCTTTATCCAGTTTTCTAAGGTTCGTGTAACTATTTGAGGGATTTCAAACTAAAATGCAGCCCTGTTCTTTAGCTGCTCAGTCTTGTGTAGACATAGACATTTAAATTATGAAAATATATTGAAAGATAAATCTGTACTCATAAATCTAGTATTTTATGGATAAAGTATATATTATTTATTCTCAGGCTAATCCTGTAAAACAGGATTATGTTTGTTGTTCATTCATGTGTGTGTATTTGTTTACCTATGGTGAGCACAAATACATATACAGGTTCATGTGCATGCTTTGCGTGTGCCTGTAAAAGCCAGAGATTGATGTTGGGTGTCTTCCTCTACTGCTGTTCACCTTCTATGCTGAGACAGGGCCTCACTTGAACTAAGAGCTTGCCAATGTACCTACTAGGCAGCTTGCTCCAGGGAACTCTTCTCCTTAACTTTGGGATTACAGGTGGGATGCCACACTGACTCAGCACTTAAATGGATGCTAGGGATCTTGAGTCTTTGGTCTTCACACTTGTCCAGCAAATGCTTTACCCATCGAACTATCTCCAACCCAAAACAGGGATTCTTAATCACTTTATTGTAGATGAGGAAAGTTAAGACTCAGAGATGCTAAATGACTTGTTCAGAGTTACAGGTGATAAGTAGTTGAACTGAGATTTGGACCTGAATCTAACTGATAGCAAAACCTTATTCTAATGTTTATACAAAGAATTTGCATATGTTTCTCTGAAGTTTATAAATGTGTTTTACAAAACAGGCTCTTTTTGTTGTTGTTGTTGTTAAAAAACCTTGAGATTCATTACATATTTTCAATACTAACTGACCTGAATCTTATTCTTCCTTTTATTGCCTTGATCAAGGAAGAAAAATGAAGCCAATTACTGGTATTGCTTATAACGCCAGTTTTTAGAAATGGAAGCCAGAGAATCATGAATTCAAGGCTGGCCTGGGCTACACAGTAATTTTAAGGCCTATGGAACTACACAGTGAGACCTTATAGCAGAAACAAGAGCAGAACACAAAAACCTAAGGACAGAGCAGACCCAAGATGTAGTAACCTTAGGTGGTTTTTGTCCATTGTCTGTATCACCAGGCTCCTCATTGATAGCTCTCCTTTTCAGGGCCAGGAGGCTTCTGTCTTCAGTTTTCCCAGCTCCACTTTGAAGCTACATTGGATCTTCTGGTTCCATTGATACTTTACCATTCTCTTGACTGACTTCATGAATGGTTGTTCTCCACAGACTCATGGTTGAGATGGCCTTTACAGGTCCCTGACTCATTTTATATAGGAAGAAAATTGTGATCTAGTAAAGAGAAAGTACTTATCTAGATCTAACAGACTTTGTTGCAAAGATGAGACCAGGACTCTGCTTTGACTCATGAGACTGCTGAGTCACATTAGACCATAAGCTCTTAGAGGACAGAGGACATGTCATGTGTACTGTTTGTCCCTTAGAAAGTGTGTTATTAGGTAGCCTAGTAACTCTTAGATTGTTAAGTCTGTTCTTATCTGGGGAGTGGGCTGCTCAGAATGGCTTACATAGACTAGGATGGGAAATGATAGAGTTCAAGTTATTTCCATTTATAACACTGCCCATGTATTCATTCTACAAAGTTGAGTTGTGGGAACCCTCGAAAGCAGAGGGTAATAAACTCTGCCTTCCCTCTGTATGAACTGGGGAATTGTTCTAAATATTTTGTTTTGATGAATATAGTATTCAGCTTTGGTATTGTACAGTTCCAGAGGTTCATGTTTGATGATGATTTTCCAGTTTCTTTTATTTCCTTTCTTTCTTCCTTCCTTCCTTCCTTCCTTCCTTCCTTCCTTCCTTCCTTTCTTTCTTTCTTTTTTTTGTTTGTTTTTCAAGACAGGGTTTCTCTGTAGCTTCGGAGCCTCTCCTGGAATTAGCTCTTGTAGACCAGGTTGGTCTTGAACTCACAAAGATCTGCCTGCCTCTGCAAACTGTGGGATTAAAAAAAAAAGACAAAACATTTTTTCTGGGTGTGATAGCACACACCTTTAGTCTCCTCACTTTGAAGGCAAAGGCTTATTAAATCTAACCTGGTCTGCATAGTGATTTCTAAGGTAGTCAAAGCTGCATAGTAAGTTTTTACTTTTTATTTTTAATTATCTGTGTCTGTTTAGTAAGTACATGTGAGCATCTGATTCTTCAGAGCTGTAGTTACAGTTAGTAGTCCTCCCAATGTGAGCCCTAGGAGTCAAACATGTTTTTTCTGAAAGAGTAACATACATTCTTAACCTCTGAAACATTGCTTAAGCACATTTTCCAGTTTCTTGAGGTAAATATTAGGACAGCGTATGACCAGGCAGTGGTGGTAGATGGGAGGGATACTTACCTAGGAAGTGTCTGCTACTTACAATTAGTGGCTCTTAGTTACTTTTCTTGTGGTGGACTATTTGGCAAGAATAAATTATTTATTTATAATTTATTTATTTCCTCATTTGTTGTATTTATCTTATCAGTCCGTTATCAGTGACAAGGAAAGCAGGGTGGCAGTAGTGGCCCCGAGGCAGCAGGATTGTGAGGCAGTGCTGTTCCTGTGGCACTGACTATGGCACTGACCGGAAGCAGGAAGCAGAGGATGCAGTTGCAGTCTGGAACTGCAGGTGGAGATCATCTTTAAAGACCTGTTTCTTGTGACTTGCTTCTTCTAGACAGGTGCTTCCTCCTGAAAGCTCCACAGGCTGAGGCTGGGTGTTCAGAACATGAGCCTGTAAAGGACAGTGTATAGATGTGGTCTTCTTAGGCATTTCCAGGTATTTGTTCACAAATGATAAGACTTTGCAGATTTCCTTCCTACACACTTAATACTCAAGTCAGCCTGCTCCTGAGGTCTGATCTCAGCTCTGCTCTTTGATTTGTTATAAGCACAGGTAAGCTTCTTTCCCACTCAAGTCTCTAGTTCCTACAATAATAATAATGTTGGACTGGGTTATTCAGTGTTCTTATATTCAGTGTTTTATATAAAGGATATAGGTAAACCTTTTTTTTGACACTTGCATACACATTGATTATAATGCACTGAGACAGTTATATCACTGGCCGCACATATGGTTTATCAGCATATGAAGCAGTTCCCATTAATGATATGGCTTTTTGTGTTGTGGGATATTTTGTTTTGAGAGAGGATTTCTTTATGTAGCTTTGGTTGTACTGGAACTTACTGTGTAGACCAGACTGTTCTTGAATTCCCAGAAATCTGCCTGCATTTGCCTACCTAGTGCTAAGATTAAAGACATGCACCTCCAAAGCCATACCAGTTTTTTCCTTAAACATGGAATTTCAGGGTTTCATGGAACTTACTATATAACCAAAGCTATCTTTAAACTCACTGCAGTCCTGCCCCAGCCTCTCAAGTGCTAGCTAGATTGCAAGCATATGCCACTGCACATGGTTTTCAGTTACAGTGCGGGTTTTTTTGGGGGGGAGGGGAGTGGGGGAGCGAGAAAGAACAACCAAAGAATCTTGGGATCAAGTTTTATTGTCAGTTGGTAATGTTTGTGTATATGGTGAGAATCAATCTATGAAATTTTTGTCTAGTTGCTATTAGTACTTAGTGTCTACTGAGTAAGTGAGATCGGCACCTACGTGAGAAGGTGCAGGGTACAGTTTGATTACTGTAACAGCATACTATGGAAGGAGACCTTTAGAGAATAGCTAGCCTAGCTGCTTCCATCTCAGGAACTGGGGCCTGGAAAACTGTAATGACTTTTCCAGCAAGGCAGCACCAAGAAGTTTGTGGTAGAGTGCCAGTGTAAAGCAGGTACACATAAAATATACAGAGATTTGTTTTTGTTTGGTTTGGTTTTCTTTAGACAGTGTCTCACTATATAGCCCTGTCTGACCCAGAACTTGCTCTGTAGACCAGTTTGGCCTCAAACTCACAGAGATCTGCCTGCCTCCGACTCCTGAGTGCTGGGATTAACGGCATGCACCACTACATCTGGTATACAGGGCAAATGTTTTAAAAAGTATTTCTAATCACTGACTTAATTAAAAGTAAGTGAGGATATGAAGTGGTCTGTTTAGTTTTATGTCAACATAAGCTGGAGTCATCCAAGAGGATCCTCAATTAGGAAAATGCCTCTATAAGATGGGGCAGTTTGCAGGCCTATGGGACATTTTCTTAATTAGTAATTGATGTGGGAAGGCCTTGCCTATTACAGGTGAGGACACCTCTAGGCAGGTGGGCCTGGCTTCTATAAAATAGCAAGTAGAGCAAGCCATGAAGAGCAAAGCAGTAAACAGCTCCCCTCCATGGTCTCTGCATCAGCTCCCGCCTTCATGTAAGCATTTTGTTTCCCAGGCATCCAGACCGGAATAATCAAACCGAAACTTTGTTAATTACAACACTGCTTGACCTATTAGCTCAGGCTTCTTATTAACTAACTCTTACATCTTAAATTAACCTTTTTCTATTAATGTGTGTATCACCATGAGGCTGTGGCCTACCGGTACTGGGATTAAAAAATGTGCCATTACTATCGGGCCCACATTGTCTTAATTATAGAGGGTCATTCTGCTTCCTAATGAACATGTAATTTATTTTCATAATAGGATGTTCCAGCTAAATGATTTGTTTTCAAGTTCTACTGCATTTGCCAAACCAGTCTGGAATTCTCAAGAAGAGTAGGAGGGGAAAAAATCTTGCAATCAGTTCTGATTTTATCTTGAAAGGAAATAAATAATGGTCAGCTTTATAATTTATGATCATCTTTACCAAGAAATAGAAGTCTAACAGATAGGTATTAAAAACCAGTGTTTTAGCTGGGTGTGGTGGCACATTTCTTAATTCTAGGAAATTAAGGCAGGAAGATAGTAAATTTGAGGACACCAAGATCCTCCCAGCCCTCTAGCTTAACTTTTTTGTGTTACAACATTGGTAAACCATTGGGGATGAGTGCTTAATACAGAAGTAAGCTGGTCACTTCAGGGGACAATTACATCCTAACTACCACAGTGGTTAGCTAAACCAGCCGAAATTGGTGAGCTCCAGGTTCATGGAGATACCATGTCTTAATAAATACAGTGGAACATGAGCTAAGAAGACTCAGATTGTCAATTTTTGGCCCCTGTTTGCACCATGCATAGATATGAACCCTACACATGAGCACACAGGCAGGCACATTATATATGCTGACACATGTGAGCAATAATAAACTGCCTCAGGTAGCCAGGTGTCATAGAACATGCCTACATCATTGAG
Organism: Microtus pennsylvanicus; assembly: GCF_037038515.1. Classification (NCBI taxonomy): domain Eukaryota; kingdom Metazoa; phylum Chordata; class Mammalia; order Rodentia; family Cricetidae; genus Microtus; species Microtus pennsylvanicus. Next base: position 41,749,027 of record NC_134583.1, read on the forward strand.
CACTGGGTAGGCCAAGGGAGGAGAAGCAAATAGTGAGATCCTGTCATAAACAAGCAAGCGTAATATCTTGGGTGTGGTGGCACATGCCTAAAATCTTAGTTACTTAGGAGGCAGAGGCAGGAGAACCATGAGTTTGAGGCCAAGCTGGACAACATGAAAAGACCCTATTTCAACAGAAATACGTAATAGGATTTAATAGAAATAGCAGTGAAGGGGGAAAAAAGATGACATAGTAAAGGAAGCCAGGGTAAATTTAGTACCTGTTCTTGACTGTTACTAAGGAATAGAAGCAAATTCCGCTCTGAGTTTCCTAGTGACGAGAACAAGCCTTAGTGCAAGGTTCAGATGTGTTCATTCAATTGATTGATAGTTTATGCATGTGTCTGAGTTGCAAAGCAGCATAATGTTATGTATTTCAGTACTTAGCTTTCTGCTGTGTGGTGCCTTAAACAAATGAACTTTTTGTCTTTTTTTATTAGTAGTACTTTATAAATAATAGGAATCACAATTTCTACTTCCTCCCCTCCTCCCACTTCCCTCCCACTCCCCCACTCACCTTCCCTCCCTCCTGCTCCAGTCCTAAGAGAGGGCAGGGTACCCTGCCCTGTGGGAAGTCCAAGGCCCTCCCCTTTCCATCCAGGCTTAGGAAGGTGTGCATCCAAAAAGAATAGGATACCAAAAAGCCAGTACATGCAGTAAAGGCAAATCCCAGTGCCATAATCATTGGCTTCTCAGTCTGCCCCAATTGTCAACCACATTCAGAGGATCCAGTTTGATCACATACTCGTTCCGTCCCAGTCCAGCTGGCTTTGGTGAGCTCCCATTAGTTCAGGCACACTGTCTCAGTGGGTGGATCAACCTCTCTTGTTCCTGACTTCCTTGGACGTATTCTCCCTCTTTCTGCTCTTCAAATGGACCTTGGGAGCTCAGTTCCATACTCCCATGTGGGTCTCTGTCTCTATCTCCATCTGTTGCCAGATGAAGGTTCTATGGTGATATTCAAGATAGTCATCAGTCTGACTACGGGACAAGTCCAGTTCAGGCACCCTCTCCTCCACTACCCAGGGTCCTAGCTGGGAACATCCCTGTGGACATCTGGGGCCCCCTCTAGAGTCAAGCCTCATGCCAACCCCACAATGCCTCCCTTAATTAAGATATCTTCTTCCCTGCTCGCATATCTGTCCTTCTTCCATCTCAACCATCCCACTCCCCCAAGCTCTCCCTAACCCTCCCCTTCTCCCTTCTCTCTCCCCTTCTCTCCTTCCCTCCACCCCATGCTCCCAACTTATGCCTGGCGATCTTGTCTGCTTCCAGTTTCCAGGAGGATCTATATATGTTTTTCTTTGGGTTCACCTTATTACTTAGCTTCTCTAGGATTGCGAACTATAGGCTCAGTGTCCTTTGTTTATGGCTAGAATCCACTAATGAGTGAGTACATACCATTTTCATATTTTTGAGTCTGGGTTATCTCACTCAGGATAGTGTTTTCTACTTCCATCCACTTGCATGCAAAATTCAAGATGTCATTTTTTTTTACCACTGAGTAGTATTCTAATGTGTAGATGTGCCACACTTTATCCATTCTTCCATTGAGTGGCATCTAGGTTGTTTCCAGGTTCTAGCTATTACAAATAATGCTGCTATGAACATAGTTGAACAAATGCTTTTGTAGTATAATTGGGCATCTCTTGGGTATACTCCTAAAAGTGGTATTGCTGGATCCTGAGGTAGGTTGATTCCTAATATTCTGAGAAACCACCACACTGATTTCCAAAGTGGTTGTACAAGTTTGCATTCCCACCAGCAACAGCATAGGTTATCATTGGTGTTTTTGATTTTAGCCATTCTGACAGGTGTAAGATGGTGTCTCAAAGTAGTTTTGATTTGCATTTTCCTGATAGCTAAGGAAGTTGAACATGTCCTTAAGTATCTTTTGGCTATTTGAAAGTCTTCTGTTACTCCTTAATGTGTTCCACATAATAGAAACAGAAGAGTCATTGCCAAACTCTTTTTATGAAGCTACAGTTACCCTGATACCAAAACCACACAAAGACTCAACCAAGAAAGAGAATTACAGAAAAATCTCACTCATGAACATCAATGCAAAAATTCTCAATAAAATACTGGTAAACTGAATCCAAGAACACATCAAAAAAATCATCCATTATGATCAAGTAGGCTTCATCCCAGAGATGCAGGGCTGGTTCAACATACAAAAATCTATCAATGTCATTCATCATATAAATAAACTGAAAGAAAAAACCATATGATCATTTTATTAGATGCTGAAAACGCATTTGACAAAATTCAACACCCCTTTATGATAAAGGTCTTGGAGAGATTAGGGATACAAGGGTCATACCTAAATATAATAAAAGCTATTTACAGCAAGCCGACAGCTAATATCAAATTAAATGGAGAGAAACTCAAAGCGATTCCACTAAAATCAGAAACAAGGCAATCTCCATATCTCTTCAGCATAGTTCTTGAAGTTCTAGCAATAGCAATAAGACAACATAAGGAGATCAAGGGGATTTGAATTGGAAAGGAAGAAGTCAAACTTTTGTTATTTGTAGATGATATGATAGTGTACATAAGTGACCCCAAAAACTTAATCAGAGAACTCCCACAGCTGATAAATACCTTCAGTGATGTGGCAGGATACAAGATCAACTAAAACAAAAAAATCAGTAGCCCTCCTATACACAAAGGATAAAGAAGCGGAGAGGGAATTCAGAGAAACATCACCTTTCACGATAGCCACAAATCGAATAAAGTATCTTGGGTTAACACTAACCAAGGAAGTGAAAGATCTATTTGACAAAACTTTAAGTCTTTGAAGACAGAAATTGAAGAGGATATCAGAAAATGGAAGGATCTCCCTTGCTCTTGGATTGGGAGGATCAACATAGTAAAAATGGCAATTCTACCAAAGGCAATCTATAGGCTCAATGCAATCCCCATCAAAATCCTAACAAAATTCTTCACAGACCTTGAAAGAAGAATAATCAACTTTATATGGAAAAACAAAAAAACCCAGAATAGCCAAAACAGTCCTATACAATAAAGGAACTCCCGGAGGCATTACCATCCCTGACATCAAACTCTATTACACAGCCACAGTAATGAAAACAGCTTGGTATTGGCATAAAAACAGAGACGTTGACCAATGGAATAGAATTGAAGACCTGGATGTTAATCCACAAACCTATGAACACCTGATTTTCTATAAAGGAGCCAAAATTATACAATGGAAGAGAGAAAGCATCTTCAACAAATGGATGTCAACATGTAGAAGAATGAAAGTAGATCCATATCTATCACCGTGCACAAAACTCAAGTCCAAATGGATTAAAGACCTCAATATAAATCCCATCACACTGAACCTGATAGAAGAGAAAGTGGGAAGTAGCCTGCAATACATGGGCACAGGAGACCACTTCCTACGTATAACCCCAGCAGCACAGACATTAAGGGCCTCATTGAATAAATGGGACCTCCTGAGACTGAGAAGCTTCTGTAAAGCAAAGGACACTGTCACTAAGACAGAAAGGCAACCCACTGACTGGGAGAAGATCTTCACCAACCCCGCAACTGACAAAGGTCTGATCTCCAAAATATATAAAGAACTTAAGAAACTAAACATGAAAATTCTAAATAACCCAATTAAAAAATGGAGTACTGAACTGAACTCTTTTTTTTAAGTTATCTGCGAAAAGATTATTATTAACTCTTGTATTTGTTCTACAAGCTCAAAATGCTGCACTGTGGAAACTTTTCTTGATCCTTCCACCAAGGAAAATGACATCTGAGTTACAAGCACTGTGCCTTATTACAGAAACTATATTATAGTAAGTCTTCTTACATATACATTCCCCAATAAAAGATGAACTCGTTTAAACAGAAGAACTGACACATAGTAAATCCCAAATAAATGGCTTCTGTGCCATTTATTTTTTTGTATTTGTTTACTTTGTGTGTGAATGTGCACACTATGATCCAGGTGTGAAGGTTAGAGGACAACTTCAGGAATTGGTTCTCTCTTTACACCAGAGGGTTCCTTTGATCAAATTCAGCTTGTCATGTTTGGCAGCAGTGTCTTTACCTGCTGAGGCATCTTACTGGGCTGTCTTTGTTCTAATGAATAATTAATTCTGTATTTAGAGAGGGTCTCTATAAAATTTGTTCATACTGTTAAAAAAGCCAAAAAAACCCACATTTTGTATTATTTGTAAAAGCATTTGCTAGATAAACAGTTGTGTCCCCTTTTCCTGCATGTGTATGGAAACCAGACGTATACCGATCTTTTACTCTCTCCTTTCTTCTTTTGAGGCAGGTTTTCTTATTGGACCTGGAACTAGACTGGTGGCCAGCAAACCCTGGTGATCCTCTTTTCTCTGTACTTATCCATGTCTGTAATATTAGGCATGCACAAAAGCCAGTTTTTGAGCTTTTGCATGAAAAGATCTTTCTGTTAACTATAAAAGTTGTTCCCATACTGAGGTCCTTTTGCAGATTTTTAGTAGTCAGAATTCTCCATTTCACCTTTTAAAAATTGGAGCATTTTCTGAAGTGAAATACTGTGTACAGAATTTTAAAATGCAGAAATGTAATGTGTAGTCTGATTACATTTGGCAAAACAATAGAAATAGTCACTATACAATCTGGGCTTCTTTGTGAAACATGCTGATAGAATTAAGGGGAAAAAACTACTGGAACTGAGTTTTCTTCAATTTAGTAAGGAAAAGGTTAATGTCTAAAATGAAATTGAAGCCATGTGTCATGGCACATGCCTGTAACCATAGCACTTGGGAGGCAGAAGCTGGTAGTTATCTGTGAGTTTAAGGCCAGTCTGCTCTATATATTGAGTTCCAGGCTAGCCAGGCCTACATAGCAAAACCCTACCTCAAAACAGATAGAGAGACAAACAAAAAAATAAAATTGAGTCATTAAATTCCAATAAAAGGTTTATTTTTATTCATCCACCCTCTCAGCAAACACACACACACACACACACACACACATGTTTTATATATGAGTGCTCAGCATGTATAACTGCATGCCAGAAAGAGAGCATCCAATCCTATAAAGATGGTTAACACCATGTGGGTGCTGAGACTTGAACTCAGGACCTCTAGAAGAGCAGCCAGTGCCCTTAACCACTGAACCATCTCTCCAGCCCCAACAAATGTGTTTTTATGCAAGGCTTTTTTCTAAGAATTTAGTTAGTAAATATAAAACACATACAGTTATTTGATCTCTGTGTGTGAAGTGTTGCAGAGAGAATAGAATCAGACTAACAACTGCAGTATACTACAACCCTTCAAGAGCTCTGGGTCATAATGTCATGTAGCCAAGCTGGTCTGGTCTTTCAGATCTCCTAAGATCTGGGTAGGCACAGCTAAGAAGTGGGGACATGAATGTTAATGTCTTTTGTCATGATTTCCTTCAGATTCTGTACACTACAGAACTACTCAATAGTCTCTTGAACATCTTTTTCTCTTGTGGTGTAATTTCACAAATAGTCTTTCTTTTACTATTCTCCATGTAGAATTCCTGTCGTCCATCAAAAACAGATCAAATGACATTCTTTTGAAACTTTTCCCTCTTCCTCTCATTTAATAGGATTCCTCTTATTAAGTAGGATTAAGTTTAGCTACATAAGACAGAAATCTGAATCAAAAATGACTTAAAAGTACAGGGTTTGGAGCCAGCCAGCTAGATGGTTTAGTGGGTAAAGGTGCTTGTTGTCAAACTTGACGATTTGAGTTCAATCCTCAGAGCCCACATGCTGGAGAGAAAGCCAGACGCCCACAGGCGGTTCTCTGACTTCCACATATACACATGCACTTGCAACCCCTTACAAAACAAACAAATGAATGAGTGTTACAAAGAGCCGCCCAGAATCAAAATCATCACACAGAAACTGTATAAATTAAACCACCCCTTGGCCCATTAGCTCCAGCTTCTTATTGACTAACTCTTATATCTTTTTTAAAAATATTTACTTATTTATTATGTATACAATGTTCTGTCTGTGTATGTCGCAGGCCAGAAGAGGGCACCAGACCTCATTACAGATGGTTGTGAGCCACCATGTGGTTGCTGGGAATTGAACTCAGGACCTTTGGAAGAGCAGGCAATGCTCTTAACCACTGAGCCATCTCTCCAGCCCCTAACTCTTAACATCTTAATTTAACCCATTTCTATTAATCTATTAATAGGTTGTGGCCTACCAGCAAAGTTCTGGCATGTCTGACTCCAGTAGTGGCTCTATAGTGTCTCCTGACTCCGCCTTCCTTCTCCCAGCATTCAGCCCAGTTTTCCCTGCCTACCTAAACTCTGCCCTATCAACAGACCAAAACAGTTTGTTTTCATTAGCCAATAAAACAACCCATAGACAGAAGGACCTCCCACACCATTTCCACTTTTCTGTTTAAATAATAAAGTTTTTAACTTTATCATAGTAAAATTGCATGTAACAAAAACAGTTATCAGGCAAGAATTACAGTTACAATATTTATATCTACTTTATAATTTATAACTAAGGAAAACTATATTATTTCTATCTATTCTTCAATTCCATCAAACTTCAGAAGGATATAATATTACCTAAGTAAACAGGAAGTGCATTGTAAACAACTTCCAAAACTCTAGAATTGACAGAGACATCTTACTGCCTGGATAGTCACCCAAATTCTTCTTTGGGCATCTACCTTCAGCCCACAGGCCCATAGTATCCAGCAGACTTTTCCATGAGCAGGAAATTTCAAAGACGGTTTCCACCTATACTGCCAGTTTGTCTGTCACAGTTCTCTGTGTCCTGTAGAATGTCTAGCCGACTCTTTCATGAAGCAGGAACCCTGAAGGATCGTCTCACCTTAGGCAAGTTCAGCAGCCATTTCTCTGTGAATCCTGCATGTCCAGTTCATCTAACAAACTCCATAAAGAGCCTCTTTATGCCCATCATCCTCTTGAAGTAGATTGGTGCTGCCAGGAGCAGATGTGTCTTACTGTCATGAAAAGCCCTAAATTTTTAAAACATTTAAATGCCATATTCTGGAGGTCTCTGAAAGATTTGAAGAATACCTAACTAACTGTAATATCTCTGTATATATCTAGAAAACCTAACTAACATGACTATAATTTTGACTATTATAGATGACTATTAACCTATATTTCTTAATTATACATTACATTTTTAAATGAACTGCATAAACACAATACCTTAAACAAGGACAGAAATATACATATGCAGTATAACAAAATTTACCTTAAATTTGTATCAATAAACCAAGATCCATAACAAAGCATATTATTCATCTCTATAGCATATCCCCCTTTAAATGTAAGCAAACAATTATAAACAATATTTGGGAATATGGGTGTAGTTCTGTCCATACTACTTCCTGCTGTTTGGGGGTGCTGTTAATCAAGACTTTTATGGTGTATCCGGTGTGCTAGGTTAATCTCAGTCAGCCGTTGGGCCAAGTGTTTTCTTTGTGGGGTGTTTATAGCAACCTTTCAGGGGTTCTTGTTCAATGAAACCGTATTGGTCTGGAAGCAAACCACAGGTTCTCATCTCTGTGGAAACAAGAGAAGAACTTTTCCAAAGCAGCATATCCTTAGACCCAAATTTGAAAGTCATGGTACCTTTATAATATACATGCTGGTTTAACATAGCAGCCCTCACAATGAAATGTCTCTCTGTACTTAGCTCATTCACAGTCAAAAAAAACAAAGAAAACACAATAATACACATAATCCAGACTCTCTGTGAATTTTCCATCTTTATGTGACTTATTTTTCTTTACTCCTTTTAATCTATGACTGTCTGTACTCTGTCCTTTAAAGACTTTTTTTTTACTTCTCTTTCAACTTTCTATACTCTTTTTCTTCTCTCTCCCAAGCCTATGTACATTATCCAACACTGTGACCCATTTAGAGTTCTTTTATGTCTGAATCTGTCCTTACTGCGTTATCTGTAATTCTCTACTGTCTAGAAGAGCTTCTAAAATGCTAAGCAGCTTGGTTGTAGCTGCTCTGGATGCTGGCTCCACCTCTCTCTAATTTCAGAATGGTGGACGTATCATTTCTGCTTGCTCTGGAGCTGCTAGGTAGGAGCCGCGCTCAGCAATTGAACTCTGAGAATGAGCATGCAGCACATAAACCCTTTTTATCTGAGTAATAGCTAAATCTGCCATGCAGCTTGGAAATATCTCTGTCTGTGGCGGCAGGAATCCCCGCCATGCTCTCCTCCTTGTGCACACCTAGTAGACCTGATCCCACTGCCTGCCCAGGTGGGGAGTGCAGAGCCACGAACATGGTCTCAGCCACTTTCCTCCTGACCCCGAGTGAGCACACAAACACCCGAGCCCATAATGTCATTCAAATGCTCCATAGCCAGTGTTTGCAGTAGTGGAATGACCCAAGAAGCTGTGTTTTAAAACTACACGGCTTTTTTTCTGCTATGGCTAAATCAGGAAAACCTCTCTTAAAGGAGCTGAGGCATGCCACTAGCAAACAGCAAGAAGCTGTGTTAAACTCTGTATTTTTGTGTCTACAATTTCTTTTCAAGCTCTCTCAGGTTTTAGTGGATTTAGCTGGCCACGTGGGAGGTGGAAAATTCACCAAATGAGGAATAAATAAATGTAAAAAAAAGTGCACGGAGTAAATTAATTTAAAAGGTACAGGATTTTGGGTCAGTGAGGTGGTTTAGGATCTACAAGGTGGAAAGAAAGAACTGACTTAAGTTTTCCTCTGACTTCCACATTCATGCAGTGACATGTGCCTCTCCCCTCCACAAATAGATTGTAATTTTAAAAATTTAAGTATAGGGTTTATTTTTTCATGCATAAGAAGTATGTGACTCAGGGCTGAAATGGTTGTTATATGTAATTTTACTATATTACAGTTAAATCCTTCCTTTTTGTTTAAACAGAAAAGGGGAAATGGTGTGGGAGGTTCTTCTGTTTATGTGTTACTCTTATTGGTTAATGAATAAGGAAACTGCCTTGGCCTGTTAGTAGGGCAGAACTTAGGTAGACGGGGTGGGGGGGAAGAACTGGACTGAATGCTGGGAGAAAGAAGGCAGAGTCAGGGAGATGTCATGGAGCTGCTGGAGATAGACGTGCTGAAACTTTGCTGGTAGGCCACAACCTCATGGTGATACACAGATTAATAGAAATGAGTTAAATTAACATAAGAATTAGCCAATAAGAAGCTAGAGCTAATGGGCCAAGTAGTGGTTTAATTAATACAGTTTCTGTGTAATTATTTCGGTTCTGGGTGGGCAGGATGAACAAGTGGCCTCCACCAACAGGATCTGATGTCATCTTCTGACATCTGGATACAAGGCATACGTACATAAATATGCAGGCAAAACACTCATACATATAAAATGAATCTTTTTTAAAAAATCATAATTTAAATGATATTTTACCACGTTTCTAGGTATTTTTGTTGCTTATTGTTGCATATGTGTGTGCTCATGCTACAGGGTGTGTGCAAGTCAGAGGGCTACTTTGCCAAGTTGGTTCTCTTCTACTTTTCTGTGGGGCCTGGGATTGAATAAACTCAAGTTGTTAGTTGTTAGCAAGTGCTGTTACCTGCTGAGCCCTCTCATCAGCCCTCTGGGTGTGACACAAAACTAACCAATCTTCATATTGGCCTGTAAGAGCCGGCATTATTTTCCCTTGTTGCCTGCCTTGATTTTAATTCCTATTCTTCCCGTACTCTCTCTACCTGACCGTTCAGCCTCCAAGCTATATCTCAAACATACTTCCACTTCAAGGAGTTTTAATTTGCTGTTTTTAATTTTTGGACAACTCCTGTTAGATTCTGACATGACTTGGTCCTTCAGATCAGGTTTGCTCAGAAGTCACTCAGTAACACTTCCTTTTCCTGTCATATTTAAAATTGCGGCCTCGGTCCTAAGGACTCCTCACCTATTTTTGGTTTCTCGATAGCACCTATAACCATCTTATATACATTAGATTTTAATTAAAAAATCCTATATTCCCTTCTCAACTAGAATATAAAAACAAGAATCTTTGTTCTTATTCACTGCTGTATTTCTTATCAAGCTTATATCAGAAACCTTGCATGGAAGAAGAAAGTCAGGAGCTGGAGAAATGGCTCAGTGGTTAATCATATCTGCTGCTCTTCCAGAGAATTAGAGCTAAATTTCCAGCACCCATATCAAGAACTCACACTCACTTGTAATTCCAGCTCTAGGGACACAACACCTTCTTGTGCCCTCCGAGAGCACCATCGTGTATATACACATATTCACACACACATACATATAAATTTAAAAAATAAAGAAAGCAAGTCTAGGGCAGTGATGCTTAAACTGAGTACCAGGTCTCTTTGGGAACTTAAATTTTTAGTTTTCTAAGCTTCAAGTTAGAGCTAAAGGCTCTTGAATACCATGTCAAAGATTTCGCAGACCTTTATTATGCTTGTCTATCCTATGTCTAAGAAAAACTATAAATTTCATCAATTGGGAGGCTGAAATAGAAGGACTGCTTCAAGTTTCATACCATTCTGGGTTACTCTGTCCTAAAAACATGTATATCAAAGTATAGTGATATTTTTATATTCTTTTGTTTGTTTGTTCAAGATGGGCTCACTGTGCAGCTCAGGCTGGTCTTGAATTCAAAATTCTCAGGGTTCTTCCTGAGGACTGGTGTGGGGGGTCCTTCTGTCTACGTGTTGCTTTTATTGGTTTATGAATAAAGAACTGCCTTGGGCTATAGCATGGGAGGAGGAAGGCAGAGTCGGGGAGATGCCATGGAGCCACCGCTGGAGATAGACATGCTGAAACTTTTCTGGAAGGCCACGACCTCATGGTGATATACAGATTAATAGAAATTGATTAAATTAATATGTAAGAGTTAGCCAATAAGAAGTTAGAGCTAATGGACCATGCAGTGATTTAATTAATACAGTTTCTGTGTGATTATTTCAAGTCCAAGCTAGCCAAGTAGCCAGGAACCAACAAGTGGCCCCCTCCTCCAACAGAATGGGATTATAAATTTGCCAACATACCTATAGCTAGTGTCTGTGGCCCAGGTTAGCTTCGAATTTACTTTGTAATAGATATTGACCTTGAATTACTAATCCTGTCTCTACCTCCTGAGTGCTGGAAAAACAACATGCCGTCACACTTGTAGGGCAGACTTTTTCTGGAGAGACATGGTACATCTACTCATCCCAGATGAGGAACTCATTACAGACCGAATTAGCGATTTGCAGGCCTGGAAAGATGGCTCAGCGGTTGAGAGCACTGAATGCTCTTCCAGAGGACCCAGGCTCAAATCCCAGCGCCCGCATGACAGCTAACAACTGTTTGTAACTCAAACATCTGACACCTTCACACAGATGTACACAAAGGAAAAAACACCAATGTATACAAAATAAAACAGGGAAAAAAGATTAGTGATTTGCATCAGAATTGAAGTTGCTAAATCAGAGTTTATTGGTATTACTTAGAGTATAGGTGAGGAGGTACTGACAGGAGTGGGAGAGTCAGAGACGGCTGTATCACTAAAAAGCCCACCTCCGTACCAGTGACAGTTCAGGACAACTATGTTTGTGGACTTCTTTGCACAACGTGCAGGAACCTCTCAGAGATGCCTTTCTGCAGCTTGGTTAGTCATTCCCCTCTCTCACCAGTTGTTTACTGCTCTGAAACTCTTGAGAGAGCTCTTGTGAATTTTGCAAATTCTTATTTTCCCAAACAAGTAAAGTTTGTTTACTCCCATAGTCCCATGAACCTCGCTCTTCTTCCCTTCAGTTTGTAAGGTACTACTGTATAACATACACCCAGTTTATATGGTGCCCAAGGCTCCCTGCATGTTAGACACTCTACCCGCTGAGTCGTGTTCCCACCCTACCACCTTTCCTTTTTAGTGCAGCCATCCTAGTTGATGTGTCAGCTCAGTGCGATTTTTAATATTTCTTTATTTTATTTATTTATTATGTATACAGTATTCCGCCTGCAGGCCAGAAGAGGGCACCAGATCTTATTGCAGATGGTTGTGAGCCACCATGTGGTTGCTGGGATTGAACTTAAAACCTCTGGAAGTTCTCTGCCAGTGCTCTTAACTACTGAGCCAACTCTCCAGCTCCTCAGTGTGATTTTGCTTTGCATCTTTTCATACTTAACTCCAGTTTCTGGAGATCCAATGTCTTCTGACCTCTGCAGGCACCAGGCATGCAGGCAAACATTCATGCATATAAATACATTTAAAAATTAGGATATGAAAAAATATTTTTAACTATTGAGCTATATACATTTTTGCACATTCTAAATGCAAATCTTGTATTAGATCTGCAATTTGAAAGCCAGGGATGGTGGTACATACCTGCTTGGGTTATTGAGGCTGGAAGATCAGAAGGTTAAGGTTATTCTGCAGAGGCTCTATGAGACTGGCAAGCCTGGAATACCTGAGACCCTGTTTCAAAGAAAAAGGCAATTTCATCCTGTAACTTGTCTGGTTGTTTTTCTTGATGTGTCCTTGTTTTGTTCATAGTACAGAGATTGAACCTGGGGCATCAAGCAAGGCAGGCAAGTGTTCTGTCTACCACTGAGCCATATCCCCAGCCTCTATTTTACTTTCTGAGATTTGGTCTCTCATTAAATTGCTAGAACTGGCAATGAATGAATTTGCACTGTAGTCCAGACTGGCTTGTGATCCTATTCACTCCCTAGTAGATGAAACTGTAGTCCTGCACTGTCAGGCCTGACTTTTATGTGTTCTGAACACAGGGTCATACTATATATGTAGCCCAGTCTAGCCTGGAACTCGAGATTCTCTTGCCTCAGTTTCTTGAGTTACTAGGGATTGCAGGATGTTGCCACCACACTGGCTTGTGGTTCCTCTGGGAATAATAATAATAACAACAACAGGGCTGGAGAGATGGCTCAGAGGTTAAGAGCACTGACTGCTCTTCCAGAGGTCCTGAGTTCAATTCCCAGCAACCACATGGTGGCTCACAACCATCTACAATAAGATCTGGTGTTCTCTTCTGGCATGCTGGAAGAAGACTATATATGTAATAAATAAATAAAATTTAAAATAATAATAATAATAACAACAACAAAATTAAACTATTTACTTAAATCCACTTCAGTCCCCCTCCTACCTTTTCTTTTTTTTTTTAATATTTATTTATTATGTGTACAATGTTCTGTCTGTGTCTATGCCTGCAGGCCAGAAGAGGGCACCAGACCTTATTACAGATGGTTGTGAGCCACCATGTGGTTGCTGGGAATTGAACTCAAGACCTTTGGAAGAGCAGGCAATGCTCTTAACCACTGAGCCATCTCTCCAGCCCCCCCCCTCCTACCTTTTCTTGCTATCATAGCACATCTGGAAGATCATTGTCAATCAAAGATTATGAAGGTGCATTCCTTATCTTCTTCCTCTGCTTCTAAGGGATTTATATTTTTAGCTCTTAAGTCTTTGATCCTTTTGGGTGCTGGTCTAAACTCTACCTTCTGTTTGCTTTGTGGACTTGCATAGTTCACTTGCTCTTTCTCAGACTAATTTTTTATCTGTAAAATAGAATCAGTTCATTTAGCTAAATGGGGTTACTTGAAACTCTTGAATTCATTATTTGTAGTTTATGAAGTAATACAGTGGAAAACATTTAGATGTATAAGGAACCTTTCAAGTATGGTAGAATGCTACTTTTGTAAAATATATCCATAAAAAAAATATTTTCTGGGGCTGGAGAGATGGCTCAGAGGTTAAGAGCACTGACTGCTTTTCCAGAGGTCCTGAGTTCAATTCCTAGCACCCACATGGTGGCTCACAGTCATCTGTAATGAGGTCTGGTGCCCTCTTCTGGCCTGCAGTCGTACATGGAAGAAATGTTGTATACATAATAAATAAATCTTTAAAAAATTTCTGAGTGCTTGGTGGGAGAGCGCCTCCCTGCTCGGCCTGCTTGGGCGCTGGGTCCTAACCCAAAGCGTAGGGCAAAGGGGAGCTCGGGGGCTTCTTTGTCCCCAGAGCCCGCCTGCAGCAAGCAGGGTGGGCCCTTTGTCTGCGAGCGAACCAAGCAGCAAGGAGTTTCGATCAGGGCACCTAGTGAGACATCCTTGTGAACTCGCATCGGGCGATGGATGGAGATAGAGACAGAGACCCACACTGGAGCACTGGACTGAGCTCCCAAGGTCCCAATGAGGAGCAGAAAGAGTGAGAACATGAGCAAAGATGTCGGGACCACGAGGAGTGCACCCACCCACTGAGACAGTGGAGCTGATCTACTGGGAGCTCACCAAGGCCAGCTGGACTGTGACTGAAAAAGCATGGGATAAAACTGGACTCTCGGAACATGGCGAACAATGAGGGCTGACGAGACGCCAAGGACATTGGCACGCGGTTTTGATCCTACGCAATGTGCTGGCTTGGTGGGAGCCTAGCCAGTCTGGATGTTCACCTTCCTAGATATGGATGGAGGGGGGAGGATCTAGGACTTACCACAGGGCAGGGAACCCTGACAGCTCTTTGGACTGGAAAGGGAGGGGGAGAGGAGTGGGGGGAAGGGGAGAGGGGTGGGAGGAGGGGGAGAAGAGTGGGAGGAGGGGGAGAAGAGTGGGAGGAGGGGGAGGGAAATGGGAGGCTGGTGGGAGGAGGTGGAAATTTGTTTTTTTTTTCTTTTCTTTATCCTCCTTTTATCAATAAAAAAATTAAAAAAAAAGAGAAAATGATACAATAATATTATAATCTCAAAAATTAAGAGAATTTTTAATTAAAAAAATTCACAATGATAAAAAAAAATTTCTGAGTAAAATACTATTCTGAATAAATGTCAACATTTAATTACTAAATAAAAGTAAAACCCTCTTATTATCTCAAGCTGCATTTCAGGAGTTAATAGCCAGCACAGGTGTAAGATTTGTCCTTTCCTCCCCTTTTAGTGCAGAGTTGGGGAAGGGATATGTGATACACAAACTCAATCCAAAGTCTTGTGCTTGCTAAGCAAATGTTCTGCCTTTTAGTACATCCTTAGCTGATACACTGGGGCTACAGAGATGGCTTAGTAGTTAGGAGCACTTACTGCTCTTTCAGAGGACCCACATCCTGGTTTTGGTTTCCAGCACCCACATCCAGCAACTCACAATTATAGTTCTAGTTCCAGGGGATTCCATGCCCTCTGACCTCTGTGACCACCCACACTCACATGGTGCACACATTATATTGGATTAGACTGCTTTAGATTGTCCATCTTTAAAAAGATGAAGATTCAAAATATGTACAATTTGATCCATTTTATGATTATTATGTTTTTTCTCAGTAGTTCTTTTAATCTCATCTGAAATAACAATAATACCAGTTAGCCAACTAACTTTAAGAAAGAACTGTATATATAGATTCTGAATCTATAAAGAAAATCCTTACAACAACAAAAAATAGGTGTGTTATTGCCAGGAGCTGGGAGTAAGATGGGGATTGGCCAAAAAGATATAGTTGAAAGTGATAAAAATCGTTACATCTTGATTATAGACTTGATGTTATTTGTATGATTGAATACGTTTTTGTTTTTTGTTTTTTGGGTTTTTTTTGGATTTTTTTGAGATAGGGTTTCTCCTTAGCTTTTTGGTTCCTGACCTGGAACTAGCTCTTGTAGAGCAGGCTGGCCTCGAACTCACAGAGATCCGCCTGCCTCTGCCTCCCGAGTGCTGGGATTAAAGGCGTGCGCCACCACCGCCCAACTTGAATACATTTTTTAGGCTCAGAACTATATTCCTAAAAAGAGTAAATTTTTCTGGGTGGTGGTGGCACTTGCCTTTAATCCAACACTTGGGAGGCAAAGGCAGGCGGATCTGAGAGTTCAAGGCCAGCCTGGTCTACAGAGTTCCAGGACAGCCAGTGCTGTTAACATAGAAATTCTGTCTCTCAAAATCAAAACAAACAAAGAAAAACTTTTTTTTATAGTATTCTTTTTCATTCTGAGACTAGAGGAAATTGAGACTCAGAATGGTTAGGACACTTGCCTGTGGTTTTCTTTGATAGGTGGTAATTGTAGAACCTGAATTTACCTGACTGTAGAACTTGTGAACTGTTGCTGAAATCATGAGCAATATATAGATTCTATTGCAAAGGATAATCCCTTGCAAGCTAGGAATTCTGATTTTAGCAATTCCCATGAAGTGGTTATACTAGTCTTATTTTAATTGTTTGTTTGTTTACTTTTGAGACAGAATCTTACTGTGTATCCTGGCTGGGCCTTGAACTCAGCAATCCTCCTGCCTTAGCTTTTTCAGTGTGGGATTACAGCTTTGTATCACCATACCTGGTTTATTCCAAATAGTAGACCCTGGCAGATGTCTTCTGTCAGTTACTGGTTGGGACTGAATTCATGTTGTTATGTCCATGTCGTGGTCTCCTGTGTCTGTCTGTCTGTGACTCCCGTTTTGGAGCAGCAGGAGATCTGTTTCACAGCTGATAAGTTTCTTTGATTATGAAAACATTCCATATTTTGTCCAATCAGCAGCAAAGAATGTGTTCTCTGTAGGAGAATGTGCAAATGTTTGTAGGGCCAGTTGTGTTCTAGTCTGTTTCATGCTGCTATAACAGATTAGATAACTTATAACAATAAGACATTTATGTGCTCACGGGTATGGAGGTGGGAAATTCAGCTACAAGGTGCAGGTATCTAGCAAGGGTATTCTTGCTGTGCCATTCCGTGGTAGAAGTGCAGAAAGAACAGAACCAGAGGTTAGAAGAAAGAGTACAAGAAACCACATTTATCCTCTCCCAGTATAACAGATTAATCCATTCAGAAGAGCAGATCCCATGTGGTGTCTTAAATATGGCACCTCTTACTATTGTAGGTTTCTTACACGTGCCTTTTAGTGGATAATAGTATCCACTATTCAAGCCACGGCAGCTTTTAATAGTCTTACTCGACACTGACTTGTTAGGGAGAGAACTAGTTAAGGAGGAGAAGGTCCGAGTTGGGGAAAATGTTCAAGCAGTCGTCTCTGTTGTCACACACTGTTTACCTGTTTGTTACTTCACATAGCAGGTAAGTTTAGCCTCAGAGTTAATTCTCAGCTCTGGTTGTGAAAATAGTTTTTGCTAAATTGAGCTGAAAATACACATGCTTTCTTTTAACATATATCCTCGAGTTGTAGCTTTAACTTGTAGATGAGTGTATTGACCCTGTTAACTCTGGCATTGTTCCAGATTATGAAATTTACCTGTTTGTCTGTCTGGTGGTCCTAGTGTCCTATACTTGAGAACTCCTTCTCTCATTCCAGAACCCTGGACAGACTTAATTAGTCACTGTTGTCATCAAGCCCAATGTTCACTGCCTGCCTTCAGCATCTAACTTGTTCCCTCTCCTGGGATGAAACAGAAGTTAATGACCTAAAAAATTGCCCATCTATCATGTAAATCTAGTTAGGAGAGAATTGTTTGATTTTTATGGAGTGTGAGTAATATTTCTGGAGACACGTATTCAAACATGTGTCAGCTTATTTGTAAGATATGGCTCTCTAAAGAAGACGGGACAAATTGGTTAATAGAGCATAATAACAGGTTTTCCATTAACAGAATGGAAAATGTCCTTCATTGAGGACATTAAGAGCACTTGTGCCAGTGATAGTTATTGCACACAAATTTCCAAGTTTATTTATTTCCCTTGAATAAATTTGGCAAGAAGTCTTGGCTCTGTTTCTTTTTTTGTATTAGGATGTTCAGTGGCATCAAATTTATCCTTTGGAGACCATTAAGATGGTTCCGTAGGTAGAGATGCTTGTGGCCAGATCTCTGGGCACACATACTGGAAGAAGAAATCCTCTGACCTTCACACACAGTGCCGTAGCTGAGCACACAAATAGATGTAATAAAAATTCCTCCTTTTTTCCTTTAAGGCTGTTAGTAGCTTTTATCTTATCTTCTACAGGCAAAAGGGGGGATAGACAAACAGTTGCCGTTCCTTCCTTCTAGCAGGCTAAGTACTCACTACCAGATACTCAGACTCCCTTGATAAACTGAAAAAGTATGACGGTTTCCAACTTGTGAAGTAGCATCATTAGAACCAGCCCAGCACTGGCACACACCTTTGATCAGCGCTCAGGAGGCAGGGGCAGGCGGATCCAAAACTACACAGAGAAACCTTGTCTTGAACAGAGAGACAGACAGACAGAGAACGAACATGAGAGGTTAACGAATCCATTTATTATTAGAACGTTGAAGTCAAAGAGGAAAAGTGATTTGGCCAATGCCACCCAATGCCTTAAGAACTTTCTATGGGATACTGGGACTAATATTAAACTGACAGCCTAAAGTGGCCGAGTTGACAGTGAACAAGTTATATCACTTCTCTGCCCTGTCATTCTTCATCTGTAAAATGGGGAAAGTATTATAGTCTGTTGAGCCTTTTTTCCCCTACACCATGCTGCTTCTTTTTGAGCATGACTGAGCTTTAGAGGAGATGATGTCAGAGGCAATGAGCAATTATAATCAATGCTGTTTTATTTGTCTTTGCTGTAGGGTCCTCAGTCTTCCACAATGAACCCTGTTTACAGCCCCGTGCAACCTGGGGCTCCTTATGGCAACCCTAAGAACATGGCCTATACTGGTAAGTGGTATAATAATGGATTATTGGTTTTCAATTATTCTTTGATAGTTTCTTATATTTATTTAGTGAATTTAGCTGGTGTTACTCCCATTATTTTTTTTTCTTTTCCTTTATTCTTTTTCACCCCTTCTTCCATGAATGACTCTAACTTGCTGAGTGGCTTACAATTTACTCCCAAGCTCCCAAAGCCCTGGCAAAGCTTGAGAAGCTGGGAAAGTTGTGTTTAATTAGGGTCCCGTAGTGATGAAAGTAGAGGTGACAGACAGAGTTTCACTATGTAGTTCTTAGCTCTGGCCACCTTGGAACCTATTTTGTAGACCAGCCTGGCTTGGAACTCACAGAGATCTACCAGCCTCTGCTTCCTGAGTGCTGGGATTAAAGGGTTGTACCAACATGCCCACCAGCAGAAGTGACTCTCCGGTTAAAGGTTATTGAATTATTAGCAAAAGGGAAGTTAACACTTACTGAGCACGTGCCGTGTTTCTGGCCTGTGATTGGTGCCTTTAGTGTCTTATTTCACCTTTATTTAAAAATTAATTTTGTGTGTGTATATACGCATGCATTTATATGTGTGTTCCATACTCTGATACAGGCGTTGAAGACAGAGGACAACTTTTTGGAGTTGGTTCTCTCCTTCTACATTGTGGGTTCTGGGGAATAAAACTCAGGTCATCAGGCTTTGTAACGAGTTCCCTTAACTGCTGGGCCGTCTCTCTGGGCCCTCACTTTCATTTTAAAGTAAATACTATACAATGTAGGTCATTATCACCGTTTCACAGATGAGAAAAATCACAGGCATAGTGGACACCACAAATTCAAAATTAGTTAATTGAACCCAAGTAGCTGATTTGAAGACTGATCTTTTTAAAAACTCTTACATTCCAGTGTAGCTTTTTTTTCTTCAAGTTTTAATATATGTTGCTCTTTTGTTTGGAATGCTATTATTCTCTGACTATCTTGCCTTATTCCTCAAGAAATTTACCTTGAAGCCGAGGTTAAACTTGTATCCTGCTACATTACTGAAAGTATTTATGAGTTGTAGAAGTTCCTTGATAGAATTTTTGGGATCACTTATGTAAACTATCATATCATCAGCAAACAGTGAGAGTTTGACTTCTTCTTTTCCCATTTATATCCCCTTGATCTCCTTTTGGTGTCTTATTCCTCTAGCTAGGACCTCAAGAACTATATTGAATAGATATGGAGAGAGTGGACAACCTTGTCTTGTTCCTGATTTCAGTGGGATCGCTGGGAGTTTCTCTCCATTTAGTTTGATGTTGGCTGTTGGCTTGCTGTATATTGCCTTAATTATGTTTAGGTATGTTCCTTGTATCCCTGCTCTCTCCAAGATCTTTATCATGAAGGGATGTTGTATTTTGTCAAAAACTTTTTTGGCATCTAATGAGATGATCATGTGGTTTTTATTTTTCAGCTTGTTTATATAGTGGATTACGTTGACAGATTTTCATATGTTGAACTATCCCTGCATCTGTGGGATGAAGCTGACTTGATCATGGTGGATGATGGTTCTGATGTGTTCTTGGATTCCACTTGCCAGTATTTTATTTAGTATTTTTGCATCAATGTTCATGAGTGAGATTGGTCTGTAATTCTCTTCCTTAGTAAAGTCTTTCTGTGGTTTGGGTATCAGGGTAATTGTAGCCTCATAAAAAGAGTTTGGCAATGTTCCTTCTGTTTCTATTGTGTGGAATAATTTGAGAAGTATTGGTATTAGTTCTTCTTTGAAAGTCTTATAGAATTCTGAGCTGAAACCATCTGGTCCTAGGCTTTTTTTGGTTGGGAGACTTTTGATGACTGTTTCTATTTCTTCAGCAGTTATAGGTCTGTTTAATTTGCTTATCTGGTCTAGATTTAATTTTGGTAAGTGATATTTATCCAGAAAACTGTCCATTTCCTTTAAGTTTTCCAATTTTGTGGAGTACGGGTTTTCGAAATATGACCTGATGATTCTCTGTATTTCCTCTGTGTCTGTTATGTCCCCCTTTTCATTTCTGATTTTGTTAATTTGGATATTCTCTCTCTGCCTTTTGGTTAGTTTAGATAAAGGTTTGTCTATTTTGTTGTTTTTTTTTTTTTCCGAGACAGGGTTTCTCTGTGGTTTTGGAGCCTGTCCTGGAACTAGCTCTTGTAGACCAGGCTGCGTCTATTTTGTTGATTTTTCTCAAAGAACCAACTCTTTGTCTCCTTGATTCTTTGTATTGTTTTCTATGTTTCTATTTTGTTGATTTCAGCTCTCAATTTGATTATTTCCTGCCATCTAGTTCTCTTAGATGAGTTTGCTTCTTTTTGTTCTAAAGTTTTCAAATGCTCTGATAATTCACTAGTGTGGGATTTTTCCAGCTTCTTTATTTAGACGTTTAGTGGTATGAACTTGCCACTTAACACTGCATTCATTGTGTCCCAAAAATTTGGGTATGTTGTGTGGTCATTTTCATTGAATTTTAGGAAGTCATTAATTTCCCCCTTTATTTCTTCCTTGACCCATTGATGATTCAGGTGAGCACTGTTTAATTTCCATGTGTTTGTGGGTTTTCTGAAATTGGTATTGCTGTTGACTTCTAGTTTTAAAGCATGGTGATCTGATAAGGTACATTGGGTTATTCCAATTTTTTTGTATTTGTTGAGGTTTGTTTTGTTACCGATTATGTGGTCAATTTTTTAAAAGGTTCCATGAGGTGCTGAGAAGAAGGTATATTCTTTATGTTAGGATGGAATATTCTATAGATGTTCGTTAAGTCCATTTGAGTCATAACATCTGCTAGTTTCCTTATTTCTCTGTTCATTTTTTGTCTGACTGACCTGTCCAGTGTGAGAGTAGAGTGTTGAAGTCTTCCACTATTCGTATGTGGGGTTTAATGTATGATTTAAGCTTTAGAAGTGTTTCTTTGGGGGCTAGAGAGATGGCTCAGTGGTTAAGAGCACTGACTGCTCTTCCAGAGGACCTGAGTTCAATTCCCAGTACCCACATGGTGGCTCACAACCGTCTGTAATGAGATCTGATGCCCTCTTCTGGCCTGCAGACATATGTGCAGACAGAACACTGTGTACAAAAATAAATCTAAAAAATAAAATGGCTTTATTTACAAAAAGTGTTTCTTTGACATATGAGGGTGCCCTTGAATTTGTAGCATAGATGTTCAGTATTAAAATTTCTTCTTGATGGATTTTTCCTGTGACTAATATGAAATGACCTTCTTTGTCTTTTTTGATTGATTTTAGTTTGAAGTCTATTTTCTTTGATATTAGGAGAGCTACACTCACTTGTTTTTAGGACCATTTAATTGGAATATTTTTTAATGTCTGTCTTTGAGGTTGAGATGTGTTTCTTGTATGCAGAAGAAGGATGGATTCTGTTTTTGTATCCAGTCTGTTAGCCTGTGCCTTTTTATAGGTAAATTGAGTCTATTTATATTAAGGGATGTTAATGACCAGTGATTGCTATCTTCTGTTAATTTACTTCATTGATGATGGTGTTAATTTGTGTGTTTTTCCTTTCTTTGGGATTTACTGCTATGAGACCGTCAATTGTCTGTGTTTTTGTTGATGTAACCAACTTCCATAGGTTGGAGTATCTAGGGTTTGTGGCTAGTTATTGGTTAAATCTTATTTTTTTTAAAATATTTATTTATTTATTTAGTATACAATGTTCTGTCTGTGTGTATGTCTGCAGGCCAGAAGAGGGCACCAGACCTCACAGATGGTTGTGAGCCACCATGTGGTTGCTGGGAATTGAACTCAGGACCTTTGGAAGAGCAGGCAATGCTCTTAACCACTGAGCCATCTCTCCAGCCCCCTAAATCTTATTTTTTCATGGACTATCTTGTTTCGTCCTTCTGTGGTGATTGAAAGTTTTACTGGGTATAGTAGTCTGGGCTGGCATCCGTGGTCTCTTAATGTCTGCATAATGCTTGACCACGACCTTCTGGCTTTCATTGTCTCCACTGAGAACTCAGGTGTAATTCTGACAGGTCTACCTTTATATGTTACTTGGCCTTTTTCCTTTGCAGCTCTTAATATTCTTTCTTTACTCTGTATGTTTAGTGTTTTGATTATTATGTGGCAAGTGGACTTTTTTTTTTTTTTTGGATCCAGCCTATTTGGTGTTCTGTAAGCCACTTGTGTCTTCGTAGGCATATCTTTCTTTAGGTTGGGAAAGTTTCTTCTATGATTTTGGTAAATATATTTTCTGTGCTTTTGAGTTGAACTTCTCTTTCTTCTATACCTATTGTTCTTAGATTTGGCCATTTCATGGTGTCCCATATTTCCTGGATATTTTGGGTTAAGCTTTTGTTAGATTTAATGTTTTCTTTAACTGATGAGTCTATTTTCTCTATTGTATCTTCAGCACTTGAGATTCTCTCTTCCATCTCTTGTATTTTGCTGTTCATGCTTGCGTTTGTGGTTCCTGGTCATTTTCTCATGATTTCTGTTTTTATAATTCCCTCAGCTTGTGTTTTCTTTATTGTCTCTATTTCTGTTTTCAAGTCTTGAATATTTTCTTTTATATGTTTGATTTTTTTTTTTCTTGATTTTCTTTAAGGGATTTGCTGATGACTTCCTTTTTTTTTGTTTGTCTTTTTCTCCATTTCTTTAAGGGAATTTCTCATTTCCTCTTTAAGAGTTTCAAACATTCTCCTGAAGTTATTTTTTAAGTTATTTTCTTCTGCTTCATCCATATTTGGTTGTTCAGGTCTTGCTGTTGTAGGGTGTTTAGTTTTACTGGTGTTGTGTTGCTCTTTGTGGTGTTGCATGTGTTCTTACCTTGTCTACTCATCTTTTCTACTCAGGCTTACCCCTCAGAGGTCCCAGACTCACGTTTGGACCCACAGAGGTTTCAGGTTCCTGCCTATTCCCTTTGATGTCCCAGACCAACTCCAGGGACCCACAGAGGTCCTGGCTCATGCCTAGTTCCTGGGAGGTCCTAGACTCTTGCCCAGACCCTCAGCGGTCTCTGGCTCTGGCTCACTCACTCAGGGGTTACTCCCGTTTACCTGTTCCCGTGGAGTTCGCTGTCTCCTGTCTGCTCTTGACCAGGTTGCTGGTTCAATCCTGGTCAGCCAGTGGCCCTGGACTGAATTGGCTTCCGGCTCCCACTCCCGTGGAGCTTTCTTCCTCAGGCCCATTCGGGCCTAGATAACTGGTTCAGTCCCACTGCTGCAGAATTTGTTCCCTCAATCCTGCTCCAGCCCAAGGTGGAGATCATTGCCTTAGGCCTACTTTTTCCTGTTTCTGTAAATCCTGGTCTGGATCCACTCCTGCAGAGGTCCTTGGCTTTGAGTTGGTCCTGCAAAGGTCTCTGGCTCTGGTCTACTGCCTCAGAGTTCCCAGACTTGTTGCACTCCAACCCACAGAGGACCTAGCTCAGGCTTACTCCCTCAGAGGTCCCAGATTCACGCTTGGACCCTCAGAGATCTTTGGTTCCTCTCATTTTTGATTCTTAAGGATTTAATTTTCTTTCTTAAGTATCTGCTTTGCCTGAGAATAAGATGCTTGTTATACTTTATCCAACTTGTATAGGTTTTGTCCAGGAAACACATTTTCAAGTTATCGTTCCTTGTATTGGCTGGAAATGAAGGACTGAAGTGAGATGAGCTGCTCAACAGAGTATATTAAATATTTATTACTGATGATAGTAATGACTGTCGGTTTTAATTGCCATTTTGCAAGTATATGCTAGGTAACATGTATATTTATAATTAACAATTTTAAATTTCAGAGTACTTTTCAGATAAAGAAATTATGACAGTTTAATTTAGGCCATGTGATTTAAAGTAATTTATATCTTTTCTAAAGGATACATAAAGATTTTAACTCGATTTTTTTTACAAGTGTTTAGTACGTGTTCATTTTTGTTGTAAGCAAGCATAAGTACATCTTAAAGATGTACTCCTTCCACAGCAGCCATGACAAGTGTCTCAGGTTTCTATTGCTTTAATAAAACATCATGACCAAGGGTAGCTTGGGGAGGAAAGGGTTTATTTCAGCTTAAAACTCTCAGATCACAATCCATGCTGTTGTTGAAATTCATCTTACTGTATTTTTTTAATTTGTCAACCCAGGCTACCTAAGACAGGCAGTAAGTCCAGCAGACACTTGAATACCTTTCTCCTACGTTTACCTTAATGGTGGGCTCTTGATAGGATTTTCTTCCCCAGACGCTTCAGAAAAGGTTTGTTGATACAATTTTGAAATGTAGCTAATGATGTGGGATGCCCCTCTGTATGCTATATGTTTGATTACCTTTGGTTAATAAAGAAGCTCCCTTGGCCTATAGCAGGGCAGAATATAGCCAGCCTGGAAGAGATACAGAGAGAGAGAGAGTAGGCAGAGTCAAGGAGACTCCATGTAGCTGCTGAAGGAAACAGACACCCAGAACCTTTAGCCACAGCCTTTTGCCGATACACAGATTAATGGAAATGGGTTAATTCAAGGTATAAGAGCTAGCTAGAAATATGCCTGAGTCATTAGCCAAAGAGTGTTGTAATTAATATAGTTTCTGTGTGATTATTTGGGTCTGGGTGGCCAGGAAACAAACGATCAGTCTTCTTCTACAGCTAGGATTTGTATATACTTTTTCTTCCTTTAAAAAAAAAGATTTTTTAATCCCAGCACTCGGGAGGCAGAGGCAGGTGGATCTCTGTGAGTTCGAGACCAGCCTGGTCTACAGAGCTAGTTCCAGGACAGGCTCCAAAGCCACAGAGAAACCCTGTCTCGAAAAACCAAAAAAAAAAAAAAAGATTTTTTATTTTTATGATGGGCATGAATGTTTTGCCTACATGCTTGTATATGCATTGCATGTTTGCTTGGTGCCCTTGGAGTCTCTTTTCTGGCATTAGATAACCTAGAATTGGGGTTACGGAAGGTTATAAGTTGCCATATGGGGGCTGGAAACTGAACCCTGGTCTTCTGTGAGAGTAGTAAGTGCTCTTACTTACTGCTAGCCACCTCCTTAGCCCTTTCTCTCTGTCTTTCTCTCTTTTGTGCTTTGCTTGTTTGTTTTTTTTGAAACAGGGTTTCTCTATATAGTCCTGGCTGGCCTAGAACTTACTGTGTAGACCAGGCTGACATTGAACTAATAGTGATCCACCTCTCTCTACCCCCTGAGTGCTGGTTTTAAAGGCATGCACCACAACTACCTGGCTCTTTCTCTTCTTAAAAATATTGGGATGGTATAAGCATCCAAGTAACACTCAGATGTCTGGTGTGTGTTCTGGACAGAGGAAGGTGTCTAGAGTGTCAACAGAAAATGAAAATATAGAGATAGATGAAGGTCCAAGCAATGAATTTATTTTTACTTTTTCAGAGGATTTGTTTTTATTTATGTATATACTTATGTGTGCAGGTGCTGGAGGAGATCAGAAGGCATCCAATACCCTGGGATTGGAGTTAAAGGCAGTTATGAGTCATTTAACATGGCTTCTGGGAACCAGCCTCCAGTCCTCTGCAAAAATAATAGCAAGCACTCTTAACTGCTCTATTAACATCTCTCCAGACTTATTTTTATTTAATTTGTGTGTATTGGGGGGAACAGATACGTATATGTCTGTGTATACTGATGCTTGCATGTCATAGCATATATACGGGAGGCAGAGGACAATGTCAGGTGTCACCGTATACTTTCCACCTTATTTGTTGCTTGCCACTGCACCGTATATGGCGGGCTTGCTGATGTGTAAGGTTCTAGGGATTCTCTGTCTCTGCATCCTATCTTACTACTGTGCCCAGCTTTTACATGGTATTTTAGTTGCTTTCTTATTGCTCTGATAAAACACCATGAACAAGGTAACTTCTAAAATAATTAATTTGAGACTTAAGGTTTCAGAGGCTTGGAGTTCATGACCATGGTGGTGGGCACCGTGGTGGTGGGCGCCGTGGTGGTGGGCGCCGTGGTGGTGGGCGCCGTGGTGGTGGGCGCCGTGGTGGTGGGCACCGTGGTGGCAGGAAGGGCGTGGTGCTGGAACTTGTATCTTGATACACAACCATGAGACAGAGAGAGCTAACTGGGAATGGCTTGGGCTTTTGAAACCTCAAAGTTTATTCCCAGCGACACATCTCCTAACCCTTCTCAAATAGTTCTACCAGTTAAGGACCAAGTATTCAAATATATGAGCCTATGGAGGTATTTTCATTCAAACCACCACACATAAGTGATGGGGAGCCAGACTCAGTCTTTATACTTGCATGACAAGTTTTTTACCCACTGAACTATTTCCTAGATCCAAATAATTTTTACTCAGGTTAGTATGTATAAGGCTTTGTTTTCAGGATATGTATGCTACAGTGGCCCATAGGCACATTCAGGAAAGTTGTGGTATAAGAGAAATTTTTTATTTATTTATTTATATTGAAAAAATTTCCGCCAGGCAGTGGTGGCACACGCCTTTAATCCCAGCACTTGGGAGACAGAGGCAGGCGGATCTCTGTGAGTTCGAGACCAGCCTGGTCTACAAGAGCTAGTTCCAGAACAGGCTCCAAAACCACAAAGAAACCCTGTCTCGAAAAAGCAAAAAAAAAAAAAAGAAAAGAAAGAAAAAAATTTCCGCCTCCTCCCCACCTCCCATTTCCCTCCCCTTCCCCCCACTCCTCTCCCCTCCCCACTCCATTCCCCCTCCCTCTCGAGTCTGAAGAGCAGTCCAGATTCCCTGCCTTGTGGGAAGTCCAAGGTCCTCCCCCCTCCATCTAGGTCCAGGAAGGTGAACATCCAAACAGGCTAGGCTCCCACAAAGCCAATACATACTTTCTTCATCCATTCTTCCATTGAAGGGCATCTAGGTTGTTTCCAGGTTCTGGCTATTACAAATAAAGCTGCTATGAACATAGTTGAACAAATGCTTTTGTCGTATGATAGGGCATCTCTTGGGTATATTCCCAAGAGTGTTATTGCTGGGTCTTGGGGTAGGCTGATGCCGAATTTCCTGAGAAATCGCCACACTGATTTCCAAAGTGGTTGCACAAGTTTGCGTTCCCACCAGCAATGGATGAGTGTTCCCCTTACTCCACAACCTCTCCAGCATTTTAGCCATTCTGACAGGTGTAAGATGGTATCTCAAAGTTGTTTTAATTTGCATTTCCCTGATTGCTAAGGAGGTTGATATTAGAGTACTACTCAGAGGTAAAAAACAATGACATCTTGAATTTTGCATGCAAATGGATGGAAAAAGAGAAATTTTTAAGAAAAAGAAAAACTTCACATAAACTGTTTTGAAGCAAAGACCATTGATTATAGGGACTTGTTACAGAGGCTGATGTGAGCTCATTGGTGAGATGGGTGTTGCTAGATAAGTCCTTGTGCAACTTGCTTATTTGGTCTTGAAGAGCTTTTTGCAGTAAATCCTGTAATAGGCACATGTGCAGGAATTTCTTAAGATGTACCCTATAGAGACATGGATAGATACAGACTCCGTCATGGCCTCTGATTTCGTTTCATTAGGGTTTTATGTAAGTGACTCTATTCTGATACTCGCAACTTCCAGAATCTAAACTCCACTACCGATAGGCTGTGGCCTGCATGAATCTTAGTTCTCTCAGCTGTAAAAGGTTGGTTTATTGGTCTATAAAAGACCCTAGTATAGTCCCTAGCTAAGATGTAAAACGCAGCAGTGACTGCACCTTTGTAGAGAAAAGAGATTAGAATGTAGAGATGGTGTCTCAGAACTGTGCAGTGACAGGAGGCATGGCTCAGTGGGGCATTCACATGATCTCTAGTGCTGCAAGGAAAAACCAAACCTGACCACTCTGTCATAACATCTGATAAGTTATTACACTTTTGTACCTCAATATATATTCTCAAGAAAAGCATGATAAAAGCTTTGGAGTGCTTTCTTCTTAAGAAGGCAAAGAGGGGGCTGGAGAGATGGCTCAGTGGTTAAGAGCACTGCCTGCTCTTCCAAAGGTTCTGAGTTCA
This sequence comes from Microtus pennsylvanicus, assembly GCF_037038515.1. Classification (NCBI taxonomy): domain Eukaryota; kingdom Metazoa; phylum Chordata; class Mammalia; order Rodentia; family Cricetidae; genus Microtus; species Microtus pennsylvanicus. The sequence continues at coordinate 41,777,558 of NC_134583.1, forward strand.
ATTCCCAGCAATCGCATGGTGGCTCACAACCATCTGTAATGAGATCTGGTGCCCGCTTCTGGCCTGCAGGCATATATGCAGACAGAATACTGAGACTACTGTCTACTAAATAAATAAATAAAATAAATAAATAAATGAAATCTTTAAATAAGAAAAAAACTAGCCATCAGTTAAAAAAAAAAAGAAGAAGACAAAGAGTAGTGAATGTAAGTGCCAGCCATCAACTTGCTGTATGGGCCCCAAACACATTTAGAAAATAATTACAAGATTATAAGAACATTAAACTGTTTAAACTAGCTTACCACTATATGAAAGAAAAGATGGAGAATTCCGTGATGTGCAAAAGTGATTTGTTAACACCTAACTCTCCACTCTGGCCTGTGTATTTGTTGTCTCTCCACCACGAGGAAATAATTAAGATTTCTTCTTCCTTTTCTCATATTCTGTCCTGGGTACTTCCCACTCCTCTACTGCCTGGAACCAGATGTAGTACTCTGAATTTTCTGGTTTCAGACAGTAGCAAACAATATGTCCAATTGCTACAAATACTTAAGCTTAGTGTTAGTAGCACATACCTATAATTTCAGCATTCTGGAGATAGAGGCAGCAAGACTTGGGAGGGTTCAAGGCCAGTTCCAGCTACAATAAATCAATATCCTCCCCAAAACAAGCAAAACTGAAAAAATGTGTTGTCCCACCTGGTCCTGCAGTCATTCAGTCCCCCCCAAAAAAATCACAGAGGTCTTCATCAATTATAAACTGATTGGTCCAGTATCTCAGGCTCTTCTTATTAACTAATTCTTATAACTTATATTAGTCCATAATTTTTGTCTGTGTTAGCCATGTGGCTTGGTACCTCTTTTGGCAAGGCAGTCACATCTTGCTTCCTCTGCGGCTAGGTCACAACTGTAGACTGAAATTTCCCTCTTCCCAGAATTCTCGTTGCTCTGCCTCTACTTCCTGCATGGTTGCCATCGTCCTGCCTATAACTCCTGCCTGGCTACTGGCCAGTCAGCATTTTATTAAAAATAGTACAAGTAACAGGATAAAAGACTGTTGTCCCTCAGCACTAGCATAGCCCCCAAAGGGGCAATCCAAACCCACAATCTGATACTCCTAACTCCCCATTCCTTCTTTTCCTTCCTCCTTTTTTTCACTAACAGGTTAGCCAGGACTGTATTATAACCCTGTCTCAAACAAGCAAAAAAGATGAATCAGTTTGTCAGCTGAAGACCTCAGTAATTAGTAAAGTGACAGCCTACAGATAGAGTGAATGGTCTGATATATCCGTACTGCTAAGAAATAGTCTCTTACATTGACCAGCTCCTGTCTATTTCTGTGTGTGTGTGTGTGTGTGTGTGTGTGTGTGTGTGTGTGTGTGTGTCTGTCTGTCTGTCTGTCTGTCTCTCTGATCACTCTGTAGAACTTTAAGATTATGACAGCGGTACTTCATATGTGTGGGGGGGGGGGGGGGGGTTGTGTCAGCATTGGTTGTCCTCAGCTGCATTCTACCCTACTGTTTTGAGACAAGCTCTTCAATTGAACATGGATCTCACTGGGTCAGCCAATCCCAGGAATCTTCTTGTCTCCACCTCCCCAGAACAGGCACACAGCGCACACAGCCTCATGTGGGTTCCAAACTCAGGCCTTTCTGCTCGCAGAGTAAGCACTTTACTGTCATTTCCCCAGCCTGCTGCTTTGTTCTTTGCACAGAACTTCCCCAAGGTTTTCTCATTCAATATTTCAAACAGCTTTAAAGAGATAACTTTTATTTTCTGAGTGAAACAACTGGTAATCAGTGTCAAGGTCATACTATACAGCAGAACCTAAACTAACCGTAGTTTTTTGTTTTTGTAATTACAAAATAACCGCTTTTACTGCTCTGGAGTTCGTGGCTGTGTCCTTGGACACCGCAGTGATTGGCACCTCAGAGGAGCCAAGAAATCAAATTCCTGAAATTGCTAACTAACACTCCTTTGAGGTGGAGGCTGGTTTCCTCTGTTCAGAAAAGGCTCCCTCGGGTCTCTTAACTTTTTCAACTTCACCGAAGAACCTCCTGGAATGTGCTGGTCTTGCTGTTTTTATGGCTATTCTCGTTACTGTTAAACCTAATGGATTGATTTTTGACCTTATCTTAATTTGATCATTCTGTATCATCGATAGCCTCAATGCTCCCTTCCTCCTCTTTTTTACTTTTTTCACTTTTCTTCCTTTGGAAGGGATAGTGTAATGATTGTTGTATCTCTTTAAGAGACAAGCCACGCCCATCCGCTGAGGCCGGCTGATCTTCAGCTTCCCACCTGAGCTCTTGCTTTTCTCAGTTTTCCTCTCTGTGAGGCTGCTTCGCTTCTGCCTCTCTCCCCCTCTTCTCCCCTTCACCCCTCCTCCTCCTCTGTCCCCCTCCCTCCCTCTCTTTCCCTCCCTCCTTCTTTCCCTCCCTCCCCCCCCCAACACCTCACTCTGCATGTTGCGCCTAAACACATCTCTGTCTCTTGCCCACCCCTCCATGTGTCTCCCTGCCTGGGACCAGCCACCGCTCCAGGCCCGACAGGCAGCCATCTCTGCCTGGGACTGGCTGCTCTCAGGGCCTGCTGCGTGCCGCCACATGGCCCACTACCACCACTTGGGAACCTACAGCATTTCTGCTGCCTGCAGCATTTTTAATAAATCCATAACAGATAGGATAGTTTCATTTCAGGCTAGCTTCAGACTTGAACTTCTTTCTGGTCCTTCTGCCTCCACTTCCCAGGTACTGGGATTACAAGCAAAAGTCACCTTGTCTGCTTTATATAGTGTTGAGAGTCAAACCAAGGACTACCAACTGAGCTACATCCTCAGCTCCCTCCTCACTTCTTTTTAACATATGTTTGTTGTGGTCTGGCACATGTCAGAGCACACACGTGTGTCAGAGGGCAGTTTGCAGGAACTGGTTTCCTCCTTCCCAGGATTGAACTCAGGTCATCAGGGTTGACGGCCATCTGATGAGCTTTTTCCCACCTTCCTCCTTAAAGCAAGCGCCTCCCCTGTTTTTATTGAGTCTACTACAAAATTTCTGTTTATTTTTGTTTTCTTTTACTTCTTCAGCTGTTCCTGAGTCTCCTTTCAGGGTTTTCTTCTGTTCACCCATTGAAAGTTGGCGCTGCCCAAGGGCTCAGTTGCTACCTAGAAGCTGATTTATAGTGTGGCAAACACTTCCTCTAAGCTTCAGATTAGTTTATTCTAGCTTTCTTTCATAGATCTCCATTATTGTCTCATACATTGCTTAGATTTATGTTTAAAACTGAGCATGTTAGCTGGGTGGTAGTGGCACGCATGTGTTCATGGGCAAACACCCTCACCGCATACAATAGCAGGCAATAAGGGTTGGAAAGATGGCTCAGCAGTAAGGATTGTTATACAGAGAAACCGTCTTGAACACCCCCCACCACCAAATACTGATACCATTTATCATTGCTGTGATTCGTTATTACAGTAATAACTACCATTCCTAAGTATCATTAGGGTGGCAAGGCGCTTAATAAACATTGTTTCCATTGGCAGTTTTTTTTAGGTAAGAGCTATTATTTTTCATGTGTTTACTTAGTTACTTACTCATGCTGGACCAGGCCACACCTGGATTCCAGACTCTTTCTCCCTATATTTTTATCTTTAACATTGTTTCTCAGTCAGTAGAACCCATCCTTAGGAGAGATGTCACTTGTACTCTGTAGCTTGGTGACCTCTGCAATGACCTAGCGACTCCAGGTCCTCCTCTATTCCCTTAAGCTATAGAGCCCTCCACCCAGCCCCCTTTTCTCTTCCATTCAAGACAGGGTTTCTCTGTGCAACAGCCCTAACTGTCCCAAAACTCTCTCTGTAGACCAGGCTTTCCGCGAACTCACAGAGATTCGCCTGCTTCCGCGTCCCAAGTGCTGGGTTAGAGATGTGCACTGCCACCTGGTTTAGAACCTTTCTTATGAAGAAGATCACATGTACTTTGCAAAAACTTCTTTCCAAAATTGTATTGTACACTTAGATATGGCTAAAATAAACTGCCTGGTGTCAGACTCTAGAAGTTTGAGTCAACACCACTGCTGAGTTGTGTTAAATCAGATTTCCTTCTTGCCTCACATAGATCGTTACTCTACCAGTCTTGGTGTTTGCAGACACACACACAGAAACCTTTTATTCTTTGAGAAACAGTTTCATTATGTAGCCTAAATGCTAAATTTATAGGCATGTGTTGATTGCCTTGGCGGGCTACTTAGTCTAGGGTTAGTAGCCCGCCTGGCAGTTCAGTTATTCCAGGGTCACGGAGAGGCACTACCTGGAAGATAAGGGCTAGGAGACAGGAAGAAGGCCATGCAAAGTTTGTCAAAGCCTCCGTTTATTACAGATGTGGTGCAGCTTTATATATGGTAAAGAGTTGGGGGATGGGCACAGGGTTCTGGGCTCTCGCCGCGTGGTTCACGTTGGTCACATGTTCCGAGTTGGTCACGTAGGCAGGAGGTTATCTTCGGTCAAGTCACTGTAGGCCAAGAAGTCACGAGTCGACACACCTAGATCTTTAGATAGTTTGGAATGTGGGGTGGGTTCCGCTAACAGATAGCTCTCATTAACAGCCAATTTGGGTGTGGGGTAGGCTTTGATTCCTAACACAATTATGGGTATGGGGTTCTCTGCCGACTCCCCAGGGTGATGGTTCCTGTAATGATTTTAGGAGGAAATTGGCTCCTGACAGGCATGCACAACCAAACCCAGCATAAGTATACTTAAAAAAAATCATAGGAAAATATACACAGTGCAAAATCCCCTGTTTTACTCATTTTTGAGAGGGGGGAGGGAGAAAAAGAGAGTCGGAGAGTCTGTGCATGCGTATTGTGTATGTGAAGAGGCCGGAGTCGTCCTTAGGTGTCCTGTTTCGGGAGCCATCACCCTTGCTAGGAACTCGCCAAAGGCCACATAGGCTATCCACCGACCCAAGAATCCACCTGTCTCCACTTCCTTAGCACTGGAATTACAAGCTTGCACCTTCAAATCCAGCTTTTTTTTTTTTTTAACATAGGTTTTGGGACCACACTCAAGCACTTTACTGACCTAGCTGTCTCCTGAGTCCATCTTAGCTCTTTTCAAGTATATGATTCAGTGGCGTTAAGTACATCCACAGTTGTTTGTCCACTTCCTTTATTTCCCGAAGTTTTTTCATCATCCTGATCGTGTGTATGTATGTGTGTGTATATATATATATATATATATATATATATATATATATATATATATATATATATATATATATTTGGTTTTTTGAGACAGGGTTCCTCTGTGGCTTTGGAGCCTGTCCTGGAACTAGCTCTGTAGACCAGGCTGGTCTCGAACTCACAGAGATCCGCCTACCTCTGCCTCCCGAGTACTGGGATTAAAGGCGTGCACCACCATCGCCCGGCTCCTGATCGTATATTATGCATCTCTTAGGAAACCCTTCACTTTAGTCAGCGTCTGGTAACCTTAGTGCACTTTCTGTTTCTGTGGATTTGCCGATTTTAGTTCATTCACGTTAGGTCAGCCATTTGTTTGTCCATTTATCTGTTTCTTTAGATGCCCTGAGATCGGCTTTAGCAGTAGAAGTCCTGTAGGCTGGTCTCTCAATGGTGGAGACTTGCAGTTACAATACACAATTCTTCATATAGAAGACAAAGTTCTTACTAGCATGTGTGCATGTGCTAGCTAGTTTTATGTCAAGTTGACACTAGCTAGAGTCCTTTTAGATAAAGGAACCTGTATTGAGGAAATTGCCCAACCAGACTGGCCTGTGGCGAGCCTGTGATGTTTCCTTGGTTGGTGACTGATGTGGGAGGGTCCAGTTCATTGTGGGCAGTGCCACCCCTGGTCCCGTGGTCCTAGGTGCTAAGAAAACAGGCTAAGCACAATATGAGACAAAGTAAGCTGCAGTCCTCCATGGCCTCTGCATCAGTCCTGTCCTGACTTCTCTAGGTGATTGATCTAGTAAGCTGTAAGATGAAATAGAAATCCTTTCCTCTCCAAGTTTTAATCATTTAAGTACAAGAAAAATAAAGAGCTTAGCCCTGTCACAGAGCCAGCAAGCATTTAAAATGGGGTACTCTGTGTCGTTAGCCATCAATGCTCAATGAATTTAGATTCATTGAAAGACTAAGTGATAGAATTGCTAATAATGAAGCCTTTTCAGAGGTTCATGTGTCAGAGTCTGCAGTAGATACTTTGTCTAGAGGCCCTCTGTAAAGCTTATTTTGCAGTAGTGTGTCTGTCTGTTCTAGTACTAGAGGTTAGTGCTTGCACAGGCTGAAGCCCCAAGCAAGGTCAGAAAAAAAATAAAAGATGAAGTGTAAACTCTAAGTAAACAGACAAAACTGTTCAGTGCATTTATACCCCGTATTTTTGCCAGCTGCACTAGGTTTAGCCTAAGAACTAACACCGTGGAGGCTGGAGAGATGGCTCAGCAGTTAACAGGACTGACTCTTTTTCCAGAGGTCCTGAGTTCAATTCCCAGCAACCACATGGTGGCTCACAACCATCTACAATGAGATCTGGTGCCCTCTTCAGGGGTGCAGGTGCACATGCAGGCAGAGTATTGTATTCATAATAAATAAATAAATTAAAAAAAAAAGAACTAACACCACAACTCTTCATGCCTTTAATACCAGCACTCAAGATTCAAAGGCAATCTCTGTGAGTTCAAGGCCAGCGTACTCTACAAGAGCTAGTTCCAGGACAGGCTCCAAAGCTTGAAACTGTCTTGAAAAACAAAAACAAAAGAAAAAAAAAGATTAGTACCACACCTCCAAGGGCACCATGAAAAGAATCTCAGAATTATCTAGTTTATATTTGCATTCCTGTCTCCAGTCTATACTCCATTCACATAATTTTCTCTTTTTTATCCTTGTATTCATCACTTCTGATCATTTATAGTGAGCACAGAAAAATTGTGGGAAACAGAGTTTTGTTTACTTGGGTGTGGAGTGTGTGTGTGTGTGTGCGTGCGCGTGCGCGCACACGCAAACACTGGATATCTTCTTCAGTTACTCTCCACCTCATTTTTTGAGATAGGGTGTCACTGAACCTGAAGTTCACTGATTGGTTAGGTTTGCTGGCAAGCAAGCTCTGGGGATCCCCCTGCTCAGGTTGTCTTCAGAGTCACTGTGTGGCCCAAGCTAGCCTTAACCTCAAAATCCTCCTGCCTCTGCCTCTGCCTCTGCCTCTGCTTCTGCCTCTGCCTCTGCCTCCTTAGTGCTTGAATTACATTAGAGATAACATCTTGTGAGCAGTGATTTTCTGTTGTCCCAAGTCTAAAAACTTAGTAGACACTTAAATTCTTAAGAGCCACCCCAGACTTAATGAATAAAAAACTCTGGAGATGGTTCTCAGAAAATTCTACTTCTGATAAGCAATATAGATGACTGTGACACACATTGCTACGATTTTGTGAATGTTTGGTCGTTGCTCTCTTTTCCAGTTCTGTGAACTTGTCTAGGAGTCTTCCCATCATAAAATCATAATCTTTTTAGTTAAGACATCTGTGAGAGTGTGCCATGTCCAGAAAACCGACCGCCTTTTCTCAGCAGACTGAGAGGTCTGGGAGCAAGCCTCAGTTTCCAACAGGATAACTAACACTCCTATTTTTTCCTTGTACATCTTTGGAAAACTAAATGATTATTAGTCCCTAAAATTGGCTTTAAAGGATTCTTATTGCATAAAATCAGAAGTGTAATTACTTGAAAATTGCTCAACTGTTGAGGAAGGTAATTGAATTGAAGTGTCCAAATCGGATTTTTGCTGTTACTGCTCCCAGCATAAGTGACAGAAAAATCAATTGTCCTTGGTCCTATTTAAATTATAGAACTGTACTTCAGCCTGGCGGGTGGTGGCGCGTGCCTTTAATCCCAGCACTCGAGAGGCAAAGGCAGGCTGATCTCTGTGAGTTCGAGGCCAGCCTGGGCTACAAGAGCTAGTTCCAGGAGAGGCACCAAAGCTACAGAGAAAACAAACAAACAAAAAACCCTACATGCTACCTCCAACAGCCTCTGTCTGCTAGAGAGAAGTTTTTAAGTTTGTGGTGAGAACGCCATTACTTACATCTGCATGGCAGGAGGCTTAAATGCCTTGGTGGTATTATGATACTGGTGGGGTAGACAGAGAACACAGATGGGGACTACAGACCTTCCGTTCTTCTTGAACCCTGAGGTGGGAGAACTGACTGAAATCCAGACCAGAAGTCTGAGCACAGTGGTGTGTGTTGGGGGTGGGGGTTGCAGGAGTGCCCTCCTGGGTAGCTTTATTGATTTAGGCCACTCACAACTCTGAGTTTCCAGAGGCTTGGAGTGCTGAGCAAGAAGGCTGCGTGACTGGTATTATTTTAGTCATTTGTATCATATGAATTCTCATTTCCTACCAAACCTAGTGCCCCGTGTCTTTTTATACAGCATTAGTTAAGTCAGACTAGGTTTGAGCTCAGCTCCATCATTTGGCAATGTGTCTGTTAAATAACAGAAGGTGTTCCTGGAAACTTGATTAGCAGTATATAGATAAGTAAAAAATTAATGCAAGGCCCTGAGTGGTTCCATCCCCAGCATACACACCCCTCCAAAAGTTCAAAGGTGAGGTTAGTACAGGCAACATTGACTTACTAGATAGGCCAATGATTTCAAAACCAGTATTCTCATGACTTAGCTTTCCTTCTTGATCTCAAAGATGCCTGTGATAGCTCTATGCATTGTGTGTTTTCTGTAGTTAAGTTTACATAAAAATAGTGCAGAGTTAGACGGTGGCTCAGTGGTTAGTGAGTCGACAGTTCTAGAAGCCCTGAGTGTCTTTCTCAGCTTTCTGCACCTGCATGGCAGCTTGCAGCTGTTTGTGGCTCCAGTCTCAGGGGACCCAGCTCTCTCTTCTGGTTTCTGCAGGTACCAGATGCAGTGCACTTAGCATACATGCAGACAAAACACCCATACTGAAAAGAATAATGGTAAAAAAAAAATTAAAGAGTATAGGGAATATCAGTAACGTCCCCCTTCATTAGTAAAGCAGAGGCCTTCCCAGAATTCCCCCAGCAGAATGTTTTGTATACGTTATTGATCAGAAGTTACATGCTCTCTTGGGCTCTAGAAAGCCTGGGAAAGGAGTATTTTGGCCTTAGTGGTAAAGACAGACAAGGCAAAATTGGTTGAGAATGAGTGATGAGCTAGCCAACCACAGTGCCTGGGAAAGTCAAGTCGTGTCTTTCTTCCTTTCACTCTGGCTCTGTTTTTGTCTTAAAGAGAGGATCTTGCTCCATAGCTTAGGTTAGCTTTAAAATTGCTGTATAGCACGCACTGTAGGTTAGCTCTGTTTTTGTCTTAGAGAGGATCTTACTGTGTAGTCAAAATGGCTTTTTCTAGCCATTTTCCTCATCTGTGCAATAAAAATAATAGTAGAATCTGTCTCACAAGCGCATCATGATGATTAAAGGGATTAGCATAAATATCAATGTGTAATAAGTAACATTATTTGACTTTCATTATTAGAGTGGTTATGTCAGCTCTGCAAAGCAACCAACCTCTTTCATAGAAGAAATATGAACTGGGACATAAGTGAAACGCCCTGTACAAGGCTCTGGGTCTAGCACAAAACCAGGTCAAACCCCAGATATTTGTAGCTGAAGCTCAGAGCATGAATTCTTAGTTTCAAGTGGCAAAATTGGGATTAGACTCTGTCTCTGAATCTATAGAGTAGTTAGTAATTTGCCTGGGGTCCTCGGACTGTTCAGGATGAGAGGTTTTCTTCTACTCACCTTATCGCCTTTGTGTGATACTCTTGGGTTTCCTGTTGTAGTTTCAACTGATTAAGTCATAATAAACCAAGGAATAAAATTCAGATTAGATTGACCTAATTGTTCAGCTGTTAAGGCCATGAGTAAATTGTACTTCGGTGCACCTTTAATTCTATCCAACAGGGTTCACAGTATCATTTGCATCGTACAAAATCAATTCAGCTGCTGCCTCTGTGTTAAGAGGCAAATGGCCAAATAACTCACAGAAAAAACTTAAACTGCCCCTGTTCTCATTATTCTCAGATAGATGTGGCTAAGTCTTACCTGTTAACTTTATGTAAACATGAACACATTACTTAGCTTTTTAGGACCTCACTGTTTTCACATGTAAAAAAAGGGGGGGGGCTCTTCATCTAACAGCAGCTGCTGTGAGGAGTTTCTTGTTGTTGTGTGTTGTGTTGCTTTTTTTCAGATGAGGAAGCAGATTGAGAATTTGATAAGGAACAAAAGGGTCTTTCCCAGGTTTCTTAGTAACTCTGAACAACCTTCCCCCAGAGGTATTAAAACAGTAATATACTCTAAGGGTTTTTGATCTATACATTTTTATGTTTCCATCTGTTAGAAATATAGTCTGAGTGTACATGCCACACATATTTCCTTCTTATTAGGACTTCTTCAATGAGTTGAACTTTCCAAAACAGGCCCCAGCTGGCCTTGTCTTTGATCCAAGCATGCAGAAGGTAGAGGCAGGTAAATTTCTGTGCTTCCACCAGGGGGCGGTTGTGCACACCTTTAATCCCAGCACTCGGGAGGCAGAGGCAGGCAGATGTCTGTGAGTTCAAGACCAGTCTGGTCTACAAGAGCTAGTTCCAGGACAGGCTCCAAAGTTACAGAGAAACCCAAAGTCTCAAAAAGCCCCCCCAAAAAATTACGTGTTTCCAGGCCAGCACAGTCTACACAGCAAGTTTCAAGCTATCCATAGATTTATAGTGAGACCCTGTCTTAACTTGAACAAACAAATAAAAAATGCTGCATGTGTAGTCATTTAGTTTAAATGTACAAAATAATGTAAAAACATGTAACAGTACCAAAAAGTGTGTTCAGTGTTTCAAGAAAACACCAGCAAAATGGCTTTTTACACTAAGCCTGATGACCTGAGTTTGATTCCTGGGATCCTCATACTGGATGGAAAGAACTGATTTCAGCAAGTAGTCTTCTGACCCCACACAGCCATGCCAAGGTGCTTTTATGCATGCCTGTGTGTGCATGCGTGCGTGTGTGTACACAATTCAAAACTGACCAATAGCTAGCTTTCATTGTGATTGGGTCTAGGCTTAAATACATGGAAACATGAGGTTGAGGGAAAGACAGTTGATAAGTTACACAACTGACTTTTAAAAAAAAAAAAAAGATTTATTTTTTTGTCGGCCAGCCTTGACAAAAATACCCTTTCTAGAGTGGAGGTGTGGGAATTAAGAAATATAGTAAAGAATACGAAGATTCAAATGAAAATAATAAAATGCTGAAACATAGGATAGTACCGGGAGGGAATTTTTCAGTGAGTACTGAAAATTCGCCTGTGTTTAATTTCCAACTGGTTAATATACCCCTGACCCTAAGACGTAGGAGTAAAACAATAGACTGCATTAACATACCAATTGAAAGTCTATAGCTCTCCACCTAGACTCACCTAGGTGGAATCCCAAGGGAACTGGAACCTAGTTATATCCTTAAACTTTTGTTTTAGGTAGGAACCAACTACTTCCCTATTTCAGCCCCAGCAACAGAGAATTTTTAACCAAAAAAAAAAAAAAAGGGACCCAAGATAGATTAAAGTGCCTACAACAGAGGCTGGAAGATCTCTGTGAATTCAAGGCCAGCCTGGTCTATGAAGTAAATTTTAGGACGCCCAGGAATACAAAAAGATTCTGTCTCAAAACACCAACAACAAAAAAGTACCTACTACTCTGCTAAATATTCATGTGAGATATTGTGAGTACAGCCTTTAGAATTTTGAATATTCCAACTTCCTAGCCTGCCGCATATATAGGACATGTGTTCCTAGCATTTAGGGGAAAGACTAGCTTGTTATCTGATGTCTGGTAAATGGTGTAGCTGGTTTTTGAATTCACATTTGTCTTCTCTTAGAGCCCTGTTCTTTGTGTGCTGTGAAGCTGCCTTTAGGAAAACCAGGGCAGGGGTTCACCTAAATTCACGGGCAAAGAAAAGAGAAGTGACATTTAAATAAATTGAAGATAAATATAAAAATTGGGACAGAAGCCCATGAATTATAGCAAAAAGTAAAGAAAATCTAACAAAAAAAACCATTTAAAGCCGGGCAGTGGTGGCTCATGCCTTTAATCTCAGTACTCAGAGGCAAAGGCAGGCCTGCTCTACAGAGAGCTAATTCCAGGACAGCCAGGACTGTTTCACAGAGAAACCCTGTCTCAAAAAAACAAAGACAAACAAACAAACAAGATTAACAAAATTGGTACTGAGAGATGTTTCAGTGGTTGAGAGCACTGACTGCTCCTGCAGAGGACCCGAGGTTAAGCACCCACTTTTATACATTTTTTAAAAAATGCTACAAGATCCCCAGCGGCAGTAGGCAGCAGAAATGTTGTAGGTCCCAAATGGTGGTAGTGGGCCATGTGGTGACAGGCAGCAGGCTCTGGGAGCAGCCAGTCCTAGGCAGAGACAGCTGCCGGTCCCCGAGCAGTGGCTGGTCCCAGGCAGGGAGACACATGGCGGGTGGGCAGGAGACATGGATAGACACGACATGCAGGGTGAGGTTGAATATTTATTCAGGGGGTTATGAAGGGGGAAGGGGGGACAGAGAGAGAGAGGAGAAAGAGAAAGAGAAGGGGGAAGCAGAGAAGTGGGGAGAGAGGCAGAATCAAAGCTGCCTCTCTGAGAGGAAGATGGAAAAGAGAGCGAACTAAGGCTGGAAGCTGAAGATCAGCCTGCCTCAGCGGATGGGGGAGGGAGTGGGCGTGGCTTGTCTCTTAAAGAGACAGAAAACCAAAACACCCACAACCCTCTGTAACTCTAGGCAAGTCCATCTGATGTCTCTTCTGGGTTCCTCAGGTACTGCATGCATATGGTATACACATATGCAGGCAAACCATTCATACACATAAAACAAAATATATTTTAAAAATGGTCAGGCATGGCGATATATACCTTTAATTCCAAAATTTGGGAGGCTGTGGCAGGATGGTGAGTTAAGGTTTATTTGATGTACACAGTAAGATTCTGGTTTTTTTTTTAAATGAGTGAAACAGAGGATATTACTATCAGCTATAGAATAAAAATAAATGTGAGGGACTGCTATGAGGCAATGTTGTATGTTAACACAGGAGACACCTAAGTGAAATGGACAAATTCCTAGAAAGACAAAAGTGTCAACACTGACTCATGACAAAATAAAAAACAAACAAAATGAAGAACAAAACAAAGCCAGGCGGTGGTGGCACCCGCCTTTAATCCTAGCACTCAGGTAGGCAGAGGCGGGAAATACACAGAGAAACCATGTCTCAAAAAATCAAAACAAAACAAAAAAGAACACAACACCTCCCCCCCCCAAAAAACTAAATAGACTTTGACAAAGATAATTAGTGATCCATGCAGGAGAGAAACCTTACAAATGTAATCACTGTGATAACGCTTTTGCATGTCATAGTAATGTTCTAATTCATGAAAGAGCACATACTGGAGAGAAACCGTATGAGTGTAATCAGTGGTGAAGCCTTTACACATACCAGTCATCTTGACAGGCATGAAAGAGCACTGGAGAGAAACCCTATGAAGGTAATCAGTAATTTAATACCAGAATCTTCTCCAAACGCATAAAAGAACACATGGGGGAGAGAGATTATCAATGTCATAAAGCCTTTACATATCACAGTAGTCTTCTAAGGCATAAAAGAACACATAGAGAAACCCTATGAATCTAGTCAATGTGGTAACGCCTTTACAAGTCACATCAATCTTCAAAACTATAAAGGAACACATATTTGAGAGAAACCCTGCGAATGTGACTAACGTGATAAAGTCTTCAAATTCATGAGAAAATATACTGCACAGAAATCCTATAAATATAATCAGTGTGATATTTTTTAATTTTATTATGGTAGCTTTTCTGCAGTAGTAAGCTGTTAGTGCACAATCAATCTGTTAAAGCCTTTTCATATTATAGTACTCTTTGAGGATGTGCAAAACAAGTACTGAAGAGATTCTGTCCATAGAGGAGTTGGCATCATCTTCAGCCGTCAGCAGTCTGTACAAGCACGACAGTGTCCTTTATTTTGTTTGAACCTGCAAACTCATATGAAGAAAAGCCCTACAAATTTAAATAATGGGGTTGGAGAGATGGCTCAGTGGGGGCTGGAGAGATGGCTCAGTGGTTAAGAGCATTGTCTGCACTTCCAAAGGTCCTGAGTTCAATTCCCGGCAACCACATGGTGGCTCACAACCATCTCTAATGAGGTCTGGTGCCCTCTTCTGGCCTGCTGACATACAGATAGAATATTGTATACATATTTTAAAAAAATTTAAATAATGATGTAACCCTTTTAGATTTCACACTGCTCTTCAGTTATATTAAATATCTAGTCCAGCTGTGGTGCGGGAGAATTGTCTGTATTCTGTCAATCATCTTATCAATAAATGCTGATTGGCCAGGCAGGAAATATAGGTGGGAAAACCAGACAGGAAGTAGAAATGATGTAATGAGAACAGGAGAATTCTGGGAAGGAGGAAGCTGATTCCTCCCACTCCTGCCCAGAACACCGAAGCAGCAGGATGTGATCTGCCCTACTGAACAAAGGTACTGAGCCACATGGCTAACATAGATCAGAAAAATGGGTTAATCAAGATGTGAGAGTTAGCCAGTGAGAGGCTAGAACTAATGGGCCAATCAGCTCATAGTTTATGGAGACCTATGTGTGATTTTCTTTGGGGCTAAACAGTTGTGGGGTACCGGGCGGGACAGAAAACAACAACAACAAGCAGGCCTGGCCCCCCATGTTACACAGCTGTAAAAGTTTACGAATGTGTGTTTATGCCTTTTCTGTTGTTGTGATATAACATTTTTTATTTATTTATTTATTTATTATGTATACAATATTCTGTCTGTGTGTATGTCTGCAGGCCAGAAGAGGGCACCAGTCCTCACTACAGACGGTTGTGAGCCACCATGTGGTTGCCGGAAATTGAACTCAGGACCCTTGGAAGAATGCTCTTAACCACTGAGCCATCTCTCCAGCCCCAGATATAACATTTTTTAATGATACTAATGTTAAAATACTTAAGACTAGAGAATTTAAGAAAGAGTAAATACCTCATATGCATATTCAAAGCAGGATAATTAGCAATCAACTCTATATTTCATAGCTTGATGTGCTCTGATATTTATTTATTATTTCATTTCTGTTTTCTTCATGTCCATATGACTTTTCCATTTGTCACATCTTGAAGTACTGCCTTAGTGGATTATCCATAGACGCCTGATACCATAATAGCAATGAGATTTATCTTTAAAGAATTATTCTGTATGTGTCTGTAATGTGCTTCTGGATTTGCAGGCCATGGCAGGTATTGTCGACTAGGAGATAACTTTGTGGGATCTTCACATGGTGACCGTGGTCAGGTTACAGTGTTTGAAACCACAGACATTTCACATGGAGCCATCTCACTGATGCTCAAACAAGATAAGGTGAACCTTACATCAGTAAAATATTGTCTTTAAAAATTGTAAATGTATTGTTGTTTAAGATGGAGGAAAAGAGGACAATTTGAGTAATAAATCCTGTTATGATTAATAAAAAAAAATAGTGATCAAGAAACTTTCGACAAAAGACCAGATTGAGGTCTAACAAGTATTCAAATAAGAACATCAGTTCTCTGAGAACACTGCAAACTTCCAAAATATAGAACATAAAAAAGAACGCTCGCGCCTAAACAGCACACCATACAGAGGCTGTACTGGCCAGCTCAACAATGACATGGTGCCAGGCACGAGGAGTGCCCTCCACATAGCCTAAGACAGGACTCCCTGTGATCTGTTTATTTTAAATCTCACTAGATACCTTTCATTTGAGGAGCTCCAAGGACGGGTGACTTATGGCAAAACTTACCCCAACCTAAGACAGGATACTGGAAATCCTAGAACGGGTAAGGGGGATAAAGACCTGGTCCCCATTCGACCTAAAAATCATAAGGCACCCCTCTGTTCCCAGGAGAGGTAAATTGCTTCACCATTCGAGAGCCGTTGGTCACATGGACCGAGTTGGTCACATAGGCAGGTTACCTTCGGTCAGGTCACTGTAGGCCAAGAAGTCGCAACTAGGAGATGACACACCTAGTTCTCGAGATAGTTTGGAATGCGGGGTGGGTTCCTCTAACAGATAGCTCTCATTAACAGCCAATTTGGGTGTGGGGTAGGCTCTGTCAATAGAACCATTCTTAACACAATTAGGGGTGTGGGGTTCTCTGCAGACTCCCCAGGGTGATGGTTCCTGTAATGATTTTAGGAGGAAATTGGCTCCTGACATTCTAATTCATTCTAAGGCCAATTATTACCTTGATGCCCAAACCAGACACACATATCACAAGACCGGAAAATAATGTCCCATTGGGTACACATGTCAAATTCTTCAACAAAATATTGATATCATTTGAGATGCTTACTGACATTTGCTGTCGATTTTCTTTTCTTGTCTGATAGGTTTGAAATTATAATGTGTTCGATATATTTGCATTTGACTTGTTACTGGTGTGACTGAATATCTTTTCCTTTTCTCCTCCCTAGTCAACTAATTTTTTTTCTCTCTGAATTGCTTGATTAGATTCTAATAGACGGTTTTGATTTCTTGTTGAAATCTGAGCTTTTATTCTGGACCTCAGTTCTGTGTGGTGTATATTATAGTGTCTTCTGTGTGGTGTATATTACAGTGTCTGTCTTCTGTGTGGTGTATATTACAGTGTCTTCTGTGTGGTGTATATTACAGTGTCTGTCTTCTGTGTGGTGTATATTGCAGTGTCTGTCTTCTGTGTGGTGTATATTACAGTGTCTGTCTTCTGTGTGGTGTATATTATAGTGTCTGTCTTCTGTGTGGTGTATATTACAGTGTCTTCTGTGTGGTGTATATTACAGTGTCTTCTGTGTGGTGTATATTACAGTGTCTGTCTTCTGTGTGGTGTATATTACAGTGTCTTCTGTGTGGTGTATATTACAGTGTCTGTCTTCTGTGTGGTGTATATTACAGTGTCCTCTGTGTGGTGTATATTACAGTGTCTGTCTTCTGTGTGGTGTATATTACAGTGTCTTCTGTGTGGTGTATATTATAGTGTCTGTCTTCTGTGTGGTGTATATTACAGTGTCTGTCTTCTGTGTGGTGTATATTACAGTGTCTTCTGTGTGGTGTATATTACAGTGTCTGTCTTCTGTGTGGTGTATATTACAGTGTCTGTCTTCTGTGTGGTGTATATTACAGTGTCTGTCTTCTGTGTGGTGTATATTACAGTGTCTTCTGTGTGGTGTATATTACAGTGTCTGTCTTCTGTGTGGTGTATATTACAGTGTCTGTCTTCTGTGTGGTGTATATTACAGTGTCTGTCTTCTGTGTGGTGTATATTACAGTGTCTGTCTTCTGTGTGGTGTATATTATAGTGTCTGTCTTCTGTGTGGTGTATATTACAGTGTCTGTCTTCTGTGTGGTGTATATTACAGTGTCTGTCTTCTGTGTGGTGTATATTACAGTGTCTGTCTTCTGTGTGGTGTATATTACAGTGTCTGTCTTCTGTGTGGTGTATATTACAGTGTCTGTCTTCTGTGTGGTGTATATTACAGTGTCTGTCTTCTGTGTGGTGTATATTACAGTGTCTGTCTTCTGTGTGGTGTATATTACAGTGTCTGTCTTCTGTGTGGTGTATATTACAGTGTCTGTCTTCTGTGTGGTGTATATTACAGTGTCTGTCTTCTGTGTGGTGTATATTACAGTGTCTTCTGTGTGGTGTATATTACAGTGTCTTCTGTGTGGTGTATATTACAGTGTCTTCTGTGTGGTGTATATTACAGTGTCTTCTGTGTGGTGTATATTACAGTGTCTGTCTTCTGTGTGGTGTATATTACAGTGTCTTCTGTGTGGTGTATATTACAGTGTCTGTCTTCTGTGTGGTGTATATTACAGTGTCTTCTGTGTGGTGTATATTACAGTGTCTGTCTTCTGTGTGGTGTATATTACAGTGTCTGTCTTCTGTGTGGTGTATATTACAGTGTCTGTCTTCTGTGTGGTGTATATTACAGTGTCTGTCTTCTGTGTGGTGTATATTATAGTGTCTGTCTTCTGTGTGGTGTTTATTACAGTGTCTGTCTTCTGTGTGGTGTATATTATAGTGTCTGTCTTCTGTGTGGTGTATATTACAGTGTCTGTCTTCTGTGTGGTGTATATTACAGTGTCTGTCTTCTGTGTGGTGTATATTACAGTGTCTGTCTTCTGTGTGGTGTATATTACAGTGTCTGTCTTCTGTGTGGTGTATATTACAGTGTCTTCTGTGTGGTGTATATTACAGTGTCTGTCTTCTGTGTGGTGTATATTACAGTGTCTTCTGTGTGGTGTATATTACAGTGTCTCTCTTCTGTGTGGTGTATATTACAGTGTCTGTCTTCTGTGTGGTGTATATTACAGTGTCTGTCTTCTGTGTGGTGTATATTACAGTGTCTTCTGTGTGGTGTATATTACAGTGTCTGTCTTCTGTGTGGTGTATATTACAGTGTCTGTCTTCTGTGTGGTGTATATTACAGTGTCTGTCTTCTGTGTGGTGTATATTACAGTGTCTGTCTTCTGTGTGGTGTATATTATAGTGTCTGTCTTCTGTGTGGTGTATATTACAGTGTCTGTCTTCTGTGTGGTGTATATTACAGTGTCTGTCTTCTGTGTGGTGTATATTACAGTGTCTTCTGTGTGGTGTATATTACAGTGTCTTCTGTGTGGTGTATATTACAGTGTCTTCTGTGTGGTGTATATTACAGTGTCTTCTGTGTGGTGTATATTACAGTGTCTGTCTTCTGTGTGGTGTATATTACAGTGTCTTCTGTGTGGTGTATATTACAGTGTCTGTCTTCTGTGTGGTGTATATTACAGTGTCTGTCTTCTGTGTGGTGTATATTACAGTGTCTGTCTTCTGTGTGGTGTATATTACAGTGTCTTCTGTGTGGTGTATATTACAGTGTCTGTCTTCTGTGTGGTGTATATTACAGTGTCTTCTGTGTGGTGTATATTACAGTGTCTGTCTTCTGTGTGGTGTATATTACAGTGTCTGTCTTCTGTGTGGTGTATATTACAGTGTCTGTCTTCTGTGTGGTGTATATTACAGTGTCTGTCTTCTGTGTGGTGTATATTACAGTGTCTGTCTTCTGTGTGGTGTATATTACAGTGTCTGTCTTCTGTGTGGTGTATATTACAGTGTCTGTCTTCTGTGTGGTGTATATTACAGTGTCTGTCTTCTGTGTGGTGTATATTACAGTGTCTTCTGTGTGGTGTATATTACAGTGTCTGTCTTCTGTGTGGTGTATATTACAGTGTCTGTCTTCTGTGTGGTGTATATTACAGTGTCTGTCTTCTGTGTGGTGTATATTACAGTGTCTGTCTTCTGTGTGGTGTATATTACAGTGTCTGTCTTCTGTGTGGTGTATATTACAGTGTCTGTCTTCTGTGTGGTGTATATTACAGTGTCTTCTGTGTGGTGTATATTACAGTGTCTGTCTTCTGTGTGGTGTATATTATAGTGTCTGTCTTCTGTGTGGTGTATATTACAGTGTCTTCTGTGTGGTTTATATTATAGTGTCTTCTGTGTGGTGTATATTACAGTGTCTGTCTTCTGTGTGGTGTATATTACAGTGTCTGTCTTCTGTGTGGTGTATATTACAGTGTCTGTCTTCTGTGTGGTGTATATTACAGTGTCTGTCTTCTGTGTGGTGTATATTACAGTGTCTGTCTTCTGTGTGGTGTATATTAGTGTCTGTCTTCTGTGTGGTGTATATTACAGTGTCTGTCTTCTGTGTGGTGTATATTACAGTGTCTTCTGTGTGGTGTATATTACAGTGTCTGTCTTCTGTGTGGTGTATATTACAGTGTCTTCTGTGTGGTGTATATTACAGTGTCTGTCTTCTGTGTGGTGTATATTACAGTGTCTTCTGTGTGGTGTATATTACAGTGTCTTCTGTGTGGTGTATATTACAATGTCTGTCTTCTGTGTGGTGTATATTACAGTGTCTGTCTTCTATGTGGTGTATATTACAGTGTCTGTCTTCTGTGTGGTGTATATTACAGTGTCTGTCTTCTGTGTGGTGTATATTACAGTGTCTGTCTTCTGTGTGGTGTATATTACAGTGTCTGTCTTCTGTGTGGTGTATATTACAGTGTCTGTCTTCTGTGTGGTGTATATTACAGTGTCTGTCTTCTGTGTGGTGTATATTACAGTGTCTGTCTTCTGTGTGGTGTATATTACAGTGTCTTCTGTGTGGTGTATATTACAGTGTCTGTCTTCTGTGTGGTGTATATTACAGTGTCTTCTGTGTGGTGTATATTACAGTGTCTTCTGTGTGGTGTATATTACAGTGTCTTCTGTGTGGTGTATATTACAGTGTCTTCTGTGTGGTGTATATTACAGTGTCTGTCTTCTGTGTGGTGTATATTACAGTGTCTGTCTTCTGTGTGGTGTATATTACAGTGTCTGTCTTCTGTGTGGTGTATATTACAGTGTCTGTCTTCTGTGTGGTGTATATTACAGTGTCTGTCTTCTGTGTGGTGTATATTACAGTGTCTTCTGTGTGGTGTATATTACAGTGTCTGTCTTCTGTGTGGTGTATATTATAGTGTCTGTCTTCTGTGTGGTGTATATTACAGTGTCTTCTGTGTGGTTTATATTATAGTGTCTTCTGTGTGGTGTATATTACAGTGTCTGTCTTCTGTGTGGTGTATATTACAGTGTCTTCTGTGTGGTGTATATTACAGTGTCTGTCTTCTGTGTGGTGTATATTATAGTGTCTTCTGTGTGGTGTATATTACAGTGTCTTCTGTGTGGTGTATATTACAGTGTCTGTCTTCTGTGTGGTGTATATTACAGTGTCTGTCTTCTGTGTGGTGTATATTACAGTGTCTGTCTTCTGTGTGGTGTATATTACAGTGTCTGTCTTCTGTGTGGTGTATATCACAGTGTCTGTCTTCTGTGTGGTGTATATCACAGTGTCTGTCTTCTGTGTGGTGTATATTACAGTGTCTGTCTTCTGTGTGGTGTATATTACAGTGTCTGTCTTCTGTGTGGTGTATATTACAGTGTCTGTCTTCTGTGTGGTGTATATTACAGTGTCTGTCTTCTGTGTGGTGTATATTACAGTGTCTGTCTTCTGTGTGGTGTATATTACAGTGTCTGTCTTCTGTGTGGTGTATATTACAGTGTCTTCTGTGTGGTGTATATTACAGTGTCTGTCTTCTGTGTGGTGTATATTACAGTGTCTTCTGTGTGGTGTATATTACAGTGTCTTCTGTGTGGTGTATATTACAGTGTCTTCTGTGTGGTGTATATTACAGTGTCTTCTGTGTGGTGTATATTACAGTGTCTGTCTTCTGTGTGGTGTATATTACAGTGTCTTCTGTGTGGTGTATATTACAGTGTCTGTCTTCTGTGTGGTGTATATTACAGTGTCTGTCTTCTGTGTGGTGTATATTACAGTGTCTGTCTTCTGTGTGGTGTATATTACAGTGTCTGTCTTCTGTGTGGTGTATATCACAGTGTCTGTCTTCTGTGTGGTGTATATTACAGTGTCTGTCTTCTGTGTGGTGTATATTACAGTGTCTGTCTTCTGTGTGGTGTATATTACAGTGTCTTCTGTGTGGTGTATATTACAGTGTCTGTCTTCTGTGTGGTGTATATTACAGTGTCTGTCTTCTGTGTGGTGTATATTACAGTGTCTGTCTTCTGTGTGGTGTATATTACAGTGTCTGTCTTCTGTGTGGTGTATATTACAGTGTCTGTCTTCTGTGTGGTGTATATCACAGTGTCTGTCTTCTGTGTGGTGTATATTACAGTGTCTGTCTTCTGTGTGGTGTATATTACAGTGTCTGTCTTCTGTGTGGTGTATATTACAGTGTCTGTCTTCTGTGTGGTGTATATTACAGTGTCTTCTGTGTGGTGTATATTACAGTGTCTTCTGTGTGGTGTATATTACAGTGTCTTCTGTATGGTGTATATTACAGTGTCTGTCTTCTGTGTGGTGTATATTACAGTGTCTGTCTTCTGTGTGGTGTATATTACAGTGTCTGTCTTCTGTGTGGTGTATATTACAGTGTCTGTCTTCTGTGTGGTGTATATTACAGTGTCTGTCTTCTGTGTGGTGTATATTACAGTGTCTTCTGTGTGGTGTATATTACAGTGTCTGTCTTCTGTGTGGTGTATATTACAGTGTCTTCTGTGTGGTGTATATTACAGTGTCTTCTGTCTCTGTAGTGTTCAATTTTCTAATGTCATCTTTTTTCATACAAAGTTTTATATTTTGATGATTTAGATTTATCACCCATTAATGATTCTTCCTTTTTGCCTTATCCAAGAAGTATTATTTTTCTACTTGTTTTCCTAATGGTTTTAAAGTTTTGTTTTGTGTATGACTTTTAGTTTGTTGAAAGGTCTCACTGTCTTCCAACTTTCAGCTGTCCTACTTCTGCTTTTTGGGTGCTTGAATAGACATACCACCAGCTTAAGTAAGAGTCTTATTTGTTTTGTTTTTTCTTTTGAGACAGGGCTTGCTCTGTTGCGCAGGGTGGCTTTACTCTCACTGTGTAACCCAGGCTGGTCTTGAAATTGTGATGTACTTACCTGAACGTCTTGATTGCTGAGGTTATAGATGTGCTTGTTTAATTTCTAAAATTGGAGAAGCAAGATGTGCAAAGAAGGAGAAGTCTAACTTATTTTTATATGGAAAAGTATGCTTTATTAAATATAGTCCCCTCTTTGCTGCATCTCTTTTTTTTTTTTTTAAGGCATGGTTTCACTATGTATCCCTTACTAGCTTGGATCTTTCTATGTATTTCAGCCTGTGGGCCACCACACCCAGTACTCTGAACATACGTATGCATTCTGTGAATCAACAAGCAAGTGTGAAATTACAGCGGTTAAGAGCATTGTCTTCTCTTCCAAAGGTCCTGAGTTCAATCCCCAGCAACCACATGGTTGCTCACAACCATCTGTAATGAGGTCTGGTGCCCTCTTCTGGCCTTCACGCATACATGCAGAAAGAATATTGCATACATAAAAATAAATAAATATTAAAAAAAAAGAAATCAGGCAGCTGCATCTCTTTAAATAGAATAATGAAATAAAATAGTCAACCTGGGAGGGAAAAGAAATTCAGGGACCAAACTATCAATTTGTAAAATCAGCCTTGCTCTTTTATCTGTTAAGAAAATAGTTGCACAGAGTCAGAGGCCATTCACCAACAACCTTTCATTGTTAAGTACTTTCAAGTGCTTTTGTATACAGGGATTAAAAGGGAAGCATACCCTGGTTGGAGGTAGAATAATAGGCCATCTGCTTTCTATTAAACTTTCTTCATTCCAGTGGATAAGAACTCTAGAGATATTTTTAGATTGATTAAAAATTTTTCTCCCTGAGGAACAGCACACATTTGGCCTTCTGTACTTAACTTATGTAGAACACTTATATTTTGATTATCTAAGTAGACCATTTTCCTCTGTATATTTTAATGGTAGTGATGATATTGTCTGCCTCAGATTTTAGCATTCTTTTCAACTGAGACTTAGGAGAGTGAGTGATGTGGGTGTGGGTGGCTCTGCAATGGGAACATGCTTTCCTTGAAGATGAGACACTGTTGGAGCACAGCGCAGCCCTGTTTCCTCAGAGCAGTGGTTCTCACGCTGTGCTGACCCCAGCCATTACATTATTTTCACTGCTACTTCCTAACTGTAGGTTTGCTACTGTTAATTAATCGTGATATAAATATTTGATATGCAGGATATCCATATCTGATATGTGATTCCTGTGAAATTTCACTCAGGTCATGACCTACAGGTTGAGAACCACTGCTCTAGAACTTGCTAAATCCTGTGTGAGGCTGGCTGGGTGGGCCTTGAATCCCGTATTCTGTCTGCCTATGATTCAGGTCGGGTGAATGGGCCCAAAGCCTGCACTACAGAACTGCACATTAGGCCTGATTTGTATTATCACCTGCCTAATCCACTCAGCAGCTTAGCCTCTCAGCTCATAAGAACCTCATTTTGAGCCATTTTTTACTGCAACTAACATATCAGAGCCTGTTCAATTTATCGTTTTCGGGGGCTGGAGAGATGGCTCAGTGGTTAAGAGCATTGCCTGCTCTTCCAAAGGTCCTGAGTTCAATTCCCATCAACCACATGGTGGCTCACAACCATCTGTGAGGTCTGGTGCCCTCTTCTGGCCTGCAGACATACACACAGACAGAACATTGTATACATAATAAGTAAATAAATAAATAAAATATTTTTAAAAAATTTATCGTTTTCATGTGTTGACGAAGGAAAATCCCTGCAAACCCTGCAGTTAGGACATTTCCCATCTTGTTCTGCAGCTTCTCAGTATACAAAACTAAAAAACGAGGTTTTACTATCAGAATCCGACTTTATAGGTCCTTAATGTCTCTGACTTTAACTCTCTTCTTTATTCCATTGCCCCTCCCTTTGGGCTGTAACAGTAACTTCCTATCAGAGATCTTCATTCTCTGAACTTCCCATGCCAAACTCCCTTCCATTCTGCAACTGGGGTAGTTTTTATAAAGTATAAACTTGAAACTCACATATATAAAGCCTTTCAAAGGTTTCCTATTATTTAGTAATAAATTCCATGCCTTAGCTCTCATCTCTTTCTGTAGTCCACCCCTTGATCTACATTTTCATTTCTTGCCACTATATAATGTAAACTTCAGCTATATTGACCTGTTTGTCTTTACAAGAGCTAGTTCCAGGTTAGGCTCCAAAGCCACAGAGAGACCCTGTCTCAAAAAACCAAAAGGAAAAAAAAAAACCTGACAAAAGCAATTTAGGAAAGAAGGGCTCATTTTGGCTAGCAGTTCCAGAGTACAGTCCATCATGGTAGGCAGATTTGGGAGGAGGAGTGTAAGGTCGCTGTCTCAGGCGGAAAGCAGGTGAGACGGACGCAGCTCATCAGTTTGCTCTCTCCTTTTTATTTGTTCATCCAGCGCTCTGGAGGACTCCTCTCTTCCTTAGACCTTTCTGGAAACACCCTCCTCCACATGATCAGATGTATTTCCACGTGACTCTAAATCTATTCAGGTGACAGTAGAGATTAAGCCTACCAGTGATGAGGAGATAGGGAGAAGTCACAGTGAGTCTTACTACCACCATCAGAGTCTACTTATATCAGTTCAGTTAATGTTTTTTTCAGATAAGGAGAGGAAAACATGGGGCTGGAGAGATGGCTCAGCGGTTAAGAGCATTGCGTGCTCTTCCAAAGGACCCGAGTTCGATTCCCAGCAACCACATGGTGGCTCACAACCATCTGTAATGAGGTCTGGTGTCCTCTTCTAGCAGGCAAACAGAATATTTTATCCATTATAAATAAATAAATATTTTTTTAAAAAAGGAGGGGAAAACATCAGCAGAAAAGTGAACGAGGCAGGAAGAAAGTTTTAATTGTCAAGGGAAGAAAATGTGAAATCTGGTCAGAAGAAAGCAAACAGAAGACAATAGATTTGTACTAGAAAGCATTGTCAGAATATCTGATACCCTCAATGTCTCTGAGGCTGTGTGAGATGAGAGCAGAGGGAACAGATGTGCCGTGAGGGTCTAATTGAACCAGTGACTGAGAGAACTCTCCAATAGATCTGACTACCCGAAGAGGTGCCAGCAGAGGCGCTGTTACAGTCCTGTGCTAATAGCAGATGGACTCCGTCTTCTCCAGGACCTCCTCCAACTCTGTGATTCCATGCTTGGATGATACATTTCAGTAATAGGAGCATGATCTGTATGTTTTAAAGCCGCCAAGTGGGAAACAAAATAGCCTTTAAAACAAAAACAATAAAAAAAAAACACCTAGAAGCATCTTTTGACTCTGAGGCAAAGGTCACTCTGATCTACATAGAGAGCTCCAGGACAGCCAGGGTCACATAAAGAGACCCTGACCCAAAACCAGCCATCCCCCCCCTCCACAGTTTTTTACTTTCCAAAATAATTTTCTGTTTTTTGTTTTGTTTTGAAGATGAAATGTAAAAAATTTGGCCAAGTAAGCAGCAATCAGATCTAGATGTTTACACTGAATATACTTATATTTTAAGGAAGTCTTATTTTGGGCTCCTAGACGGGTCTCACCCCATCCCACTGAACTGGTTTCTCTCCACCCACCAGGTCCACTCACTAGTTCCCGTAGCTGCTTAACCACTCTGAGGCTTACTATCAGTTACAATTGTTTGACCAGTGTTTTAGGCTTCTTACTGGTAGCTCTAACTATTAATATTTATTTATTTATTTATTATGTATACAATATTCTGTCTGTGTGTATGTCTGCAGGCCAGAAGAGGGCACCAGACCTCATTCCAGATGGTTGTGAGCCACCATGTGGTTGCCGGGAATTGAACTCAGGACCTTTGGAAGAGCAGGCAATGCTCTTAACCACTGAGCCATCTCTCCAGCCCCCTAGCTCTTACTATTAAATTAGCCCATTTCTGTTAATCTGTGTATTACCACAAGACTGTGGCTTACAGGTGTCGCATGTTACTCCTTTGGTTACTACATGGCATCTCTTCTACTTGTGTCTCTCTCTTTCTCTCTCTCTCTCTCTCTCTCTCTCTCTCTCTCTCTCTCTCTCTCTCTCTCTCTGTATCTTTGTTTGGACTTCCTGACTAGCTTTGGTCTGTTAAGCCATTGGCCAAAACTGTTTTATTCATCAACCAATAAAAACAACACATACAGGACATCCCACATCATGGGTTACTAATGCTGTGGTGAGACACTGTGATCAAAGCAACTTGGAGAGGAGAGGGTTTATTTGCTCAACACTTACATATCACTGCTTATCATTGAAGGAACTCAAACAGTGCAGGAACTGGTGCAGAGACCATGGAGGGGTGCTGCTTACTGGCTTGTTCTGCTTGGCTTCCTCAGCCTGCTTTCATTTTTTTTTTTTTTTTTGGTTTTTTGAGACAGGGTTTCTCAGTGATTTTGGAGCCTGTCCTGGAACTAGCTCTTGTAGACCAGGCTGGTCTCGAACTCACAGAGATCCGCCTGCCTCTGCCTCCCAAGTGCTGGGATTAAAGGCGTGCGCCACCACCGCCCGGCTTGCTTTCATTTTTTGTTTTGTTTTTCAAGATAGCTCTGGACGTCCAGAACTCCCTCTGTAGACCAGGCTGGCCTTGAACTCACAAGAGAACTGTCTGCCTCTGCCTCCCTATGCTGGGATTAAAAGCATGCATCACCACTGCCTGGTTTTCATCCTGCTTTCTTATAGAATAATCTAGGACCACCAGCCCAGGAATAGGACCATCCAAAATGGGCCCTTCCCCATCAATCTCTAAGAAAATGGCCTACAGCTGGATCTTATGGAGGCATATTTTAAAGTCATTTTCTCTGCTGACTTTGACTTTAGCTTATTTAAAACTAGCCAGGACAGGAAGGGTAGGTCTGTTCTGTCTCTTTAAGAGACAAGCCCTGTCCACCACCAGACCCTTCGCCAAGGCAAGCAGATCTTCCTCCTGTCCTCTCACTGCCTTGTCTCTCTGTCTCTCTTTAGAAGAGGTGACTCCTCTCCTCTTTCCTGTCTTTCTCTGTCTCTCTGTTTTTCTGTTTCTCTCTGTCTCTCTCTTTCTCCCTCTCCCTTCCCTTTCCTCCCATAACCCACTGAATAAACTATACCCAAACCCCTTCTCTGCATGGCATGCCTATGCGTCTCTGTCTCTCACCCGCTGCCGCTTCTCGGGGGACCAGTTGCTACACCAAAGACCCACCGAGGTCTCCCACCCGCCTGGGACCTACAGAGGCCTCTGGTGGTGGGACCCGGCTGCCCCTTGTGGCCTGCTGCCCTCTGCCACTCCTGGGGGGAAACTGTGCCATTTTAGTTTTACCATTACAATAGGAGGAGGGATTAGGATGGGGTTTGCTTCATTCAGGGTCAACTCTGTCTCCAGTCTGCTCATTAGCTGTCTAAGTGTCTCCGTATCTTCATCTCAGAAATGGAGCTAATAATACATTTCATAGAGTTGGGGCAAAGATTACATCAGTAACATGATAGATTCTAAATTATATCTTTTTTCTTGTTCTCTCTTTTTTAATTTGAAAGACTAGAGAGTTTTTGGTTTGTTTTTATAATGGCAGAAGTCTTTGCATTGAGGATATAATCGTCACTTTCACTTTTAAAAAGTGTGTGTGTGTGATGTAGAGGAGAGTGGGAGTCTGAAGGTCACTTGTGCCACGGTCTCTCTTGTTTATCCCGTTGCACTGCGTACTCCCGCTAGCTGGCCCAAGAACTACCAAGCTTCTGGATAATCAGTCTCTTTTTTATTTTTATAGCTAGTGTGAATGAGATTGCTTTCTTGATTTCATTTCCAACAAGCCAACAAGTCTATTACTGGTGTATAAATGCACTACTAAATTTTACATGTTGATTTTTGTATACTGAAATTTTTACTGAATTCATTTTTTAAATCTCTACTAGTCTTTTGGTAATTTTTTTTTTATAATCACATCTGCAAACAGTGATTATTTGCCATTTCTTTTACTATTTGGACACCTTTTATTTCTACCTAATGTTATGAATAAGACCTCCAGTTCTGGGCCAGTGAGATGGCATAATGGGTGAAGGTACTCCATGCATCAAAGCATAAAGACCTGAGTTTTATTCCTGTGGACCGCATGGCAGAATGAGAAACACTGACTCCTTAAAGTTGCTGTCTTCTGACCTCCACTCACACACTCACTTTTTTTTTTTTAATTAAAAGGGCTGGAGAACTAGCTTAGTGCTTAAAGAGCACTTACTGTACTTCCAGATGACCCCAGTATGATTCCCAGTATCCACATCTGGTGGTTCCATGAGATCCGATAACACTTTCTGGCCTCTCTTGACCTACACACAGGTGCACATGCTACAGAGTGAGTCCCTGCCACTAAATAAACAAATAAATAAAAAGAAACATTGAGCTGGGCGGTGGTGGCTTGTCACATCCACCCTCGACCCGCAAGGATGACGTGACACCCGGAGCTCTTCTCACTGCAGTTTACTCCAGGACTTTATTCACTTTCTCTCTCTCCTTTCTCTTTTCTCTCTCTCTCTCTCTCTCTCTCTCTCTCTCTCTCTCTCTCTCTCTCTCTCTCTCTCTCTCTCTCTCTCTCTTTTGTTTTTGTTTTTCAAAACAAAGTTTCTCTGTGTGGCCCTAGCTGTCCTGGAAATGACTCTGTAGACCAGTCTGGCCTGGAACTCTGCCTCCCAAATGCTAGATTTAAAGGTGCAACCTGTCAACTGCCCAGTTAATTCCAATGTATTTTTTATATTCTTACCGTTCCTGCTTTCTTTTATCCATACTCAGAATTTTGTTTTAATATTTTTCCAGTGCCTTTTCCAGCTCCTTTAGAATATAAGCCCTATGAGAGCAAACATGTTTGTTTTATGCATTGATACAGTTCTCTAATCCAGTGTTTGACACAGAGTAGATACTAAAGTGTATATTGATGGATGGACTTTGGGACTAGCCCTATGAAGCTGGTGAAGAGGCTCACACATGCACAAGGATTGGCAAAAGGTCTATGAGTTCTAGACTAGCTTGAGCTACAAAGGAAGATCCTATCACAAAACAAACAAACAACAACAACCCACAACACTCTGGCAGCCATGTTAGAAAACTCAATATGTCAGATTGTGAAATTTCATAAGTTGAAATCGAAGAAGACAGAAATGTAAGGGAGAGAAAATCTTCTACCTTCAAAAGAAAGGCTGGAGCAGTAGAAACAAAATAGGCAAATTGTTGTAATGAGTCAGATAATATGAATATACCCACAAACATTGCCTCTTGATTTTATTTCCTTTTTGATTAATTGACTAAGCATTTTGCCTATATGTATGCCTGTGCACTGCAGACAGAAGCCAGAAGGGGCACCAGATCCTCAGGAACTAGAGCTACAGGTAGTTGTTAGTTGCTCTGTGGTCCTGGGGAATGAACCCTCACCTTCTGAAAGAGCAGCCAGAGCTCTTAACTGCTGAGCCATCTCTCCAGCCTCAGATTTTACTTCTTTTAGCTGTTTAATTTTGTGAGCAGCAAAGAGGTTGAGTCAATTTAAATGATTATGTTCTCCCTTTCACATTAAAGAACCAAGCAATGAAGGCTGGCCTGGCAATCTGGCTGGCAGGGAGGGAGAAGAGGAGTGAGAGTTGTTAAAAGTCTCAAATAAGATGCAAAAGACCCAAGGTGTTCTGAGATCTGTAAAATGTGGTACCAATTTTTTATGTTCAAATGATTTTAATTAGAGTATACATTTAAACATATACAAGTAAAAAGTTTTAAAACCTGGGGAAAAAACTAAAAAAAAATCTTTGAAACATTTTTCAAACTTCTATTTATTTTTATGTAAATAGTTATTTTGCCTGCACTTATGCCTGGGCATCATGTGACTGCCAGGAACTGAACCCAGATTCACAGACAGATATGCCAGTTCTCGTAACCATTAAGCTATCTTTCCAGCCTAGACTCTGATTATTTCTTTAGAAATGAATTCTAGAAATAACTTTTTTAAAGTAGATTAGATTACTAATGAGAACTAGAGGCTTGAAAGTTACCAGTGGTTACAGAGTTTCTATTTGAGATAGCAGAAACGTTTTAGGAACATACAGAAGACAATTGTGTTTAACACTAGGAAAGTAATGAAGTGTTCTGAATTGCCCAAATAGTATGAGATAATTTTCTCACCACTGTGACAAACCACCTCAAAGAAATAACTTAAGTGGGATTTATTTTAGTTCATGGTTTCAAGGAATACAGACCCTTACAGCAGTGAAGGATGGTGTTTGGCTTGATCTCTGAGGCAGCAGCTAGGACACCAAGATGGAGTGTAAAGCAGAGCCAAGTTATAGCCCTCAAGGCCCCTCCTGGTGGCCTAGATCTCCTAGGTTCTGCAACCTCCCAGAACAGTGCTGACAGATGGCGACCAGGTGTCAGACTGTGGAGGGAATTAAGCAGTTAATCAATAACAAGTGGTTAAAATGGCAAATTTTATAGTTAGTACATTATGGTTCAGTGGGTTAAAGGCACTTGCCACAGAAACCTGGTGACCTGAGTTTGATCCCTGAGTTTGATTCCACATATAGCAGAAGGAGAACTGACTCCACCAAGTTATTCTCTAACTGCCATACATGTGCAGTGGTGTGAGTGTGCATGTACATGCATGCCCACCACATGCTGGTGTACACAAATACAATATTTTAAAGTAGAACTTATTCTTTAAAAAAAACAATATATTAAAAACTATCTGAGGGCTGATGAGATGGCTCAGTGGATAAAAGTGTGTGCCTTCATGTGTTCACTCACACAAAATAAATATGATAATAATAAAAGAAAACTGTATGAACAAAATAGGTACCAAAACTTGTAAACTGAGACTGTGCTTTCGTTTCCTGGCCACCCAGACCCAAATAATCACACAAAACTACATTAATTGCAATACTGTTTGGCCAATGGCTCAGGTGTATTCCTAGCTAGCTCTTACATCTTAAATTAACCCATTTCTGTTACTTTATATTTTACCACGAGGCTTGTGGTTTGTTACCTTGCAGCTTGCTTCTTGGGTGGCTTCATGTTGTCTGCCTGATTCCATCTTCTTTCTCCCTGCATTCAGTTTAGTTTTCCCCCTACCTATTCCTCCCTGCCATAGGCTAAAGCAGCTTCTTTATTAACCAATGGTAATAAAACATTCTTAGCATACAGAGAGGAATCCCACATCATCTCCCCTTTTCTGTCTAAATAAAAAGGAAAGTTTTAACTTTCACATGGTAAAATTACATAAACCAAAACAGATATGAAGCAAGAATTACAGTCACAATATTTAATCTATTTATATCTGGTAAAATTAAAGGAAATATTCTATCATCCATATT
The DNA here is from genome assembly GCF_037038515.1 of Microtus pennsylvanicus. Taxonomy (NCBI): domain Eukaryota; kingdom Metazoa; phylum Chordata; class Mammalia; order Rodentia; family Cricetidae; genus Microtus; species Microtus pennsylvanicus. Next base: position 41,809,458 of record NC_134583.1, read on the forward strand.
TTGTCTGTGAGTTTAGAGTTTCATATCTAATTTATCTTTTATCATAGCTAAGAAAAAACTATAACTGTCTTCAACTCTATCAAAGACTCCAAAAGGATATATTACCAAAGTTAACAGGAAGTGCATTGTAAGCAATTTCTAAAACTCTAGACTTGATGGAGACATTTTGCTGCCTGGACAGTCACCCAAAGTTCTTTTGTAATGTTGGGGCATCATTTTCAGCATATAGGCCCATAGTATCTGGCAGATTTTTCCATGAAGCAGGAAATTTGAAAGATTGTTTTGCCTACATCAGCAGTTTGTCAGTCACTTTCTTCTGTGTCCTGCAGACTCTTTCATGAAGCAGAACCCTGAAGGACTGCCTCACCTTCTTTTGACAAGTTCAGCAGTCATTTTTTCTGTGGGTCCTGAATGTCCAGTTCATACAGCATACTGTCAAGCAGTCCAGACAAGGACAGTTTCTTGCCTAAATATCTAGCCTTGTCACATTGAATGCAAATTCCATAACAAATTTCTTTACTACCCATCAATCTCTCTGAAGTAATTTGTGTTGCCAGAAGCAGACATGTCATACTCCCAAGAAAAGTGTAAGTTTTTCAAACCTTTTAAGTGCCATATTCTGTAGGTCTTTGAAGTGTTGAAGATTATCTAGATGAAGTATATTTCTGTATATCTAGAAAACTTAACTAACATGACTACAAATTTGACTAGTATAAATGACTGACTATTAATCTGTAATTTTTAATTATATATTACATTTTTTAAAGATTTATTTATTTATTATGTATACAGTATTCTCAGTATTTTGTCTGCATATATGCCTGCAGGCCAGAAGAGGGCACCAGATCTCATTACAGATGCGGTTGCTGGGAATTGAACTCAGGACTTTTGGAAGAGCAGGCAGTGCTCTTAACCACTGAGCCATCTCTCCAGCCCCCTATATATTACATTTTTTAAATGAGCTGTATAAACATAATACCTTAAACAAGGGTAGAAATATACATATAACAAAATGACCTTAAATTTGTATCAATAAACCTAAGTCCATGCCAACGTAAAGTATTCATTTTTATGTCATATACCAAAAATTGTTAGTGCTGAAGAAGTTACCTTTTGGGGAAGAAAGTAGTGGTGTGTCAGGAATTACTGGCAAGTTTATATATTTTATTGTATGAATGTTAATATTGTTTCTACCATTCTGCAGTGCAGAGACAGACATATTGCATGTATTGCTTATAAAAAATAAGGTTGCACTATTTGGTGACTTTTCTCATAGAAATCTGAAAGCTGTTCATTTATACACTATCAGAAATAGTCCGTGAAGCCGGGCGGTGGCGCACCTTCAACCCCAGCACTCAGGAGGCAGAGGCAGGCAGATCTCTGTGAGCTCAAGGCCAGCCTGGTCTACAAGAGCTAGTTCTAGGACAGGAACCAAAACCACAGAGAAACCGTGTCTCAGGGAGAAAGAAAGGAAGGAAGAAAGAAGGGAGGGAGGGAGGGGGAGAGAGAGAGAGAGAGAGAGAGAGAGAGAGAGAGAGAGAGAGAGAGAGAGTCTGTGAAGAGACTGAAAGCCAAGCCTCCCTAATCCCCTTGCCTAACTAAGTGAGGCTTTTCTTCTATGTCTTTGTAGGTTACCCCACAGCCTACCCAGCAGCTGCCCCTGCCTACAATCCCAGCCTGTACCCGACCAATAGCCCCAGTTATGCTCCAGGTAAGCAGGGATGAAGAGATGGAAGTAGGTCTTCATTGGTAAAAACAAATCCACCAGTTGGTCCTTCTCTTGAGACTGCCTGGAGTCAGCCGGTTCTGGCTTGATTCTCTTTGGACTCCCCTCTGGGAACTGGGGCAGAACAACCTTGGGGTGGGAGTGGGAGCAGAGCCTGCTTTATTCTCCTGGGACTTAAGGGTGGCCCTTCTCTCCTGTGCTGGACTATATGAGACACGCCACCACCCCTTGAAACTGCTTCATCTCTTTCAAGCAATGTCCAAATTAATTTTTTGTTCAGTCTTGCCTGAGGCTGCCATTGGGAATCATTCTCTTGTTCTCTCCCTCCCTTCCTCCCTCCCTCCTTCCCTCCCTCTCTCCCTCCCTCCCTCCACTCATTCCCCTTCCTACTCCTTCCCTCCCTTTCCTTCTGGGGTAAAAATTTGGAACAGAGTGATAGACTTGCCACCAGAGTAAAGAGCCTTTTTACAGGCTAAGACAATTTACTTGTTTTCCAGAAATAGAAGACATAGAACACTTCTTGAACAGAGAGATTAAAATGGGTTTGAGGGCTGGAGAGATGGCTCAGCGATTAAGAGCATTGCGTGCTCTACCAAAGGTCCTGAGTTCAATTCCCAGCAACCACATGGTGGCTCACAATCATCTGTAATGAGGTCTGGTGCCCTCTTCTGGCCTTCAGGCATACACGCAGAAAGAATATTGTATACATAATAAATAAATAAATAAATATTTTTTAAAAAAATAAATAAAATGGGTTTGAAATACTGAAGAAGATGCTAGGTATGATGGCATACACTTGTAATCCCTGCATCTGGAGGCTGAGGCCAGCTTGAGTTCATAGCAAGAGAGAGAAAGAGAAAGAGGCTAAAGAAAGAAAATATTGAACCACTAATGTTGCTCCTGGGCTCAGTCAGTGCTCAACACTCATGGTCAGGAAAGGGAATGGGTTCTACGGTTTGAAGTCCTGGGTTTGAATCCTGATTAGTCTTCTCCATAGGTGTACAGCCTTGGATAAGTCACTGTTCCAAAATTCACGTGTAACCATTTACCTCAGGGTTGCAGATGACTTTACATAAATTCTTTATTCACTCACTAAGCATTTGTTGTATGTCCTCTATTCTGAGATAGAAAAAGTAAAAGTTGGGGCTGGAGAGATGGCTTGGTGGTTAAGAGCACTGACTACTCTTCCAGAGGACACAGGTTCAATTCCCAGTACCCACATGGCAGCTCACAACTATCTGCAAATCCAGTTCCAGGGGATCTGAGACCTTCACACCAATGCACATAAAATAAAGTTAAATAAATCATAAAAAAAAATTCTTTAAGGGGGCTGGAGAGATGGCTCAGAGGTTAAGAGCACTGATTGCTCTTCCAGAGGCCCTGAGTTCAATTCCCAGCAACCACATGGTAGCTCACAACCATCTATAATGAGATCTGGTGCCCTCTTCTGGCATACAAACATACATGGAAGGAATGTTGTATACATATAAATAAATAAATCTTTAAAAAAAATTCTTTAAAAAAAAAGAAAAAGTTGTCATCTTTGCCTAAAGGAGCTAATTAATTTTGGATCATGGCATATTAATAAATGAATTGTGCTACAGTACAGAAAGTAATATAAAAAGAACACAGATTAGAGCAGAGGTAGAACCACAGTCTACCTTGAGGTGATAGTGACAGTGGAGACTTGAGGTAGAAGTAGGAGGGGCCTTTGGAAACACACAGAGCATGCTTGGAAAGGCAAGGTGGAGGTGTGGAGCCTGAGTGCTGAGCCTAGAACTAGTAGGTTTGGACTGGATGAATCCCAGCTACAGACTACAAGGAACAGATTTGGAAAGACGTTAAATGTTACATCCTCTCTCCTCCAATTTCAGTGAATATTATGGAGTTGAAAAGCCCTCAAGAATTCTTTAATTCTGGGCTGGAGAGATGACTCAGCAGTTGGGAGAATTGACTGTTCTTCTCGAGGACCCGAATTCAATTCCCAGTACCCACATGGCAGCTCACAACTGTCTGTAACTGACACCCTCACACAGACATTCATCCACACCAATGCACATAAAGTAAAAATAAATAAATTATGTTTTAAAAAAGAATTCTTTAATTCAGTCTCTTGTGGCTGTAGTCAGGGAGGTGGTGAGACTGGAAGGCAGAGTGCAGTGAAGCAAGAAAGGAGAAGTGATGCACAGCATGGAAGTTCGCTTTCCAAAACTCAGCCACCAGGAAAGAGAAACAGGCACAGTGTGGAAGGGGATGTGCAGGAGAACAGGTGTCAGTAGGATTAAGTGCACACTCGTGGGAAGGAGCAAGTACTAAACAAGTCACAGATTAGAGCACAGAACTAGTCCTCCCAGCCGCTGGCAAACAGGGCTCCTGTGTTCAGTTTCCTTCCTTGTTTGGGAAATTGAGTGACAGGAGGAGGTAGAGTGCCTCAATGGGGGAGAAGCTCAGGGCTAGCACCCATTTGGTTCAGGCTCCAAGCCCTAGCAGTGAACTAATTTTTCACAGTATTCTGGTGAGAGATTTTAGAATTATTTAAGGGGCAATTTGTCATGTAATTGGCAAGAATAAAATACTTCTGTTAAAGGTGTAGTAGTGCACGCCTTTATCCCAGCATTTGGGAAACGGAAGCAAATGGGTCTCTATGAGTGAGTTCCAGGCCAGCCTGGTCTATATAGTAAGTTCTGGGCCCACTAGGGCTATATAATGAGACCCTTAAAAAAGGTAAAGAAAGGAGAGGGAGAGGGAGAGAGAGACCTAAAACAACAAAAAACTACGATTAATTCAATGTTTCCTTTGTGTTAGCAGTAATTTGAAGCTTTTATGGATATTAGCTTGTTTTTTATATTACAACATACTGAGTACTTTTCCCCCCCACAATTTCCAATTGGGAAAACAAGCTTAAAGAAGTTCGGCAACTAGAACCACATTCTGGCATCCTGCCACGGTACCAGAACTCTTAACTGTCTGTCGCTGCTGAGGTGTTAGATAGTAGCTACCAGCTGGAGAAGGAGCAGTGCAGAGGAGTCTGAAATTGTTCCTGTTGTTTTGTTTTGTTTTTGTTGTTGTTTGGTGGTGGTGGTGGTGGTGGTGATGGTGGGTTGTTTGTTTGTTTTTCAAGGCAGGGTTTCTCTAGCTTTGGAGCCAGTCCTGGAACTCACAGAGATCCACCTGCCTTTGCCTCCCGAGTGCTGGGATTAAAGGCGTGCACCATCACTGCTGGGCTCTGAGATTATTAAAACCATGAAGAGCCTGGAAAGCTGCTGGCATAGGTAAAGTGTTATGTTTCAAATAGTCAAGTTAAAAAACAAAACAAAAAGCCGATATTCAACCTGATTAATGTTTTAAAAAGTCAACATATTTTAATCTATGATTAAGCCAGACCATTTGCTCAGTAACCAAAATACACAATAAAGGATGGCACTGGTGCATTGTGTTAGCGAGCCCACACTGGCCAGGCATAGTGACACGCACTATTAGCCTTACACTTGGGAGCTGAAGACAGGAAGATCAAGAGTAGGCCATCCTTACTGCAAAATCAGTATGGAAGGGAAGGAAAAAAGAGGTATCAGACTGAATTAACTGTTTCAGATGTTTGTGTGACTGGGACGGGGGGGACCTCTCCCTTTTGAGACACACACACTCATGCTCACACACTCATAGCTGGGTCTATTTCATATTTTGTGGCTGACCTCTGCCTTCACAGGTCTGATTATTGGGGGTGAAGCTCTTGCCATAAAGGCTCAAGGTTTGAGGGAAATTTATAGGTGACTCTCAGCTTCTTGCCAGAGCTGGCCATTTGTGATGCAGAGAAGTGCCTCTAAGGAGCAGCCATGAAAGTTTAAATTTCCTTCAGTTACTTCAAGAAGACTAAGAAATTGCTCACAGAGAGCTATTTCTAGCTCTGTGCTCCCTTAAGTTAATCTGTTCAGGATACAGGGGAAAGCTCATTCTTCCATTGGTTCTGAAAGCCCTATGGGTACCTGGGCTTCTTCCCAAGTGCTTACCAACTTCAGGGACTGTATTTAGATACTTAACTTTGCAGAAGGCAAAAGCTGGCCACGACTTTTTTTTTTTTTTTAGAACTCAGGGAGCAAACGGCTTATCGTAAAAATGATAATGTAATTTGAAAGTGAAAAAATAAATAGAAAACTAATGTCAAAACTCTTTCATAAGAAGCATGTTCTCAGCCAGGCAGTGGTGGCCCATGTTTTTTAATCCCAGCACTTGGTCTCTGTGAGTTCGAGGCCAGCCTGGTCTACAAGAGCTAGTTCCAGAACAGCCAGGACTGTTCATAGATACATAGAAACCCTGTCTCAGAAAAAAAAAAAAAAAAAAAAAAAACAAGCTGGGCGGTAGTGGTGCAAACCTTTAATCCCAGCACTTGGGAGGCAGAGGCAGGTGAATCTCTGTGAGTTTGAGGCCAGCTTGGTCTACAGAGTGAGTTCCAGGACAGCTAGGACTGTTACACAGAGAAACCCTGTCTCAAAAACAGGAAGGAAGGGAGGGAGGGAGGGAAAAACAAAAACACATGTTCTCGTCTCTTGTCTCCCACTGAAGTATGCATATAATTTTCCCATTCCCATTTTAGATATTCCAAACTTGGGGGAAAGTAGAGGAAAATAATGTTTCTAAACACCTATACAAGTTACAAGTGTGCCTTTTTACCTTTGTCTTGTAAGCTAGAGTTTCTTGCCTCCAGTTTAGCTCAGAGAATATTAAGTAACTTTCAGAATTAGATTTAAAATGCCATGGATTTGGGGCCAGAGAGATAGCTTAGCAGTTAAGAGTGCTGGCTGCCCTTCCAGAGGTCCTGAGTTAATTTCCCAGCAACCATCTAGTGATGCACATCCATCTACAATGGGATCTGCTGCCCTCTTCTGGCATGCAAGCAAACATGCAGACTTATACCACCCCCCAAAAATGCCATGGATCTGAGATTCAAACCCATTTGTCTGATCCTATAGCCATGTTCCTTCTACAGCATAACACTGTCCTAGATGGAATATCTCTGTACTGAGCCTGGCCATGATTTTTGAAGTGGTCTTAAGATGAACAAGCAAAGAATAGAAACTTTTCGGTTACTTCTCTGAAAGATCATGTGGCACCCAGGGAGGTGCTTCTCTGCAACTGATGAACTTTCCTGGATGGCAAGTCTGTCACCCTTTCCAGGGGGAGGTAATTCCCATTTTCTCCATTCACTGCTTCTTATGCAGCCTGGGGGAAACTGCTGTCTTGAAACAAGTCTGTTATATAACTGCAGTATGTACAACTTTGCACAATTCCTAGTGGTAATTTCAACTAACATTTCTGTCCAACAGAGTTTCAGTTCCTGCATTCAGCTTATGGTAGGAGAGCTATTTTTCCTCATCTGTATTATGGCCTATGAATGTGTTATCTTGTAACAATGGTAGATTCCCTGTCCTTTCCTCCCCAAATCCCACCTCCTAGGCTTGGGCTCCCCCAGGTGGCTCAGCAGCAGTTCCTATAGCATGCAGGAACATGTCTGATGGTGCAAAATCATGGGTTGGAGACACACATGAACCATTCCCATAGGGCTGTAATGAAGGATCATGGCACTAAAAGGCATCGCACACCTTAACCTGACTGCCTGATTCAAACAAATGAATGAAAATTCTAGGGTCTGTGTGTGGCTCCTCTTTTGGCTTTTTGATAGGCTCTGAGGAGCCCCTTGATTATGACTATTATAAATAATACAAAATACAGTCAGATGGCCCCAGGCTCAGATTTTCCATCTCTATTAGCAGTCTGACATGTTTGAAGACCTGGTTGACCTTAGATACACTCTGTTGCCTTCATCCTCATTTTCGGAGCATTTTTCTGGGTGATGAAAGGTATGGGCCAAGTGTGCCAGTGGGTGAGAGATCTGAGTTGAGTTCTCTGGGCAGTGTGGACTCCAGGACCAAGGCACCACGGGAACTTCTGGGCACCTGTGAGGGTCCCAACAGTGTAACTTGACTAGGTCCTTCTTGTAGACAGTAAGGGACCATGGGAGAAACTTGCCACTTTTACCACACTCATGATGTTTTTGTACAGTCTTTGAATGTTTTCCCAACTTTTAATCTTGCTGTAGAAAAGTGAAATTTTTACACATGGTACATCTTTCAGAAGATGAGCTATGGAATTTCTTTTCACTACTGCTGTGGGCTGTGTGATCTTGAGCAACTTACTGATGTCCCCAGGCCATAACGTTTTTCATATCACATGATCTCAAGGTTCTTTTAAATGCTAACATACCATCCTCTTGTAATTTTTATTATTTCAATAGTGCTAGCTACAGAACTGTTTCACTTACCACTTATAAGAGGCTGGGGGTTTTTTGGCTTTGTTTGTTTGTTTGTTTGCTGCAGAATATATGAACTCAAACAACTCTAAAATGCTAGAGAAGGCTGCATGCTGCTCCTGCTTCCAATCAAAGCAGTGATTCTCAACCGGTGGGTCACATAACACCATAGGAAAACACAGATTTATATTTTGATTCCTAACAGCAAAATTACAGTTATAAGTAGCAACAAGAGTAATTTCATGGTTGGGGGTCACCACAGCATGAGGAACTGTGTTAGAGGGTTGCAGCAGTAGGAAGGTTGAGAACCACTGACCTTTACATCCAGTATGAATGGAGAACTTCACACAGTTCTACACCAGGCCTTACGGGAACTGAGATAGTCAACTATGTGGGATGATGCAGTCAGAGTGCACAGAGGCAAAGACCTCATGGTGACCTGTGAGCCAGAAGAGCTGGTAGAGTGGACAGACCTCGGAGAAACAAAGTCCTCGGCGGACTCTGGGAATGAGAAGAGTTGTGCACAGTAGTGTGGGTTGGAGAGTGAGATAAAGATTAGAGAGCCGAGACAGATGTGTCAGTCAGGGAGAGGACTGGTCAAGAAGTAGGACCAGCCTATAAAACCTCAAAGCCTACCCCCAGTGAGCTACTTCTCCCAAAACTGCCACCTAAAGGTTCCACAACCTTCCAAAATGGCACCTCCAACCAGAGACCAAGTGCTTAAACTTATGAGCCAATGTAGAATGTTTCAGTTCAAACCACAAGAGAGCATCAGTGTTAGGTCAGGGGAGTCGAGTCTGCAGCCTGTAGGCAACAGAGAACCATGAAATGTTTCTAAACTTTATCTAGAGTTTTAGACCAGTATGGCTTAGAGATTAGAAGGGACAGTTAAAACAAACAGAACCACAGCATCAGGACGCAGTGGGAGTGGCTGAGATCAAAGACAATTAGAGTTTGAACTAGAGTTGGCCACAGCTACCAGAACTAGAGACCGTTAAGATTGAGGATCTGTCTGTCAGTCCTCTGAAGCAGCCAGGGAGTGATTAGTTCGCCATTTACAGTACAACAAAACTGACAACCAAGTGACTTGCTCAAGGTCACACAGCCAATAAATGGCAGAGCCCAGGCTGGATCTCAGCCTTCCTGACTCAGCACATGGTTCAGGACGATGGTCCCTTGCTGCCTCTCTTTGTGAATGTGCTTAACAGACTGTTCTAGTGTCAAAGGGTGTGAGGGTCCCATATCCAAGAAGTGAACAACTCAGCAGCTAGATGTGGGAGCCTGCTGTGACAGGGGTCATAGCCCTCCGCATGGTTTGGTTTTCCCCTTTCTGTTCTTTTTACACATTTATAGTAAGTACATAAAGTCTTAAGTGAACAGCTTAATAATGTTTTCATATGTGATACATCTGTACTCAACTATTGCTTAATTCAAAGAATAAAACATTTTTAAGAAGTAGTTCCTCTTCGGCATCCCAAAACAGGTCTGCCTGACAGGGGAGACCTGTCTATTGCCATGTTGCTAAAAGCTTCATATGATTGGGATTGGTTTCATGGAGCAGCTGAGCTCTGCATAGCTGCCATCATCAAAAGGATTACTGTAGAGCTGAACGGAGAAAACGAATCATACAGTTAATGAAGAGGTTTAATTGACTGCTAAAAAATGATTTTCATTCTGTCTTCACATGTATCTGATTATTTAAATTATTGACTATTCTAGCATAAAGAAAAGACACAACTGGATGTGGTGGAGCAGTCTTAACCTACCAGACCCAAGGAGGCAGAGGCAGGTGGATCTCTCAGTTCCAGAAGAGCCAGGACTAATACACAAAGAACTCCTGTCTCAAAAAACAAACAAACAAAAAGAAAAGACAGAAAATTCTGTTTGCTTCCAGTATCTAATAAAACCTGAAGAAACTTCCCCTTTATTTGAAAAATGTAAAGTTTAGCCTAAGTGATCACTTAGGAAAGACGATCAATGACACAGTGGCCCTTGCTTCTCTCCCAGTTAAACCGCAACATTATTTTACTGTGACATGCTGTCTTGTTCACTCCCTGGTTGATGTGTGGCTGAGTTGTATCCCCAGTCAACAGTAAGTACCTTGTGTGCAGTGATGTAACCCAGGCGTGTTCCTGTCCACCGTGGCGCTCCCCTCAGTGCTGAGTACAGTTAGGCCTCAATATTCTGTGGCTAATTTTGATTTAACTTCAGTTGTCACACAGTCCTTCAGGCAATTGTCAGACTTTTGGCTTATAATGAAAATTATAAGTATGCCCTCACTCAGAAGAAGGAAAAAAAAGCCAAAAATAGAACAAATCAGGACCCAGGACTTCTAAATTTTCCAAATTCTTATGACCAAATTTAGACCTCTTGGTCCTTGGTAGAGCCTCACTGAGATCTTAGGGCATGGAACTGCTCTATTTGACTTCTCAGAGCTACACATTTGACACAGCAGGGAATTGTTTGAGGATAGTTGTGGACTTCCAGCCACATGGAATATCAATCCCTGAATTTGGAGACATTGTGATAAGATTTTGACACTAATTGGGTCCTTCCACCTTCTGGACCAAAACACTGAAGATGTTTATTTAAAGTAGATTCCCTCCTCCTGCAGGGGCTACACAACTGTGTCTGGCTGTCTAGTCAGGACTCTGGGCTCTCCATGGAATTGTGTTGTCTCCTTTATTTCTCTTGCCAGATTCTCCTTTCAGTGTCGCTCTCCTGCCCATGATTTCCTTCTCATTCCTCAGCATTTGCTAACATATTGCGGGCCATTAATGCAAGCACAGTCCGCCTATGCAGCTACGTTCTCATTCTAGTTCAGAAAAAACAAACAGCAGAACCCACAGCCTTCTCTAGCCATTATAATTCTGTGATAGAAGGGATAGAGATGTTAGTTGGAAACCAGGCCACAAAGGCATTGCAGAATCTCTCCGGAGGTAGCAGATCCTGTAGGAATCAATGTGACCAGCAGACTTTCTTCTTATGTTTCCCTGTCTTTCCTTAACCCTTTATTAAAATATTTCAAGTTTATTTGATTGTTGCCAGTCCAGCCCCATTTCTGTTAACATACTTAACAATCTGTTAGCACTGTGTCTAAGACTCCCAAGATCTTATTAGATTGTAAAAGATGTTATAAAGAAATTAATCCTTTTTTAACTATAAGATAGAAATTTAGATAAAAAAAAAGTGTCTCCTCTGGTATTTAAAAGAATAGGTTTTTTTTCCTTTCCTTCCTTCTTCTTCCTTTCTTCCTTTTTTTTAAGGCATTTATCTCCTATTCCTCTCTTTCCTTTCCCTCAGGATACCATGACGGTAAGTTTTTTAAGACATTCCCCACATCTAGAACACTTAATGAAATTTAAGTTGAGCTTTGAGCTTTCCTGGGAAGTCTCTACAGATTCCAAACTAATTTTTATAATATACCTACCCCAATTTTGACACTTTCATAATGGCCAAAGGTTCATCTCTAACTCAGTTGGAGCATCCATTAGCACTGATTAGATTTTCAGACATATGCACAAGGTGTGTCCATCTGCCCCTGGCTAATGTGCAGCAGGAGTTGGCAAGGAGTGCCCCCTTGATAGCTAATAGTGCAGCCATGGTCCCAGCTCATCACAATCTGTTAGAGGAGATGCTATTCCAGCAAGGCTCATGTAAAATGGTAGTTACTTGGAAGCAATTCACAACTTTTTTTTTTTTTGGTTTTTTTAAGACAGAGTTTCACTGCGTAGCGCAAGCTGACCTCTGCCTCCCAGGTACTTGGATTAAAGGACTGTGCCACCATACCTGGTGCAACCCACAACATATTAACCGTACCTCCAGATGAGATTTCAGACCAGAGGGATTTTTAAGACTCAGTTAATTTGGCCCAGTACACTGTTAAAGAATTCCAGTGTCTTCATGTTAATGAGGAAGTAGTAGAGGAATACACCACAGTTTAGATCAGATACAAAAGTCCTGATTCTCAGTTTTTAAGTGTAGGCTTCCTTGGAGGTCCTGTAGAAGCTCACTTCAGCACTTCTCCCACCCACTCCCCATCTCAAGAAGGCTGAATCATTGTGTGTCTGAGCAGGCTCCTTGAGTTATGTTTCTGTCTGGCACAAGACCCTTGCTTTTGTGTCTGTAATTGGTGGTGCCCACTTCATACTCTGCCTAATGCCATTCTTGTGTCTTCCCCAAGCCACTCTGCTGATGAAACAGGCCTGGCCACAGAGCTCATCGTCCTGCGGCACTGAAGGCACCTTCCACCTCCCAGTGGACACCGGGACCGAGAACCGAACTTACCAAGCCTCCTCTGCGGCTTTCAGTAAATACAGCCTGTCTCCTCCTCTCCTTGTTCCCCTTGGTCGGGACAGATTTGTTCCTTAGGAAGAAAGGAAAGGGATTGGGGGGGGGGGGATTGTTGTTGTTTTTGTTTGTTTGTTTTGTTGAGACAGGGTTTCTCTGTAACTTTGGTACCTGTCCTGGAACTTGCTCTTGTAGACCAGGCTGGCCTTGAACTCACAGAGATCTGCCTGCCTTTGCCTCCCAAATGCTGGGATTAAAGGCGTGTACCCAGCCAGGAAAGGGAATTTTTAAAATGACGTTTTTAGTATAAACACTGTTTTAAGAGGCTACTAAAACCTACAAAAAGCCGGGCGACGGTGGTGCACGCCTTTAATCCCAGCACTTGGGAGGCAGAGGCAGGCGGATCTCTGTGAGTTCGAGACCAGCCTGGTCTACAGAGCTAATTCCAGGACAGGCTCCAAAGCCACAGAGAAACCCTGTCTCGAAAAAACAAAAAACAAAAAACAAAAAAAAAAAGAGGTTCTTCTAGTCATGCAAAAAAAAAAATGGCTTTTGTCATTCAAGAATGATGATCATCTGTGATCATGCCTTCGGGATATCCACAGCAGTGAAGGAGGAGTGCCCCTGGGTCAAGAAGTTGGGTTTGTGAAAGACAATGACTTCATTTTAGGGGAAGGATCAAGGCACAATTGAAGGCTTTGTGTGTCTCTTCCTACCCGCAGGATTTCTGACCTTAGCACTGTTGGCATCTGGGACACATGAGTTTTTTCCTATGCATGGTAGGATGTTTAGCAGTGACTGTAAGTTCTCTCTGTTAGATCATTGTCATGGGGCTGGAGAGATGGCTCAGAGGTTAAGAGCATTGCCTGCTCTTCCAAAGGTCCTGAGTTCAATTCCCAGCAACCACATGGTGGCTCACAACCATCTGTAATGGGGTCTGGTGCCCTCTTCTGGACTGCAGGCATACACACAGACAGAATATTGTATACATAATAAATGAATAAATAAATGAATGAATGAATAAATAAATAAATAAATAAAGTATCATTGTCACTACCAAAAATGTCTCCAGATAGGGCTCAGTATTCCTCTGTATAAGAAACACTGCCCTAGTTCATGCACACTTTGGGAACATGGTATGACATGGACAGACACCAGTAGCCACGTTGGTCATGTTCAGCCTGAGGCTTACTAATGTTGTCACCTTTTCAGCTGATTGGTAACACAGATGACTCCAGTCAGGACCATCATTTAGAAATTGCTGAGTGGAAGAACTTGTGCCTGTGGCAGCTGTTGGGCATTGGAATGACTGGCTTTGGATGTGATGAGCTGATGAGCGCTGGTTTCTGAATTTATGCCAGCAGGAACTGGACAAACCCTTAGCAAAATGTTATAGAAAAGTAACTTACTAGGTAGGCTAGGAAAATTCATTGAATTTGTTTTCTTTTCTTTTAATTACCCAATGTCATTGCTTCTCAGCCTTTTTGCTGAGATCAAGTGTAAAATATCCAGTGTTGGGGCTAGAGACATAGCTCAGCAGTTGAGAGCACTGACTGCTCTTCCAGAGGACCCAGGTTCAATCCCCAACACCCACAAGGCAGCTTACCACCATCTGCAACTCCAGTTCAGGTAACCCAGTGCCCTCTTCTGACCTCTTTGTGGTTTAGGCACAAATATGAGGCCCGTACATGCACACAGCTAAATTCATACACATAAACTAAAAACAAATCTTTTATTATTTATTTATTTATTTATTTGGATTTTTCGAGACAGGGTTTCTCTGTAGTTTTTGGTTCCTGTCCTGGAACTAGCTCTTGTAGACCAGGCTGGCCTTGAACTCACAGAGATCCGCCTGCCTCTGCCTCCTGAGTGCTGGGATTAAAGGCGTGCGCCACCACCGCCCGGCAGAACAAATCTTTTAAAATAAATTAAATATCCAATGTCAAGCCTGACACATGCCCATAATCCTACCACTCAGGAGGCAGAGGCAGATAGATCTCTCTGTAAGATAAAAGCTAGCCTGGTCTACATAGTGATTTTTAGGCTAGCCAAGGTTACATGGTGAGCCCTTTTCTTTAAAAACAACAACAATAACAACAACAACAAAACCAATGTTATTTTCTCCTCATTGTCACTGTCCTTACCTATCAGCATCTCCTAACCCAGCATGGTGTGCCTTTTGTAGATTCTGCTTTCAAAATCAGCCCCTGGCTTAATCAAGATTATAGTCTATAAAGTTTGGGTGGACTTTTATCCTGCTTTGAAATTTCCAAAGATTCAAGAAGGCAGTATACCCAATGCTGTGTAATTAATATGCCAGCACAGCTGGAAAAAGATAGCTTTCAAACTAGAATTCTACTCCTGACTCTTTTTTTTTTTTTTTTTTTTTTTGGTTTTTTGAGACAGGGATTCTCTGTGGCTTTGGAGCCTGTCCTGGAACTAGCTCTGTAGACCAGGCTGGTCTTGAACTCACAGAGATCCGCCTGCCTCTGCCTCCTGAGTGCTGGGATTAAAGGCGTGTGCCACCGTCGCCTGGCTCCTGACTCTTTCAAAAGCCAAATGAGGCATCGTGGTAGCTTATCAGAAGGCTAAAGCAAGAGGATCACAATTTCAAGGCCAACCTAGGCCACATAGCAACTTTTAGGTCAATCTGAGGTACATAGTGAGAGTTGGTCTCAAAAAGAATAATGAGAGGAATGGCAGCTATAAGGAATTTTTCCATGTTCCTTAAGTAGAATTGAATGAACATATTTAAAGTTATATAATGTAAATTGATACGTGTGTAGTCCATAAATGTGGATGTACGTGAATAAAGGCACAGTTACTACAGTGCAGCAGAAAGAGGCCTGGTGTGGATGATAGCGGACTCTAGTCTTGATTCTATGTGACTGGATAATTCGTGGCTCTGCTTTGGTCAGTAGTCTCTAGAACTGAACACCTTGGACCAGGTCACCTTTAAAGTCTGTGCTAGCTATTGGACTCCTGACTCCTCGCTGTAGAGCTGTGAGCTTCTCACAAAGTCCTCTCCAGCTCCCTCATCAGTGAGCTAGCTCTCAAGGCTTTGCTCGTATCTCTAGGAATAAGGTCCTCATTCCTACAGGGAGGAAGCGTCAGAATGCCTTACCTTCTGTGCTAAAATCTTGTAACAGTCCCACAGAAATATACAGTAGTTAAATCCTGCTCTCCCCTCTTGGACAGGCTGTCAAGTTTCTAGGTAGGACCAAGATGTATCACTCTTTTTCAAGCAAGTATTATATAAATGGATAAAACGTTTAGAAGGATTCGGGATTGTCTGACTCACTCATGCAGGCTCACAAAAGTTCCTCCAAGCATGCAGATTTTGTTGCTTTTTAGCACCACAGTGCTCTCAGGGCACTTTGACAAATTCACACCAATTTAACCAACAGTTGATAACACATGTTCATAATTATGTATCCCTCTTACTTACTCAGTACTTGAGGGTTTAACCACCAACAAGAAAACTGAGGTCAAGACAAGGTTCAGACCTACAGTGTTATTTTGTCCAGAATTTGTCCTGATGTATAAACCTGATGATCAACAAAGCAATTAGTGTAAGGTAGTGGGCTCTACAACTGAAAAGGATTTTTGACAGTGAAGCAGGGTTAAAGAGAGGGCTACAGCAGCTTCATCTTGCCAATGCTTCCATCTGATATAGCCTACACCTATAGCTAGGAACCTGAGACAGACAGAGGCGGCTCATAAACAAAACCTCTTCATAAGGCAGAGTTGGCACTTCTAGACACAGGACACAGCCTTTAGTGAAACGGGGATATGAAGGCCAGTACACCAGATGTCCAGTATTGTACTGTAGAGACATTTAACTCAGAAACAGCTTTGCCCACGGCAACATTAACTCTGACCTCTGCTCTATGGCTGTAGATATGATGTGCAATTTTGAAAAAATTACTTTCTAAGTTATAGGTTCTTCCTCAGAATAGGTCTCAAATGCCTTTAAGGTATAGCATCCCAAAGTTCCCATTCTGTGACCTTCAGATTTAGCATTCATTTCAAACTAGCCCTCCAGTTGGGTCTAAATTTATTTGAGTAAAAACCCATAGGATATTTTTGCAACAAACCCAACAGCTTCTTTTACTTAGTAGATGCACAAAGTAGTAAACCCTAACTTTTATGATATCTAAGCCCAGGATATTAGCCTAGATTTTCAGTGTTCCCCAGGGGTATGGACAGGATGAAGATGATGTCCTCATAGATGTCCTACTGAAATACTAAAGACTTAGAATGTTAACATCAAAATGCCCTCTGAAATGATCTAGTCCAACTGAAGATATTTCCAATATAAGAAGCTGACTTGAAAGGGTTTCAGGAAAAAGGCCCGAGCTTGGGTGGTTTCTGCAGCCTTAGGAAGCTCCTCCTGCCCCTGATGAGTCGCATCATGGTTACAGCATGCTTCTGTGTGCAATCTCTCTGTTAGCATCTCTCATCTCTGAAGTTCTCATGGTAGAGATCTCTAAGATCTGGAGTTCTGCCTCCCATCCCAAACATCTAGAGATGCAAAGCAGGCTATAACCAGCCATGGCTGTTTAGATATTGATTTATATTTTGAGTGTGTATGTCTTGTCTAATAACATGAAGGGGGGGAAACATTCTCCAGAAGGTTATTCTCATATATGGAAACTAGATTCTTTTTTTAAACAAATCATTTTTATTATTTTATTATATCTATTTTTAAGATGTATTTATTTATTATGAATACAGTGTTCTGCCTGTGTGTATGCATACAGGCCAGAAGAGGGTACCAGACCTCATTACAGATGTTGTGAGCTACCATGTGGTTGCTGGGAATTGAACTCAGGACCTCTGGAAGAACAGCCAGTGCTCTTAACCACTGAGCCATCTCTCCAGCCCTCAGGAACCAAATTCTACTGCATTCTCCTAGAACTTTTTGATTCTCTGCAGAGGAACAGCCCACTTTTTAATGTGGTTGCTTTTGTGGCTTAGATGACGTGGTACGCCTTCCCTGAGAAAGCTAGAAAGTCCAGAGCATGTTCTCCAGGCACATTTAAAAACAAAACAAAAGCTGCTCATATTATTGGCTTGTTAAAGAATCATAAAATTTTAGAATCTTGGAGTCCTGGAGTTTGTGTTGCAATTTGGAACAGACCACAGCCAAGCTCTTGCCTCTTGTAGTTTATTATTATTATTATTATTATTAATGCATACAGTGTTCAGCCTTCATGTATACCTGCAGGCCAGAAGAGGGTACCAGATCTCATTATAGATGGTTGTGAGCCACCATATGGTTGCTGGGAATTGAACTCAGGACCTCCGGAAGAACAGTCAGTGTTCTTAACCTCTGAGGCATCTCTCCAGCCCCTCTCTTGTAGTTTTTAAGAGCAGTCCATGATCATATGCCCCACGAGAGGAAGCTTACTACTGCCTCTATGTAGTGAGAGAGAAACAGCCTGTTTACAGGGGCCCAGTCAGTTCCCATGCTGCTTGTGATCACTGCTCTTGTAGGTGATGCATCTGGAGACAGTGGCCTCTGATTCATAGTGTCCTATACACACATAGTGTCCTATACACACATAGTGTCCTATACACATACAGTGTCCTATACACACATAGTGTTCCGTACACACAGTGTCCTATACACACATAGTGTCCTATACACACAGTGTCCTATACACACATAGTGTCCTATACACACACAGTGTCCTATACACACACAGTGTCCTATACACACATAGTGTTCCGTACACACAGTGTCCTATACACACATAGTGTCCTATACACACATAGTGTCCTATACACACATAGTGTCCTATACACACATAGTGTCCTATACACACACAGTGTCCTATACACACATAGTGTTCCGTACACACAGTGTCCTATACACACATAGTGTCCTATACACACATAGTGTCCTATACACACATAGTGTCCTATACACACATAGTGTCCTATACACACACAGTGTCCTATACACACATAGTGTCCTATACACACATAGTGTCCTATACACACATAGTGTCCTATACACACATAGTGTCCTATACACACATAGTGTCCTATATACACACAGTGTCCTATACACACATAGTGTCCCGTACACACAGTGTCCTATACACACATAGTGTCCTATACACACATAGTGTCCTATAC
Organism: Microtus pennsylvanicus; assembly: GCF_037038515.1. NCBI lineage: Eukaryota > Metazoa > Chordata > Mammalia > Rodentia > Cricetidae > Microtus > Microtus pennsylvanicus. The sequence goes on from NC_134583.1 coordinate 41,827,925, forward strand.
ACACATAGTGTCCTATACACACACAGTGTCCTATACACACATAGTGTTCCGTACACACAGTGTCCTATACACACATAGTGTCCTATACACACATAGTGTCCTATACACACATAGTGTCCTATACACACACAGTGTCCTATACACACATAGTGTTCCGTACACACAGTGTCCTATACACACATAGTGTCCTATACACACACAGTGTCCTATACACACATAGTGTTCCGTACACACAGTGTCCTATACACACATAGTGTCCTATACACACATAGTGTCCTATACACACATAGTGTCCTATACACACATAGTGTCCAATACACACATAGTGTCCAATACACATACAGTGTCCTATACACATATAGTGTCCTATACACACATAGTGTCCCGTACACACAGTGTCCTATACACACATAGTGTCCTATACACACATAGTGTCCCAAACACACAGTGTCCCATACACACATAGTGTCCCGTATACACAGTGTCCCGTACATACATAGTATCCTGTCCTAGATTCTCACAGGATTCTCCACATCTTTATTGTGGCTTTGGTTTTTTGGTGTCTTTGTTTTTTTATTTTCTGTTCTGGAGATGAAACGCACAGCTTTGCCCAGGTTCTGCACTGATGCTATATCCCTAGAGCCTTCACATCTTGTTTTTTACCTTTAAATTAAAGGTCAGTAAAATTTCCTATGAAAAACCAAATAGTAGATACTTTAGGTTTAAGGATCGTATGGTCTGTAACTACTACTATGGCAGAAACAGGCTATCCAGCCTGTGGTTGGTAGAAGCTCATATATGATCCTACCTACTGGGAAGGTTGAAGTAGGAAGACTGAATCACAAAGTGAGTTCAAGGCCAGCCTAAGCAATCTAATAAAATCCTATTTCAAAATAAGATTACAAAAGAAGGCTGGGGATATAGCCCAGTGGTAGAGTATATACTTTCCCCATATAGTATGTGGGAAACCCGAGGAAAATACACACATGTTCTGTAGTAAGACAAATTTGAAAAGTCTTGTACATATCCTATCTTAGAAATTCACCATTTACACTATCTTTTTTTTTTTTTGAGACAGGGTTTCTCTGTGGCTTTGGAGCCTGTCCTGGAACTAGCTCTTGTAGACCAGGCTGGCCACGAACTCATTTACACTATTATTAAAGACTTCCTTTGCCCTCCTAAAACTAAGGTCTAGAGATTTGGCATTACATATGCCAGTTTGGAGGAAAGTCAGACCTAAGACCACATCACTTTTATTTCAACAAAAGCCTGCTCCACCCTGCACCACTGCACCATGTCTGTCTGTTTTTTGTTTTTTAAGATTTATTTATTATGTATACAACATTCCTTCCATGTATGTTTGTATGCCAGAAGAGGGCACCAGATCTCATTATAGATGGCTGTGAGCCACGATGTGGTTGCTTGGAATTGAACTCAGGACCTCTGGAAGAGCAGTCAGTGCTCTTAACCTCTGAGCCATCTCTCCAACCCCCTCTGGATTTTCTATGTAAAGGAGAAATGTGGTTCCTTGATGTTCACCAGGTTCCATAGGGTGATTCCACGTGGTGATTCTTAGGGACACAGTCTTGCTGACCTCTGAGGAATCTTTCTCTTCAAGATTCCTCAAAGGCAGCAGTGTGACAGCCAGTGCCCTGCTTCTGTCCGTCTCTCCGAGATACAGACATCGCCTAGATTCTGGGTCAGTGTGTCTTCCTGATGCCTAACTTCAGGTGTTTGGGGCAGAGGTGACCTTTCTCCAAGCCACAGAGTAAAAGAAAAGGCCAGCGCCTTAAAGCAAAGTTTTAACACCCTAGAAGATAGGGATCTTTGATGGTGGTTTTTTGTTTTGTTTTGCTTTTGTTTGTTTGTTTGTTTGTTTTTTCCCCCCAGACAGGGTTTTTCTGTAGCTTTGGAGCCTGTCCTGGAGCTAGCTCTTCAGGCTGGCCTCAAACTCACAGAGATCTGCCTGCCTCTGCCTCCCAAGTGCTGCGATTAAAGGCGTGCGCCACCAACACCTGGCTATTTTTTGTTTTTTAATGGGGTTTTTAACCTTCAGACTTGTGAGAGGAACTGTGATAGATGAAATCCATTAATGGGAGAGAAGAGAAGGAAAGGAGAGAATGAAGCATTCAGGATACACATGTGAGATCAGCTTGGGCTTCATGAGACCCTGACTCAAAAACAAATGAGCTAGACAAAGAAAGAAGATATCCTGAGATGCTAAGCGAGAAACCAGAATGAGAAAATAGCGAAAAGAAATGTCTGTCGGGGTACCACCTGCCTTTCCACACAGGCAGCTCAGAACCCCAGATAGTCTGTCAGCTGAAAGGGCCCTGTAGAGACTATTTGGTTCTAGCTCCTGTTTTAGATGAGAGCCCTGAAACCCAGAGAAATAAGATGCCCAAATCATGCTTGCAGCCCTGTTCACCAGAACTGAGGAAGCGGGGACCACAGCTCTGTGGGTAAAGCCTGTTCCTTGTCAGTCCTCATCTGTGTTTCCAGCTGTTTGAGGAATTCTTACTGGGGACCTGCTGCCTTCAAGCATTGCTGTTCTGCCTACTAACTAGAGGTCTCTTTTATTGCCTTGGTACAGGATATACTGCAGGGACACCATACAAGGTCCCACCGACCCAGAGTAATACTGCTCCACCCCCCTACTCCCCATCACCCAATCCCTATCAGACGGCCATGTATCCAATCAGAAGTGCCTACCCCCAGCAGAATCTGTATGCCCAGGTAGGTACACATGGAGGGCCTCTTCTGCAGGAGCTTCCAGCAAGGATGGGGTGGCATGGGATAAGGAAGAGAAAAGAGAGTCCATGGGTTTAGCTAGCTGTCATCACTGTTGTGCCACTAAAGAATATTCCTGCAAGACTGCCTACTTTGTCTCACTCCCAAAGGGTGAAGAATGAAGTCAGTTAGGTTACCAGAGCCTCAAACGTCAGAGGACCATTAGAAATGATCTGGCTCAGCTCCTTTGTTGGACAAGTAGAGAACCTGAGACTGCAGAGGAGAAAGGCTGGTCTAAGGTCACACTGAGTTATTGGCTGGGTCAGGCTATGCTATTATTTGTGTTGATCTCACCTCTTTTAATCTCACACCTCCCTTTCTTTGATAAAATCAATGAGCCAAGTAGGAGAGAGAAAGAAAAGGAAAAAAAAAAAACAGTGTCTGCTACTGGTGCCCTCTGTGGTTCTGTAGTGTTTTAGTGGTCCATTTGGATTTCTCCTGCTGGAGAATGTGTGCAGCTGAGGGGAGGCAAGAGGGAACTGTTTGAGACTCCAGCCTGACCATGGTCCATCCTCTGAAGTGACGGTTCTACATGAGGTCTAAGTGGTAATGAGTCTTTAAACTTTGGAGTTTAAAAACCAGCTTTGTTGCTGGGCGGTGGTGGCACACACCTTTAATCCCAGCACTCAAAAGACAAAGTCAGGTGGATCTTTGAATTTGAGACCAGCCTGATCTACAGAGCGAGTTCCAGGACAGCCAGGACTACATAGAGAAACCCTGTCTTGGGAAAAAAGCAAAAACAAAACTAGCTATGTTGCTTGAGAGATGGTTTGGTGATTAAGAGCACTTGCTGTCATTGCAGAGGACCTGGATTTGATTCCCAACACCTGCATTGCAGCTCATACTCATCTGTAACTCTAGTTCAAGGTACACAGACATACATGAAGGCAAAACACACATACTCGCACACATTTGAAAATATATATATATATATATATATATATATATATATATATATATATATATATATAACAATTAATAGAAAATATTTTTTTAACTAGCTATGTTGCAGAGTATACTACAAAACTGGGACATGACAACATATGCCTTTAATCCCAGTATTGGGAAGAAGTTCAAGTCATTCTCAGCTACATATTGAGTTCAAGGCCAGTCTACCTGGAAAAGAAAAGATAAATAAGAAACAGGAGACTTGAATCAACTTTTCTCAAGTATGACATAGTATCTTAGCCTCTAGGGCTAAGGTGAGACTTTGATTATTTACTATTGAGTTAGTCTCAGATGCTTTTATCTGCTCCCACACTCGGGAGGCCCATGAATGCAGCACCAGGAAGAGCTGTGTGATCTGGGAAGGGAACCATCACTTCAGAACACTGCCTTCAGAGGTACCTTGCTACCCAATAATGACAAAACGAACACAAAACAACAACATTCACAACAGTGGTGAATGCCATTAATAATGCGTCTGCCTGTGTGGCAGTGTTTTGGTGTCCTTGTGCTGAGAAACTGACTATATTCCTTACTGATAAATTAGGGGCAGGTTATGGTAGTGTCTTGGAATCAAATTTTTTGATTTTTTTTTCCCTTGGGTTTTTTGAGACAGGGTTTTTCTGTAGTTTTGGAGCCTGTCCTGGAACTAGCTCTTCTAGACCAGGCTGGCGTCTGACTCCCAGAGATCCTCCTGTCTCTGCCTCCTGAGTGCTGGGATTAAAGGCGTGTGTAACCAATACCTGGCAAATTTTGAAAAATTTCAATGTTAAAGCCAAGGCTTAAAGGGAGAAAAGCTCTTACTACTAAAACTTCATAGCCACTCTAGGGGTGTAAGCGAAAGGGCCTTATTTTTCAGATCAAGCTAAATCACAGCAGTGAACTAATTGCAGAGTGAGACAGAGCAGAGCCCCAGCCTACACTTGTGTCCCTAGGCCAGAGCTTCTCTTACCTGGTTGCTCCCCACCCACCATCTCTTCTCTTCATCCTTCCTACTCTCTCCAAGAACTCATCTGACCTTAGCCTCTCTTCCCAGGGAGCCTACTACACACAGCCCGTGTATGCCGCCCAGCCCCATGTCATCCACCACACTACAGTTGTCCAGCCCAACAGCATTCCCTCTGCCATCTACCCAGCTCCTGTTGCTGCCCCCAGGACCAACGGTGTGGCCATGGGCATGGTGGCAGGAACCACCATGGCAATGTCAGCAGGTAAGGGCAACATCTGCCGAAGAATCCTTTGCTGTCTTTCAGGAATTCCTCACACTGGAGAACAGTCGTGGAATTGGCTGCAGCCCAGCATGGGAAATTAGGTGCCAGGCTAGAGGGTTTTCCAGGAAGCCAAAGAGAAGATGCTCTAAAATTTAGAAATTTAGAGTATAATTTAAAGTCTAAATTATTTGAAGGGATAAGGAAGATGGCACACAAGATGGGTATATTGAGCAAGGCCTTGAATAATGGGTGAATGGAGGCCAAGCAGAGAAATGAAAGTGGGAAGGGAAGTAGACGCAGAAGGATCAAAGTGTGGTGTATTCATAGGATGGAAAAGGTTTAAGGCGTGTAAGAAATGGGGAGGGGGACGGGAGAGAGGAAGGGTGGCTGGCACGGCTGGTGAGGACATGATTGTCGAGAGGCTTGAATGCTTTTGGGTGAGGGAGGTAACAGCTGCAGTAGGGGAGAAATAGGGTAGGGTTTGAACTGACTGTGGGCTGGATTGGGAGAGAGTTAACAGTAGGCATCCAGTGACAACAGGGGGCCCAGGCGGACAGGAATATAAGAACCATTCCCATAATTAATTGTAAGAGCTGAGAGAGACAGGAATCTGCCCTTAAGGAACACTGGGGATAAAGGTGGGAAGTGTAGCCTTAGAAATAATTGGCACTGCCATGCAGGGCGTAAAGATCCGAGATGTGACCACATGGTTGCTCAGGACACAGGAAGCTGCTAGTTATTTGCTCAGTGCCAGCCTGATTCAGGTCCTGGGAAGGAAAGATCCCTAAGGAAGAGCCTCGCCCTTAAATACCTAGGTGAGCATATGTAGAAGACAGAAGCAGGAAAGATAATCTAGGTGAGCATATGTAGAAGACAGAACCAGGAAAGATAATCTAGGTGAGCATATGTAGAAGACAGAACCAGGAAAGATAATCTAGGTGAGCATATGTAGAAGACAGAAGCAGGAAAGATAATCTAGGTGAGCATATGTAGAAGACAGAAGCAGGAAAGATAATCTAGGTGAGCATATGTAGAAGACAGAAGCAGGAAAGATAATCTAGGTGAGCATATGTAGAAGACAGAAGCAGGAAAGATAATCTAGGTGAGCATATGTAGAAGACAGAACCAGGAAAGATAATGGTTTCCACACGTGTATGCAGTAAGAGAAGCATGCAAATGAAAGAGGGATTTCCTAAGAGTAATTCTGTCTTCCAGCATCCCAAAAGACTCCTCACTCTAAGGAGTGGAAGCCTGGCAAGGTGGAGAAGTACAGTGCTCACCAGGCAGTCCAGGGTGGTGGGGGCATGGACAGGAAGAACAGCCATGTAAAAGCCTTTTCCTCCTCTCCATCCTGTACCCAGGTTATGGGTTAGAGCTTACTCAGGTTTCCTCCTCTCTCGATGCCCAGGTACCCTGCTGACCACACCCCAGCACACTGCAATTGGGGCACACCCTGTCTCCATGCCCACGTACAGGGCCCAAGGAACCCCTGCATACAGCTATGTGCCCCCGCACTGGTAAAGCCTGCAACCTGTCCAAGTAAGTAGGGCCAGGGATGGGGAGAAGGGAAGGGACACATGCAGGAACTCTCTCAAAGTCCTGGCTTGAATCTGGAGCACAGGCGTTACAGAAGCAGGCAACAGTCACCACTTGTTACCTGTTCCGGGTTCTTTAATGTCACTCTTAATATCAGCTATTACTTTACAAATGTTACAGCCCTCGTAGTTTTTAACTCATGGGTCTTTAACTCTGTTTTTTAGATACACAGTTCAAAATCACTCAGCCAATTAGACTGAGCAGTGGCTTTGTCCTCTGTTATTGAATTCTGTGCTCTTTGTGGTCTTCAGATGTCTTTAACTAGAGACTCGGTTCTTCAAATGAAGTCTTGTCTAAATCATATACCAGCTTTGATGTTAGACCCCAGCTTCCTCACTGTCCTCAGCAGCTCTGGGAGGCATGGAGGGCTCAGGGAAGGGGCCCTGTGGCGTGTCACTCTCTCTAACAGTGTCCTTCCTCCCCCAGACCCGGAGTCACATTGTATGCAACTACTCAAGTCTTACACCGGTGCTGGAGCAGTCCCTAGCAGCACCACCTCTATTTGCAAGAAGAGACAACGGAAGTGCAAGGGTCACTTTATGCATCTTTAATGATTTTTATTTTTATTTTTGGTTTTTGTAAAAGCTGCTTTTTCTAATCTAGGAGCCTCCCCCTCGCACCTCCCCCTCGTGCCTCCCTCTTAGCCACTGCCCTCCCGACTCTATCCCTCTTCCTACCTGACCAGGCCCAGTCCTCTCTGCACTTCTTTCCTTCCCTGAGCATCCTGTCCCTGCAATCCGTCTAGTAGCAGGCAGAGAGTGAGGTTTATTGCAATGGCTCATCTAAAGGCTATATTTCATTTGGAAAACATAATAGATGTGACCGTCAGGTCTGGGGTAGGAACTTGGAGCTGTTGAGAAGGCCACATCTCTGTCAGATTGTCATTTTGCTGAAGCAAGATTACTTCAAATACAAAGAAATATCTTCTAAGAGCCATTGCAAAAGACCAAGAACAAGCCCACCTGGTTATGTAGGAATGTTGTCAGCAGCTTCACGTCCCCAGGCCCAGAACCTGGGAAAGCAGAGAATTTGGGGAAGGGTGAAGGGAGGGAGGACACTGGGGAAGGAGTGTGGAAAAGGGGCGAGAGGGTGCTCAGCTCTGGTTTGAAAGGTCTCTGGCCATATTGCTGGCCTGGACCTTCTGATTTGCACAGTGATGTTAGCTGACCTGGCACTTCCTCCAGAGATGCTATGACCTCAGACCTGCCAAACACTTGCATGGTGGTGGGATCCCAGCATCCAGAGGCTTCAGAAAGCCAGGTGCCTGCATAATCCCACCTTCAGCTTGAACCTCATGGACCCACTCAAGGGGCTTTCTCCTCAGAGAGTGGCATTTCTCTCCCTTGCCCTTCTGCCCTTCCCAGTGCCGGGGTGCACATGTCTGTCCGTGGGGCCGGCATGCAGGCCAAGCTCTTGGTTACCTTCTGCCACTTCATGGCCAAAGTGAAGGAACCACATTCCAGGAGGGAGCTGGCGGTTCTGAAGGTCAGGATAGTGAAGGAAAACAATAGCAATAATCATTTCATACTCATGGAACTGAAGGAACCTTAGCATTCATCATCTCATCCACCCCCTATTTGACAGATGAAGAAACTGAGGCCCAGAGAAGCAGAAGGACTTCTCTGAACCTTATAGTAAATTAGCATTAAATGCAGCCTTCCTACTTACTGGCATTTTGTCTACAAAAATTTAGCAAGGGATGGATTGGCTTGGCTTTGTAAAAATTAAGTCAGCAGTGTCCACATCTGGTGAGCTCTGACCTCTGGGCTTCTTCCTGCTATTTTCCCTCATGGACTCTAAAGGTGAGGGATTGAAGACTAGGCAGAGGCCACAAAGGGCAGAGGGCAGGAAGAGAAACTGCATTTGGAAAGCCTGTGACGACATCTGGAATGTTTATCCTGCACCTGACTCCACCTCTAGGAAAAAAAGCAAGTGGGCTGGCCGGAAGGGGCTATGCACTTAGGAGAGTAGTCCTTTATCCCAAGAAGAGAAGAATGGGAACCACCAAAAACAAAAACGGAAGACCAAGCAGATACAACCACATCTGGGAGAAGAAGAGGGACCCCTAAGACAAGGAAGCCCTTCCTAGTCTTAGCCAGGAAATGGATTGGCCGGCCACTTTCCTGTGCCCAACTAGCCAAGCCAATAGCCTCACTGGGTGGAATAGGAGTATCTTGCTGTGTAAAATTGGTTCACTGGTAACACCTGAGACTCGAACTAATTCATTTCAAATTGATGTGAACTTGAACATTACCTTCCTCCTATTTCCCGTGTTCCCTGAAGGAAACAAAAAAAATGGAAGCCCTTGAGCTAGAATGAGCTCAGAAACAGTCTGACTGTTTCCAGGAATTCGGAGTCCATCAGCATCCATGGCAGAGAGCCAGAAGTTAGGGCTTCTGCCTGCCCGGCCTTCTGGGAGCTTCAGGACCAGGAGAAGACACGGCTGTTCTGGGTACTGACAAGGTTTTCTTTAAAGACAAAGTTTTCCATCGTTGGTCCGCTTTTTACAATGCCTCCTTCTACCTTCATTGGTTTTGTAGAGGTGGATGAAGGTTGCTATAGATTATGTCTTAAATGTTTGAAAAATGCCAGAATAATAATGGTGGTAATGATTATAGAATACATGTGTCAGGTGCTTCACAGATGTTAAAGCATTTTACGACTGATGCCCTGGCCGAGGGCAAGCAGCAGGGACAGCTCTCCCACCTACTTGACAAATGTGAAAACAGTTCTAGAAGTGAACTGTACGCTGGAATCCTGGCAGGTTTCCTAGACCCAGTGGCCTTCAGATGACCTGGTAGAAGAAAAAAAGAGAGAGACCTAGGAATGGCCTCTTAACATTTGTTCTTTACACATCAGTAAGTAAACACTGTGACCCTCACAGTTCATGGGGTTTGTCCCTGAGATGAAGGCATGATGCCTGCTGTTTAATTCATAGAGAATCCAAGACTCAGAAAAGTCCCATGTGTGACTTTCTGGTAAGGAATCCCCTGCTGGCTGTAGTCTCTCCAAGCCTGATCCACACATGGGCTCATGTTCTGAAGCATCTATGCTCTGTACCTCATATTAGACCTAGTCTGTGGATTCAGGATCAGAAAGACCCCAAGGTGAAAATCAAGTGTTGACATGCTGTAGTATAGAGAAACCAAACCAATAACCTTTCTCAGTAAGAGCACAAGAGTCCCAGTTCAGCTGGCCTCCCGCTTTTGTTTGACAGAGATCAACAAGCCTGGCCAAGCTTGAGGAGGGAACCATGGCAAACAGACTGAACCCCAGAACGCAGTGTGTGTGTACCTTGGGTTAGATGAACACAGCTCTAGCAAGGGTGCCCTAGGTATCATTTGAGGATTCTGGATGGCCCCAGTGGTCAGATAGATGAGGTCAAAGCTGTAAGGGGCCCCTTATCATAGGACAAGGCACACTGGCATCACCACACACACACACACACACGCACGCACGCACCTTGTTGACACCCCTCCCTCCCCCAATACAAAGCTGAGGTAGAGGTGGATCTGTTCACCAGCCTTCCTTGGTGCCATTTGATCATCTTCATCGGCCCTGGGCCAGAAAGTTTGGGTCTGAGAACTGGACTACTCTCAGTGAGTAAAAGCCCGCAAGTCTCTTGCCATGCTTTCGAAACAACAAGTTCTTCCTATGAGATAAAATTCTTTTTCCTTCTTGATATCCTGACAGTGACTCTGACGTGCATACCCCTCTTCCCTGAGTATTCATCAGGGACACACAATCTATCTGTCCAGACCTCTTTTTGTACATAAAGTACTTTGACACTGATTGCCAAAACCTCTACTTTAAAGATACAGGCGGGGGTCATCATGCTCTGAAGGGATGAGAGACTTGCCAGAGGACACATAGCTTATAAGTACAAGAGCCAAGACTTGATCCTCTGTTCCTCTGCTGCCTCCTGCTGGCTCTCTAGTGTAAGCATGCTTGAAGAAGGAAAGGACTGTGTGTGCCCACAGAGGAAGCGTTTATGGAGACTTGGGAGAGCTCCCATTTTTCAGCTGAGCAGATTTTTGAGAATTTCTTCTTTAGGCCGAGACTTGTATGGGCCCTGGGGACCTAGAGGTAGGTCCAGCAGAGAAGTTGCCACAAAAGACCTAACTCAAAACACCAAACGTGACACTGCCCAGTACTGAAGATGATTGGGGTATCTTTGAGCAAGGAGTTTTGCTTCTGAGAAGCCTGCACGTTGGCTCTCTTGACTCCTATCCAGATCCAACAAGGCAGTTCAAGGGGACGTGGCATAAGTGTGAACTTCTGAAACACATTCGACTGGAGTCCTCATGCTTGCTCCTCCGGTGAGAACCAGGTCCTAGAAAGGCTAACTAGGCTCCATATGACCCAGTATTTCCTGGCCATCTAGATGGTTCCATGGTTGAGACCTAGAGGTTTCTTTGGAAGGCTTGATGCTCTGTCCTGAATAGCCTTCAGAAATGAGCCATGGGAGCATCAAAGGATAAGTCTCATGGTCACCAATTCTGGCATCATAGTGTGCAGACATGACAGGTCAAACAAGGCACATCAAATATCTTGCCCTGCTCTGGCTGGAGCCATCATTATTATCCCAGGTGTGACTCATTCAGTGAGCTCTGCCTCTCCATATGATATGTTAATCATAATCATATCACTGCTGATTATGTGGCCCCCCTACTTGTCAAACTTGGGACTCTAGAGAAGGGCAGCCAGGGTCGGAATGGACAAAGGGGAACAAATCAATGAAGAAACTTAGCCAGGTTCTCTGGTCAGATGACATCTGAGCCTCCAGACAGATTTCTACCCTATTCCATGTCCTAGAAAAAGCACTCATGAATTTGGTATTATGTGGTTCCAGAACTCAGTCTTTGACATTCCCAGCAGGCCAACTCCAACATTCCATGGCCAGACTTGCCTGGGCCAGACTTGGGTCCCATTCCCTCAGTTTCTCCAGCAGGTATTTCTTAATTAAGAAACTGTTGATGCCAGTCAGAAAGCCAGCCAAGAACACAGGAGTTAAAACTGGTGGCCACAGAGCCAAAGAGGGACATAACAGCACCTGCTTCACTGTGGCTGCTACGTCAGTAGTCCTTAGGTATCCCTGGTGTGGCAGTGTGTCCCTTCATCCATTCCAGCCTGAGAACAGATAAAGCAGCTTTACAGATAGCAGCCCACAGGAATCAAGCGAGTGAAATCTGCTTTGGGCTAAACCCAGCATCCTCTATCCTTGACCCCAGCTCAGCCATCCTCCACGTGCACAAAAATCAAACTGAAGAGTAGGATTGGCCCAGAGACCTCAGGTCAGCCAGATCGACTGGGTCTGTCTTGTGAGCCGTGGCTCCTTACACGGTGAGGCAAGACTAGGCCTCCTGCACCTTGAAGTTGTCTTTAATCTTTGAAGGCCCAGGGCCTGTCCCCTTCCTGTCTTGAAGGCATCTGATCCCTTTCATATCACATGACAGAGAAGCTTGTTCTCATGGCATGTAACATCCCTGCGAAGAGAGCGTTGTGTATGATTTTGTATTTTTTATTCATTTTAACCTACAAGTTGGAATCTAATTTTTAAATTTTATTGGAACTCACATTTTAAAAATAAAAACATTAAAAATAATAATTATTATAATAATAAACCTTTGACCGGTGTCTTCCAAGTAGCTTGATCAAATAATTTATAGGCGTGTTCAGAGCCTGGAGGTAAAAACTGGAAAGCCCTGTAACCACACTTGTGTGTGTGAAGTGTACATCTGGCTTTGTTGACTTGGATTCCTTTGAGTTTTGCTTTGTTTTGAAGATCAGATAGTGATCAGTCTGAAAGGTTGAAGCCAAGAGTTTGTAACTATATGATATTTACTGTAAGCTGTAGAACACTCAACTATTAAAAAATGTTTCCAAAAAAAAAAACCCCAACATGTGGTTCTTGGGTGAAGGCCACACAGATAGCCTTGGGCTAGTGAGCCCTGCACTTCTCTCCCAGACAACTCTCAGTTTTTTGGGGTTTGTTTTGTTTTAAGATGTTCTTGTATACATCTGGAACCTCAGTGCTTTGGAGGCTAGGGTAGGAGTGCAACATGAAGGCTTTGTCTCTAAGCCTGGGAAGATGCTCAGTGGTTAGAACACTGGTTACTCACAGAGGGCCAGTGGTTCACAACCATCTGCAGCTCCTATTCCAAAGGATCCTGTGTGTTCTGGTCTCTGGGGCACCAGGCACACGTGGTGCACTTACACGCAAGCATTCATACACAAAATTCCATACATGCATGAGAGAGAGATTCTGTGCTGTGTCTTCTTGGGGCTATGGGTCAGGCAGTGCATGGGCACTGTGGAGTGTCATTAGCACCTGGGCCAGACAATGTGGTAGAAACCAGGAGAAGCTGCTAAAGAACTGACATGTAGTCAGGCTGGAGGAAAGGGAAAACTAAAAACAAAACCCCGCTCTTTGTCGAGTGTCTTGTGGCTGCTGCTTGCCCTCGCTTCTGCTTGTTGATCTCTGAGGTCCTCACGCTCTGCGGCCAAGAGAAGCTCTGCTATTTTCCCATGTGGAGGAAAGAAGGGCCTTAACTAAGGGAAAGCTGAAATTCATACTTTGTCTAGTTTCAGAATCCATGTTCTGCCCATCTCAGTGGAGGTGGTTTCTTTTCTCTCTCCTCTCTTTTTGAATGTTTTCTGAGACATTTTCTCTGTGTAGCTTGGAACCTGTCCTGGAACTCGCTCTCTAGACCAGGCTGGCCTCAAACTCAGAGATCTGCCTGTCTCTGACTCCTCACCGCTGGGATTAAAAATGTGCCCCACCAATCAGCTATGAGGTGGATAGAGCCTTCTCTCAAGCAGTGAGGGAGTGTCAGGAAACCAAGGGGGACCATTAAAATCCACAGGGCCTCATACAAGCAGTCATTAAGGACTCTTTTTTTTCCCCCTGCTGTACATTTGAATCTTCTGTCCCTCCCTGATAATGCTGCTCAAGCTTTGTCTTAAACTACTTCTCTATTGTGAAGGCACCGTAACCAAGGGAACGTACAGAAGATAACCATCATGGTGGGGAATGTGGAACTGGAGCAGTAAGTAGTTTATCCAAAAGTAGGAGGCAGGCAGAGAGAGAGACAGGAGCTACCTAGGAATGGAATGGGCTTTTGTAACCTCAGAGCCCACCCCCAGTGACCATTTCCTCCAACAAGGCCATACCTCCTAATCCTTCTCAAACAATGGCACCAAGTGGGGACCAAGCATTCAAAGGAATGAGCCTTAGGGGCCGGTCTCATTCACAACACAACAGGGGTTCTTGAGCCATCCAGCCATCTTTCTTTCTCAGGGCCTGGTCTTGACAATCCATGTTCCACAGCTCAACGTGTTCAGTTGTAGAAAAAACTGGCCTAGGACTGGAGAGATGGCTCAGCGGTTGGTTAAGAGCATTGCCTGCTCTTCCAAAGGTCCTGAGTTCAATTCCCAGCAACCACATGGTGGCTCACAACCATCTGTGATAAGGTCTGGTGCCCTCTGCTGGTCTGCAGGCATACACGCAGACAGAATATTGTATACATAATAAATAAATAAATATATTTTTTAGGAAGTGTGCCACAGACTACCAGGAAAGATGTGTGAGAGAGAGAGAGAGAGAGAGAGAGAGAGAGAGAGAGAGAGAGAGAGAGAGAGAGAGAGAGAGAGAACTGGCCTAAAGTGATCACTCCAAAAGATGGAAGCCAGGTGTGTGCCACTGCTTCCTCTACATTGCAGAAGACTCAGTAATGTTTGAAGACCTTCCATGGAGGTGCAGCACAGAGACAGGACTTGTCTAACTTGGGTAAGTCCTGAGTTCCAATCCAATGCTGCAAGAACCAGTAAAACCCCCCATGGGGTAGGGATAGGCCTACTGGACCAGTGGACATACCTTGGCCCATTCTAGAATGGGAACTGGAAATTGGTACACCTCCCACCAAGCTTCACTCTGTCCTGTCTCCTGATATACTCCCATCCTATTTTGTACATGATCCATCGTGGAACTGGTGAAGGGAGAAGACAGAGAGGTAGGAGGTTGGACCGCAATGCCTACTCTTCCTTCCAGTTCCCACCTCTACTAGGGAGAGGGCTGCTGGGACTTGTAGGAAAGTTCCCAAGAGAAAGTGGGGCTGTGGAGACTGTCACACGCCTGCATCACCTCCCACCACTTTGGTCTGATGTTGGGAAATTGTATGAGACGCAAAGGAAATGAGGAGCCGGACGGTCGGTTGGTCGGTCGTAGTGCACGCCTTTAATCCTAGGCAGGTGGACCTCTGTGAGGTCAAGGTCAGCCTGGTCTACAGAGCGAGTTCTGAGAAACCCTGTCTTGAAAAACCAAAAAGCAGCAAATGAGGAAACAAGCAATTCTTTGAGCAAGCAGGAGCAGGGCAGAGTACTGCTCATAGGAGCATGCTTACCAGTCTGGAAGCCCGAACATATTTCCACCCTGATTGGTATCTGAATGTGTCTCTAATCTAGCCTCCCAGAAAATGGATGGGGTCCCACCTCCTGTCTCACCCCCAGGAAACACTCTTATCCTCATGCACCACCCAAGTGGGCTGTGTTATCCAAATCATAGATAAGTGGGGGGCATGAGTTAGCCAACTAAAGGGATAGGCAAACTTGAGAAACCAAACTTTTGAGATACAGCAAATGGATGCCAAGGGCACCCTGAAACCATAGGGACCATTTTCTTGAATACACTGAGGGAAACTGTCTACACCTACTTCATAGAGGACCATGTACCCAAAGGATATAGTTTGGAGAAGCAGGGTTAGGTGGGTACTCAAAACGTGCCCATCCTGTCAAAGGTTGCTTTTCTTCTCCCCCACCACCATTCCTGGCACTGCTAGGCCAGCCACCTACCATGGTTTCTGCCCAGAAAACTGTCCTCAGTGAAGTCAGGCTTTCTGAAGTCCAGCATAGCCACCTGGACCCCTTCTTTAGGTCAGCCTTCCACGCCTCACAAGTCCTTCTGCCTCCATGGGACAGCCAGTAGTTTTTGCCTGTCTCTTCCATTTGTTTTTGTTTTTCAAGACAGGCTTCTCTGTGTAGCCCCTAGGCTGTCATGGAACTCACTCTGTAAACCTAGTTGGCCTCAAACTCCCACACCTGCTTCTGCCTCCTGAGTGCTGGGATTAAAGGTGTGCCACCACCGTTCAGCGCTTTCTTCAGTATTAAACAGTATACCACACATTAACAAAACCCCACCAACCATGGTGGCTTTCATATGGGATGGTGTTCCTTGATTATCATGGTATTGGTTCAGCTCTCACCAAGGAAACTACCAAGGCCCTGTCCACCCTGCTCTCCACCACCCCGCCCCCAGGATACATGACAGACTTTCTGACCTCTTGGCCAACTTTCCCCAAACTCTATACCCTTTATTGGCCACCAGGACCCTGATGGCTTTCTTATCACCAGGCTCTAGGATCTGCCCTGAGAGCTTTTCCTAAAAATGGACCCTCCCAGCCCAGTTGGCTGTAAATGCCCACCTGAATCTTTGTAAACTATTCCTTTTACCCAGATCTATCTTCCCAGAGCTCCAGCAGCCTCCTGCTTCCTTCCGGTGCTCCTGTATAACCAAGAGGACCAAGACTTTGTCGTCCCAACAGCCATGGAGAACCCTTAGTCCCTCCCACCTTTGGCCTTTGCACACACTGCTTCCCACTTGGTGGAACACATCCCCTCCCACACTCTGAGCTTCTACATGTCTACTGCTTCCTGTAGAGCTGTTGCCACTCACCACATGGCTCTTGTGCCCTCGAAACATATTTAGTTCATGTCAAGATGTGTAAAATACAGAAGACTCTAAACTGAAAAATAAAAGCTCGCTCATGATTTTCATAGTTATTTTATATTGCGATGAAAACATTCTGGATTTACTGGGTTAAAAATATTAAAATTAAGTTTACCTTTTTAAAAAGCTTTTTGGAATGATTATTAGAACACTTTCAATCACACACATGGCTCAGTCTGTATTTCTATTGGGAAGCCCGGCCTTTGGGGACCTTGGTGAGAATGAAACAAGCCACCTCTGCCCGTTGCCCTGGCTTCAGAGGACAGTGCTGAGGAAGGGAAGGGCATTGTCTCAGGCCCCTGGAAGCATGAGGTGAGCAAACAGGATTCCAAGGTGGGAACCGGGAAAGGAAGCGCCTCATGACACCACTTTCCACCTTTTATTACTCAAGTGTGGGGTTGGAGATGTAGGGACAGGGCAGCAGCAGGTTTCAATAAATAAGAGATGGGATGTGATGGACAGTGGGCCCCGCGCCCGCGCGGCCCCACATAAATAACCAGGCCCTGAGTCAGAGCAGAGACTAAGGCTGGATTGGCAGTTACCCTGCTACCAAAAACTCAGGCAGACATTACCACAGGAGCATGGAAACCACAGACCAGAGGCACTTTCTAGGCGGCCATCTTCCTCTCCCGGCAGCTTCAGAGTTCGAAGGCAGCAGGGTGGCCTGAGGCTCTGCACCAGAGCCTGTGCAAGTCAGGTAATTTTTCAGTTTCTTTAAAAGTAGCAGGGTAGGGGCAGTCACATGCAGTAAGCCCCTTCTGTAGGCATTGCCATAATAGTCCAATGGGAGCCTTGAAGGGAAGGTCCAGGAAGCAGCAGAAACAGGCCAGAGAAAGCAACTAATAGGAGGGTAGCAAGGTCAAGCTCCCCCGACAGAACTGAGCTCTCCTTCCTTCACTTCACAGTTAGAGAAGCTGGAACCTAGGTACTCTGCCACCAATACAGGGCCCTTTGCTACCCCTTCCCATTACAGGGCCTGCCAGAAGAGAGGGAGGCATGCCCAGGATCCAGGACATGGCAAGAGTGACTAGTTCCCAAGGCACAAGCTGGGGACCAGGTACAGACACCACTCCTCTGCCAAACCAGACTCCTAGAAGACAGAGGGCTCCTATGATGTGTTCGGGACAGGCACAGGTTAGGGCACCCTGCAGGGAATTGACTAGGGCTGCAGGAATGGGTTGGGCTCTTGATCTCCTGCTCACTTGCTGCGCGGCGAGCTGCCTCCTCAGTGGGGCAGACCCACCTCCAGGCCTTGGTCTTTGCTGTTTTGTCTGCTAGGCCTTTGCATCTTGGTCCTCGGTCCCAGCTGCAGCTCTCTCTCCTGCAGAAAGCCTTCAGAACCTCCCAGAGCAGGGCAGAACGTCTAACTCTAGACAGCCCATCAGATGACCAAACTGCTTTCACTTAGCCGAACCACATAGCGGTTCTCCTGGGGATCAGGATTGAGGGGTCAGAGCTAAGTCAGACAGTCATTTGGGCTTCAGAAAAGTGGTATCTACCCAGAGCTCCCCATACTGCCTCCCTGGGCCTTTGTTCTGTCAGGGTTGACCCAGGTGCTAACAGAAAACTTCCCCCCAGCTCTTACCTCTGCCTTGTTTTCTACTGGAGGCTTCAACCATTTAGTATGGCTCCCACCACTTCCCAGCAGTGCCCGCTGCTCAGGGGGAAGACTGGGCTGTGGGGAGTCAGGAAGATCACCCCCTGAAGACCCAGCCTCCATGACAGTCTTCACTTCAGATGACAACAAACTGGTTCGCTGCTCAGGAATGCGAGCCACACGGAACCTGCAGGAGAGGTGGCACCAACAGCCCATATCAGAGAGAGCCTAGGACAGAGAAGGCACCTACCAGGTCACAGCTTGAGCCTGTTACACTGTCCACGAGCCCTTCCTAGACCCCCAGAGACAAGGCTGTTTGTGCCCAGCTCCCGGCAGCCCCACATCTAGTTAGAGGTGGACAGACCTTTGGCCTAAGAAGTAACACCAAGACCATGCCTCTGGGACAAGAGCTCCATGTCAGACAGCACAGCTGGGAAATGACTCTTTTGGCCACTCGTACTACCCAGAAAGGCCCAGGAAAGGCTAGTCGGTACTAAGCTGACCCAAGGACCTGCTTATCTCCAGACTGTCAAGTTAGTCCCTGACCCTGCTATGTCTGTGCCCACCTTACCTGCCCACAGACAAGATGGTGATCTCACCCTGACGTCCTGTCTTGGCACTAGCTTTGGGAGCCCTGGATGGGTTGGACAGGAGGGGGGGAGCGGGAGTGATGGCAGCTGCTGCCTCAGGAGACAGCAGCACCTCTGGCCACTTCTTCTGGCTACAACGGGAGCAGCAGGAGCCAGAGAGTGAGGCCAGGCCCTGCACAGTGTGGAGGTGGTGGCGATGTGGACAGATGTGTGGCATGCTGGAGGAGGCTGGCAGCAGCCTGCAGGAGGAGGAGCAGAGATGGTCACTGTGGCAAGCCATCAAGTAGAGTCAGGCAGGGATCCCCAGGAGGCAAGCTGATTATCTGAGGGTCCCACCACTCACCTAGGTACAGGCCTGTGGCTTGTCTGGACCAGCTGTTTGCTGTGATAGTCTTTCAACAACTCCTCCAGGGCTGCTGCATTCTCTGTGGGCAGGTGGAATCAGAACCCAGCTCCAGAGTGAAGGAACGAGCGCCCCACAGCTCGGCAGATAGCCCTTGCCTGCTCCCATATCCCTGTCCCAGAGCCCTTCCTCCATCCCTCACCAGTCAAGATAAGAGTCAAAAATCACTCAGCATCCAGGGTTGGAGTACCAGTCAGGCTGAGGCTTTGATCTGGGGAGGCAGAGCTAGGCAGGACTTTTCCCAAACATCCTCTAAGGCTCCAGAAGGAGACCCCCCCCACACCCCACTCCTAGGCATTGGGTAAAACATAAAGACCCTCTCTTCACCTTTCTTCTCTGTGATCAGGCGCACCAGGACTCCAATGGTGTCCTCGTTGGCGTCCTCTGTCCTATAGGCGGGATTGATCCCTGGAGAAAAGAAAAGGAATCCATGATTCTAGGAAAGAAGGGATTCAGGGCTCCCAAGCTGCACCAGGATCTGCTGGCAGAGAACATCATAGTCCTTGCTCAGAGGTTCAGCAGAATTTACTGTGGTGTTCAGGTGATAGGACCCACAGGCCCATCACCTAGACTCAACTCTATCCCTGCAGACTGCACCAGCCTCTTCTGGGTGGGCACTGCTCCTTTCTTGGCTCTCCTTGCTCAGAACTCCCACCACCTTCCCAGGCCCATGACCTCTCTGCACTCCACCTTCTCCAGAGAACTACTTAACAGCTCTGGGCTTAACCCTTAAGGGTGTGAGAATGGACCCCGGCAGCAATCAACACTTAAAGTCACTAGGCTAGCAGAAAAGGACAGTCCTACATAAAAGAGCCCTGACTTTGAGCTGGAGCTCAACAGTACTTATTCTCACAGAGGAGCAGAATCCTGTTCTCAGTACTCACATAGTGGCTTAAAACTGTCTGGCTCTAGTTCCAGGGGATCGTAAACTGTCTTCTGACCTCCCTGAGCACCAGATACACACCTGCTGCATACATACATACATACATTATGCAGGCAAAATACACATACATAAAATTAAAAAAAATGAAATATCCAAACATAACTTTAAATCGGCCCTGACTTGTACCCTCCCTCAATAATTTAGGGTTAGGAGTTGGAGGGGCTCTGAAAGCTGGCATGGGAGAGGTTGTGTCTCTGCTGACTTGGTCAGAAGGCTCCTGGCAGCCCAGAGAAGTGCATTTGCCCAGAAGGTCTCTACCCTTCAGGAGACATTGGTCAGCAAAAGAAGCAATGGGCCCAAGGCCTTCTATCTCTGGTTCCAGTACTTGTATCTCAAACCACAGCAGAGCTGAAACCTGAACCTGCATAGTGCCTGCCAAAAAAGTGGCCTGCCAGCCCTCCTGATGCAGGGCATTCTCCTGCTCCAGACCAGAGGCCAGAGGCCACTTTGAATCAGACAACTGGAGCCTGCTGCCCCTGCCAAGTCCCAACCTTGTGGAGCAGGGCCTCACCCAGGTAGAAATCTTACCAACTTGATCAGCTTAAGACTTTACCTCTGCCTGTTGCCATCAAGGGTGCCGCACAGCACCTCCAGGAGGCCTTCCCGATTAGCCCTCTGCAGGCCTCTCCTGTCACACCTATAGACCAAGAAGGTCCCTTCCAAAATCCCTAGCCCCCCACCTGGACCTAGTCAGGTCTTACCACTGCCTCCTCCTCCAGGGCTGGGCCCAACTTCCTTGTGGGCCGTGCAGTGGTAGCCCTTCCGCTTGAGCAGGTTGCACACCAGAATCCCCAGAAGCCCCATGAGGCAAAAGACAGGTACGATGGCGATCACGGCATACTGGGCAGCTGTCTCCTCAGGGCCGCCTGCCCGAGTGCCGTTCCCAGACTGCCGAGGCTCACTGCTGCTACCGGTACCTGCTGCCACTTCCACACCACGCCGGGTCCGTCGCCCTGATTCTGAATGCCACAGAGGATGGAAGCAAGGCAGCAGAGAAAAACATACAAAGAAGTTGCGAGGCTGGTACTGTCCCTCCTCAGCCTCAGAAAGGTTCTCTGCCTGACCTGCTGTCCTGCCTTGGCCTAGCCTTGGGAGCCCTGGGTAGGTTGGGGTAGGAGGCCGGGGGCAGGAGTGATGACAATTAAGTCCAAGGACCTGAGCACAAAGCTGGAGGAAAACTAATATCCCAAGACAACCCACCCCGCCACACTCGGGAGACAAAAGTCAGCTGATGTCTTTCCTCCTTGACTAGCCAATGAGGCTCCTTTGGGCCTCAACCTTTAACTGCCCCTCACACAGACAGACACATATGGCACGCTCCTAGACAAAGGGACACAGGAACCCTACTCACATGAGTTAGTAGCCTCAAGAGGTGTTGGCTCTTGGGTCACAGGTAACTACAAAGGCACAGGTGCATGCTCACACGCATCCGTAGGGCTCTTATGGAGAGGACAGGGATAATGGGACCAAAAAGGAGACGAATCCCCAATCCTCATGGTAGCTACCAGACGCTGGATGCTCTCAATCACTCATGAGCAAGGTGGCTGACCATCTAGACACCTTCTGACTGCCTGATCGCCTATGGTCTGAAGAAGGACCCTATTGTCCCCACATGGATGCTGCATGGACTCTTGGGCTCAAATTCGCTGGCCCCCTTTCCTACCGCACCATCTGTCACTCACCGTCACAGCCACCAGTATTTGGAGGTGCCTTGGAGCATGGCTGACATGGAACATGAGGAACTCCCTGAGACCCAAACCATCTGCAGGGAGGAAAGATGGCACTGAGCTCCAGAAGTTAAACCATGTCCTTAGGAAAAACTGAATTCCTTCCTACCAAGTGCCCTCAATGGTGCCACCAATCCATGTCATAGACGGAAGCGAGGCCCATCAGGGAGCAGTGGGCCAAGAGCCCAGCATGAGCCCCACCCTCACCCTGTGCTTACCCAGGCTGGCAGTCTCCACACACTGTATCATGAGTTGATGTGCCAGCCTGGGCCTCCAACCTCCTTCGAAGGCTGCAGCGGTAATGAGGCTGGCATGGACGGGAGTCCCTTAAGACTGAGAAGGTGCCTGGGGGACAGGTTCGGCATAATGTGCCCTGCCCTGGGTCCTGTGGAGAGGAAAAAGATTACAAGGCCAGGAGTTAGGCCTGAGGCCCTGGGCATGGAAGTTCAGGCCTCCCTCTGCCCTCAAGAGTCTTCCCGGGATAGGACAGTGTATCGCTCACCAGATCAGGTTCCTTGCCAGGTGGACACAGCCAAGGAGTTATTGATGTTGGAGTGGCTAGAGGCGAGGGCAGCAGCTGGAAGAATGCAGGTGGAACACAGAAGTGGCCACAGAGGAAGAAAGTGATAGGCATGAGGCCTTCAGGGTCATCTGCTCACTACCTACTTCCTGAGTGAATTGCAGACCACATGGGCTCCCTCCCAGGATTCAGGCACACTCTAAGAGCCTGCCTCTGCCATTCCGCTGCACTACCAGTGTCTAGGTAAAGAAAGAATTATATCTGTTCTGGAATATACTACTGGGAAGCCCCAGACAGGATCAGGACCTGAAGCTCTTGAGCATCTGAATTATAGCTCTCTCAGATGAGTTACACTCCTCACCCCAGACAGATGAGCAGGAAGTGCTTCCGAATTCTTCTGAGATTGTCTCCCTTCCTGCTGCATGCCTCCCCCGCCGCACCCCCAAGCTGGGCATGTCATTAACTACCCTCTGTTTATCGTGCCTGCAGCCAAGGCTGCAGCTGGTGCTTACTTACTATTCTGGGCCCTGGGCTGAGTCTGAGACCACATTCTCCTCTGTGACCTCCCCCTGTGCCATAGCCACCCCATTCATGCCCTGCACTTAAACAGGGCATGCCACGTCCCAGAGGAATGCTCTTCTAGATGTGGGTCACCAGCCCCCTCTCTGGTGGCCTCCCTCTGCTTCCCACTCAAGTGAACGCACGGACTACCTGCGCAACTCCTAGTATGGGAAGACCCTGTTCTCCGACTTGGCCCCAGCTGCTAGGGTAGAGGGCACCAGAACGGAGCTACCCTAAAGGCAAAAGGTCAGGCCTGGCCGCCAGCACCTGCTAAGGCTGGAGGCTCTCTCCTGGAGACCTCAGTCTGCCATCCCTGAGCTTCCACGGCCACAATAGAAAGACCACACAGACCCCAAGGTGCTCTGACTCCAGCCCCAGAATCTGAGCTTCCCTAAACTAAGACAGACCCTACATCCAGCAGGAGGTGCTCAAAGTCTTCCAGGTCCCCTCCTGCCCTCCTAGCTTTGCCCCACACCTGCCTGAGGCAAGTACCTTGCTTTCAGTTGCCTGCAAATGCTAGGAAATCCCTCTGGCCCATGTGGGAATTGCTTGGGAAAGCTGAATCCCTGGCTTGCCTGTCTCTTCTAGACAGCCTGTGTCTACGGTGTCACAACTGCATGCCAGGGAGTGCTAGTAGACACTTCATTGGGTCTTCCAAGAAACACTGAGTTTAAGTCCGCCAGAGCCTGAGACTCCTGAGCAGTGCCTGACCCTCTACCCTGGAGCACTGTGGTGCACGCTCAGACACCAGCTAGTCTAGCTTCTCTGGGGCCCTTCTCCAACTCACCACAAAGAGGCAAGACAGGGGCCAGCCCAGCAAGGTCCACTTCATCGCCAGGCCCTGGAGTGACATAGACCTAGGGCAGATAAAGGAAGCTCGGAGGAGTGGCCAGGGCAGGCAGGAATGTCTTGATTGTCTCCCCTCAAGCCACGTTCATGATGACAAGACCGCTGTTGGGTGCTGGGCAAGCACTTGCCCTACATGGCAGGATGCAGGTCTGAGCAGAGGTAGGACTGACCTGGCTAGGGCCAGCCTTCTAGGCCTGGCTGAAGCGGGAGGGAAGCTGAGGGTTCTACAGCTCGTGAGGTTTCTCAAAGCAGGAAGTGCTTCCTTCCCCTTCCATAAACAGCCAGGTGCCCTGAGGCATCAGAGAGGGGGGCAAGAGGAGAGGAAGGAAGCTGAGGAAGGCCTGGGCTGGGTGTTTAAGATGGATGCAGCACCTCTAGCCCTGCTCTTATCCCCAGCCTCTCACACTCTGCCTTAATTCTCACAGGTTCAACTCTGTCATAGGCCTGGTCCTCCTCTATACCTTCCCCAGGGAAGCCTGGGCTTAGGTGCTGGCATCTCTGCCTGCCCAGGTATCATGGCAGAACTGGGAGGGAGGGTTACCGTCTGGCATTCAGCCTGCTGGAGACCAGACATGCTTCTGCACTAGGGAATTAGGATCACCAGTGTCCACAGGGAGCTCCGTCTCAGAGGACACTATGGCAAACAGACTGGATTCCGAACAGACAACAGAAAGTTCATGGTTATTTCCCACAGTCAGGGTCACAGGTGGGGTGGGGTGCTCACAGACCTAGCCCTCCCCCAACCCACTGGACAAGGGGCCACAGGCTACCTGTTGCTCGCAGAAGGTTTCAATCACAGAGCCCCCTCTCTGCTGGTAGCCAGGCTTCCTGGCTGGAAACAAGAGTGGAGCAGAGAAAACCTATCCGCCATCTGACCTGGGCCTGGCCCCATGAATACCACAGTAGGGTCAGGGATTAAAGTTACACCCAGGGGAGGGGGAGGAGCTGGCGTCACAGCACCCAGGGACTCTCCAGGTCACTGGCAGCAGGCTCCAGGCCAATTAAGGGGAAGACCGGGGACAGGGAAGGACGGCTCCAGGCTCCAGAGTAGGTAAAGGCCACACGAGGCAGTCAACACTCAACAGATGGCACTCCTGACTCATTCCTTCACGCGTCCCTTCTCAAATTCAGTCACAAAAGTGTCCCCTCCAGACCATATTCCATGGCCTCTCTGCATGCATGATGAGGAAGATCTCATCATCACAGACTTGACCACAAACCCCAAGTCTCCAGGTTGTCACCAAAGCACGGTCCCAGCCCCAAAAGCCCACAGAACGAGGACGAGGGGAGAAACGCAAGAGAAAAAACTCAAAGCCCAGATGAGGCCCAGGACCACCTGGACCCCAGCAGCCCCTTCTGGGTGATCTGAGACTGCCCTGTCCTCAGAGCCGGAGTGGGCCCACTCAGGCTTCCCTACCACAGCCGCCGCCCAGCATCCCTTGCCTTCTAATTATGCACCTTCCAATTACCCCAGTCTGGCTGATGGCCCCACTCGCAACCTGCCCATCTGCCTGCTCAGGCACATGCACACATGTGCCTGCCTGCTGCTGCATCTCCACCCCCATCCTCCAGCATCTACTACTCTAGAAACCCATGAGAAAGCAAGGTTAGAGAAGACCCTAGGTCAGAGGGGGGTCAGTGAAGGCCCCCATTCTTCCCTTGTCTAGAACGCCAGACAGTCAGGGATACCTCCAAAGCCTAACACCTCCTGAAGGCTACTTGAGCGGAGAGAAATGGGCACAGTGCAGCCCAAAGGTGGAGGGTAAAGCCCAGAAAGCTCTTCCAGCTCCAGGTACCAGGAGGAGAGTTAGCCTAGTCACACACAGTTCGGGGGGCAGGTTCTAGTGGAGAAGGAAGTTAGCTCACAGGCCACTCTTCATCTACCTGAGCCCCCAGCTTCCCTAGCCTTGGCTTCCTTGTACAACTGCAGGGCAGGCTGTTTATCTTCTGTGGCAGGAGTCTGTCAAAAGCACAGCCCAGGTAATGGGCCTCAAGTGGGTCACGGGACTTCCTCCCCACACTTCCAGGGTGGTGATTAAGTATTTGTTGGCTGCCTTGTTCACTGCTTGTCCCCCAACCAGACAGCAGTCAGCGCAAGGTTGTCTGTTATATTCACCGCAAAGCCCAGCACCCAACCCAGGCGTGGAACCTGGTTGGGCTCCACCTCAGGGGGGCTGAGGCCCAAACAATCAGACTAGAAATTCCCCGAGTACAAGCCAAACTGCAGAAACTGCCAGGAGCAGCTGCCCCAGGGAGGAGCAGCCCCAGAGAAAGAGGAAGCTGTATTGCCCGCCCAAGCCTCAGGCGACTTCCTCTTTCCTAGAATCTGTGGGTTTACCCCTAACCCCTGCCAAGTCCCCCCAGAACACTCCCGGAGTGTTTCCAAGGCCTCGGTCCACCTCTTCTGACCTCTACATCAACCTTACCTGCAGCCTAGGTGTCCTGACAGATGTGGGCGTGCCCTGAGTCAGCTCCCCCACCTCAGAATGGTGTCCCCCACATACCCCTGAAAACCTCCTTACACAAACATGCGCACACACACACACACATGCACACACACCAGCCACCTTTGGATTCTCTCTCAGCGACTTGATGCTTCAGAAACCCCTCCCATCACTTTTGGCCAACACCTACTCTTCCTCCAGAAAGCAGTTCAAAGTCACTTCCTCCTGAAGGCCCCAACCACCCCTCCCCTCAGCAATGGTTTGCCCAGCCCCCTTTCTTACCACAAGCTGTCCTCTGTGCCCAGTGCTATGCTGGGTGTGGGCTGTACTGGGGATGAGAAGTAGGAGAGATATCTTCAGAAGACTACCCAGCTATGCCAGAGAGAGAAGCCCAGAGGCGGGCCGGTCTTAACGTGCACCTGAAGCCCTCTGGTGACCTGGGAAACATCACTGAGCACAAGCTTGCCCTCCTCTGCCCTGCACTGGCTGGGGAGCTGCGGGGCCCCTTGCAGACAGCTCATGTGAAGGTGAAATGAGAAAATTCACGTTTAGTTCTCAGCACAGGATTGGCACAGAATAAGATCATGCCTCATTTTTCCCATTTGTAAATTTTAAAAAAGGAATGGCACATGTCTGACCAGCAAGTGTGAAGCATGGGAAATTCTCTTCTGTAGTTATGATCAATGATTAGGAAGGGATCAAATACATAGGAAATACCCAGCAGGCCACTCTAGGGTTGGGGTATAGGAGAGGGGAAGACTGGTACGCAGTGCCCAGGTCAGGCTGAGTTTGCACTTTTCCCAGGGCCTGTGGGAACCCTGAAGCACAGAGCAGAGGTAGCTGCCAGCCAAGTAAGAGCACCACGGGAGGAGGTGGGACCAGCGCCGGTCCTGGGGTAGGACAGGGAAGAAGGTAGATTCTGTTTCCCCGCCTGTGGCTTCTCTGCTGCCTCTCGAGGCCAGGGTTGCCAGGAAACAAAGCAGGACCCAAGCCTTCCTCAGCAGTGACTACACCAGGCAGCACAAAGGCAACATCAATAGAGGGATCCAGGTTAGCAAGGGACCCAGTGGTTCCCTGGCAACTAGGGCTGAAGTAGGGCAGTGCCCACACTGGGTGCTAGCTAAGGCTGCTAGGCATTGCTGGCTTCCCTAACAGAAGGGAACAGACCTCAGCAGAGCACTATCCCTCCCACAGCTCACCTCCAATCCATGGCAGAGGTGAAATTCCCTTTTCAGACTTGAGTAAACAGTTGGGGGAAGTCACCCATGAGGATCCCATAGTACTAGGGAAGGGACGGCGCCCAGGACTGTCTTGTCTCTCTCTGCCTTTCCAACCCTGAAGCCCAGTCAATCTGATGGTGAGAAGGCTAGTGCAGAAGTGTGGATGGGGGCTCATACAGACGGATGGGGGCTCAACTGAAGGTTTACTGAAAAGACCTAGGCGAGACTGGAGGAGGTGTGGCCCCCACCCGCACCCACGCCCTTTTGGATACTGTGCTAGTTTGTACCACGCCACACAGAAGAGAACATTAGAAACCACGGGAACCAAGAAGACTGGGGAAGTCTGGGAATTCCCAGAGGCAGGAAGGGCGGCTCCTAGGGCTGCTGTTGGGGTTGAAGGCCCAGAGAAAAATGAAAGCGGCTTAGGGGCTATGCAGAAAGAAGGGTGTCCCGCTCCCCGCTTTCTTCCCGTGCCACACTTCAGGGCAGCAGGAGCTGGACACGGCTCTGTTCATCAAGCCTCCTGGCTGCCACAGCCTGCATTTCAGCAGCTCAGGTGGTACGGCAGGCAGGAGGGGCTGAAAGGGCTAATTGACTCCTGAAGGCTGAGAAAAGGCTGAGGCAGCGGGATCTGGCTCTCCCCGCTCCTCCGGTCTGAGTAGGAAATGAATTCCTCCCCCTGGGACAAATCTAGGGACAAAGAGGTGTCTGAGACAACCGAGGCAGTCACCCCCAGGACAGAGCTGGAATGTCCCATGTCACATCTCCTTTCCAGGCCGGGTCTTGCTGGATCTCTCAACAGAGGCGTCCATGGTCCACTGCAGGGACTGAGGCTGAGCAAGCTGAGCAGGGGCTTGGTCAAGGGCTACAGCGCCTGCCACCAACCCTGAATGATCTGGGTTCAGTCTCTAGAAGGGAAAGAACTGGCTCCTGCAGGTTGTGAGCTGACTTCTACACCCAGCCAATACAAATTAAACAAACATTGTAACAAATTTTTAAAAAGAACTAGGTCTGAAAGGTAATAAGATTTACCAGTCCTGAGAGAAGGCCAGCTCAGGTCACCTCACCTGGAACCCCACTGCTTTCAAGGTCACGGGTCGGTCAGACAGTGGCAACCACACCTTTAATCCGGTAATCCCAGTATTCCAGGCCAGCCTGGTCTACAAAGTGAGTTCTGGGACAAAAAAAAAAAACATGGACCTTCCAAGGACTGCCTCCTCTGGCCCAAAGACGGGACAGCAAGGACCCAGGGGGAAAACACAGGTTCACCCCTCAGTCATGCTGCTTCGGCCCCCACCACACCCCAGAAATCAGCTTAGCTGCTGCCTTGGCCACTCCCCCCCCCACTTTTTATTGCTAATGAGTCAGGATCCACCGCTCAGCATCCCAATTTGGTTGCCAGGAACAGAAATTTAAGGAAACTGAGGAGAAATCACAGGATTCGGGTGCTGGGGACTGAGGCCCACGCAGAGGAGGTGTGCTGAGGCCTGACTGGGCATGATGTTAGTGCCAGCAGGGGCAAGGCTAGCCTCCGAGACAGCCCACCTGAGCCGCAGCTCTCCAGCAGGGGCAAGGCTAGCCTCCGAGACGGCCCACCTGAGCCGCAGCTCTCCAGCAGGGGCAAGGCTAGCCTCCTAGACGGCCCACCTGAGCCGCAGCTCTCCAGCAGGGGCAAGGCTAGCCTCCGAGACGGCCCACCTGAGCCGCAGCTCTCCAGCAGGGGCAAGGCTAGCCTCCGAGAAGGCCCACCTGAGCCGCAGCTCTCCAGCAGGGGCAAGGCTAGCCTCCTAGACGGCCCACCTGAGCCGCAGCTCTCCAGCAGGGGCAAGGCTAGCCTCCGAGACGGCCCACCTGAGCCGCAGCTCTCCAGCAGGGGCAAGGCTAGCCTCCGAGACGGCCCACCTGAGCCGCAGCTCTCCAGCAGGGGCAAGGCTAGCCTCCGAGACGGCCCACCTGAGCTGCAGCTCCCGCTGTCACTAGGTGGCTCTGTGACCTTGACCAGGTCACTTAACCCGTCTTGAGTTTGGGACCTCAAAGGATGTGGAGGGCATATTTGGATTTTCACGTATGCAATGCTGGCCAGTCAGGCAGTGGTAATGCAAGCTTTTTTTTAATCCCAGCACTTGGAGGCAGAGACAGGTGAATCTCTGTGAGTTCCAGGCCAGCCTGGTCTACAGAGCTAGTGCCAGGACAGGCTCCAAAGCTACACAGAGAAACCCTGTCTCAGAAACACAGAAAACAAAACAACAACAAAAAAAAGAAATGAAAAAGAAAATAGCGAAAAAAGCAATGCTGGCCAAGATCTACCGTTCAGTTCTTTTTGGTTTTGTTGTTGCTGTTTGGGTTTCAGTGTTTTTGGTTTTTTGACACAGAGTTTCTCTGTGTAACCCTGGCTCCTGGAACTCACTTTGTAGACCAGGCTGACCTCAAACTCAACCTGCCTCTGCTGGGTAGTGCTGGATTAAAGGAGTGCATCACCAATGCCCAGCTAGCACTACCATTTCTAACACCACAGCCTCACAAGGGCCACTGGGCGAACTCAGACTCAAAACAAGCAGTGCCCCTCCCGTCAAGGCTGCCAAGGTGCTTGGGTGTCTAAAGCACGGCAGGAGGAGCCCAAGTCCAAAAGTCTCAGCAGCGTGAGATCCAGGTAGCCTTGGAGGCCAATGTGCGCTTGCTTCCACACAGCTAGAACCAAAAGGGTCAGGAAAGCAGACTGAGCAGGAAGGGACAGTTCCGCGGTTCCCATGCAGCCTCACCTGCCATAACTCGGGTGATCTCATGGTATAGGGAGAAGATCCAGAACACACAGGCTAGCAGCAGTTCTTCACAAGCAGGCCTGAGCCCAGCCCCCACCCACCCTTCAGGGTACCCACTCAGCTATCACTTCTTCATCTCCTTTAACCTTTGCCAGTAGTGAGGAAGCTGCCTCATGGAGGCAAGGAAGGAGGCAGAGTGCAGGGCTCTCAGGACCTTCCCACTGTAAGCACACACAAGAACAAGTTCAGTTCCTTCTCTCAAACTCACATTTGGACCCTGCCTCTAATTGGCCACAGAAGGCCCCTCCATCCCCCTCTATCTGTGCCAACCAACCAGCCACACTCTGGGAGCCGCATGGGCAGTTTATTTATAGAGTGCTCGTCTTTCCCAGGGTGGATAGCCCAGGAAAGAATTCTGGACGTCAAGGCCATGGACCTGGATTTGGACCCAGTGGCACTAGGGTCTTAAAAGTGACTTCTCTTTGATTCCTGGCTTCCTTGCCTATGCCTAGAAGGACTCTGGAGGACAGGGGCTGATAGCCTTAAGGGCTGAGCACTTCGCAGGGTTGCAGTGCTGGCTTTTCTAACTAGCCCAGCCCAACTTAGCATGCACAAGGCTCTGGGTTCAACCCATAGCAGTAAAAACACAAAATCCAAAAAAGCAGTTGAGCATGCAGAGAGAGCCAGAGCAGGAGCAGTTTGCAAAGCTGCTTCCCTTGCCGCCCAACTGCCCAGGGGTCAAGCAGAAGGAGGTAAAGTGGAGAGGAGACCAATAAGGCTAGGAGCTGGCTGTGCCCTGTGTAAAGTGGGGCTGAGCCTGTTGGCTCTGTAAGTTGGGTCCCTCTGTTTTATACCAATGACAGACACAGGTACCTCCCTCTAGCAGCTACCACACCAAACAGAAACCCAGCTTGGCCTCACTGTCATCCCCAGAGGCCCAAGTTCCCAGAATGGTTTGGCTTGGATGGGGCATTGAGTAGAGCTGGGGGCTCCACAGATGCTGGGCTAGAAGGGGGAGTTAACCCTTAGTTAGCCCTTCTCCCTTCTCTCCTTTTCCTGGCCCTGAGCTATTTCTACCTCTATGCTAGAGATGGAAATAACTTGGGCTCAGCCCCTGGAGACCAAGACAGCTATTTTCAACAGCCCCAAAAGCACAGCTCCAATCATTCCAGGGAGGACTGAGGGACAGTGATCAGAATAAGAAGGGGTTTCTGGGAAAAATGGGGGGACACAGACCCAGATTGGGCAGGGTACAAACACAAAGTATCCCTGCCACCCCTGGGCTGTGTGGCCAACTCTAGATCCTTCAGAGGCAGGTCTTTCTGGTGATCTCTGGCTCAGCAGGGAGAAGGAACAGGAAGACCATGTAAAACACCCACTTGCAATTTGTCAGCCGTGTGTGCACACGCATCTCACTTTGGGCCAGGTCTGCCAGCCCCAGTATGTGAGATGAGGGCCCAGATAAGCCACAAGCAATTACCAGGAAGGTGGTGATCCTCGCCAAGCACTTCACGGGGCTAGAAGACTCGAGCTCCAGTCCGGGCACTGTCCTGACTTTGAACCTTGAACAAGTCACTGTGGTTCTCTGGGCCTCAGGTACTAACTTGTCAACAGTCACCACGTCTCAGGACCACTGCAAGGATTCAATAAAGCAGCACATTACAAAGTGTTTACAGCAGGGCCAGCCACTGCACCCTCAAAATCCAACATTTTCAGAGAATTAGAGAAAGCAGAACCTCCACATACATCTTCTATCAGGTGTGGTACCCCACTGCCACCTCCAGAGCTAGGGAGCCCAGTTACCACCCTTTCTATATGAATGGCACTGACCCTCTTCTGGGAGCAGGAGCCTCAGAGTAGTCTTTCCCAGATGAGGTTTAAGCAAGAACTCCAAGTCCAGATCAGAGACCATTCATTGCTGAGAACAAATACTCCCCCTCTCCAGAAAAGGAAGCTGAAGAAAAGAGATCTGAGTAGAGAATGTCTTTGGATTGGGATTCCAGGATCTAAAAGACCAGGTGGCTTTTGAGCGGGAGTCTGTGGGCAAGACTGTTCCCAACCTTCCCCTAGCACATGGATGCAAACCTGCAGAAGCCTGCCCCACCCCCGCTGCAGTCCTTCAGCCTGGAGGAGAAAGGAGAATGGAAGAGACTGACCCAAAAACAATAGAAGATCCCAAAGTGATGATTCACAGAGCACAGGCTATTCACACCTCGGTGCAGACTGGGAGACTGAGGCCCAGCAGGGGCGGATTCTGATAATAAGACCCAGACTACAGAGTGCCCCTGGCAGACGTTGGTGATTTCACTGTGTGTGTGAGTGTGAAGATCGAAACCACCTCGGGTCTTTCTCTGCTAGAGGGGCTACCCACCCAGTGCCGCCCAGCTTTGGTCTCCTCTCCCTCTGGTAGGTTGTATCTGGATGCAAACAACTCACTAACCTCACTAACCTGAACTCCTGAAGGGTGCCTTCGAGAGATCTTTATTCCCTAGACTCATCTTCCTTGGCCCCTCAGCGGCTGGAAAGTGTCAGGTTCTGCCTTCTGTCTCCTTACTCTGTCCTGAGTCAAGCAGACACAGACACACATTCTCTCTCTCTCTCTCTCTCTCTCTCTCTCTCTCTCTCTCTCTCTCTCTCTCTCTCTCTCTCTCTCTCTCCTTGGCTCCTTATGCACCCTGTGACCCCGTGATTCAGGGCTTGCTCAAGTTATTTAAGATTCGTCTCTTCTACCTTATACTCATAATTTTAGTGGTCCTTGCCCCGGTCACACTGCAGGCCACACACAGTGGCCTCACATACATACACTCTACCTGTCTCCGACACAGAGCCCCTCTGTGTCGCCCGCTAGGCTTGGTGTCACCACCCAGGGTCCCAGACACACGTTTACCCGGGCCAGGCCGCCTCAGGCGCCGTGTCACCCACAGTCACGGGCTGACACCGTTCAAACCCCCCCTTCCCGGCAGCCCCGCGTTGCAGCCGCACCGAGGCGCTGCCGTCCCGTCCTACAACCAATTCTGGTGTCAATCCAAGTTCCCGGGTTCCACCGACCCTTGGCAGCCAAGTTCCGCTGCTTCTCCTCGCGCACCTTCTGACAGACTGCGCAGCGCCCGGCGTGGGGAGGACGCGCAGTCGGGGAGCTCCGGGATGCGCCGGGACGGGACAAGTCGGAGCAGGAGAGTGGGGCTGCCGCATCCGCCGCGGGAGAACTTCCTTGGAGGAGCAGAGCGGGGCTGTGGGCCGAACGCGCTCTCCTTACCCGGCCGGCGGCGCAGGGTCCCCGCGAGGCGAGCGCTGGGGGCCGGCCGCGCAGCGTGCGCGCCTTTTGAATGAATCGCCGGCCCAGCAGGGACAGCTGCTCGGCCCCGCCCCTTACGTCAGGCCTCTGGCCCCGCCCCCTACGTCAGAGTCCCGACTCGCAGCCTCGCAGCGGCTAACCCGGCGACCCCCAGCCGGCCGAGGGCTCACGATTCTCCCGCCAGGCCCCGCTGCTCTCCATCGCCACCTCTCGGGACTCCTAGGAACTGCAGGGGCTGCGCGGGGCGACCAGGATGCTTTACGGACGCGTCCCTTTGAGGGGGCGGGGGGCGGGGCTCCAAACCAAGAAATAACGGGCTTGTGTTTTGAAGCGAAAAGGTGCTTGAGATTTAAATGCTGCTCAGGTACTGCCATTATTGGCTGCGTAACTAGAGCCACAGCGACCACTATCTGGGAATTTTCTTTCTTTTGGAATTGGTTGCCGATGACAACGACCTCGGTGTCTTGCATAAGGCCCAGTCTGGCTTCTGGAATCCCCCAACTAGTTAGTAAGAGAGTCTGTACGAAATGCTCACCCAGTGAATTCCTTTGGAACCTGGCCCAAATACCCCGTCTTCCAGAGTAGTTGGTCCCTCCCCCAAGTAGGACGGGTGACACCAGCTGTCCTGATCTTCCTAATGCCAGCCATCAAAGTTCCCAATGGAGGCCGGAGTGGAAATGTGGCCTCGGGTCTTGAGAGGCTGAGTCAGGAAGCTCCTGAGTTTGAGTATGTCCAGCATGGACATATCGAGACCTTGTTTCACAAACACACCAACAGACAAAAACAATGACAACAACAAAGAATGCTCAACACTATGAGACATGGTTGTAGAAGCCAGGGCACTACACACACTGTATTTTTGCCTCTGTAAATTGTGTCCTTGTGTGGTTTGGTGTGTCAGTACTAGAAGTAACCACCCAAACACCACAGCCGCCTCCTCTATCACCCCCCCCACACACACACACACACATTCAAGAGATCAAAGGTGTCCAGGAGACCAAGGCTGGAAGAAATTCAGACAGCACGGAGGACCTAGAGCTGGGGACAGAGGCCTGGCTGGGATCAGGATAATCACAGCTCACTAAAAAGGTTGAGGAAGGTAAATAGGTGTGTTGGGAATAGATGGGTTGGGGTGGTATTCTAAACAAACTTGAGTCATAGACTCTGAGCCACAGAGCAGAGAGCAAAGGTCAGGTCCCCAGAGTCTGGGAAATTCCAGAAGGAGAACTGGACACCTGAGCGAAGAGAGGAGGAACAGGACAGAAAGAGGTCCAGGTTACTGGTGTCAAAATCACAATCCCACAGGCCTTGTAACATGGGCTTTGAATCCCAGAGCTCTGGAGGCAGGTACAACCAGATGTCTGTGAGTTCTGGCACAGCCTTGTCTAGATAGTGAGTTGCAATCTAGCCAGGGTTACAGAGTGGGATCCTCTCTTCGAAGAACAAAAAGATCCTAGCCTATTCAATGTCAATTGTGCCCCCCAAATCTGGGGACAGGGGCTATGCTAGGACCCTACATCACAGTCCATGGAGGAAACCCACAGGAGGGAACAGTGGAGTGCCCAGGGTCCTCTACTTCTGAAATTTTTTTCTTCTCTCTCTCTGTCCTTTTTAAAGATGTATTATTTATTATGTATACAGTGTTCTGCCTGCATGCATGCCCACAGGCCAGAAAAGGGCACCAGATCTCATTACAGATGGTTGTGAGCCACCATGTGGTTGCTGGGAATTGAACTCAGGACCTCTGGAAGAGCAGCCAGGGCTCTTAACTTCTTAGTTGTCTCCCCAGTCCCCTTTTCTCTCTTTTTGAGACATGGTCCCTCTATGCAACCCTAACAATATATGTAGACCAGACTGACCTCAAATTCAGAGACCTATCTGCCTCTGCCTCCTGAGTGCTGGGATAAAGGTGTGTGCCTCCATGCCCATCTTTCTAAATTTTGTTTTAATTATTTTATTATACTTTATGTGTATAGGCACTAGTATGCCTGGTGCTCAAGGAGGCCAGAGCAAGGCATCCGAAGTTATACATGATGGTATAAGTCCTTGTCAATATGGTATGAGAATTGAATCTGGGTCTTCTGGAGGAAAGGTCAGTGTTCTTAACCCCGAGTCTTATTATTATTATCATTATTATTACTATTATTTTTATTTTAACTTGGGTTCTGGGGATTGTGCTCAGGTCACAGTTTACCATCTCTCAACCCTTTTTGAAATGTTTTCTTGGTATAAGGACATTCTATATGCCAATTTTCAAATTCCAAAAGATGGTATTTCAGGTCCCACTTAATAACTAGTTCAAACAGGGATGGAGGTTTGGGTCTGATGGCTAATCTGACTCTACTAACAACTCTCTGAAAACTGGGGTATTCAACCCCTTGTCCGCGGGTCTCTCTCATTCTATATGGATGAGGCCACCTTTACAGCTCAGATTCCTGGGAGTACATGGGTCCCACTCCTGCATCTCAGTTAGGAAGAAGCCTAATTATTATTTACTACCAGTTGGACTTGCTGACTCCTTGTTGTAATGGTCTGCTCTGTCCCTTTAAGAGACAAGCCATGCCCACTCTCCCCCTCCTCCTCTCAGGCAAGCTGATCTTCAGCTTCCAGCCTGAGTCCCTTCCTTGTTTCTTCTGCCTCTGCCTCTCTCACTGCTCTCCCCCCTTCTCCCCTTCCTTTCCATAACCCACTAACTCTCCTCACTCTGCGTGGTGAGCCTATCCATGTCTCTGTCTCTCGCCCACTGCGTGGCTTTCTTCCCCGGGACCAGTCACCTTCAGAGAACTGATGACGTGCCCATCTGTCTGTCTTTCCTCGTGGTACTGGCTGGCCCACCGAGGTGTCTCACGCACCATGTGGCCCCCTGCCTGGGACTGGCTACCCACTGCCCACTGTCCGCTGTGATTGTGGTCTCACAGCCCGCTGCCCGCTGCCCCCCTCCAGGAACCTGTTACACTTGTCCAGCTGACTGAGACTATTGAGTTCTGGAGCAGCTCTGCCACTGGGAGACAGAAAGAAGCTGACAGCCACATAACTGGGGCTAGCTTTTTATGGCACTCAGAGAGTCGCTGGGCTCCAGAAGACTCTCAAAATCATCCTGGTATCTCAGGTGACTTTTTATGGCTCTCAGAGAGTCGCTGGGCTCCAGAAGACTCTCAAAATCATCCTGGTATCTCAGGTGACTTCACAGAATCTTGGTACTCACTCTTGAGTGCCTCAGAGACTGTCTTGTGTTAAGCTGTTCACAGTGCAACTGGTGAAGGCCAGGCTCCAGCACTCCATGGTAGTACTGCAGCATAAGACCTTAGTAGGTTGGAATGAGTTTTACTGTGACCCACAGGCAAGTCCCTGCCAGGCCTGCTGAGGCAGAAATCCTGTATCACTCTTTCAGAGTGACCAGGATTCTGTTGTTTTGAGAAATCTTTAGACAGGTGGCTGCAGGTGCCCCCTGCTGGCTATTCTGGAAACCCAAGCTGGAAGTTCCTGCTTTTCCTGTTAGTTCCAGAACTCTACTGGTAGCAAACACTGCAGATATTCAAGTTCCTTGTATAAAATGCATAGAATATTTGTTTGTAGCCCATGCAATCCTATACTTTAAATTCTTTTTAGATTACTTGTAATACCCAACAAAAGAAAATGTTATATTATTTGGTAAATAATGACCAGCGAAAATTTGGACCTTCTCAGGACAGATACAACTATTGTAAATCTAAATTTTCCATCCACCAGGCATGGTGGTTCACGCCTTTAATCTCAGCACTCAAGAGGCAGAGGCAGGAGGATCTTTGTGAGTTCAAACTCAGCCTGGTATACGTAGTGAGTTTTAGGACAGTCAGAGCTACATAGAAAGACCCTCTCTCAAAAAAACAAAATAATAATAAAAAATAAAATTTCCATCTATAGTTTGTTAATTCGGAAGATCCAGAACGCATGGATACCAAAGGCTAAAACTAAAGTTACAGATTTCAGGCTTAAATTTTCTTTAAAAGAAATCTGGGAGGCTGGAGAGGCTCAGAGGTCAAGAGCACTGTCTGCTCTTCCAAAGGTTCTGAGTTCAATTCCCAGCAACCATATGGTGGCTCACAACCATCCATAATGAGATCTGGGGCCCTCTTCTGGCATACAGACAGAACACAGTATATATAATAAATAAATCTTTTTTAAAAAAGAAATCTCTATCTATCTATCTATCTATCTACATTCATCTATCTGTCTGTCTGTCTATTTATTTATTTCTGGCAGTGGAGACATATTGTAGGAAGCTGCTTGGCCACCCAGACTCCTGAAATAACCACACAGAAACTGTGTTAATTAAATCATTGGTTGGTCCATAGCTTAAGTGTATTTCTGGCTAACTCATATCTTAAATTAATCCATCTCCATTAATCTGTGTATTGCCACAAGGCTGTGGCTGTCTCTGGCAGGGCTACATGGTTTCTCTTGACTCCACCTTCTTCCTCCCAGCATTCAGTTTAGTTTACTCTGCCCTATCACAGGCCAAGGCAGTTTCTTTATTAACCAATGGTATTCACAGCATACATCAGTGGCACATGCCTTTAATCACTCCAGAGGCAGAGGCAGGCAGATCCCTGAGTTTGAGGTCAGCTTGGTGTACAGAGTGACCTCAGTGACAGCCAGGACAACACAGAGAAACCCCATCTCAAAACAATTAAAATAAAATGTATTTATGTATATGGATGCTTTGTCTGCATGTCCATATACACACCAGAAGAGAGAATTAGATCCCATGGGGCCATGGAACTACAGTTAGTTATAGACTGTTGTGAGCCATGTAGATGCTGGAATTGAACTCAGGAAGAACCCTCAATGCTTTAACTGCGGTGCCATCGCTCCAGCACCCAGGCTTAAGTTTCAATGTTTTGCTGGAAGAAAAACCTCAGTAGGCCTCGTCCTAGCTCACCTGGCAAGCTTTAGATCCTGTGGGTGTGGCCTACATCAATGGGAGGGGCTAAGACCAAGTTAGAACTGGAGCTAGGGCAGGCCAGGACCCAGGACTGGGCAGGTACTAAGCTGGGACTGTCTGGGTCTGAGAACTCACTTGACTCAGCCTACATTTAAGGCTAGACCTCAGGCCAGGTCTGGAATCCCACTGGTGGGATTGTACCCTGACTCTGGCCTCACCAGCTCCCTCCCTCAGAGGAACAGTTTGGAACCCTACTGGCCCACTTGACTTGTGCTCAGGAAGGAAAAGGTAAGAGCTTCTTTATATATATATATTCTTCTTTATATATTATATTCTTCTTTATATATTTATAAAATATATATATTATATTCTTCTTTATATATTATATATATAATATATATATTATATATATATTCATTTTTTAATTTATTTATTTATTAAAGATTTCTGTCTCTTCCCCGCCACCGCCTCCCATTTCCCTCCCCCTCCCCTGATCAAGTCCCCCTCCCTCGTCAGCCCAAAGAGCAATCAGGGTTCCCTGCCCTGTGGGAAGTCCAAGGACCACCTACCTCCATCCAGGTCTAGTAAGGTGAGCATCCAAACTGCCTACGCTCCCACAAAGCCAGTACATGCAGTAGGATCAAAAACCCATTGCCATTGTTCTTGAGTTCTCAGTAGTCCTCTTTGTCCGCTATGTTCAGCGAGTCCGGTTTTATCCCATGCTTTTTCAGACCCAGGCCAGCTGGCCTTGGTGAGTTCCCGATAGAACATCCCCATTATCTCAGTGTGTGGGTGCACCCCTCGCGGTCCTGAGTTCCTTGCTCGTGCTCTCTCTCCTTCTGCTCCTGATTTGGACCTTGAGGTTTCTGTCCAGTGCTCCAATGTGGGTCTCTGTCTCTGTCTCCTTTCATCGCCTGATGAAGGTTAATATTCAGGAAGATGCCTATATGTTTTTCTTTGGGTTCTCCTATTTAGCTTCTCTAGGATCACTAATTATAAGCTCAATGTCCTTTGTTTATGGCTAGAAACCAAATATGAGTGAGTACATCCCATGTTCCTCTTTTTGGGTCTGGCTTACCTCACTCAGGATAGTGTTTTCTATTTCCATCCATTTGCATGCAAAATTCAAGAAGTCCTTGTTTTTTACTGCTGAGTAGTACTCTAATATGTATATATTCCATACTTTCTTCATCCATTCTTCCATTGAAGGGCATCTAGGTTGTTTCCAGGTTCTGGCTATTACAAACAATGCTGCTATGAACATAGTAGAGCATATACTTTTGTTGTATGATAAGGCCTCTCTTGGGTATATTCCCAAGAGTGGTATTGCTGGGTCCAAAGGTAGGTTGATCCCGAATTTCCTGAGAAACTGCCACACTGCACAAACAAACAAAACAACCAAACAAACAAAACAACACACTGCACAAACAACCAAAGTGGTTGCACAAGTTTGCATTCCCACCAGCAATGGATGAGTGTACCCCTTTCTCCACAACCTCTCCAGCAAAGGCTATCATTGGTATTTTTGATTTTAGCCATTCTGACAGGTGTAAGATGGTATCTCAAAGTTGTTTTGATTTGCATTTCCCTGATCGCTAAGTTGAGCATGACCTTAAGTGTCTTTTGGCCATTTGAACTTCTTCTGTTGAGACTTCTCTGTTCAGCTCAGTGCCCCATTTTATAATTGGATTGATTAGCCTTTTACGGTCTAGTTTCTTGAGTTCTTTATATATTTTGGAGATCAGACCTTTGTCAGTTGCGGGGTTGGTGAAGATCTTCTCCCAGACAGTGGGTTGCGTTTCTGTCTTAGTGACAGTGTCCTTTGCTTTACAGAAGCTTCTCAGTCTCAGGAGGTCCCATTTATTCAATGAGGCCTTTAATGTCTGTGCTGCTAGGGTTATATGTAGGAAGTGGTCTCCTGTGCCCATGTGTTGTAGAGCACTTCCCACTTTCTCTTCTATCAGGTTCAGTGTGTTCGGACTGATATTGAGGTCTTTAATCCATTTGGACTTGAGTTTTGTGCATGGTGATAGATATGGATCTATTTTCATTCTTTTACAGGTTGACATCCAGTTTTGCCAGCACAATTTGTTGAAGATGCTCTCTTTTTTCCATTGTATACTTTTAGCTCCTTTATTGAAAATCAGGTGTTCATAGGTTTGTGGGTTAATGTCCAGGTCTTCTATTTGATTCCATTGGTCGACTTCTCTGTTTTTATGCCAATACCAAGCTGTTTTCAATACTGTAGCTCTGTAATAGAGTCAGGGATGGTAATGCCTCCAGATGATCCTTTATTGTATAAGATTGTTTTGGCTATCCTGGGTTTTTTGTTTTTCCATATAAAGTTGATTATTGTCTTCTCCAGATCTGTGAAGAATTTTGATGGGGATTGCATTGAATCTATAGATAGCTTTTGGTAGAATTGCCATTTTTACTATGTTGATCCTCCCAATCCAAGAGCAAGGGAGATCCTTCCATTTTCTGGTGTCCTCTTCAATTTCTTTCTTCAAAGACTTAAAGTTCTTGTCAAATAGATCTTTCACTTCCTTGGTCAGAGTTACCCCAAAATATTTTATGCTATTTGTGGCTATCGTGAAAGGTGATGCTTCTCTGATTTCCCTCTCTGTTTCCTTATCCTTAGTGTATAGGAAGGCAACTGATTTTTTGGAGTTGATCTTGTATCCTGCCACATTACTAAAGGTGTTTATCAGCTGTAGGAGTTCTTTGGTAGAGTTTTTGGGGTCGCTTATGTATACTATCATATCATCTGCAAATAATGAAAGCTTAACTTCTTCCTTTCCAATACAAATCCCCTTGATCCCCTTATGTTGTCTTATTGCTATTGCTAGAACTTCAAGCACTGTATTGAAGAGGTATGGAGAGAGTGGACATCCTTGTCATGTTCCTGATTTTAGTGGGATGGCTTTGAGTTTTTCTCCGTTTAATTTAATGTTAGCTGTCGGCTTGCTGTAAATAGCTTTTATTATATTTAGGTATGACCCTTGTATCCCTAATCTCTCCAAGACCTTTATCATAAAGGGGTGTTGAATTTTGTCGAATGCTTTTTCAGCATCTAATGAAATGATCATATGGTTTTTTTCTTTCAGTTTATTTATATGATGGATTACATTGATAGATTTGTGTATGTTGAACCAGCCCTGCATCCCTGGGATAAAGCCTACTTGATCATAATGGATAATTTTTCTAATGTGTTCTTGGATTCGGTTTGCCAGTATTTTATTGAGAATTTTTGCGTCGATATTCATGAGTGAGATAGGCCTGTAATTCTCTTTCTTGGTTGGGTCTTTGTGTGGTTTTGGTATCAGGGTAACTGTAGCTTCATAAAAGGAATTTGGCAATGCCTCTTCTGTTTCTATATTGTGAAATACATTAAGGAGTATAGGTATTAACTCTTCTTGATAGTTCTGGTAGAATTCTGCATTGAAACCATCTGGTCCTGGGCTCTTTTTGGAAGGGAGATTTTTTGTTTTTTTGTTTTTTGTTTTTCGAGACAGGGTTTCTCTGTGGTTTTGGAGCCTGTCCTGGAACTAGCTCTGTAGACCAGGCTGGTCTCGAACTCACAGAGATCCGCCTGCCTCTGCCTCCCGAGTGCTGGGATTAAAGGCGTGCGCCACCACCGCCCTGCTGGAAGGGAGATTTTTGATAACAGTTTCTAGTTCTTCGTGACTAACAGGTCTATTTAGATAGTTCACCTGGTCTTGGTTTAGCTTTGGTATATGGTACTTATCTAAAAAAAAGTCCATTTCTTTTGCATTTTCCAGTTTGTGGCATGCTTTTGTAGTAAGATCTAATGATTCTTTGGATTTCCTCTGTGTCTGTGGTTATATCTGGTTATGTCCCCCTTTCCATTTCTGATCTTATTTATTTGTGTGTTCTCTCTCTGTTGTTTAATTAGTTTGGATAGGGGTTTGTCAATCTTGTTGATTTTCTCCAAGAACCAACTTTTTGTTTCATTGATTCTTTGGACTGTTTCCTGTGTTTCTATTTTGTTGATTTCCGCCCTCAGTTTGATTATTTCCAGTCTCCTACTCCTCCTGGGTGCAGGCAAGAGCTTCTTTGTCCCCTGGGGGTGGGGTGGGGTCTGAGAGGAATTTGAAGCTCTGTACTGACTGAGGACAGTGGGTGTTGGTGAGGTGAGGTCGACCTAGGTCAGACTAGGTAGCCCAGTTACATGAACAGGTCAAGGTTACATGGCCTGTGCTGAAATGTTTGAGGATTTGCAGCCCAGAGGAAGGACTTAGGGGAAATTGAAAAATACATGCTTTGGTGTCACACGGATAAAGGTTAAGTCATAGTTGTATCAGTGACAGGCTGGATAGCCTTAAGCAGGTGAGTCCGCTATCTGCAGAGGTTCATGTCAGGCACATCAGATCAAGAGTCCCACTGGGATCTGGAGCCCGGGTCTGCTCCTCTCTTCCCCTTCTCTGGTTCAATATTTGCTCTGGGCACTTCCCAAAGCACAGTATCTAGGGCTCTGCCTGAGCTTGTCTCGAAACCTGCTCCCTTGCCTCCTCCAGTCTGCCCTGCAGTCAACTCCTGTCCAGCCTTGGATACCTGTCTACTTGCTTTGCCCATCAAGGCTTCTCACTGGCTATAATTGGGCCCAAAATAGCATTTCCCCTTGCCACTTCCTGCAACCAGGCTGTGGCTTAAGAAGGGGAATTGTTGTCTGGCAAGCATGCAAAGATGTGAAGGTCAGTGGGGTGCACAAGAGCAAGAATTTGCCTCCAGGTTCCAGTAAGCAGAGGCTGGGGCTGGAGCTTGCTTTCTGATCCTTGGGGACCCCATGCCCTCCCCAGGTTTAGCTCAGGACTAAGACAGGGCCCTTGACCACTTTCTGCTCTCCTACCAAGCTCTCTCAGTATGCTGAGGCTAGCTCCAAGACTGAGACCGAGGCTAGCTAATCTAGCCTTCTGCTTCCTCTGGTCCTAAAAGACATTTCCTGACTTTTCTGAGCACGAGAAACCCTCATGCCTAAGTCTGTTCTTAGTGTCAACCCTGCCTTTCTGTGTGGTGGTCACTAAGTCCGGTTCCAGGTTTCATCCTCTCTGAGGTAGTTTAGCTACATCCTGACTTTTGTCTCTAGCCCAAGGGATCTGCAGGAGCAACTCCTTGAAGAGATAGTCTTTGGCTCAGACTTGCTCCGTCCCCTGGGATCAAACAGGAATTGATGTCAGAGAAGTTACAAACATGAGCCTATGTGACTACCTGCAGCTCCGGCAGCTCCACTCACTCCGGCTACCCTGTGTGGCTACCTCCATCTTCCACGCGGTGTCAAGACCTGAGCAGAGCAAATCCAGTTCTGCCTCCTGAGGAAGACACCGAATTTCCTCATCAGAGAAGCAAATTGTGGCCACAATCTTCTGAGACCACCAAGGATTAGGGAGCCCAGCTGTGGCTTGCAGCAAGCAGCAGAAGGAAACTGGGTTTACTGTTCTCTTGTAGGCGAGACCTACATCCAGCTCAGGGATGTAGCCAGAGGTAGGATGCTTGCCTGCGACTGATTCCCAGCATTGTATAAAACCAGTTGTGGTAGCACACACTTCAAATCCCAGCATTCAGGAGGTAGTGAAGGTCATCCTCAGCTACAGACCCCATCTCTTTTTTCTTTTTTTTTAAGTTTTTTTCGAGACAGGGTTTCTCTGTGGCTTTGGAGCCTGTCCTGGAACTAGCTCTGTAGACCAGGCTGGTCTCAAACTCACAGAGATCCGCCTGCCTCTGCCTCCCGAGTGCTGGGATTAAAGGCGTGCGCCACCACCGCCTGGCCTTTTTTTTTTTCTTTTTTCTTTTTTTTTAGTTTTTTTCGAGACAGGGTTACAGACCCCATCTCAAAAAGCAAAAAGACTTACAGCTGTGTCTCAACTGGATTCTCCAACATTTATTTCATTGACCATAAATCAACATTTATTGAACACTTATTGATGGCGAGGGCCATGGTAGGCTTGTGTGAGGCCGGGAACTCCTGCTCTCAGAGCGTCTGTCTAGCACTCCCATCTCTCCTCCATCAAACCCTGGCCCACCTTCCTCTCACCCATAGCCTGCACTTTAAGGCAGGTCTCTATGTCTGGGAAAC
This sequence comes from Microtus pennsylvanicus, assembly GCF_037038515.1. Taxonomy (NCBI): domain Eukaryota; kingdom Metazoa; phylum Chordata; class Mammalia; order Rodentia; family Cricetidae; genus Microtus; species Microtus pennsylvanicus. Next base: position 41,872,177 of record NC_134583.1, read on the forward strand.
ACATACTCCGTGTTGTCTCAAGCCTGGGTGGCTAGGATTGTAAGGGGAGCTGTGGATTGATGGATGCCTCTTGGCCTTTACATACATCTGCTGAGCTGTACCTTTTTTTTGTTTTTTGTTTTTTGAGACAGGATTTCTCTGTGGCTATGAAGCCTGTCCTGGAGCTAGCTCTTGTAGACCAGGCTAGCCTTGAAACTCAAAGAGTTCCTGCCTCTGCCTTCGGAGTGCTGGGATTAAAGGTGTGCACCACCACAGCCCGGACGTCAGTGGTTTTCAATAAAAATACTGATACCTGGGTCTTATCTAAGGTTCTCATTTAATTGGCCTTCCGTGGGCCTGTGCCCCCAGTGAACTATAATGAACAGCCCAGGTTGTAAACCATGTTTTAGGTGAGGCAATCCTTCCAGGAGCCTCCCTAGGGTGAACCTAAGGCCTGGTCCCTCAGGATTTCTCTATTCAGAGCAAAGTGGCCCAGGCTGAGAGCCTGACCCAAAAGGTACTTATCATCCAGCCAGCCCACGCTCTGGGAGGTGGTCTTCTAAACAGCAGGGCAATGGGCCAGCTCTGTTCCTACAGGAGTGCTTACACTGGGAAGGCGGTGCGGACCCAGCTCCATGTATCCAGTGCTCTTGCCTCTGTCAAGGGCGGCAGAAACAGCTGAAGCTATGACAGTGACAGCCACGGACAGAAGAGCAGTAACTGTTCTAGCGGCACGGAGGGAGGGGCCTTCGAAGTCAAGATCACTGGGCCCTGTGACTGACAGCCAGGTCTCTAGTAGCAGGCACGCTTTTGATTTTAGCCCCAGAGTGAACCTTGCATTCTAAAAACTCTATGTACCAGTCAAACATCCTGTAGGGGGAAAAGACCATCAGACCCCTTTTCCAAGAAGGAAATAATTTGGCTTGGTCACATGGTTGGTGAGAGGCAGTCAAGAGTCCACACAGAATCTGTTCAGTTCCAGTCTGCGTTCCTTCATCTTGAATCCACATGAGCAGGATCCTCTCCTCGCTAAAACTATGCTAACAGGATATCCTATACATGTGTTGGAGACCCAGCAGACCCTTGAGGGGTGTGTGTAAGTTGCAAAACACACACCTACACTTACCCCCTTTTCTTTTCCTTTTTTGGGGGCACGGGGGGGGGAGCAAGATCTTGCCACATAGACCAGGTTGTTTTATTTTGAGATGGGAGGGGTGTCTCACTATGTAGCGCTGACTTGCTAGGTAGACCAGGCTGGCTTTCAATTCACAGAGTTTAGCCAGGCGGTGGTGTGCAAGCCTTTAATCCCAGCACTCAGGGGGCAAAGGCAGGCAGATCTTTGTGAGAGGCCAGCCTGATCTACAAGAGCAAGCTCCAGGACAGGCTCCAAAGCTACAGAGAAACCCTGTCTTGAAAAACCAAAAAAGAAAAAAAAATTCACAAAGATCCAGTTGCCACCAACTCCCTGGTGCTGGGACTACAAGCATGTGCCATCAATACCCGGTCCAAGCTGGTTTGGAATTCAAGATCATCTTGCCTCAGCCTTCCCACGTGCCAATAATACAATCTGTCAACCTTTCAGACCAGAAACTTAGTTGTTGTTGTTGTTTTTTAGAAATTTATTATGCTGTGTGTATGAATGTTTTGCCCGCATGTAGGTCTGTGGCCATGTGCATGCTTGCAGTGGCCCTGGAGACCAGAAGGCATCTGATCCCATGGGACTGCAGTTAGAGATGTTTGTGAGTGGCCATGTAGGTGCTGGGGATTGAACCTTGGTCCTCTGGAAGTACAGTCGTTGCTCTTAACTACTAAACTATTATTGTTCTAGTTCCAGAAACTAAGTTTTTTGAAGGAAGCCATTTGGATTAACAAAGTGGAGATGAGGCATGACCTTTCCGTTGTTGGGAGGACCACCACGGTGCGAGGGGCTCCTTGTCCCATGCCGCTGGGCGCTTGCATTCTTTGTAGTCTGGTTTAACGGCACACCTCTCTGGACCAGACCTGGGCTCTAGTTCTGCTTCACAGGAGCCTTAGGCAGGACCTCTACTGCCCTGCCTCCTCGACTGTAGCACAGCTGCTTCCGATTCCCAAGCCTGGCTCTAGACTGACTTCGAAGTTCTGATTGATATACTATTGATGTGTACGATCTGTAGGTAATTCTAACATTCAAAATTCCTTCCTCTTCTGAAACTAAGGCCCAGACAGGCGCAGTTACCTGCTCATGAAAACACAGCAGGCCAGTGTTAACCAGACAGGCGCAGTTACCTGCTCATGAAAACACAGCAGGCCAGTGTTAACCAGACAGGCGCAGTTACCTGCTCATGAAAACACACAGGCCAGGGTTAACCCTCTTACCCCAGCACTTTTTCATCTGCTCCTGCAGTCTAAGTCAGAGTCGGGAAGCCTTGGGGAGACAGAGCACGGAGGGGGCTGGCAGTAGGCCCTTAGGGCCCAAGGCCAAGGGGGACCCATCATTTGGTGTTTCTATTTATTGACTTTAAATTTCATCATCTGAGGAGAGTTAATACATGGCTGTTTGGTAGCAGAGAAACATACTCAAGACCGCAATGACCCACCCACCCCAAAGAAAAACAAAACCGAACAGAACAAACCAACCCTCTCTGAAACCAGACCTTTGGAGTTGTAGCTGAAGCAAGGGGCTGAGGGGCAGGGTGGCTCCCTGCAGCCTGCAGGTGAAGGAGAGACTGCCCCAAAGCGGAAGCTTTCCCAGTTAAAAAGGCTGTGTCTAGTCCCTCAACACTGGCAGGGGGGTTCTTCCTAAAGGTTCTGGCAGGATGGGGTGTTTAGAATTCAGTGGTCAGTGAAAGGGTCCACTCCCAAGATGACCACCGTGACAGTGCATGAGACATGGGGAGGCAGGAGCTGGGCTAGGGCCAGTTGTGAGGAGGGAAGGCGCTTTCTCTTACCTGAGAAAGCCCTGTCCCAGATCCACTAATGTTCCCAAGTTAAGGAACCTTAGGCACCACCAACAGCTTGGAAGTGCTAAAGCTGGGAAGCTGCCCAGTGAGAGTTACCGCCCCCGGCCATCTTGTCTGTATGTCTGAGGGCACTGGAGCAAACTTTGCCTCTGCGTTAGGATGGGCAGCCCTGTCAGGGAGGGCTGGACTTTATCTTAACGGACATGTCTTAGTGCCCTGAACGTGCAGTGTGTGTGTGTGACGGATGGGCTCGGTCCTTCCAGGGTGGTCTCTCACACAAGAACAGACTTTTATCATTCTGTCGGTTCCTCACATCACGTCCGGCCCCAGGTTACTGCATAAATAAGTGCTTTGGAAAGTATTCATCTAAAAAGTAACATAAATACTGTACACAGGAAAGGATGCTGTCCCTTAGCTTCCCCACGGCCCCAGAAATCCCTCCACATATTGCACATGGCCTTGCCAGCCCAGTGGGGTCCAGGCCCAGCTATGTCTTTGGTAGAAGCTCCGGGCACAAAGGTCCTGGGGAGCCCCCACATCTCCACCCTGGTTCCAGCAGTCAGCGGAGACCTCGGCCTGGCTGGTAGCATTCTACCAGGAATGTTTCCACAAAGACGAGAGAGTGTCCACACGGCGTGCCCCTGCTTGGACACTCTGCTCAAGGGCTGCATATGGCCTGGGAAAACAGGCAGGCTGCGGGCAGGTGGACAGGCGAGTGCTGGGCCACAGTGGGCACGCTCACACCCTCCATAGGAGGAGGTGGTTTGTGCTGTCGTCTCGGCCCACAGTCTCACTACTGGTACCACCTCCGCTGCTGAGTCGGAAGTCCTCATAGCCGTCACCACCACTGATAACCAGCATTTTAGGCCTAGCTGAGGTGGGGCCTCGGTGTCGAGGGGAGTCCCGGTGATCCAGGAATGGCAGCTTCTCAGGGCCTGAGGAACAAAGAGGAGGACTGGTCAACCTGAAGCAGTAGCTTCACCTGTCCACCTGCCCTCAGCCCGTCTGTCTCTTCCAGGCCGAGGCCTCTCCTTCTACTTCCCAGAAGATAGGAAGACACACACACTTCCTGTTAACCAGAACAAAAGTCCACTCTCTTGGCAGCCACCTTTCTTATCTCCGCTATGTGTGAATGCGCACACATGTGCATTTATGCTTTCTGTACGCATAGTGCAAATACATATTCATGTGAGTGTGTGTTCACAGTGTACGTGCATGTGTGTGGAGTGTGTGATGTGTTCAGTGTGCGTGCATGTGTGTGTGAGTGTGTTCACAGTGTGCATGCATGTGTGTGGAGTGTGTGTGAGTGTGTTCACAGTGTGCGTGCATGTGTGTGGAGTGTGTGAGTGTGTTCACAGTGTGCGTGCATGTGTGTGGAGTGTGTGTGTGTGTTCACAGTGTGCGTGCATGTGTGGAGTGTGTGAGTGTGTTCACAGTGTGCATGCATGTGTGTGGAGTGTGTATGAGTGTGTTCACAGTGTGCGTGCATGTGTGTGGAGTGTGAGTGTGTTCACAGTGTGCGTGCATGTGTGTGGAGTGTGAGTGTGTTCACAGTGTGCGTGCATGTGTGGAGTGTGTGAGTGTGTTCACAGTGTGCATGCATGTGTGTGGAGTGTGTGTGAGTGTGTTCACAGTGTGCGTGCATGTGTGTGGAGTGTGTGAGTGTGTTCACAGTGTGCGTGCATGTGTGTGGAGTGTGAGTGTGTTCACAGTGTGCGTGCATGTGTGTGTGAGTGTGTGATGTGTTCAGTGTGCGTGCATGTGTGTGTGAGTGTGTTCACAGTGTGCATGCATGTGTGTGGAGTGTGTGTGAGTGTGTTCACAGTGTGCATGCATGTGTGTGGAGTGTGTGAGTGTGTTCACAGTGTGCGTGCATGTGTGTGGAGTGTGTGAGTGTGTTCAGTGTGCGTGCATGTGTGGAGTGTGTGAGTGTGTTCACAGTGTGCGTGCATGTGTGGAGTGTGTGAGTGTGTTCACAGTGTGCGTGCATGTGTGGAGTGTGTGAGTGTGTTCACAGTGTGCGTGCATGTGTGTGTGAGTGTGTGAGTGTGTTCACAGTGTGCGTGCATGTGTGGAGTGTGTTCACAGTGTGCGTCCATGTGTGGAGTGTGTGATGTGTTCAGTGTGCGTGCATGTGTGTGTGAGTGTGTTCACAGTGTGCATGCATGTGTGTGGAGTGTGTGTGTGTGTTCACAGTGTGCGTGCATGTGTGTGGAATGTGTGTGAGTGTGTTCACAGTGTGCGTGCATGTGTGTGGAGTGTGTTCACAGTGTGCGTGCATGTGTGTGGAGTGTGTGAGTGTGTTCAGTGTGCGTGCATGTGTGGAGTGTGTGAGTGTTTTCACAGTGTGCGTGCATGTGTGGAGTGTGTGAGTGTTTTCACAGTGTGCGTGCATGTGTGTGGAGTGTGTGAGTGTGTTCACAGTGTGCGTGCATGTGTGTGGAGTGTGTGAGTGTGTTCACAGTGTGCGTGCATGTGTGTGGAGGCCAAAGGTGCCTGGAACTCACTCCCGCGTGTGGGGACTAAAGGTTGTGTCACAACCCTCAGCTTTCTTACTTATTTTTTAAAAGAATTTCTTTCTTTTCTTTTTTTTTTCCTTACTGAAACGGGGTTTCTCTGTATAACCCTGGCTGTCTTGGAACTCACTTTGTAGAACAGGCTGGCCTCAAACTCACAGAGATCCACCTGCCTCTGCCTCTCAAGTAATGAGATCAAAAGCATGCACCACCACCGCCCAGCTTAAAGGAATTTCTAAAGATTTCTTTTATTTTTATTTGTGCGTGTGTGTGCTCGCACGTATGTACCTGCCTAGGCCAGAAGAGGGCATTGGAGACGTTGGAGCTGGAGTTGCAGGAGACAGTGTAGCCTGATTTGAGTGTTGGGAACTGAACTTAGGTCCTCTCTAAGAGCAGAGAGTGCTCTTACCTGCTGGGCCATCTCTCGAGGCCCCCTTCTCTTTCTTTACAGGTCAAGGTTTCACTAAATTTAGATCTCATCCTTTAGTCTAGGCTGAGTGGCAATGAGCCCCTGGATCCCATCTCTGCCTCCCCAGTACTGTAATAACACAAGGGCCCCTGCTTGTGGCTTTTACTTGGGTGATGGGGATTTGAACTTGAGTTCTCACGCTTGCCGTGTCTCCAGCCACCCCATCCCCACCCAACCTATGTTTTCCTGTCAGGAATGACATTGATTTCCTAGCCACTTTCCATCTTTGTTGACTTCTGCATATATAAGGTCCTCCACTGTCATTACAGACATGTGCTGTAATTACACATAATAATAAAATTTTGGTCATTTAGGGAAGTTGGTGACCACCTTCTGGGCAACATGTCACACCAGTCACGTGTCTAGGATAATGCTGGTAGCCACATAGGAATGTAGCACCCTGTTCACATGCAGGACACGTGTTGTGAGTATGTAGGGCATATTTATTTTCTTTCTATCTTCTCTGTTTTTCGGGTTGGGGACTGATCCCAGAGGCACGTGCGTGCAAAGCCTTTTCCTATGACAGGACTATGCTAAGTGTTTTAACTCTCCCAAAGTCTACCCTACCAGTTACCTTAAGGGAGAGTTTCCTGTACAGCAGGCCTTGTCCGCCTGTGTTTACTGTGGCTCTTGGTTACATCATGGTCTCTTTCTTGCTTTTGACTAAATCTTTTGTTTCATTCATCAGGCTGTAACAGGACAGGCTGCTTCATCTATAAATACTGCACAGCGTAGCCGTGTGGGCACACAGCACTCGGAACATGTGCTGCTGCTATCTGACACGTGAGCGCACGGACACCCTTTCCAGTCAGTGTGGCTCAGGTCTTCTCGATCCACACAGCTGCTGACTCAGGCTTCACTGCCTCCTGACTCACCGCCCTCTGTGAAGTGCCTCGTTTTCCTGCCGCTTCCCTCTCTAACCCCATTTCCTGCCACTTCCCTCTCTAACCCCATTTCCTGCCGCTTCCCTCTCTGTATCCTCTCTTCTGGTGCTATTTCTATTTCCTGTTCTGGACATCACTTCCTGAGTCCATTTCCTTCCTATACCTCATTTCTAGCTCTGCTTTACTTCCTAGTATATATTTTAAAATTTATTTGTTTCCATTTTATGTACACTGGTGTTTTGCCATAGGTGTCGGGTCTCCTGAAATTGAAGTTATAGACAGTTGTGAGCTGCCATGTGGGTGCTGGGAATTGAACCCGGGTCCTCTGGAAAACCACTGAGCCATCTCTCCAGCCCCACTTCCTGGTTAAGAAACATATACAACAGGATATATTTCCCATGAGCGTATTCGCCCCTTACTAGCTATGGTTCACTTCCTGTCTCCTACGACCCCCTGGACAGCATTTCATGCTCAGGCACAGGCATGCACACAGGTCTTTCTTATAACAGGCCTTCTGCCCTTTTCACCCTCTTAGAGCCTCCGCTGGCAGAGGCCCTGGACGGGAGTGGAAGGCGCAGACCCACCTGTATCTGGGGCAGGTGGCGGGGTTGGACACAGAAGGTTGAAGCCATCAGGCAGCTGGACTGCTGCCAAGAAGCGGACATGGCCAGTGTGTCCCTGGCCTAGGCCCGTCGGGCTGAGGGGTGCTCGCGGGCAGCTGATGGTACTTGGGGTTGTGGGCATGGTCAGCACAACCCCGGCACTGGTGCCCACCCACAGGAGCTCCTCACAAACCAGCAGTGCGGTGATCCTTAGGCAGGCCGCCTTGTGCTGTCGGATGATGGCATCGGAGCCTGGGGGGAGAAACAGCATCACTGCGCTGGAGGCGGGCCCTGGCTAGGCCTCCCCCAGGACGGGAGCGAAAAGTCGGTACCTGCCAGCATCCTGTGCACAGGAGGGGTGACGTCTACCTCCGCCAGCTGCTCGAAGGTATCGGGGTGGTAGAGACAAACGTGGGCACTACCCTTCAAGGTCACCCACACACCCAGGCTGGAATCGACCATGCAGGCTACACTTCGGCTGGAATCCTGCCCCATGTAGAATGTGTGCTGTAGGGGAGTAGGGCAGAGATCAGGTGGTAGCTGGCAAAGCTGCTCTTCTGCCCATCTCACACAGAGCTCCCCACAAACCCCTCTAGATACCTGCCCGGATCGACAGCCAAGGCAGGCTTGGCCTTGGGTCTGGATGATCACTTTCAAAGCTTGCCCCTTAATCCTCCAGAAGTAAAAAGGGGTGCCCTTTCCCTACGAAACTTGAGTGACTAAAGCTTGTGTGGGTTTTAGACCAGTCACTGGTCTCTCCCTGGATGGATGGGCAAGTGTTAGCCTAGGAGGAAAAAGTCACACCCTAAAGGCCCATGGTCACATGCCGGGCTAGTCACAGAACCAGGGCTGACCCCAAGCCTCAACCTTCAACTCAGCCAATGAAGCCCATGAAATCTGTGGTCCTTAGGTACTGCCTAGGCTGGGAACTTAGGTTTGTATGCAAACAAAGCAGGAGTAAAGGCCAAAAGTTCATCTTAAGGGTTAGTGACATCAGGAAGGAGGACTCTTATGTCCCTCAGGGATGCCAGTATTGCACAGATAGGAAACAACAGGGACATGAATGAGGAATTCTAAATATATGGGCAGTTGCTGTCTTCCTCAGGGAAGGGCAGAGACTGGCCTGGATGCTTCTCTGTCTCTCTGGTCTCATCTCCTTCTTCTGTGAGCCTAGCTCATCCCAGATAACCAGTTCTGTTCCCCAGCCTGGCTACCTCCAGCTGCAGCGTGTCCGGGCTCAGGACGAGGACCCGGTTCTGGCAGCCACACCACAGCCGTCCACCCACAGACACCATCTTGGTGATGGGGCTCCCTGGAGCACCCAGAGTCATTGATTTGAAGTTCTGGGGGTCCCAGAAACGCCCTAGAGAAGAAATGGGTTAAAGAAAACATTAATTTTAGTGTAGTCCTAAATTTGTCTCAGCCTTCCCTGAAAAGAAACCTGAATGTTCTCTCTGTCTTTGGGTTTTAGAGACAGGGTTTCTCTGTGTAGCCCTGGCTACCCTGGAACTCACTACGTAGACCAGGCTGGCCTTGAACTCAGAGATTCACTGGCCTCTGTTCCCATTTGTCCAGAAGAGAGCTCAGTTACTACAAAAGGGATAAAGGTGGAAGGGTGTGTGGGGCACATACCTGCTTCCCTTTGGTAAACCACAAGTTCGCCATTGGCCAAAGACACAAACACCTGGTTATTCAGATACCTGAGAAAAAGGAAGTAGCAATGCAGTTCCAGGGGCTGAAGTGGGCACCCTGGGGCCAAGGGGCTCTGGTCTTGAGAGTTTACCTCTTTTTAATTATTTACCCTCAAAGTGCATGTGTGGGCAGGGGGGAACCGGCGGCCAAGAGGCAGCAGTGACGTTCCCACATTAACAGTGTGGAAGATGCACAGCTGGCCTTGGTGCAGGCCTCTGTTCTGCATCTTCCCCAGAAAAGAGGGGCCAGCAGAGCAGGAGTAGATGAATACAGCCGGCCTATCTGCCGGCCAAGAAGACTGTGTGTGGGAAGGGCAACCCGGGGCCTTACTGGATGCACGTCACAGAGGCGGCGTGTTGGAGCTTCATGCTGTTCCTGCGATCACGAATGCTGTCAGAGGACTGGTAGACGTGGACACTGTGGATGAGGGCATCTGTGACAAGCAGTCAAACCTACCAGCCCCAAGAGCCATTCCTTCACTTTTGCCTTCTCCCCACCTCCTCTACACCAGGTACTGACACACTTACTAGCGTCTCCTGAGTATCCTCAGCTGGCAGAACCCCCAAGACTAGATTCAACCCCCCCACTTTCGCTTCTGCTTCAGGCACGATTTCCAGAGCTTTGTCCCAGATCTTCCCCGGCCCCTACCTACCATCCATCCTCAGTGCCCAGCCACACGGAACTCTGGTAGGCCTCAGGGTCTACACTCAACAAGTCCTCAAGGCTGCCCCTTGTGAAGGAACCACGGCTGGAGCGGCGAAGGGCTCTTCCATCCATTGGACTGGCGCCACAGGGACCGCCTGGCCCAAAGGAGCCAGAGAGTGACAGGAAGCCAGGCTCCTGCTCTTCCTCAGAGCTGGTTGTCTCTGCAGTGGCTTCCTTGGAGCTTGGGGTCTCCTCATCTGAAGGGACAAAGGTCTCTATCTCTGTTCCACTCCACCAGGCAGAAATCTAATACCTTCCTAGGCCCCACTGAGTCCTTCCTGACCCTGGTCCCTTATGTGCTAAGGCCTTTCCCTGCACACTCTCAGCACGTACTCCAGGTCCCAGTCCTCATCTGGCCGTCTTAAATTCAGCCACACCCTTATGGAGGGACTAGCCACCATATGCCAGTCTCCCAATACTCAAAGCCCATCTCCCTTAACAGTGTACTTCACGGTGTCCGGGACGCCACGTCTGACTCACTATCACAGACCCCCTAGTGAACTGATTCTAGCCTTTGCCTGCATTCGTGTCTCTTCACCCACTGCTCCCAATTTCCCCCCACACTCACTGCCAAAGCTGGAGGAAATGGTAGATTGGCTGGCTTGGCTCTGCAACGTCCCAGAGGGGCTAGGTGAAGATTCATCATCAGAGTCGCTGTCGAAGGGCACCAGTTCAGCTTGGGGGTCACCCTTGGCAGGGCCTGGCTCCATCTCCAGCCCAGATCCCGAGATGGAGATGTGTAGGCAGGGCTGAGGCCCTGGCTCTGCCAGCGTTGGTGGTTCCTCATCAGCTGTGGCCTCCACACCCAGCTCGGGCCCAGCGGGCTCCAGGGTGGACTCTGGGGGACTCCTCAAGGGCTCTGGCTGCTCTCTGGAGACACAGGGGAAAGGAACAAACGCGGCCGGTAGGAGGCGTCCGAGATAGCAGCTTGACCCGCCCCGCCCACAGACAGCCCATCCACGAGGCCAGGCCCACCGACCTCCAAGGTCAACCTCTGGGAAGGAGGCTAGTCTCCTGGGCTCACCAAGGCCTTACCGCGGGCGCTGCTGCAGACCTGGCACCGCTCCGATACAGAGAATGCGGGCAGAGCAAACGGCAATGCAGGCCTCCACGTCTGGTTCTGCTCTCAAGCTTAGCAGGCACACCTGACCCACGTAGCCGTCACTGTTGCATACCCACACCTCTGGTGCTGGCTCTGGGCAGCTGCTGAGGGTGGGGGCAGCACATGAAAACTGTGGGAAACCCCAATCGACAGGGAAAGGGGAGTGTTAGAATTGTGCCAGGATCTTGCTCTACCACAGTCCCCAGCAGAACAGAGGGGCGGCAAGCTTGCATATATCTCTCTACAGCAAATGCACCGTGCTTGTGATACAAATAGCACCCTAAACTGTAGTTGCACATAAGTGTACCCTGAATAGGACCATGGATATATGAATCTATTCATATATGATGCTGGTACTGTTGTCTAGGTATGAAAACTCATATAAGGGCATGAATTAGACTAGACCCCAAATCAAATCAGTCTGTGTTCAAATGCAGATGCTCGTGCACATATGATACACATGCGGTGTGCACATGCATATACTCAGACACAGGGGGCGATCACAATGTTTCAAACACATATGAGATGAGGCACACAAAACAAAGATTCATACACAGGTAGCTTTGAATGGATAACATCTACATGGCTCACACGTGTGTGCACACACGCACACACACACACCTGCATGCCACTGCGCGTTTTCATGATGGGAATGGCCTTCAGGAACTCAGGGTCTAGACAGCTTTTACTGGATGCTGTAGTAGAGACAGGCAGAGGGGGACACACACGCTTAGCACCCACCTTACTCTGCCTTTGTTCCCACCCCATCCCATTTCCTCCTGTCCGTCAGAATCTCCCCAGGGAGGGCCTTCTAGAATAAGAGGTTATGGGCTACACCCTGTTTGCTTTTGGCCTCAGTTACACCTTCTGTACAATGAGGAGACAACTACAGAATTAATAACTTCCCAGGAATCAGCCATACTGAGGAAGAGGAAGGCCTTGGCTGTTCAGGTCTACGCTGGAGTCCCTATCCTAAAATGACTCTGTCTGGGAGCCCCTTCCCGGCCAGGGAGGAGCTGGAAGCCAGAGCTAATGCCCAGCCCGCTGTTTCACTGAAGAGGTCTCAGTCTACCCGTCCTAGTCCGCTGCTGGAAGACAGAAGACTGCCCAGAGGCTCTGAGGAGATACCAGCATGAACCCTGGCTCACCCAGCTTCCGTTTGGCTTCATCGAAGGCCTGCTCAAAGCCCAGGCGGGCATCGGGGTGGGGAAACTCAAAGATGAAGGAGTCAGTGCCCTCGGGCCGGGTGGCACACAGCTCCAGCTTGGTGGGTGGGAAGGAGAGCGAGTAGCACAAGGCCTGCTTTTCCGACAGGTCCCTGTGCACGGCGGCAGAGATGTCCCTTAGCGCGTCATCCAGACTCTGTGGGAAAAGACTCCAGGCCTCAGACCAAAGCCTCACATGAGCATCTGCACTTGGAACATAAGGACCTGTCTCTCTCCTCAGACAATGGCTTCCTCCCTCCACAGACAGGGCTGGGCCCCTCCCCTTGCTAGATGTCTCCTCTCTCAGACCTGGGACCTGTCACTTCCCTGAAGTGGGAGCAAGACTATAATTTTCCCCTTCAGATAAGTGACAGGACCAACTGCTTCCTCAGGCAAATGCCAAGACTGTCTCTCCCTCAGACAAGATCAGGGGAAGTCCCAGCCCAGCCCTGTCTCAGCTCGGGGCACAGACCTGATGGGGAAAGCCGAGGCTCTCAGAGAGCTTGCTCATTTGGCTCAGGGTAGCAAGGTCTTCATCCAGGCGGCTGATGGCCTTCTGGATATTCTCCCGATTGGTGGCTTGAGACGCCCCTGGCAGGGACAGAAGAAAGCCGTGGACAGGTAAGACAAGGTCAGACTTGGACACACTTCTGCAGCTGGTCATGAGACGGGTCTAGCAACTGGAAAGTCTCCAGACCCAAGCTTTCAGAAACAAGGTTAGCAGGTGGCTTCCAGAAAAGTCCCAAGCCTGGGAGGAGGGGACTGGGCTTGGTTTAGGAGCACACAAACAGGGTGTCTGACTCTTGGAGAACTTTCTAGATGAGTAGAGATGGCTCAGTAGGTCATGTGAGCTCCAGAAGACACTGGGGTGCAGCCTCATGGGGGAACTGACAAACAGACAGCCCTGGCGGTTCAGTCTGTTGACTGAGAGACTTGCCTCCCTGGGAAGGAGGTTACAAGGAGCTAGTGCCCTGATTTCCTGGTCTTCTCCCACAGCTGACCATTCCAAGAGGTCGACCCTACAGACCAGCTCAGAACGTTCACCTCACTACCTGGGGTGTACGTCCACTCCAGGATAGTAAACAATCAGAGGGGCTGTGTCTTCACTGCAAGTCTGGGCAGTTAAGTACTGAAATTAAGGGACAGGAAGCTGTTCTTGCTCTTTTCTAAATGACAGGTTTCGCTGTCCTCTCTGCTCCTGTTTATACAGTACATATGGGTAGCTGTTGTAGGTCACAGAATGGGAAGACGACCATGGGGTCATGACAGCACTCCCTACAGAGACATGGACACCACGGACACAGACTGATGCTGTTTCAGAGGATATGACAGGCCAACAAAGCCTGGGAAAGCCTGAAATACTTCCCTGGTATTGGTGTAGGAGGTGACAAGGTCAGATGGGTGGTACCCTCATGAATGGGATTCATGCCTTTAACCTCAGCACTCAGAAGGCAGAGGCAGGCAGCTTTCTGTGAGTTCAAGACCAGCCTGGTCTATACAGTGAGTCTGCGCCACACTGTCTGAACAACACAAAACCTAGGACAGCTTCTTTCACCCTTTCACCCAGTGAGGACAGAGGAACGGGTCCCTCAGCGGACACCAGATGGGCATGTGTCTTGTACTGGAAGGTTTCAGAACAGGGAGCAATAAATTCCTACTTTGGAATTTTTGGTCTTTGGTGTTTGGTTTGGTGTTTACTGTCACTACACGGAGCTATACTAAGACAGTCTCCTACTGCTGAACGTTACTCTCCTACGCCAAAGTCTGCTTTGTTCCATTTCTACCTGGCTTTATTCCTGGCCACACAGAGGGATGACCGGGAGTGGGTCATTCTATCAGCTGCTCTGTTTCCTAGTGAGAAGAGATGAGGTGGGCTCAGTCCTCTCCTGGGTCCCTGTGGGATAAGCTGGTTCGTTTGAGTCCCCTCGCAGGTAGGCTTAGAGTCAGTTCTGGAGTGACAAGCCAGCAGAGACAAGAGGGGATGAAGGACAACAGAAGAGGTCCTCAGGGTGTCCAGCTCCTAGCAGGTTCAGCCCCAAGCCACCGGAGTCCCCTTAACCAACCCGTCATTGGGACTCTGCTCCTGGGCGTTAGGCAGGAATGGAACCAGACCAGCTAACAGCGGGTCTTCAATCAGCAGCAGACTCAATGTCTCCCTACAGTTACGGTGACTGCTTTGCAGCCCCACGAGGATGGTTTATGTGGATACCTGGATCTGGCTGCATGGACACTAACCTGGTCCTTCAAAACCAGCCCCTCATATAGGACGGAGAGCAAGGCACAAAAGCAGGAAAACTGCTGGACAGGCAGACGGACGCCAGACAGAGCTCACATTGAAAGACTTCTGGGAGGAAGAACCCAACACCAGAATCGTTTGGACAGACTCAAGTCAGTCTCACCTTTGATGATGTCTGCGTCCTCCAGTGGTAGCCTCCATAGCATCTTGTATTTGCTGGCCGTATCAATGACGCTGGCTGCTGTGTACCTGTGGGTAGCCAATGGGGTGCTCTGGCTGGGGCAGGGAGTAGAGCCCATGGTAGATCAATGGCTCTCCTGCCTGCACCACCCAGCCCCACCCTGGCCACTCACAGGCTCATGGAGCTGCGCCGTAGGGAGCCTGACTTCCGTTTCAGGGTGGTACAGATGATGAGGTCGTTGAACAGGAACAGGGATCGGTCCTTCTTGCCTCCAATTGCCTTCTGTAGGGTTCAAAGTGGGATTCAGGCTGAGTGTGCACAGTCCAGAGGCCTACCCATATGCTCCTAGTGTCCACAGGGACAGCAAGTCCCAGGAGGGGGAAAGGGCTCTCCCCCAGTTTATGTTGAGTCAGGACTCAACTGGGGCTCCTGCTGTGGTTGGGGGAGACCTGAGGGAAGCAGGCACTGGAAGAATTAACTTGGGTGGGTGGAGGTACACGGGGAAGCAGCCAACGGGATACTTCTTACCACTTCAATAACCATCTCCTGCCTCAGGAACCGCCGCAGGGGGGATTGGAGCTGTTGGGTGGGAGTAACAAGGGGTCTTAGAAACTTATTATTAGCCCATTAATCCTGCAATGATCTGGTTGGCCCACTCTATAAACCAGGTCAGCCAGAGCAATGTCCTGTCCTGTTCAGGACACTGCACTGCTGCCAAGCCGGGGACACATGGTCAGACAGATGAGGAGGGAGACACAGAAGGGTGGGGCACTGTGGTCACAGACCCTGATCTAGATGTGGATGGCCACAGTCTCAGTGACAGACAGACAGACAGCAGGGGGGCGGAGCCCGGCAGGGTGGGACATACATCCTCCATGCCCTCGATGTGGGCTTCAATCTCCTGCAGCACGCGGGCATGCCGCTCCGCCTCCTCAGCACTCCTCACGCCCTTGTTGATGCGTTCAGCCACCTGCTTGATGTTCCGCTGCGCATCCAGTAGGAGTGGATGGTCTGGGTGGTCTTCGGGTGTGTGCTTCAGAAGGTCCTGGGTGGAAATGGGAATCTGCTTAGCTGCCCTTGGAGCCGGGGAGATTACTGGACTTTCTTTCCTGTCTGGAGTCTGAGAACAGAATGCACCCCCTAGCCCCATACTTCCGCGCTTGCCTCCCTGCCCAACCAGCTCCATGTCTACCTTCACCAGAAGCTCGTATCGTGGGATCCTCTGCACAGGCTTGATCATGAGGTCGGACAGAGCCTGCTTCTCCTTGTTCTCACGCATGCTTTGCTGAAACCCAAGACAAAGTGGAGGGAGTCCCCATGTGAGGGATAACATGTCAGGACGAGAGGCTCCTAGCAAGTGCCTCCAGCTGAGCTTGGGGCAGAGGCTGACACACTTGCTAGCACCATGGTGCTCTGGTCAAGAGCTCCTGAGATGGCCCACAGCTAGCCTGAGGTGAGTGTATTTCCATCCCGACCCGAATCCACATACCTCCAAGAACTTGAGGAAGGCTGGCCTCGCCTCCTTAGCTACGCGCACGGCGTCCTTCGCATTGAGGAAGTTATCAATGTAGGCCGAATAAATGTTCACCAAGACGTCCTTGGAGAACTGTGGCGAGAAGGCAGGTTAGGCAGACGCAGGTCCCGCACCACGTCACCCTGTCCTAGTCTCTCCCTCCATCTAACTGCTCCGTCTGTTGCATATGTGACAAACGGCTGAATGAGCAGATGTGTGTGTGTACGTGTAAGCACACGCACGCGTCCCGGGGTGTGTGCGAGCCCAGACCGTCTGTCACCGGGTCTCCAACACCATCCACCAGGAACACCCTTCCCAGCCCAGTCAGCCCCTGTGGGTGCCGTGCTGCAGCCTGCTCCCGTGGCTGACTCTGGCTCTGGGTAGGGTACATGCTGGTGGCTAATTCGTCTGGTTGGCTGGTGGAAGGTGCTAGGCGGGGGACTTGCCTGCAAGTGAGGACTCCTGGGTTCCTGTGTCTACACCAAGAACAGGCTAAGATAAGATGTTATGGTCCCTCTTATCTAAGGTGCCAACTGCCCCTGTCTCTGGAGCCTGAGTGGATGAGGTCACCATCCAGGTCCAGACAGAGGTCGATCTTAGTGACGCTGAGGATGAGATAACAGCACTTAGAGGACAAACTAAGGCCACACTCCACCTCATCAAGAACACATTTACACATGTGCACATCCCAAAGTAAACAGGATTTGTTTTTTAAGATTTATTTATAATGTATAAGGTGTTCTGCCTGCATGCATGATTGCAGGCCAGAAGAGAGCACCAGATCTCATTACAGATGGTTGTGAGTCATCATGTGGTTGTGGGAATTGAACTCAGGACCTCTAGAAGTGCTCTTAATGGCTGAACCATCTCTCCAGGGCTGGATTTATTTATCATTATTTTTTAAAAACAGGATTTCACAATGTAATTCTGATTGGCTTTAAACTTGCTATGTAAACCATTTTTTGGTTTGGTTTATTGAATTTTCTGGAAGGATTCTCTACAATTTTGCTTTTATAATTATGTGGCTCTGAGTAACCATTTATTTGAGTTTGGTTATGATATATTAATTATCATCAAGAATTCTTGCTGGATGGTAGTGGCTCATGCCTTTATGGGAGACAAAGACAGGTGGTTATCTGTGAGTTCAAGGTCATCCTGGTTTACAGAGTGAGTTCCAGGACTACAGAGAGAAATCCTGTGGGGGGGGGGGGACAAAAAAAAACCAAACAAAAAAAACAATAACAACAAAAGAGTTTCTTGGAAATTATAAGATATAGCATAAAGGTTTTTTAAATATATAAGTGCCATTTTAAAGAAATAGCACATTTACAGGAGTTTAATGAATTCTTTTTAAGTAACTTTGTTTTTTGCTTTTGTGGTTCTTTTGAAATTTCGAGCCACCACTGAAGGACCTTGAAAAACTCATGCAAGAGTTGGGGCCTCTGGCATACATGCTGTGTAGGATATACAAGTGTAAGAAGTGCCAAAGGGTATGGACTACGGTTATTAAGTAGAGGCAGCCAGGATGGGTGAGTATCAACGTCAAGTTCCTGTGAACGTGAGGCTTAGGTCGGCAGCAGCACAGCGACCGGGAGTCCGTGCAGCAAGAACACTCACCGACTGGACGAGCAGGGCCCCCACCTTCTGCTGGGCATGCCACGTCTGCACACAGTGCCGCACCTGCTCCAGGAACTGCTCGTGGTGTTCCAGAAGCTCAGGGATCTGGTCGAAGATCTCATCCACCAGAGATGGGTCACACAGCAAGGAGTTCTCCGGCTGCTTCAGAGGCTGCATGTAACCCTGGAGGACCCACAGGATCAGTGTGTCTCCTGCAGAGGTGGCACCCCACCTCACCTGCACTGTCTTTCCGCAGGGCCTGCAACTTGGCAGTGGCAGGAAAATCCCGTCCCCTAAAATGGTGTTCTTGCCTAGTCCAGGCTTAGCAGAGGACAGGGCACAGGGGAGGAAGGCCAGAGGCAAGAAAAGACTTGGAGGGAAGCAAGATGGGAGGGTGGGGCGCTTTCCAGGAGACCAACAGGTACTTATTGATAATCATCACATGCTAGGCCTTGAACAAGAAAGACCCAAAAGATGAGTGTGGTGGTTTACACCTGCAATCTGTCCTCAGGAGGTTGAGACAGGAGGGTTACCATAAATTTAAGGTCAGCTTGGGCTACATAGTGAGATCTTATCTCAAAAAATAGCCAGTAGCCGGGCGGTGGTGGTGCACACCTATAATCCCAGCACTCAGTCAGGCGGATCTCTGTGAGTTTGAGGACAGCCTGGTCTACAGAGTGAGTTCCAGGACAGCCAGAGCTACACAGAGAAACCCTGTCTCCAAAAATAACAACAACAAAACAAACAAAAAAACAAAATAAAACAAAACAACAACAACAGAAAGAAAGAAAGAAAAAAGAAAGAAAAGAAGAATAGATCTGGTTTATACCAGTCAAATGAAGCACTCAAATGAAAGGAATATGGAAAACAAAACCTCATTTTACCAAATCTAAGATACACTGTGGTATTTTTTAGTTACCGTTAAGGGGGGAAAAAAACCACCTCAATTAAATTATGCTCTCTGCTAGCGACTGTACGGGGAACTCTGCTTCACAGAAATGTGGAGGCCTTCCATCTCGGGACTGCATGAGGACCTCGGGTGAGGAGTTAAAGTGACGGCAGGCAGGGCCCTGGAAGTCAACTCCGACGTTACTAGAGGCCTGTACTGAATACTAGGTAAAAGGTTTCTGGATTTCCGGGGCAGTCTGCGACTAAAATTCCTGTTTTCCACACACATCTGCATTCAGTGGTGTTTTCTAAGCATGAACAGCCTGCCCCTCGGCGGGCAAGCCTATGGAGAGATCGCCCTCTACTGGCCCTCCGCGGGCAAGCCTATGGAGAGATCGCCCTCTACTGGCCCATGCTGCAACTGCAAGCCAAAAAAGATGAAGGCGGTTCTTGAAAAGGCAGATGTGATGCTAATTTATAAAATAACATTTATATTAAACATTTAAAAACATTTGCTTGTTTTGTAAAACAAATTTGAAATTCAAGCTGAATATAATTCTCTTGGCTGGTTGAAGATTCTGAAAAGGCTCAGGATGACTGAGTAGCTAGCAGCCGTCCTCCCTATCAGAGCTCTCTGACTGGGTCAGGATCGGTTTTTTCTCACAGGGCAGAAGTGACACCACTCACCTCTGGGTCACCTGAAGAGTATCAGCCCAAAGTTCCACACCTGAGCTGGAACCCGAGCAGAGGCAGCCACCCAATGTAAGCCAGGAGAGGAGGGGTGCAGGGAGCCAAGGGGAGGAAAACTGCTCAGGAAAAGGCTGTTTCTTAGCTGAAAGTATTGGGACTCAAGGCAGGACTCCAGGATGGGGTAACACCAGAAAAGGAAATAGACTTAGGGCCCAGGTTCAAATCCCACCTCCTGGCTGCTGACCTTGGCACTTGGCTCCTTTCTGTTGTTTTGTTTGTTTTTATCTGAACTGACTAAGTAGTCAGCGCAGCCCTGAATCCCAACCCCCTTGTTGCCTACTCAAGCTGAGGTCGCAGGCTCACATCACCACACCTGGCTCCTCTAGTATTGTTTTCTGTTTTGGAGACAGGCTCTTGCTTTGCAGCCCAGCCTAGTCCTAAACTCCCCATTCTGCTACCTCTAAAATACCAAGATGACAGACAGGTGCCACCACGAGAGGCCTTAATGCTTTTACTTAAATTCTTGTCTTGCAGGACTCCTACCAATTCACTTTGGGAGGCAGTGGTCACTGAGCTAGTGCCCATCTCTGTTCCAGAGTCTTTGCTTCCTTGTTCAGACAACTCATAATTTCTTTCTCACAAGGTTTACAAAGGTTGAAGCAATTTTGCACACATACACACAGGCAGTATGTGAGAAGCTACACATCTCTCCTGAGATGTGCATTTGGGACAATGGCTATTATGATCTCCACTCTATAGCCAGAGCAGGGGAGGTACAACTGTGCCCAAGATTTGTTCCAGCTTGCACAGGTGACCAGGAAGTGAAGCAAAGTTTGAGCAGCAGAGTCTTGCTCCAGAACCCTGGAGGGATGTCTTCCATCCACACTTCCAGGCTGCGGGTACCCCTGGGCCTTAAGTTCAGGGAATAATCCACTGCTCACCGCTACCTCTCCCCTCCCACCCAGAGGCCTTCTCCTCCAGCCCTGCTTGCTAATAGGGCCCAGCAGACTCAGATGCCAGGCCTGCCTGATCCGTACACCACCACTCCTCTCTGCCAACAGGCCCGAGAGGCAACACCATCTTTCCATCTTCGAATACTCCGAGAGAATATGAGAATAACTTCATTTTACAGGTGAAATCAAGGCCTGGAAAAGGGAAGTGACTCAAATTCCTGTCGTCCAGAAGGAGGTAAGTGACCTAAGCTAGGGCCAGCTGACCCTACCAGCACCAACCCTTACTCTCCTGTCTGACATCTTAGGAATCCCTCCTCAGGTTTTCTTGTGCCCGCAGAAGACCCTAGCCCTTGCCTGGTTTCCTGTCTTTCTCCTTGGCAGTCACACTAGGCACTCCTGATTTCCTCCGCTGTCCTGGTCTTTGCTGGTGTTGTACCCTCTGCCCATCCCCCCCAGTGGGGTCTCTGCTGATACCCTACCCATCTTTTAGGTCTCTGTTGGACACTCCAAACCCAGAGTCACCTTCCCTGAACCCACACAGGAAGTGTTCATTCTATGCTCTTATATATATGAGCATTTTAATAAAAAACAGAGGTAATGTGTTTCTTTGTGGTGAAACAGGACAAAAGAAAAAATTGTCACTTTGACAAATTTCCTTCATTTGTTTTTTTTTTTAAATAGTTTCTCATGAATTTCAGGTTACCCTTGAACTATCTGTTAGTCAAAGATGACCTTGTATTTGTGATTTTCTTGCCTCTGCATCCTAAGCACTGAGATCACAGGTGTGAGACACCATACTTGGTTTATGAAGTCCTGGGCATCAAACCAGGGCTTCTTGCATGCTAGACAGCACTCTTTTGAGCGACTTCTGAGCCACACTGTAATCAATTTTAAGTTCACAGATTAGTACACACGCATTCATACTCCTGTGTAAACATCAACTTCATCTCCCAGCTGGAAGCTCTGACCACTGCACACTAACTCCCCACAGTGTTCCCCAGCCCCAGCCTCCCTTGGACCCGGCCACCACCACCACACCTTCTCTCTGTCAGTGTTGCGGCGTGGGGCGGAATCAACCTCCCTTTCGGGTGCAGCAATACCCTTGAATTCTGCATCACCAGCAGCCAGGTGTGACTTGTCCCACTGAACAGCCTGTAAGCTCCAGGGAACAGGTCCTTGTCCCTCCGGCTCACAGCTGAATGGCGCCCCTGCCCTGCCTAGACAGTAGTGTTTAGTCTATAGAAGGGCTCTATACAGATTTGTGGAAGTCAAAGGAGGAGAGGGAGAGTAGGAAGGCTGATTAGTTCTAGGTATTTCCTGGGTTCTACTTCACCCTGAACTGTGGAGGCATGAGCAAGTTCATCTTTAATCGTGCTTGTGAGCTCCGTTTAGGGTCTGGGCCTCTGCAGTTCACGCAGAGCTGGTCCTGCCATAGATGCGCCCACACCTCCTCTGTTCTCCACCTTTCCCAGGCTAGGGGCCCAGGGAACCGCACGCCCATGACACAATCCCTGGAACCCACCACCTCCTAAGTGTCTGCCCCCGCCCCATTCTGCTATGGTCGGTGCCCTTACTGGAACTCCATAGCCCTGGTTTGGCCTCCTCTCCTGGTTTGGCTCATTGTTCCAGCAGTCATACAGAATTCCCCACGTGCGAGTCCAACCACATGCCCACCTGACTCAAAACTCTCTACTGAATATCCAGAACCCCACTGTGGTACAAATCCTTCTCCTGGGACTCAAGGACCCCATGGCAAGACCCCTGCTGGCTCCTGCAATAGCACCCAAGACCCAGCCCCTCAGACTGCACACCACGCGGCTCCCTCGGCAGATGCCACCAACTGTACCTCTCTGACGAATTCTGGTCCAGCATCTTCCACGCCTCTAGAGCAGTGGTTCTCAACTTTCCTAGTGCCATGAAGCTTTAATTCACGCTCTGGTGACCCCAACCATAAAATTATTTTCATTGCTACTTCATAACTGTAATTTTGCTACTGTTATAAATAGTAATGCAAGTATCTGATATGCAGGGGATCAGATATGTCATCCCAAAGGGCTCGAGACCCACAGGTTGAAAATCACTAGAGTCCCATCTACTCAGCAGGGTTCTTCTTTCCTTGCCCTTGGGCTTCGTGCACCTGGACCAGGGCCTGCCTACAGTAGATACTCAGTATTTAATTCTGGTGTCAGAAAAGGCATGCTCGAGGAGGTGCAAAGCTGTCCAGGGCTGCTGTGGGAACATGGAAGCAATGGGGTGGAGACTCCCACTCTCCCTGTGACTCCTGTTCTCTCCCCTGCAGGGGGAGACCTCTTCCTTCAGGGTGGCCACATCAGGGATTCTCTACACAGTGGTGGTATGTGCCAGGGAGACAGCTCTTTGGTCTCAACCCCTGTGCCTGCTGCCCACACTTGGAATGTTGCTCTCGGGCCTAGGCCATGGGCCTCACCTGCATCAGGGTGCGCAGTGACTCCACATAAGACTGCTCCGTGTCCAGCAGGGTCATGGTGACGTGCTTCCGCATATCCTGTGGGGAAAGGAGTAGAAAGTGAGTGGGCCTTTGTTCCCTTAGCCTCTTGCACCTGCAGCTACGTGCAAGCTCATCGACACAGCCCGAGATCCTTTCCCTGCCTGCTTCTTGCCCCCAGAAATAGTTTCCCAAAGCATCCTGGACCTCCACCCTGCCAGGTCCCTGCTTGGGTATTCCATGTTCTCCCATCCCAACAGGTTCTGGACAAAGACAAAAACCCAACAACAATAAACTCTCATATTTACAAAGGACGATGCCTCCGGCTACACCCACTCCAGGGACTACTCTGGAAATGGCAAGTTCCAACTTGCTGCTAAGAGACATGTTTGACCTGGCTGTATGTCACAGCATCCCTCAGAGTAGATGCGGCCACTTCCTGCCAGGTGAAGACACTGCAGCCCCGGGAAGAAAAGTTGGTGCTAGAAGTTGCAGAGTAGAGAGTGTTCTGACGCTTAGGACACAGAACCCTTCTTCGTACCAGGCCTACTTCTGGGCACTTCTTTTTCCCAGTACTCTTGACCACCTGTGTAGGACATGGTTTTCCCATTTCTTATCTGTTTTCTTTGCATGTGTATGTGTGGCGGGGATCTATGTGCACGCATGTACAGGTTCTATCACCCACGCAGGCATGTGTGAACACAGGAGGCCAATGTCAGGTGTCTCCCTTTATTAATTCCCAAATTATTTTATTTATTTATTTATTTATTTATTTATTTATTTATTTATTTATTTATTTATTTATTATTTACTTTTTGACACATAGTCTCTCCCTGAACCTGGAGCCCACAGCTAGCCTGGCAGGCCAGGGAGCCCATCTCTGCTCTCCAGCACTAGGCTTACAGACACACACTAGGGTTACAGATGCACACTGCTCTACCAACTTTTACAATTCTGGGATGGAAACATAGGTGCTCATGCTTACCCTTCAGGCCATCTCACCAAGCCTCTTTCTCCTTTCAGGCAAGGACTTACAAAAGACCAGGATAACCTTGAGTTCCTGACCCTCCTGCCTCCACTTCCCTAGTGCTAGGTTACAGGCATACACTAGCACATCTGGCTTATAGCTCTGTCCGTGCTCTAGGCAAGCACTGCACCAACTGAGCTACAAGTCCAGACTGTGTCTCCTCATTTCCCTGGGGGTCACTCAGCATCTGCACTCATCCCAAGGGACTGGATCCCTGCCTCTGTCAAGATATAGTCTACCCCGTGGGAAGACTTTGTTAGAAGAAGTTTGAGGATTTGCCCTGGCTTGGCCCTGAGGCAGAACTCACCTGCTGCCAACCTCAGCAGTTCCCGATCTTATCCAGGGAACCTTACAACATAGCACCCGTCCCAAAGCAGCTTCTCTGCCCTGACGGGGACTCGACCCCAGAACTCCATACTGACACTCGAGCTTGTAGACTGGCCCTAGACAAGGTGTGGGGCTCACAATCTGGCTGGGCCGTGCCTGGGGCTCCAGGCATCAAGACCTGTAGGTTTTTTTTGTGTGGAAATTCCAGAGTGAGTGCTCCTGCTTGAATATCTCTCCAGTCTTCAGGGGCCCCTGAGGGAAGCGGGGCTGACATGTGTTACTGCTCTGCCCATCCCTGGTCTGCTGCGGGACCCTGGTTATTAGCATTTGTTTTGTTTCTAGTTGAGCCTAGGTCTTGCTCTGCAGTTCAGTATTCAGCCCAGGATCCAGAGGCACAACCTAGCTGCCTGCTTACTTTTCGAACCATGGTGAGCTTAGCCCGGGTGCTGTTCCCTCTGACCCTGGAATGAGTTGAGGAATCAGTATTGTTCCTTAGTAGCTGACAAGGAGGCTCCCT
Source organism: Microtus pennsylvanicus (assembly GCF_037038515.1). Classification (NCBI taxonomy): domain Eukaryota; kingdom Metazoa; phylum Chordata; class Mammalia; order Rodentia; family Cricetidae; genus Microtus; species Microtus pennsylvanicus. Next base: position 41,896,683 of record NC_134583.1, read on the forward strand.
CAGAAGGGGGCACCCATGCTAAGGTCTACTGAGGTAACATCTCCTTGGGACACAGAAGGCTGGGTTGCTCCATCTCTGCAAGCTCTGGGCTGTGATGTCTGCCCGAGGCCCTACCTCGGAGACCCCAACTATGAGCAGGCCAGTTTATACTGGGTGCTTCTGGGGCCTTTAAAAACTCAAAGCAGCGCTGGTTCGATGACGGGGACCAGGAGGTGTCCACACACCATCCCTTCTCATCTCACAGGTGTTTTCTGACTATAAGATAGCTAAATCAGCCTTTGAGGCTCACCACTACCACCCTCTGCCCACACTCACTGGCCTGCCAGCCCCAACCTGGGTCACGGTCAGAGAAGTTTCCTGAGAGGCAGGGCTGGCGCTGGGCCTGCTGGCCAGGAGGCAGGGGTGGTAGTGGGAGCTGACACTGCAATGTCGTCTCTCCCAGCCTCCTCCCTGCTGCCAGCACAGTGGATCATCATTCAGCTGTCAGGTAAAGCACAGAAAACAAGGCCAGCTCCTTGTCACCGCACGTGTCCAGACACAGGGGCAGGATGGGAGGGGGCGGGGGTAGGAGATGGAGGGACAATGCAGCTGTCAACCAGATCGGCAGGCCCACCTGTTCCAGGAAGGCCAACCCTGCTTCCCTCCAGATCCCCTCACCACAGGCAGGGCCCCAGCACAGGGACCAGGATGTGTGGGAAGGTGGAAGATTGAGACCCTGATGACAGAGAGAGGCCATGAAGGCAAGATGCCTTGTATCAAGATGAAAATGCAGCCCAGTTATCCAGCTGCGAGCTAGGACATCCTGCCGAGAGCCCTGGAGCAATGAAGGCACATGGACATGACACAGTAAAGTCCCCGGCTGAGGTTAGAGCCCTAGTCCCCATTGTGCCCAGAGCATGGAACAGGATCGGCCCAGACAAACCTACAAAAACAAGGCACATCCCTGGAACCCTCCCCCTCCAGAGAGGCAGCCGGAGGCAGGAATGGGGACACCACCTTCTCCACAGCACAGAAGTATGACATCCCCAGGCTCCATAGTTCCAGTGAGGAGATGGCAAAGGGGAAGCAATGCTGGCTACTCCCAGCACATTCAAACCTGAAGGAGGCTGGAAATCTGGCTTTCCTAGAGACCCAGGGTAGCCCAGCAACAAATCTGCTTTCATCTGATTCTCTTTACTGCCCTATGTCTAGACCCTTAGTGCCCAGAGAACCCGCCAGCACAGTCCTCACCATCAGTCTCTGCCTGCATCTGATGTCAGCCCTCCCCAAGCTCAGGGTTGGCAGGCAGGCAGGCAGGCAGGCAGGTTCCTGGTGCCTGATCCAAGTTCCAGGCCCTGTTCTCCAGCATCTGCCCACGCACGCGTCCCCTGTATCTGCGACATCCTAGGCCAAGACCCAGGTTCCCGGCTGCCCCTCCCCCTCTCGGTACCTGGGCCTCCCCTGGTTCCTCCGTGGTGTCAGAGCCCCCGCCCCCGGCGGACTCCCCGGAGGCGGCAGCCGAGCCCAGATCGCCCATGTCTTCCAGCGCGATGGTGAACTGGGCCAGGGTCTTCACCATCTGTAGCATGCGGCCGGGCCGCCGCCGGGGCGGACACTGCGCCGAGTCGGCGGGCCCCCTCCCACCCGCGCTCCTCCCGGTCCTCAGCCCAGCCGCGGAGGGAGTGTTCGCAGCGGCGTCGGTGTGAGCGCAGCCGGCGGTGGCACTGCGGCCTCCTCCGCATTAGAGAGCGAGCGAGCGAGCGAATGAGCGAGCGAACGAGCGCTCAGCTTAGCAGGGGGAAAGTTCCGCCCCCTGCGCGCCGCCCCTTCGCCACCAGGCTTCGCACTCCGCCCCAGGACACAAGTCACACACACCCGCGGACAAGGACGCGTCCACTGCTGTATCTGGCGCGCAAGCACAGATTTACACTCAGGAGCCACGCATGAACTGAGTTAGTACAGAACAGGTCCAGGTGCTGGGTATATTAGAGTAGGTCAGGGTCAAGGGCAATCACTTTAATATGTACCTTACCCACACAGATCCCAAATCCCGACACCCATGAGTCTGACCCAACACAGCTCACAATCATGTGGACTTCCTTGTTCAACAACAACAGACAGGATGGCAGAAGCAGGCAACCATGCAGGAATCGAGCTCGGGTCTCTGGAAACCTGACTGGCTCTGATGTAATAAAGAAGGGGCTGTCACCCTAAACACCCCACTGAGTCACCACCTCACACAGCTAAATCAGCGTCCAGCCCTTCCAGTGCCTCTCCTCAAATCCCAGGAAAAGGCCAGAACCTACCCCAGACCTGTAGTGATATTTTGTTTGTGTTTTAACAACTAAAGCTTTTCTGAAGATCAGAGCGCAGAGCTAAGCCACTAGTGGCCAGGGAGAGGTGGCCCACACCTTTAATCCCAGGAGACAGAGGTAGAGGGGGTTCTCTGTTAGTTCAAGGCCACCCTGATCTGGTGTGGGAGGTCCTGTCTATGTGTTGCTTTTATTGGTTAATGAATAAAGAAACTGCTTTGGACCTGTAGCAGGGCAGAACTTAGGTAGGCGGGGAAGACTGAACTGAATGCTGGGAAGAAGAGAGACGCTATAGAGTTGCAACCAGAATCAGACATGCTGAAACTTTGTTGGTAAGCCACTGTCAGATTAATAGAAATGGGTTAAATTAATATAAGAGTTAACCAATAAGAAGCTAGAACTAACGGGCCAAGCAATGATTTAATTAATACGGTTTCTGTGTCATTATTTCGGTTCTGGGCGGCTGGGATGAACAAGCTGCTCCCTCTTACTACACTGAACTACACAAGATTGACTCTGTAAAGGAGAAACAGCCAGGCAGTGGTTGTTCACACAAAGGTGATCCCAGCACTTGGGAGGTGGAGACAGGAATGATATGGCTGGGTGGGGGGAGAAATAGAAGGTGGGAGACGACAGGAGCTCACTGCAGTCTGAGGTTTGGTGGAGACAGAGGCAATCTGGAGATGCAGTTTGAGGACAGGATCGCCTTTTCAGTAAGAGGATTCGGTAGAGATAAATGGTCTCTCTAGTGGCTGGGTACCCTGATTCTCTGGTCTCTTAGCTTGCACCCCCTAATACCTGACTCTGGGTTTTATTATAACCAATTAGAATTTGTGCAACACAGACCCACTTGGAATGGGTGATGAACAACTTTGACACCAACGCCCACTAGACACTAGAAAGGTGGTCCATACATCCTGCAGCTGTGTCTTAACCCTGGCTAGCTTCATCTCCTTGAATGTTGGGGGTTCCCGCACTCACCAAGCTCCCTGGTGACCCCCTTTCTCTCTGATTTCCTGAGCAATGGCACACTGGACCTCCATCACCCAAGCCAGGCTTAGCCTTGTTCCCTGCTATCCACCCAACTCTCGCTTACCTCAGGGCCTCAACCTAAGTCACCTCCTCTAGGAAGACCTCCTGTGTCCTCAGATTAGGTCTTGTGTGTCTGTTCTATGGTCTCCAATATCTTCGGCTTCCCTTTCCTAACCACAGGCAGTCTGTAACAATACATTTGAGCAATGACTAGATAGATCCCTTCTCCCAGGAGACTGCTGGCTCCCTGAGGTAAGGGCCCTTGGTGTTCATTAGACAAGGCACTGGACACAGGGGATGATTGGTTGACAGACCAGTCTCCAATAGCTGTCCTCTGTTTTCCAGCCAGCCTGTGCAAGTTTCTGGGCATCCATTTGACATCCATCCCTCATCCCTGTATTCAGTCCTACTTCCTTACCAGTGCTGAAGATTGAAGTTGAAACCTCCCAAATGCTAAGCAAGGGGCAGATGAGCTTTCTTTTCCTTCTTTCTTTTCGTTCCTTCCTTCCTTCCCTCCCTCCCTCCCTCCTTCCTTCCTTCCTGTGGATGTTTGCTTGAGCCTGGGTCTTCCTATGTAACTCAGGCTACCCTCAAATTCAAGACCCTGCTGGGGATGTAGACTAGCAGAAGAGAGATTGCCTTCTTCCCTGTGGGAGGTCTTGAGTCCAATCCCAAAATCCCACAGAACCTTTTTTTTTTTTAAAGTGCTGAGCTGGAGAGATGGTTCAGAGCTCAAGAGCACTAGCTGCTCTTCCAGAGGTCTTGAGTTTTATTCCCAGCAACCACATGGTGGCTCATAACCATCTGTAACAAGATCTGATGCCCTCTTCTGGCCTGCAGGGGTGCATGAAAGCAGAACATAAAATACATAATATACATACACAATAAATACTTTTTTTTTATAAAAAAAAGTGCTTATAACTTTTGCTTATACAAGGTGGTATACACCTATAATCTCAATACTTGGGTAGTAGAGGCAGAAGTTTCAACGTCATCCTCAACTATAGCAAGTTCAAGGTCAGCCTGGGTCTCAGAAAAAAAACAAAAACAAAAACAAAACCAAAAACAACAGGTCTGGGAATACAGTTCATTGGTGGAGCTCTTGCCTAGGTTCATTTTCCAGCACTGCATAAAAAGTTCCATGACTCTCCTGCCTCCTGAGTATGAGCCTTACAAGCATGCATGCTTGTGCCTGGCACAAATGAATTATACTCAGTTACACCTGAAGAGGCAGGCCATGGGGCTAGGATTCTGGGGTAGCAAGATCAGCACAGATGATCTTGATTTATTACAGTATCTTTATTTATTTATTACAGTATCAGAGCCAATACTGGGTAGTGCTTAGTAAATTTGTGTTGCATCAATGAATGGAGTCGGCTATGTCCCTTGGGCCCCCTGGATACATTGAATGAAAGAACGAATGCAGGAAGAAGTGTGGCAGGCCCTTTCCTGGTCCCTGGACTGACTGCCCAAGATCTCCTAGGAATGTGCTGAAAAGCACAGTCCCCCCTCCCACAAAGGATCTCAAACTCTACCCTAGGTTGGAGTCAGGAACCAGCTGCATGCATCTGTCTCTTCCCTTTCCAGGGGACTGCCTTGCCCCACAGCTTGCTCCTCCTCTTCCTCATCAGTGTAGTAGGAGAGAGAGCGGGCCCTTTGTTCCATTCTGCCTGGCTAGCTTACACCCGAAATAATCACACAGAAATTGTATTAATTAAATTACTGCCTGGCCCATTATTTAACCCATTTTTTTTAAATTTTATTTATTTATTTATTTATTTATTTATTTATTTATTATGTATACAATATTCTGTCTGTGTCTATGCTCAAAGGCCAGAAGAGGGCACCAGACCCCATTACAGATGGTTGTGAGCCACCATGTGGTTGCTGGGAATTGAACTCAGGACCTTTGGAAGAGCAGGCAATGCTCTTAACCTCTGAGCCATCTCTCCAGCCCTATTTAACCCATTTTTAATAATCTGTGTTCACCACCACGAGGTCGTGGCTTACTGGGAAAGATTCAGTATGTCTGACCTGGCGGCTGGCTCCATGGCAGCAATCCCTGTCTCTGCTTTTTTCCTCCCAGAATTCTGTTCTGTCTACTCCGCCCACATAAGTTCTGCCCTATCAAAAGGCCAAGGCAGCCTCTTTATTTAACCAATGAAAGCAACACACAAGCAGAAGGACCTCCTACACCACATCAGGGTAGGAGTGCTGGAGGAGGACGGAAAGAAGGAGAACGTCCACGTACAGGGTGGGCAGCCAGGACTCACACATGGCCCGAGGGCTGGCTGCCTGGAGATCTCACTGGAGATCTTTAAACCATGTTTGGCTAGCAGAGTATCTCCTCCCATTTGGCCCTCTCTCAAACTACATGATCTTGGCCTCACTTCTTCTTAGCGGCTGAGAGACAGTGCATAGTATGTGTGGGGTGGGAGGGGTCTTGGCAGAGTGCAGCTCAACCATCCACCCATCCATCCATCCATCCACCCATCCATCCATCCATCCACCCACCCACCCATCCATCCATCCATCCATCCATCCCTCCCTCCCTCCCTCCCTCCCTCCCTCCCTCCCTCCCTCCCTCACTTGTGCCAGCAGGACAGCATTCAGAAGAATGAAGCCACCGTTGCTGGCTTCCGGGGGAAAGCAGTCATGGGAGGCCTTGAACAGGTACGGAGGTCAAGAGATACAGGAGTGCACGGTGGGTAACGGGATCCAAGCCTGTTGCCATGGCACTGGGTGCCCATGGGGCAGATCCATGAATGGAAGCTGAGGGAGGGAACAGTAGCACAGCGGCTGAGACAGGGCATCATTAGAGCTCTTTCAGGACAGGGTCTACCAGAGTGAGGCAGAGGGCACCAGGTACCCAGCGCCTGATGCGAGTAACGTTCTGAGGTTCCTGAGTGCCAATCTGGGCTGAGACTAAAGGCATGCACCCTGATTGCCCGGCTTATCCCCCTCTTAGAGTTCTGTGGATGTTTGGAATAGGTCACAGAACAGTTTTGTTCTCATAATTTACATTTACTTATTTATTTATCTATTATTTATTTTTTTATATGTGGGGGTGGGTGGACACATGTCCATGTGTGGCGGTCAGAGAACAACTTTTGGCAGTCAACTCTCTCCTTACTTGGACCTTTAGGCTTCGCATCAAGAGACTTTACTTCTGAGTCATCCTGCCAGCCCCAAAAAGAGTTTTTGTAAGCATGAAGGCCTGTCCGTTTCCATACCACACCCATATTCCACCCTGGGTATCTCCATGGGATGTGGATCACATGAGAAGGTTCAGCCACACTAGACCAATACTCATTCCAGACAAGACCGCTGGGCCCCTGGCTCTGAGAACACCCTTCTGTCGGTCTCAGGGAATCCCTGGTCCTCCAGCTTCCACCAGGTCTGTCGAGAACTCCCCCATCTCACGGGCCCCCAAACACCATCCACTCGACTCAGCGTCTGAGTGCTAACAAGACCCTATTTGCGGTCCTGCAGCTACTATGGGACCAATGGTAATAAAGGCTAGATACAGGATGGACCAATTAAAGAGTGGTGGAATGATTAAAGACAAATAAATAAATGGAGGGATGGCATTACCGGCTCAGTGGGAGGTAAACACATGACACTTGATTTATTCAGTGAACTCCTAATGAGTACCTACCAGATGCCAAACATCATTCTAGGAATTTAAAGATAAGGTCTTGGGTTAGGAGAAGGCTAAGCATATGGCTGGGCAGGCGAAAGTACTTGTCACTCAAGTCTGATGACTTAAGTTCCATCACTAGAACCCACATAAAAAGCCAGATGGAGTAGCATGCACCTGTAACCCCAGCATTCCTAGGGTGAGATAGGGGGCAGAAATGAGAAATTACAAAGTACAAAGGCTAGCTAGCCTGGAATGTATAGCACAGCATAAAAGAATAAGAGAGAAGTCGGGCGGTGGTGGCGCACACCTTAATCTCAGCTCTTGGGAGGCAGAGGCAGGCGGATCTCTGTGAGTTCGAGGCCAGCCTGGTCTACAAGAGCTAGTTCCAGGACAGGAACCAAAGCTACAGAGAAACCTGGAAAAACAAACAAACAAACAAACAGCCAGGAGAACAAGAGAGAGCCTGCCTCAAAAAGGTGGAAGGAGAGAGAGCGCTAACTCCAGAGAACTTGTCCCTGACTCCACACGCTGTGTCACACGTGTACGCATTCCACCCCCACACACAAGAAGAAGTCCTGAAAGAAATGACAAACAACAAAGGCAGCTGTGGAGGCAGGAGGATCAGAACTCAAGGTCATTCTCAATAGGCAAGATGGAGACCAGCCAGAGATACATGAGACCTTGTCTCAAGAGAGCGAAGGCCGTTCCAAGAGAGACATGCAGTTCCGGGAGCCTCTCCTGCCTGTCTGACCGCGGAGCTGCCCACCCTGGTAACATGGGAAGTCTCATGAGGGCTCCTCAGCATCACAAATGCTGTCTGCACAGCTTCCAGGGCCAAGCCTCATTACTGCTTTGCGAGAACTGGCGCCTTGGTCCCCAACCTACATCAGGGCTCAATTTCTTGTAACTCTCCCATTTTATAAACCAGGAAAGCAATGCTTAAAGATGCCGTCTTGCTAGTAAGGGTCCTCCTAACTGCCTTCAGGTCCCTTTCCTGTGGGGTGAGCTCACCTGGACTTCCCAGGCTTACTGGCTATCCAAGTCACCTTCCTCTGGTCTCTTCTGCTCCAAGTCAATGATATAAACAGGCATGTTTTAGAGGTGAACACAATGCTGTGCACAGGTCAGGCCAGGATCAAGGCTGATCGTCCCTGGGAACTCGGCCCTGGCTCCTAGCCAGACAGACTGTCTGGTGCTCCTGGCCCCACCCATATCCATGAGAGTAGAGTTGGTACTACATGTTCCCAGCCTTACGGGCCATCCCATTTGTTCCCCAATGGCTGCCACCTCCTCTGGTCCCCAGAGTCATCAAGGAGACAAAAGTTCCCAAAGGAGTTTGTGGTATGGACACCAAGATGGCTGCTCTGGAGCCACATATTTCAGGTTCAAATCCTCACTGGGCCACTTACTTAGGATGTGGGTAGATATGTCACTTCATTTCCTGGGGCCCCTGCCCCTCCTTCCCCCCACCCATCCATTCTCCTTGGTTTCCTAGGCCACTTCCTGCTCTCCACAGACCCTCCCTTCTGGAAGAAGAGGCCTCTTAAGGTTTCCCAGTTCCTAGGCCTCAGAGTGTTGGGAGCTGTGAACCCCCCAAATCCTGAATTTCTGGTAAACAACTTGTAATGTTTGCAGCTGCTCTGAGCACGAGACCCTCAGGAGTTCCTGATGACAGGGGAGTGGCTTCTGGGGGGGTTGGTTGGGGCATGGCTATCAGTTAAGATTCTCTATATAAGCTGCCCTGGACACAATAAAGGGGGCATTCTTGTTTCAAGGAAGACCCGTGTCTCTGTCTGTGTGTCTTTGTGTGTTTTGACCTCCAGCCCCTTGCCCTGTTCACGAACTGTATGGTGGAGCGTAGAGTGTAGACGGGCGTGGTGCGCTACATCATAGGCCACTATGTCCAAGATGCAAAGTTCTCTGGGGACCAGCTGCGCTTGGTGCAGCTCCAGGACTGGAGAGTGTGCTGTGGGGACATACGGGAGAGCTCCAGGGCCCACGGAGCTTTCAAGACAGAGTCCTAAACAGACAGAGGACTATGGATGACATCTGTGTGGCTTCTCTGTCAGCGGCCATCTACAGACATGACTGCACAGTTATCTGGGGTAACTGACCATGTGGTTATGTGGCAGAGGTTAAAAACTGAAGGGTCTTTCAATAATGACCGAAGCCAGTCACACTCCAAATAACCACAAATAGAAAATGACAGCAGATGGGCGAGCTCTCACTTACAGAGCATTTGCTATACACAGACATGGACAGAGTCATTTTCTTCTCACAGCCATCCCAGGTCGATGTATCTGTGACATCGCCTATGATGCTTGATGTGGGATCTCCCTCTGTATGCTGTGATTATCATTAAGGAATAAAGAAAACTGGCTTGGCCTGATAGGGAAGAACAGAGGTAGGCGGAGAAAACTAAACTGAATGCTGGGGAAAGGAGGCAGAGTCAGGAGAAACCATGTAGCCCCACCGGAGCCGGATGAAACTTTAGCCAGTAAGCCACAGCCATGTGGTGATACACAGATGAATAGAAACGGGTTAAATTAAGATGTACGAGTTAGCCAATAAGAAGCTAGAGCTAGTGGGCCAAGCAGTGATTTAATCAATACGGTTTCCGTGTGATTATTTTGGTTCTGGATGGCTGGGACAGACAATCAGCTCCTTACAACAGATGCTGACACTCTTCTCATATGGGGATGAGACCCAGGGTCCTTCAGACTAGGTGGGCCTTTGCTGTCCTTGAATACAGAACACAGGCAGAAGAGAGGCTACATAACACCTAAAACTTGCTCCACGCTCCCCTTTGTGGTGGAAGGGATTCTCGTGTGCTAAGCAAGTACCCACCACTGAGCTGTACCTCTATTCTTTTCTTTGTATTTATTTAATTTATTTAACAAGTTTAGGTTTGTTTATTGCACACACACACGAATGTTTGTGTGCCTGGTGCTCTGGGAGGCAAGAAGAGGGTGTTAAATCCCCTGAAACTAGAGTTATGGATGGTTTTGAGCTACCATGTAGGTGCTGGGACCCAAATCCAAGTCCTCTGCAATAGCAATTAATGCTCTAAACTGCAGAACCATGTCTCTGGCCCCTATTTACTTATTTATTGAGAGAAGATCTTACTATATATAGCCCTGTTGGCCTGGAATTCACAATGATCCTCCTACCTCTGCCTACCAAGTGTATGTTACCACATCTGGCTTCCTCTAGACTTAAAACAGTATTTTTTTTATTTTGATATGGGGTCTCACGAAGTTGCCCAAGTTAGCTCTGAACTCATCTTTAGCCATGGCAAACCTTGAACTTTCTGATCTCAGTCTCCTTAGTAACTAGAATTACAGGCTTGTGCCATGGGGCCTGGCAGCCTGCTTATTCCTTCCTTCCTTCCTTCCTTCCTTCCTTCCTTCCTTCCTTCCTTCCTTCCTTCCTTCCTTCCTTCCTTTCTTTCTTTTTAAAATCTTTATCTATTGAGTATACAGTGTTCTGCCTGCATGTACTGGATACCAGAAGAGGGCGCCAGATCTCACTACAGATGGTTGTGAGCCACCATGTGGCTGCTAGAAATTGAACTCAGGACCAGCCAGTGCTCTTAACTTCTGAGCCACCTCTCCAGTCCAGCCTCCATCTTGGGAGGGAGCCCAGGCCACATACCCTGCGTAGGCAGGTATTCTAACTGACAGTTCTGATGCGTTCCCAGACATCAATATTAGCTGCCAACCTGGAGATGACCCATTCTCCATGGACTCAGCCCAGGCACCACCTGACCACCAGTGCCCGAAAGACTCACAGTGAGAAGAAACGGAAGTCAGTGAGGCAGACAAGGAAACCAGGGCTGTGCAGGCTGTAGGGGGCAGGGCTCGAACCCAGAGCTCTCAATATACTGCAGAAAAGTGAAGCCAGGAAGATTTCTGCTTGAAATCATCTGTTGACCCAGAGGGGTCAGATTGGGACCCCAGCATGGGCAATAGCAGAAAACCAGAGACCCATGGGCTGTAAGGAACAAGAGGCAGCCATCCCTCCCCAGACTGGGGCTCAAGCTTGGCTTCTGCTGGCTGAACCTGGCTGGCCCATCTCTCAGTCCAGAAGAAAACCCCCGAGAAAACCCCTGACCACCACATTGCTGGCCCATCTCAGTCCCCCGGAGTGTGGAATACACCACCATGTTCTCGGTGCGGACTTGTACAGGAAGCTGGTGTTTAATGAGGTGTTTTCTGCATTGTCCTGTGTATGCCTCGTGCTAATCTCGAGTACCCCGTGATAGCTCCCCAGGCCATTCTCCAACATGTTACAGATCTACACTGTACCTGTCTTAGGACCCCAGAGACAAAAACATCTGGCAGCACCTCTCTGCCTTGTCCCAGGAGCACCAAAGCCTATAAAAGAGCACTGAAACCGTATTACAGACGAGGAAAGAACTCGCGTGGAGTGATCTAAGCTGGGAGTCACAGAATATCAGAGCAGTTGATGACTTCACCAGGTTGCAGAGCTTAGGGCACCCTGACTCAGGAAGTGAGGGTGCGGTGGGGGCTGTATCCTCTTTCCTGAATGGCTAATAAATAGATGGAAACAGAAAGGTCTTAATATCTGCCTGCTCCAGGGCTACAGTAATAATAAAAAATAGGGACTAGTATACAATACACATACAGTAGATACATACTATATGTCTTTTGACTTCTTACTGCGACTCAGGTTCCCCTTATGTAAACAGACAAGGGAGGCAGGAAGGTTCAAGTGGGCTTTAAATTCCCACACAAGGTTCCCTAGAGGGTGATGAGGTCATACAGGGAGAAAGGCACAGGGGAGGAAGCCCAAGAGAAAAAGCTGGGGCTCCAGGGCTGCACTTCCATGAAACACTCATAGGTGGCAGCAGAGGCCCACAGGACTGGGATTGTAGGCCATGTGGTTTGAATTTAACCACTGTGATTTTTCTTTTTAAATGTGTGGGTTTTTTTTTCCCTTTTCGTTTTTCTGTCACCCCGCCCCCTTCAGTTTCAAGAAGATACAGCCGAACCTTCTAGGCTGAGAAGGAAAAATTTCTTATCCCAGATAACAGAAGTGGGAGATGGGGGCTGGCGAGTTACCTCAGACCTCAGCAGATGTGAAAAGCAGCTGAGGAGCTTGTCCGCTCTGAAATCAATCTCCGCCTGGTGTCGCCTTCCCCCCCCCCCCCCCCACCGTCTTACTGGAACGAGCCAAGTCCTGCCTGTGTGTGAGGCTACCCTGGATTCACTAACTCTGGCAAGTTTCAATTTTAGGGCCCCCTGGAATATACCTGCTAGCCCTGGACAAGATGTCTGTGCCCTGCCCTGGCTTAGAACCCCAGGATGTGATGACATCCCCTAACAGCTCTAGAAAGTCATCCAAAAATCCAAACCTCGTTCAGAACACTCCCCAGGCCATCCAGGGGGGCTCTAATCCTCAACCATCACCTTCTAGCTGCAAACATCGTTTCCTCAGCCTCAGTTTCCCTGCCTCAGATATGCCAGAAAACTGTAACTCAGTGGCTGCTCTAGATAGGAGGGCTCTTTCCTCTCTCTCCATCCAGTTTGGTAGCATGCAGGGAGGCTGGGGTGAGGGGTCATGGGAACGGAAGTTCCTAGGGTCTGATTCCAGCCCCACCAATTCCCTCCTTTCTTTAGACCCAGGCACAAATGGGGGGGGTGCTCCATTTATGCACTGTTGATAGATATGGGGTGTCTTGCCTGGAGGGTGGAAGATGACTCACTGGGCCATGAGCCAGGCACCCTGGGAAAGGCCAAACCGGCTTCAGGCCAGAGCCCCAGGGAGCAAAGGACAGGGCCTGACTGAGCTGTGTATAAAGCCCAGGGGCTCTCAAAGCCCCACAACCAAAGGAGGCCATCTTCCCCTCTTACACAATGCTAGGAATCCTTCTGCTCAGGCTACCAAAGGCCCAGGGAAACAAGGTGGGTGGGTTCCAGCAGCTGCTATGTGCCCTCCAGCCCAGCGTGCCCAGCGTGCCAGCCTCTCCTGGCCGCCAGCATCAGTGTCTTCCCCCCCCTGGCTGCTCCTTGATCTTGGCTGGACCAAGTCCCAGGAAGCCTTAAATCTTCTCCTTACCAACCTCTTGTTCCTCAGACCAGGACAGGAGCACTGTGATGACCCCCAAGCAGTCTGTCCTTTTTCCTACGCTACAAACCTATGAGGTGCTAGACTTGCACTAGGAAGCTACCAAGGGCACCAAAGGACAGTAACAAATTCTGGGTGTTCCAGACTCCTTTACCCTGACTGTGTGCCCTGACTCTCTAAGGCCTAGAAAAGAGCCCCGTTCTCAGTAAGGTACACACGCAGGACACGGGTGTCAATATAGGCACAGCGAGGCTATGATGTCCATGATCAACTGTCCTGAGATGACGGGACAGAGGAATCATTTCTTTTTACTGGTCATATGGGCATTAAAGTCCCAACACAGAATGTCAGGACCTCAGGACCTCAAGTCTTCACTTGGCCAGAAGTATCCCAGTAGCTAGGTCTCATTTTCCTCACCCCAAGCCTGTATTCCAGGGGACACTGCTACCCACTGGTTACAGCCCTGGTATGCCCGACTTCACTCAACGCCCACAGAAGTTCCTGTCGGCTCACCAGGCCAGCTTTCACAGCTTCCTACCCAGGGTGACTGGATCTGAGTCACACTGGCACAGGTGACGTCTGCCTCTGCCTGACCACAGCAGCTTGTGTTTCTAGGATCTTTCTGGGCTTCTCCGCCAGCCAGTGGCCGGGCTAAGGCTCGTAGGAGAGTCTATCTGAAGGTCAGCCATGTAGGCAGAGGGGTGTGGGCAGAGAAACTTGCTCCTCACATTCTGGGATCAAATGTCACCGGCTCCAGGAAGCCATCCTGACAGCATAGACACCACTCCCCTACCCTGAGCTCCTGGAGTTTTCAGAGTCTCTCCTGTCTTGTGGTTGTTCACAGTAAGTAGCTCTGCTGGGTACCACAGAGTTTACAGACCGCTACAGCCGGGTACCACAGAGTTTACAGGCCGCTACAGCCGGGAACCACAGAGTTTACAGGCCGCTACAGCCCAAATCTCCTAAGATTTCACATCCACTCCGGGGCAAGGAGACTCGCAAGCTAGAATTTACTGTGTTCTCAATAGAAGGCAGTGGCCTGGGTCTTGAATCTTCCCCCTGCCACTGACTACCAAGCAGCTGGAACTTTGGATAAACGTCGTAGCTTCACAGAGCCTGGGGACAGGAAGACAGCAAACATCTAAGAGCAGCAGTTCTAGCTATGGAGGGATCCCCCACTCTGCGCTTAATACCTTCACAGGTGTTGGTTTTAACCTCAAAATGAGCTCACTGAGGACAAGGCAGGACTTGAGATCTTCTAAACAGACAGGACTCCAGTCCCAGGGAATCCTGGGTAGAAGAGGAGTTAGGACGGCTATACCCATCCAGAGTGCCAGGAGAAGGGCTCCTTTCAGGCAGGGGGAAGGCTGAGAGGTGCCATCCTGGGCTCAGGCACAGGAAGCAAGCAGCACTTATATCCACATACTGGACAGTCTCAACAATTTGAAAATAGAGGAAGATAAAGACAAAGAGAGACCAGGCACACCTGTAAGAAGACATCAGAAGTCAACAGTGGGCAGGGCCCAGCAGATGGGGCCAGGGGAGAAGAAGGTACAGCCAGGGACACTCTCTTGATGGCTGCCTAGAAGACCACCTCTGTCCAGCCCTCTCTGTGCCACAAGTGGAACATTTACTGGCAGTACTATCTGCCTTTCCCATTTTCTTGTTTGGAAAACAAATGAGAAGCCAGCTGGGCCTGACCTCCTCCCTACTCCTCTCCCGACTCCCTAGGCCTTCTGCCTCCTCTCTGGACAAGGGCCTCATGGAAAACCCCAGAGGAGAGGCCTTGTGAGCTGTTGTTGCCATAGCAATGGCAGCCCTGGAATTTGACCAATGAAGCCCTGGAGTGGGGGTGGGGAGTTGGTATAGGCCATGCTGGGGGCAGGAAGGAGGGTCCAGAAGCCCAGAAAGTCAAGAAGTAGGAGACAGGAATCCAAAGCCTCTCCAATGGCCTCAGTTTCCCTCTCTGTAAAGGGGCGAGGAATAGCCCTCAGCATCTCCCTTTTTCATTATAATTGATGGATGGAGGAGACAGCCCGGGCAAGGCCAGTTGTCCCCTCTGATAGGTAACCAGGAACTCCAAGGGAAAATCAAATGCCAATTCCAGAGCTGTGGCAGGGAGAGCTTCCGAGATGTGACCTGTCCACTCTTGGCTCCCTGGACCTCCAGAGAGGATGGGGGTGCCTGCTCAGGGTGGGGCGAGAGGACACCCCAAGAATGGCTATGGTTAGACTGAGTCACCTCTCCTGAGACAGTTTATAATGTGTCTGCTCTGGGTAACCCCGGCCCGCCCCTCCTGGCTTGCTGTGCCAGGCTGCTGTGGGTATTTTTAAACAGGTGCCCACCCCTTCGCCGTCCCACCTGCCCACTCCAGGAACACTACCAGCCTTCTGTGTACTTCCACCAAGTCCCAGCAAGTACCAGATCCAAAGCCGCCTCTGTACCCCACCTCCTCCCTCCCAGCCCAGCAGTGGGGAGATATCCAGGGTCCCCAACCAGCTGCACACAGAACTGAGGAAAGCTGTGCCGCCAACTTGTGCCCTCGCCTCCAAACGCCACCCCAGCTCCTTCTTCATCCTTTTGTCCCTGACCCTGGGCAGTCACAACCTCACTCCTCCGCTGACCTTCACACACACCTCAGAAGCTAACACAACTGTGACTTCTCAACTCAAAACACCAGCCACGGTGTGGGAGGGGAGCGAAAATGAGAGCTGGTGCTGTAATTCACATTGTCCAATGGGATACAGCCCATGTAGATCAAAGATTGCAATTCAAAACAAACAAAACAAAACCCATGAAGCATTAGAAGAAAACCTGTGAGAACTGTTTTACAGCCTCGGAATGGGAGACTTTCTAATTGGGGCTCCAAATCGAGCAGCCAGAAAATAGCAGCTTGATAAATTAGACCACATTAAAAACAACAAAAACCTTTCTCTGCCAGCAAGATGACCCCCGTGGTTAACATCGGCTATGGCAAAAGCCTGCTGATCCCCAGAACCCACTCAACAGAGACAAGAGAGAAGCTGATGGTACAAAGTTGTCCCTCTGACCCCCACATGCACACTCTGGCATGTGTTCACACAAACTAGTCAAAGTTTTTTTAAATTCACAAACACTAAAAGCAAGGTGTTCTGCAGGACAAAAGTCAAGTGAGAGGCATTGCAACTCCTAACTCACAGAATGAGCTCCTCCACCCCAGCTGTCCAAAAGTCTCGGTTAGTAAGGAAGGCCGTGAGGAAATGCCTCTTCCTCCTGCGAGGGGCACCAGTCTGGAGGTAGCATCAAAATGTAAATCACATTGTCTTAGCAATTCATGCCCCCAAGGGACCCTACTCCTCAAACAAACAGTTTATAACAGCAAAAGACCCGAAAATAGCCCGTATTTTTAACATTATTATTGTTACTTGATTTCTGTGTGTGGCAGCAAGTGCCATTACCCATGGAGGCCAGCCTTATTCAGGTTTTGTTTTTGTTTTCTTCTGCGATGGTCTTTGTTACATAGCCCAGGTTGGCATCAAATTGAAGACTATCTTCGTGCCTCGGCCTCCTGAGTGCTGGAGTGACAGGCATTAGTGCTGGAGTGACGCCCTTTAGGGGGGCATGGGGAGCACCAGGCAGCTGGGTAATCACACAGTAAAAACATGTAGTACAAAAGAATATGGAAGGCCGCTCAGGCCTTGTCTCAGCTGAGAACAGCTTTTTGCTGCCCTGGTCAGGAACTGCTAGGCTCCCCAGACTAACAGATCTCAGTCCTGGCTCGGGCGGTCTCCTGTAGTCCTGGCACTGGGCTGTGCCTCTAGCCTAACCCCAGAACCAGGTCCCAAGGTGGCTGCCACTGGGGGCCCAGCCTCTGCCTATGGTGACATTTCTTTAGGAAGCCCAGGAGTTCACTTTGCATGCAAACCAAGACCTGGCTTCGCTCTTCCTGCAGAGGTAGTTAGAACCCTTCTTCAGGCCAAAGCGCACCCCTGTCTGCTTTAGGACTGAGTTCCCACAGTCTGGTGCTTTGGAATGAGTCCCCAGGCGGGATGAAAACTCTGGAGTCAGAATTGACAAGGTATGCCCATCTCTGGGCCCCTGTTTGCAGAGTAAGGAGTTCAGGCCCCCATCCAGTTAGGAACGGGGAGCTGCAGAGCAAGGGGAGGGTGTCCCAGTGGAAGTCAGGCAGAGCACCCAAACCCCAGGGTTGGACCCACTCAGGACTCATTTCCTAGAAATAGCTGTGGGGAGGACGTCAAAGTTTCCTTGAGGAGATCGGCCCTCCCCTACCATCTCAAAGCCACTTTCTCCATCTCCACGGTCCTTGCTCAGGCAGGCCAGTCACCACTCCCATCCGCGTCTAACTTGCTTTATGGTTTACCACCGATCTCCAGACCAGCCACCAGACATTATCACATTTAATTCTCAGAGCAACCCTATAATAGGTGCAGTCATACTCCGCATTCTGCATGCACCTCCGCCATATGCTGGACCACAGTGAGGTTAAGGACTCACGGTCACACACTGAAGATGAACACGTGAAAAAGAGGAAGCCCTGTGGCTCTAGCCCTTGCCCTTTTTCAGACAGGGTCTCTAGCGCCCAGGTTGGCCTTGAACTTGAGATGTAGGCTAAAACGAGACTGTATTCCTGATGCTTCTGTTTCCACCTCCAGAGTTCTGGGATTATAAGGATAAGTCACTACACCCAACCTCATCCAATGCTGAAGAAGTGGGGGTCTGGCTGTGTGCAACCGGCTGCTGTCTGAGCCGGCAAAGCCCATGTCCTAAAGGACCGCACTCTCGCCGGCCTCTGGGCTCCGGCTTTTTCCTAGAAACCTTCATTCATACTTCTTTCACTCATTCTTAGCTTCGACGTTCTTCCAGACTCCAACCTAAATCACCTCCCGCGAGAGAAGCCAAGATTCCTGGGTTTCGAAAGAACATGTCATCACTGCCTGGCCCGAGCTGCACTGAGGCGGGTTACCTGCTCTCAAAGTGTGGCTGGCTGCCAACTCCTGCCTCCCCGGACCCTTCCGTCACTCTCACAAGCTGTCCTACTGACCAAGTTGGCTCAGGTCTGGGTAGGGATCATCACCTGCTTGAAGGAGTGCCCAGGGCAAGGGGATACTGTCAGCCAGGCCCCTGGAGACCTAGTCCCACAGAATGCTCCCTACCTAGAGCACTTGGCTGACTGAACTCGAGTTTTGATGGGCAGGTCTGCTTTGCTCTCCTCCCTCTGCCCGGCCCCAACAAGCATTTTTTTTTCCCAACTCAAGGTAGCTCTAGGGCATTGCATGAGAAGCAGTGGTCCAGGGAATAAGACATACCCTGTCCTTACATAATTCAATGGCTGGCCTCCCTCACAGGTCTGTGCCAAGGTTCCACCAGAGAAAGGGTTTTATTCTTTTTGAAAACTAACGAATTCTGGCCTTGGATCAAGTCTGGATATTCAGGCTTAGCCATCAAGCCTCTGAGGACTACCAACGGCTTTGGGAAAGTTTGCAGCACCCAGACACACCAGGGCCGCTCTGTCCTACATCTCTGCCTTCACAGCTCGGAGTTTTTTCACTTGTAAGACCCCTGGCCCTTCCAAGTGGCCCTGCTTTCCCGAAGTCAGCTTCCCCTACCTTCACCTGCTTTGGGCTCCTTGATCACAGCCCTCGGGTTCCTAGGGGCTGGAATCTCTTCTTGTTCACACTATTGCCACAGGCTAATCCAGTGGACAGCAGCTAAATTGGGCTCTAATGGTTACCTAGGTCCCCAAGGTCTATCACCTAAAGCTGACTCCAGAGTTAACTACCAGGACTGATTAGAAAAGTTAGGAGTAAGACAGACGTGGTGGCCCAGGCCTTTAACTCCTGCACTCTGATGGCAGAGACAAGCAGATCCCTGTGAGCTTGAGGCCAGCCTGGTCTACAAAGAGAGGGGAGGGGAGGGGAGGGAAGGGGAGGGGAGGGGAGGGGAGGGAAAGGGAAAGGAAGGGAAGGGGAGGGGAGGGGAGGGGAAGGAAAGGGAAGGGAAGGGGAGGGAAGGAAAGGGGAGGGGAGGGAAGGGGAAGGGAGGGGAGAGAAATGGAAGGGAAGGGAAGGGGAGGAGAGGGGAGGGGAAGGAAAGGGAAGGGAAGGGGAGGGAAGGGAAGGGGAGGGGAGGGAAGGGAAGGGGAGGGGAGGGAAGGGAAAGGGAAGGGAAGGGGAGGGGAGGGGAAGGAAAGGGAAGGGGAGGGAAGGAAAGGGGAGGGAAGGGAAGGGGAGGGGAGGGAAGGGAAGGGGAAGGGAGGAGAGGGAAAGGGAAGGGAAGGGAAGGGAAGGGGAAGGGAGGAGAGGGAAAGGGAAGGGAAGGGAAGGGAAGGGAAGGGGAGGGGAGGGGAAGGAAAGGGAAGGGGAGGGAAGGGGAGGGGAGGGGAGGGGAGGGGAGGGGAGGGGAGGGGAGGGGAAGGGAGGGAAGACGGTAGGAGTGGTAGTGTGAGTCAGTCAGCCAATCACAACAAGTACACTGGGCTTCCGCACAGGAACGATGCCCGCCCAACACTGTCCTGCTTCTACAGCCCAGCACCCTGTCAGGTATTCAGAGCTTCTGTACAGGAACAAATGACTCCTCCATCTGCATCCTCCAGAACAAATGACTCCATCTGCATCCTCCAGAACAAATGACTCCATCTGCATCCTCCAGAACAAATGACTCCTCCATCTGCATCCTCCAGAACAAATGACTCCATCTGCATCCTCCAGAACAAATGACTCCATCTGCATCCTCCAGAATAAATGACTCCATCTGCATCCTCCAGAAGGATGACTTATTCCTGTCACCTGCTCACGTCATGTCTGGCTACTCCCATCTGCTGCCGTGGGAGCAGGCTGGTGGGAAGGCGTGAGAAGAGTCAGGTACAGGTTGTGGGGACCTCAGTGAGGAAGCCTGTGTCTTCTGCTGGGGCTCCTCTCTTCATGTCCAGGCCTGGCACGGGACATGGCACCCGCAGCATAGACCTGGCCACACAGAAGGTGGTCTGATGACTGAGGGGAGGGGAGCACGTGGCTGCCTGGACCCAGGACTTAAAATTGAAAGATAGACTCAGGCCTGGGGGCCCAGAAGAAGCCAGGGCGGGAGGCCTGAGTGGGGATCGGCCTGGGCCTCTTTGGGCTCTTTACCCAAATATGGAAGGTTTTCTTGTCTCCATTTGAGTCACGCCGGCCACGGCCCAAGAGATCTGCTTTCCAGATACTGCAAGCAGGATTGTGCCAGCCCTGCGGGGCCTACCCACTCCCCTTCCTGCAGCGTGGAACCAGCCACTCACTAATACTGCCTGAGCAACTGCTTTGTGCTAGCTCCTGGGACCATGGACTGTGAGTCCAGCAGACGTAGCTGCCTTTGCTCACCATGGTAACGGCAGTCCTGAAGTCAGGAACCCAATGAACACCTTCAGATGCCAGGGTTCTAGGGCTGTGAGGCTACTCAGCTGTCCCAGCCTAGTCCCAGTGCCATTCACTCACACAGAGCGATGGTCCCTGCTCCCCACAGGACCGGTGAGAGGACGCAGCAAACACATATAAAGTACTCATCAAACTGAGGACATAAGCTAGTGATCGGAGCCCTTGTCTAGCCTGCTGGAGCCCTGGCTAGATCCCCAGCCTTGACTATAAAGTTAATTTTAAGAAGAACAGAAGTGCTCAGAACTGTGTCTGGTCAAACGCGTGGCAAGCTTTTCCGCTGGGACCGTGGACTATTAGTCCAGTGGACGTGGCTGCCACAGCCTTTGCTCACTGTGGCAATGGCAGTCCTGATGTCA